>NC_139321.1:37400000-38107000 GCF_056507025.1 Lutjanus erythropterus | reverse complement strand
CATGAATCATTCTTGACAGGTATTAAATGCATAGCAAAAACGGGCTGAGATCCATGCCAATCCAAACAGTCTCAGCGTTCTGGTAATACAATATGATAGCAGGGTTAAAACTCGCACACAGACAGCGTCATGAGTCATCTTAACTTTCAGTTTGTTACTGTGTTTGCGCGTGTTTTCGGTGTTAATGCAGACTGTCGGATCAACATCTCATCCTCGTCAAAATTAGCGCTGGGATCAGCGATGGCAAGTGAAAGCATCAGCCAGCGTGAGGGAATTAACTCAAACATAACAACAACTTGATATTTATATCAAAAGCATCCTGAGAGCTCCTGGCTTAGCTGGAGTAATCAGGTTAGCACAGCATCTCCTGCGGGGAAGTAATCTACTTTGATGTTCTGTCTGCTACCGAAACATTGAATGTGTGTCAGGCTGAGCAGCTAGCAACCAGTCCAGCCCACTCTGTAATTCAATTACATTAGTTGACTCATGTCCTACTTAACGTCCAAGCAGCCAACGGCCTGATTACGGAAGCCACAAATTGTCAAATACCAAACCTGAATAAACATTTATGTCTCTCAGAACCAGGAGGGTTGTAATTATCCTCCATAATGTTATTTCACAGGACAGATGAAGTGCAGCGCAGGAGTTCACTTCCCAGATTCAAACTGCTCTTCCTGCTGCGATTCAGTGAACTCGTCTGACCTGAACCCAACCTCATCCCACAGGCTGCAGACATTCATCACAGAATGATTCTGGAAACTGATGCCTTGAATTCCACACAATCGCGTCTTTTCCCACATTGCAATCAATAAAGGCAGAACAATTCATGCTCACATGCAAGCAGCGGTGGAATGTAACTATGTGCATTTATCCAAGTACTGCACTAAAGTACAAATTCAATGTACTTATGTACTTTTCCTTTCATTAGAGACCAACCGACTCAATTTTTGGGGCTGATTTTTGGCGATATTAGGGAATAAAACATGTTTGTTATTGATATTACAATCTTGCAGTCTTACAGTTTCATTCAGCAGATGCTTTTATTCAAAGCGATGTACACCTGAGAGCTGATACAACACAAGCAAGGATCTAGTCAGGAGAGAACAACATGAGTGCCATGAAGCAAAAATAAAGTCTGACAGGACGAGGTGCCTACAGACAGTGCTGGTGGCAACATGCACAGAGTGCAAGAGATGCATTGGATTTTTTAAAATATATATATACAGTATATGTCTTGTGAGGTCAATCAAGTGCAAAGTGTCTTCAGTCTTTTCTTTAAGACTGAGAGGGACTCTGCCGATCCAACATGGTTTGGTAGCTCGTTCCACCATCGGGGAGCCACAGACTGGAAGAGTCTAGTTAGCGACTTTGAGCCCTGTTGTGGAGGTTGAATCAGGCGTCTTTCACTGGCAGAGCGCAGTGAGCAGAGGGAGCGTAGAGTTCAGGTTGGCAGAAGCAGTTTTAGTCACTGTTTTGTAGGCAAGTGTCAGGGTTTTGAATTTGATGAGGGCAGCGACTGGGAGTCTTTGGAGCGATCTGAACAGCGGAGTGACGTGTGCTGTTTTTGGCTGATTGGCTGACCCAGATGTGCTGCCACATTCTGGATCATCTGGAGAGACATGGGGAGGCCTGACAGTGAGGAGCTGCAGTAGTCAGTGTGTGATATTATGAGAGCCTGAACCAGTTGTGCTGCATGCTCAGATAGGTAGAGTCTGATCTTCTTGAGGCTGTGTGGGGAACAACGGCACATTCGAGCAATGGGTGGAGGCCACATGGACCTTGAAGATTAAGTGGTCGCCAATCGTGACACCCAAGTTTCGGTCAGGCCTTGTGGATGTGAGCTGAGTGCATTCAAGTTGGCCAGTATTCTATAATTTATGTTATTTTATTTCATTATCATTTTCACAGATTCTGTTTTTAATTTTGCTTTTGTGAAGAACTTTGTGATCAAAACAGACATCAACTTAATTTTTAATAATTATAAATAACCAGGCTAGGATGAAGTAAACATTACTTTATTAATCCAGAAGGAGATTCTTGTGAGATTGCTCCAAAATTAAGTAACATAACAATAACAACAATAGCACATCAAATATAAAGTCTAAAGTGTTTCAGGTGTAAATGTAGAGAAACTGTTTGATAAAAGTAAGATAAGTTAAGTACAAAGGTAAGCTAAAATAGAAATAGCACATGATATTAAATGTAATGTGTACATGATGATAATAATAATGAAAAGTGATATTGCACATGATATAAATAAAATATTCTCTATTAGTATTGTTTGTATCAGAGCATCCAATTAATTAGTCTGGCTCTACCTTTCATGTGACATTACTTCTACTTGACTAAATCTCAGAAAGAAATATTGTACTTTTACTTCACCACTAGATTACTAGATTTTACACACAAACCACATGCAAAGTTTATAAGTTTATAAAATATGGTGTTTTGTTATAATTTAAACAACCCCATAAATATAGATGCAAATACAGCTGAAACGATTAGTTGATTGATCAATTAATCGACTGACAGAAAATGTTGGCTAATAATAATTTAATATGTGAGTAATAATCGAATGATTAGAAAATATAGTAGTTCAATAATGGGACATTTTTCTGCATTGAGGTTCTGAATACTTCCTCCAGTGACTGATGGCAATATACTTCTGAGGTGCTATTTTCTGTCTTATATCTAAATTTTGTTTGTTTGTTTTCTGTAATATTACACTTTATAGAAGTGAAACTATTATGTGAACACTGCTGTAAAGGTTATTAACTTATTATTATTTAGTTAAAATGACAATGTTTTTGATGTATGAAATAATAAGAATACAGATTATACTAATACTTATATTTTGTACTTGTATTGCTTAAATTGAGTACTTTTCATCACTGAAATTTAATGTAACTCCACTTTCATTTATTCTTTGTAAATATGTTTGAGTCTTAAATACAAATGCACCGTTCGGGGTTGATGCAATCCTAATTTTGTTGTTGTTGTTTGCAAAATGGCAATAAAGTTCTTGAATCTTGAATCTGACAGCTTCCTAAAGCTAAAATAGCATCATTTAACACCTGGAAAAACATAGCAAACAACAATGCAACAAGTGGTCACCTTCCCACTTACATACTTGTCAGTCATTACAATATAAGTAATAAAGTTATTCATTAAATCTAAAACTACACCACTGCTGAGACTGACTATAATGAATTTAATTGTATTCCTTCATTTGTCTACATAATGTTTTTTTGACCAGTATATAATTTTGAAAGTCTTTTCTTTGTCATGTAATTGAAGTTTACTTAACTGGTGCCAAAAAACTTGGAGCTTGCTTTTATATTTGGGGATTTTAGAACATTTAATCACTGGTTTTCAGAGAAAAGGACACACTGAGATATTTTAAAATTGAAAGAGCTGTAATTTCATGTTAATGTGTAATGTTTACCAGAGAAAAACAACAATACTCCTGTGGACATTGAAGGATCCAGTTCTATCACTATTTTATCATTTACAGACAGTGAGTGATAATCTGTTTTGTACGCACCAGTTCCTGTTGTAGTTTGAGATATAATTGTGTCCATGTGTTGGTGTGGCTTTTGCAAAATTCTGATCAGAAGGATTGGTGGTGCTGTGGTTCATCTCAACTTTCATCAACCACAAGATGAACTAATACTTCTGTAAAAGTATCATTTTATTTTACATCAAAACTCCTGCTATGGTTACTGTAGGCAGTGTAGCTGTACTTAGTGTTGTAACAGTTTTAAACATACAGGTAAAGGAATTATTTCATGTCACTTGCCTGTGTGGTCAGTTGACAAGACAAGTAAACCATTGAAAACCCTGTATTTCTGAACATAGAAGCACTACTAGATGCCAAAACATGAATTTTCCATGAAGGTTGGATTAAATATTACGACTTGAAGTGTTTTCTGTAATGTACTTCGATTTTTATTCAGATAAAGTTGTTTCTGATGTTCATCCAGAGCTGATGTGTAACTTTCTCTTCATATCTTTTAGAACTCCGGCGTAAATGTTTGTATTATTTGAACATACTAAAATATTGAATGTAAATGTGGTTCTTGTAGTTCTGTTTGAAGTCATTTGTTTGGCTACATCTCATTCCACGGGTTACTTAAAGATGTGATTCACTGAAGACCTCTTGATTGTTTTTTTTTTCTCACTGTCATGGTGCAACATAATTATCTGATCATCTTCACATGTGTGATCAGGGTGTGGCCTGTATGGGCTAACTTACAAATCATAGCAGCAACAACAGTAATGAGAGTGAAACACAGGTCAGGTTAAAAATATAGTGGAGACTGCAGACAGTTACAACATCTTTTGCATTTCTGTCACTTTCTCAGATACTTTTTGGACTAGTCCCACCAAATCTTTACATGTTAAACTTCGGTCAGTTTTCTAATTCCTCATATGATTTGAAGATCATTACATATGACAGATACTTTATATGTATTTGAAATGAATAAGTCAGACCCAACCCTGGGGACAGTTACATTTAAAAAAAAACCCCATTTAATTTCATTAACTAACTTGTGTTTTTTGTCTCAATAAGCATAGTATTGTGAACATATACACTGGTTTACCATAATGTTACAGTATCATTTATTTATTTAGTAATATTTATTAAATAACAGTTATTGGGTTTTCTTTGTTTATGCATATAACCTTCAGTCGTTGTGGAGATGTTAAAGATGTTATTCATTCTCTTGGGAAGAACTGAACAATTTGCAATGCAACAAACTTTGATTAAACGTGTATTTATTGTGTGAAAAAACTGCAACGACTAGTTTATCTTGAAAAATGCTCTGTTCTGATAAGGCTGCTTAGCTTGGGAACAGTAACAAAAAACTTGTTGCAACCATCCTCACCCTGTCAGCCATGACAAAACAGCATGTGCTAGCTAGACATATGTTAGTCATGACACTTAGAAGTCAACAACAAACAAGGACTGAAACTACAGAACTTTTGATTAATTCGTGCAAAAGGCCAGGACTTTTTCACAGAAATACAGGTCATGTGATATATATATATATATATATATATATATATATATATATATATATATATATATATATATATATATATATATATATTTGATGTTGCACCCATCCCCTGCTGCAACTGTCCCCAGTCTACCCTATAAAAGACAAAACCAACTTTAGTGACTTTTATTTTATTTTGTGACACTGCACCAAAGATATCATGTCTAAGCATTACTGGAATGTATTTTGGTTGGACGTACCACAATTTGTCCACTAGATGGAGCTACGTACCCACGTTTGTGAAGTCCCTGCAACTTCCATTATATGCAAATACCTCACCACACAACACTGAGATTTATCAGACACTTAATTATGATTGAGAAATATATATTTTAGCGATATTTGCCTTCAAAACAACCAAAAAGACCAGACTGACCTGCACAGAAGACAATAAGCCTCAGCATACAATTTACAGTGCAAAGAATTAAAATTACAAGAACACACCATTACTTTTATAATAATAATAATAATAGAGGGTTGTTTCTAGAGCAGACTCTAGCACAGATAATTATATGTTGATCTAAGCTTAATTATATTTTATTATATTTTAATGGTAGGCTATCATTTAGTACTTGTGTAACAATCTTAATAGAACTTTGTGGTCCCTAAATATGATTTTAAATTCACTTATTCACATTTTATGCTTAGCTTTATCTCATATTAGCCATTTTATTTTAATATATTTCCCTGATATTGCTTAATTGCAGACTTAAAAGTATTTCTGTGATGTTACTGAGTATTTTTCTGATGCGTTTTTGCGCAACTCGACGCAACTTTCATTCCCAAAGTAATTAAGACCTTTTTAACTGGCATTAATCTGTTGGTGGAGTAATTAAGGGCACCGTTACCTGTCTTATTTGATTGACATCCTCCTTCCACAGGCGGGGACAGCGGGCTGCGCTGCACAATAGCAGGGGGAAAGGCGGTGGGAGGGCGGGCAGGAGCACCGCTATCCAATGGGATCAGCGATGGGAGGGAGTTTGTCGAACTCCAGCTTTGTCCTAACTTACTGGGACTCCTGAGCACAATATGACTGAAGCGCCTGTACCGTTATTCCACGGGACGGTGCGTCGGCTCAGCCGCCTGCCCTGCACACACTGAACTGAACGCAGCTCACTCACTGCGCCCTAACTTTGGATAAACTTTTCTCCGCGCGTCTCCAAGGAGCCGGGAACTTTTTTTTTTTTTTCTTTTGGTCTTGTTTTCCCAGTGTTTTCATCTTCCAAGGGATTGTCAGATAGCGTTTTGAAAATGCTGTTTGAGGAGTTGAAATGAAACCAGGAGTCATTCTCTCCATCCAGAGGAGTTTGTTGCAGTGAGACGCAGCGCTGCGCAGGATAAAGCAGCACTTCTGGAGTACTTCGGGACACTTGAAACGCGTGGAAAGAGTCATTCCTGGATTTCCCACTGACTTTTCTCTGGAATATAATGCTTTAGTCACTCGTCCAGCCTCAGTAAAGTTGATGCATCATAGGCATGGACTCTGTCTGAGAAAGGTGGACTGGCTAAATGACCATGGCGCTCACAGGTAGGGGCTTAGGCCGGTTTCATTTGATTTTACTCATGTTATGGACTCTGTCGCGGTACTCAGCATCCAGCCAAGTCCGTCAAGAGTTTCAGGTCCTGGAGGAGCAGCCCGTCGGCACCTACGTGGGCACGATAGAGACCAAGCCGAGCTTCACGTACCGCTTCAGCGAGAACCACAAACTTTTTGCAATTAACGGCACCACTGGAGTGATTTACACCTCCTCGGTGATTGACAGAGAGGTTCTGCAAAGTGATGTCATCAACGTGGTGGTGCTCTCCAGCCAGCCCACCTACCCCACCGAGGTCAGGATAGTAGTTTTGGATATTAATGATAACTCCCCGGTGTTTCCAGACGCGTCGATTGTCGTGTCTTTCAAGGAGGACGCCAGCAGCGGCAGGCAAGTGATCCTGGACACTGCTACAGATTCAGACATTGGAAGTAACGGGGTTGATCACACCACGTACAGAATAGTGAAAGGCAACGAGCAGAGGAAATTCCGCTTGGATATTACAGTCAATCCGAGTGGAGAGGGGGCATTCTTGCACCTTGTTTCAACTGGAGGCTTGGACAGGGAAGTTACTCCCTTTTACCAGCTCCTCATTGAAGTGGAGGACAAAGGAGACCCGAAAAAGTTTGGCTACCTGCAAGTAAACGTCACAATTCAAGATATTAATGACAACCCCCCTATGTTTGAGCAAGATCAGTATCAAACCAGTGTTTTTGAGGATGCAGCAGTGGGTTCTAGTATTCTGCAGATTACAGCATCAGATCAGGATGAGGGAGCAAATGCTGAAATCAGGTACTTTTTAGATGAAGGGACGCCTTTCCAAATTGACCCTAAAGCAGGTACTATTATTATAAAAGAGGGTTTGGATTATGAGAGTAAGAAAGAGTACTCCCTGACTATTCATGCAGTAGACAACGGGGTGCCCTCTCTGTCGGGCAGAACAGAAGCCACAATCAAACTTTTAGATGTGAATGATAATGACCCTGTCGTGAAGTTTAGGTATTTTCCCACAACTTCTAAATTTGCCTCTGTCGATGAAAACGCACTGATTGGCACAGTTGTGGCTCTGCTCACTGTTTCAGATTCAGACTCCCCCACAGCTAATGGCAACATATCTGTTTCAATCTTAGGAGGCAATGAGCAGAGACACTTTGAAGTGCACACGTCTCCTGTGCCCAATTTGAGTCTGATCAAAGTGGCCAGCGTGTTAGACAGAGAGAGAATTTCCTCATACAACCTGACTGTGTCTGTGTCAGACAATGGCAAGCCTATTGCGAGATCCTCCTTTGCCAGTCTGGTTATTTTTGTGAATGATATCAATGATCACCCACCCATATTCCAGGAAACACTGTACAGAGTAGATATCAGTGAAGACATACCAAAAGGCAGCTACATTAAAGGGGTTTCTGCAACAGATGGTGACTCTGGGCAGAATGCCAACCTTCGCTACTCCCTGGTGTCTGGAAACGCTTTGGGCTGGTTCTCCATCAGTGAAAACAGTGGTCTGGTTACCAGCGCCGCTTTGCTGGATAGGGAAATAGCATCTGAAATTGTGCTCAACATTAGTGCCAAAGACCAGGGGCTGCAGCCCAAGATTTCTTACACTAAACTTATAGTCAACATCACTGATGTGAACGACCAAGTGCCCACATTTACACAGAGCACATTTCATGTTTCCCTGGTGGAGCATGCTCCTGCTGGCACTGAGTTGGTGGTGCTGTCTGCCTCAGATGACGACCTTGGGGCCAATGGAACTATCCGGTTCTCATTTGATGCAGAGACTCCAGCCTCAGTCCAGGAGCTGTTTCGCCTGGATGCCGTGTCAGGGCGATTAAGCACAGCCGTGGAGCTAGACAGGGAGGATCAGGCTTCTTACTTGCTCCATGTCCGGGCAGCAGATGCAGGCAGCCCCCCTTTGCACTCTGTAGGGAAAGTCA
Source organism: Lutjanus erythropterus (assembly GCF_056507025.1). Classification (NCBI taxonomy): domain Eukaryota; kingdom Metazoa; phylum Chordata; class Actinopteri; order Lutjaniformes; family Lutjanidae; genus Lutjanus; species Lutjanus erythropterus. The sequence goes on along the minus strand of NC_139321.1, from coordinate 38,098,465 downwards.
ACATCACCCTGAGGGATATCAATGACAATAGGCCAGTTTTCTACCCTGTGCAGTATTTTGCCAATGTGAAAGAGAACGAGCCCTCGGGTTCTTATGTAACCACCGTTTCAGCCACAGATCCCGATTTGGGTCGAAATGGCACAGTCAAATATATAATCACAGCTGGAGACGCTTCCAAATTCCGCATTAATAGCAACACAGGGAAAATTACCACACTCGTGCCCCTGGATAGAGAGGAGAAAACTGCTTACCAGCTGCAGGTGACAGCAGCAGATGGTAGTGGCCTGCGCTCACACATCCAGGCCATAGTGACTGTAACTGTCATAGACACACAGGATAACCCACCAGTCTTTAGCCAGAGGGGGTACAGCTTTGTCATGTTTGAAAATGTGGGTATTGGAACAGTTATAGGAACCGTATCAGCAACCACTGTGGATTTAAACACAAACATTTCATATCTAATCACCTCAGGGGACCAGAGGGGGGTTTTTGCTGTGAACAGTGCAGGTCAGATCACAGCATCGAGCCAGATAGACAGAGAGGAGCAGGGTTTCTATCAGCTTAAAGTTGTAGCCAGAGCTGGGGAGATCACAGGAGAGGCCTTTGTTAACATCACTGTGAAGGACTTAAATGATAATGCCCCTCATTTTATTCATGCCGTGGAGCATGTGAGTGCAGTGGAAAACTGGAGCACAGGTCATGTCATATTCCAGGCCAAAGCTTCAGATCCTGACGAGGGGACAAATGGCATGGTGGTTTACAGCCTCAAACAAAACCCCAAAGGCCTTTTTCATATTCATGAGAAGCACGGCCTCATCACGCTGACCGGGCCGCTGGAGGTCACCACAAGCTCCTACGAGGTCGAGGTCATCGCTTCAGACATGGGGGTCCCCAAGCACACCTCGAGCCTCGTCCTCATCATCAGCGTTTATGATGTCAACGACAACTCGCCAGTGTTTGACCAGCTTTCGTATGAGGTCATCATCCTGGAGTCTGAGCCTGTCAACAGCCGCTTTTTCAAAGTGGAGGCCACCGACAAAGACTCTGGGCTCAATGGGGAGATTATGTATGACATCGCTGGTGGCAACACAGGTGACGTGTTTGGCATTTTTCCAGACGGGCAGTTGTACATCAAAGCAGAGCTGGACCGAGAGATTCAGGACAGATATAACTTAGTGGTTGTGGCCAAAGACCGGGCTGTGGAACCACTTAGTGCCACTGTCAATGTCAGCGTGATTCTAGATGACGTAAATGACAACCGTCCCCTCTTTAACAGCACCAATTATGTGTTTCATTTTGAGGAAGAGCAGAAGAGGGGGTCGCTGGTGGGGCGTGTTTTTGCCGAGGATAAGGACTTTGGCCCAAACAGTGAGGTCAGATATACATTTGAGACTCCGCAGCCCAACTTTGAGCTCAACACCATCACAGGGGAGTTGACCAGCACGCTGCAGTTCGATCGCGAGTCGCTCATGAGACAAAGAGGCGCCGCTGTTTTCAGCTTTGTGGTTGTCTCGTCAGACCAGGGTCTCCCCAAACCCCTCAGAGACCAGGCCAAAGTGCAAGTTTACATTCAAGACATCAACGACAACCCGCCTAAATTCACTAAAGACATTTACCAGGCTTCCATCTCTGAGTCAGCTCAAAACATGACACAACTGCTGCGGGTCTCTGCCTCCGATGTAGATGAAAACAAAAATGGACTGGTTCATTATCACATTCCTGAAGGGAACGAGGAAGGACAGTTTACTATTGATAGCAGCACTGGACAAGTTACTTTAGTAGGAAAGCTGGACTATGAATCAACATCCTCCTATTCATTGAAAATCATAGCTGTTGATGCTGGAGCTGTGCCCTTGTCTTCCTCCTGTATGCTTAGTATCAGCATTCTGGACGAGAATGACAACTCCCCCTCCTTCCCTAAATCCTCACTGTCTGTGGACGTCCTGGAGAACATGAGGATAGGGGAGCTGGTGGCCTCTGTGACCGCCACTGATGCAGATTCTGGTCAGAACGCAGACATAACGTACAGCATCACAGCCACAAACAACCATGGCACTTTCAGCATCAGCCCCAACACCGGCAGCATCTTTCTGGTTAAAAAGCTGGACTATGAAACTCAGTCATTTTACAAACTCAACATCACTGCAAAGGACAACGGCAGACCACAGCGCTCATCATCCATTCCTGTGGTCATTCATGTCAGGGACTTTAATGACAACCCTCCCATATTTACCCCTGGTGACATTTTTAAATCCATCCCTGAAAATCTTCCAATCTCTGCTTCAGTTATGACAATTACAGCTCATGATACAGATGCAGACATAAACGGGCAGCTGGAGTACTCCATTGTTCAACAGATCCCCCGGGGAAACCACTTCAGCATTGACCCGAGCTCCGGGCTCATATACACCAACAAGGAAATCGACAGGGAGTTTTCAAATCTGTTTGAGCTGACAGTCAAAGCCACTGACCAGGCAGTTCCAGTTGAATTCCGCCGCTTTGCCCTGAAAAATGTCACAATATGGGTCACAGACCAGAATGACAATATTCCCACCTTTGTGTCCCAGAATGCCCTTGTAGCAGAGCCCAACATAGTCATTGGCTCCATCCTGACAACAGTGGTGGCCTTTGACCCTGATGATGGGGCAAACGGAGAAGTGGAGTATGAGCTTGTGGAAGGAGACTCAAACACGTTCATCATGGACAGGTACAGCGGAGATATTCGTCTGGCCTCCCAGCTGGTACCGTCCCGACTCATGTACACCCTCACAGTGTCAGCCACCGACCACGGCACTGACCGCAAAACTTCCAGAACTGAGCTGACCATCATCCTCCAGGGCATGGATGGGCCTGTTTTCTCCCAGCCGAAATACATCACCATCCTCAAAGAGGGCCAGCCGCCGGGCACCAACGTCATCTCCTTGGATGCCTCAAGCCCACGGGGCTCAGCAACCAAAGTGGAGTATTTCATCGTGGCTGTGCGCAGCGGTGGAAAAGCCGTGGGACGCCTTTTCACCATCGGGCGCCACACTGGAGTGATACAGACGGCTGCAGAGCTGGACCGAGAACAAGGCTCCGACCTCTACCTGGTGGATGTGTATGCCATCGAGACAGACGCCAGCCAGCCCAGAACACAGCGTGCTGAGGTTAGTACACTGCTGACTTTTCTATTCTCCACAGGTACTGGAAAGCCACCTTATATTTTGCTATATTGTACTATTTGATCTGTTTGGCAGGGAGAGGGCATGAACTCACCCGCTGGCATTTGTTTTAGACATTTGGATGGAATAAGTGTAATGAGATCAAGCTTTGAACTGGAAAAAAATGGGGAGTGAGACTGTCCAAGTCACACATAAAACAGAGCCACCTATTGCATTCGTCTGCTCATTAATTAAATTCCTTTTTTTTACGCATGGCCCTGCATTATATTAAATCATAATTTTCTTGGACACGAGTTAGAGGGCCTTGTTCTTTGGCATGATAACTTTATTGTTCCCGTTTCCAAAAACATACTAGCCATAACAATTCATCATGAATGTGCCTCCTCTAATATTTGAGCAGTCTGGGGGAAAGGGAAATGAGTGTTGCATGTCTTCTGCACGAGCTCCTCTCCTGGTCTCATGAGCGGAGATATTCTTATCAGCGGATATGAACTGCACAAATCAAAAAAGGACCACTTTTTAATTTCCCCACTGTAGACATAAATCATGCAGGGCTGCTGTTTCAGGTTCAAGGTCCGTGATGGCTTCTACAGTGTCTCAAGTTAGAAATGAAAAAGGAGTAAAGTCATAAGGACTTCCAGTGTGCAGGTATGCATTATCAGTGCCAGTATTACTTTGAGCCCCTGAGCCTGAGGCTGTTTTGGCACTGGGGTGGTCTTGGGGTACCTTTATACCACCGGGAACTGCTCCACAGGCAATAAGTGACCATTAAAATTGGGTGACCTCTTAAGACTCTGTGAAAAGACGCTGAGGGCAGCGAGAGTGAAACTTAAGCTGTCTACTGAGTTTGCATTATGCGATGCACCTTTTTCAGGCTTTCCCTAAAGAAAGAGGGAGTCGAATTCTCTTGAAGTGTAATGCGGGAACCCTAAACCCAGTTTTGGGTGGCTAAGGCCTCGCCGCTAGTCAAATGAAAAACAAATGTGAGTCTATATATATTTTGGAAATTTTAACCAGCACTTGAAATGCCACGTTATTACAGTCTTCATAACACACATACTGCATATAAATTGAGTGAAAACAAAAAGGTGCAAGCTTCTTCTCCTCTTGACAAATGTGTTTTGCGTTACTGCTTTTCAAAAAGGCCCGATGTGGAATGATGGAAGAGTTTTAAGATTAGTGGGATGCCTTTTGACAGTGGTTGTTGATGCCTTTTCAACCACTGCAAATATTGAAAGTGAAATCCAACACGGCAATCATTTATTTGGAGACAAACTCACATATTATTGAAATCAAGGATTACTTGGCAAAATCGTGTTAGCTAAGTTAACTTAAAGGTTTGCCTGGGCCAAATGGGAATATCAAATGTTCTCTCACTTTGCCTGCAGCGAAGATGGCAATCTGCTTTCCTGCAGACTCTACTGTCGGCCTAATGAGAGAATATAGTGCCTTGGTGCTCCATTCCCAAACCCTAAACTCTAGATTGGTTTCATGCTAAGCTTGAACTTTCTCACCCCTTGGAGAGATGACTTTACCATACCACCTGGCTGAGCAGTCAGTCTCTCCATTTTGAGAAGCGTGAGATCTAATAAGTTGGAGGAATTCAAATCACCTTCCACATTTGGAAATCTGGGCTGGCTTTGTGCTGGGCAGTCATCTTTATGGCTTTATTTTTTAATAGCTAAACTGAACAGGTCATACTTATACTATTTCTATCACTCTGTCAGTGGGTTCTCAAAGGACGGTGCGATACAATAGTGTAAACTTTCAGACTTAGACTAATGTTTTTCCAGTGCAGTGTTTATATACCAGATACCCGGTAGCAACTGGGGGATTATATCCACCCCCGGGGTTGTGACCCTTTCACATTCTCCATTTCCCATTTTCCCCATTGATTGGGTGCATGAGGGAAAGCTGGCATTTTTTCTCCTCTGCTATGCGCCATGTGTGATGTTTTGGAAACACTCAAACAAAGAGAATTTGGCTGGACATGTTTTATCGGCGGTCGTGATCTTAAACAACTCAGGACCCTGCTGGGCCTGCAGTGGAAAGACTGGAGAGAAGGGGATTCTGTTTTTTTTTTTACCCCTGACCTTCCTGGCATCTTAGAAGGTTTCATTGTCAGTGATTGTTGACTAGATCTGTCGTTGCAGGGCTGCGTGCGCCTTTTGACTCACATCTGGCTTTTGTATGATGTGCAGTGGGCACTTCTTTTAGCCAACCAGTGGTCAGACAATGTTTGGATGATTGTATCTGGTTGTTGTACTTCAGCAGCTTATAAGCGTTTGACATGTTGTGCAAATGACTTCATTAGCCAAAAATCTCTGCGTTTCTTCCTATTAGTAAAGTGTTTTGGCAGCAGATGCATCCATTGTTGGTGCATCCAGATTCCATTCATAGTTTTCGGGAGGATGTTTTTCATTTCACTCACAAGTTTTGATTCCTCACATCCTGCAATGTCCTCATTGAGAGGTGGACATTAGTCCCCCTCTCCCACCGTACACTGACACCGAATCACATATGACACACTTCTCTTCAACAGCTGAAACTTTCAAGTACTGGTTCCACTTTTGGCTACAACCTAATCAGTGATGTGACAGCAGTTGTTTCCCAGCAGCTATTAAAGACAAAACACCTGCGCATCACTGATGGGGCTGTGAGCAAAAGTGCAGTATGCTTGAAAGTTTTAGCTTTCTGCTAATGCTAAGGATTGGACTGATGACAACATATTTTGCACATCTGTTCAACTTTATTTTGACACTGTCTGGTTCATATGTTGATTTTCAACAGCAGATTGATCTTTGATTGCAGTTATTAATAGCAAAATAAGGGAACAAGGTCAAAGACTAAAGTCAGAGTCATAGAAGATATATTTTTAGAGAGATTATTAGTATGATAAGGAAGTCTTAAAGGAATACACATTTTTCATAGCAGCCATACTGATATGAAATGTTAGGGTAAACACAGGCGTTACCAGTGATACTAATTCAAGTCCCGTTCCAGTAATGTAGCAGAGCCTCTCCAGTGAGCCAACATGTCCAAAAGCAGCACCCTGACTCTGTTTGACCTGAATGGAATTGAACCTTAACTAGTATCACTGGCAACGTTTGTGTTTACCCTGCTATTTGATGTCAAAACCGCTGCTGTGAAAAGGGTTTATTGTCAAGGAAATCTCATCACCTGTAGACTTTAAAGGCTCTGAAAAATTTGTGTCTTGGCAGCTTTATTTGACAGTAGGCTCAGTTTCTTTCCGACACATATTTTTTTGCCAAAATCTTTTTGTTAGCTTTATTTTACTAGTTTGGTCACTTGGAGTCTAAATAGCAGCACAAACAGCATCAAAAGCTTACAGTATGTTTGTTGCTGGTGTTGTCATTTGAAAAAAACTTAAAGAGAAAGTTCAAATATCGTTTTCTTGAAAGCCACCGGACTCCTTTGGCAAAAATAACATAATTTTACTTTGCAGAACACAGTTCAGGAACAAAGTTCACAGGTCTCCTGCTGCCTTGATTGTTAGTTTGTGTTATTGTGTGACTTTGAATCTGAACTAACCCTTTAAAACACAGAAGTCACACAATAACACAAATAAAATACCTGATCGAGGCAATGATAGACCTGCAACACAAGTGTTTTGTACTTTGTACTTTGCGGAAGAGAGGGATTTAACAAGTGATGTAACTTCTGTTTCCCATCTTAAAAGGCTGTCTGACAGCAAAAAGAAGCACTGAAAATAGTCTAGAAATATAGTGTACACATAAACTGATAATGCTGTTTTGGTGGAGTATTCTTTGAAGAAAGAAATCGCAGCAAACGTAAAAAAAAAAAAAAAAGATGTCTTCTTCCAACTCAACTATCTCTGTTTCTTGTCCCCTGAACTCTTTCCCTTCATCTGCCTCCTCACATTAAGACCCTGCAGCCCCTATAGACCGACTGCTACAACTGTTTTCTTAAACTCACTGTGAATCAAAATGAAGTGCTGTTTTTTTCGGAGAGGCCCTCAAGTGCCACATCAGTCCTTGCCCCCTCCTCTTAAAGGCATTGTTCCCCCTTGAAAGTAAACACAGTCGGAGCGTTCAACAGGCCTTCCTTTGTTTTGCCTTCACAGATAAAGTGTTGCGCTGCCCTGGCCTGCGGATCGGGAGGCTTTTGTTATTTTTTTGTCTGTGCCAGCGTCTTGCCTTGGCAGATTTAGGAGTGTGTATGGATGCCCCTGTCAGCCGGCTTTCCTCCCCTCTCCTCACCAGTGAGGGACGTACGGTGGAGTTTGCGCGATTGAAGAAAGAAAGAAAAGGGTGTTTTTGGGAGGGTTCTGGACATGTCAGGCGGTGTTATTGGGAGTTGTGGGAATGAAGGAAGAGGAGGGGTGGAGGGAGACATTTTTAGGAGGGTTCTGGAAGTAACTGCGTTGCAAGGAATCATGGGAAGGAAGAAGCGAGGGCAGGGCTCCTGATCATGTCCTCAGCAGGTGGCTGCCCTGAGCTTTTGGGCGTCACAATGCAGATGGCTCAGGCAGATACTGAAATGAGTGTTGATGTCTGTTGCTATGGATAGTTTGAGCTCTTTTACATTCATCCTCCTCTTTGTTAAGCTGTATATCTTCATGTCTTTGCATCTCTTTTGTGTCTGCTTGCCTGTTTTGTGTCTCTAAGAATCTGTTTGTGTCTTTCTCTGTGTTGTGGATCAGTCTGATTCATAAATCTAGTTGGCAACCGACTTCAAAGTCGCTTTGCTTTTCTGCCTGTCTCTCTTTCATTCCCTCTTTTGCTTTCTCCCTGTTTTGGGGAGGCTGAACCTCCTCCGACATGAACTCTGAGGGAAATGTGATTAGGGCATCAAAGGCGGAGTTGAGGTTGTTGAGGAGATAGAGGAGGGAAAATAGGGCTGGAGTCAACCAAAGAAAATCTTGGGAGACTGAAATTCTGCCTACTACTAAACCAATCAGTTGGTCAATTGGGGAAAACATCTGCAAGCTGCAACTTTTTTAGATGAACTAAATAGGCCACAGTGCACGCTACCTGCTAGGGCTGGGCAATACATTGATATTATATTGTATCGTGATATGAGGCTAGATATCATGATATGTTTTGGATATCATGATATGGCATTAGTGTTTTGTTTTCCTGGTTTTAAAGGCTGAATTACAGTAAAGTGGTGTAATTTTCTGCACTTACTGGACTGATATTATCACCTCAGCCACTTCCACCCCCTGTAGTACACAAGTCACAACCTTGATGATCAATAATCAATATTGACCGATATAAAACCTTACTATTGTGATAGGTTTGTTGCCCCAGCCTAGTACCTGCCTAACCTGTCAAAGTTAGCTAAGAAGTTACTATTTCTTTTTCACATGCAACAATGTAATTACCTTTGGGTCATGTTTATCAAGCAAATTTAGCATTAGCTAAATAAAGTAGCAACACAAACACACACTGGTGATGAGGATCGCAGAGCAGAACCAGCTTCTGCATAACAACAAAGATAACAGTAGCTGAGGTAACGTAGCGCTGCAGTACAAACAAAATGCAACGTCAAATAACAGGCATCGCACTTACTACTCTTATTATTCAGTTGGCTTCAAATGAGCCTTAACGTTCATAGTTTCTCTTGACTGTCCCTCAACATTACAACATTGGTCCAACATTATTAGTCCAGCCTGTGGGGATAGCCACACTGCAACATGCTAATGCCAAATTCAACAGGATAATAAAAGAAATATACACTAAAAAACATAAAACATGGCAAATCAGATCACAGACAGCCGGTATTGATCTATAATTGAGTTTAATCTGTTACAAGCCCTTGGGATAGCAGTGTTTCAGGGTAAAATCCACACAATGTTATCAAAAATAAACGTTTTGTCTACTTAGCGCTACTTTCTTCTGAGACTGGGGGCCAGTGAAGTGATTTGTGGTGGCACTTTGACGTTGCGTCAGTTAGTTTGAAGGCAGTTCAGTAAAAATAGCCTCACTCTGAAATAAAATACTTCAGGTCTGCAGGTCTGTCTTTTCTCTGGAAATGTATACACTAAGAAGAGCCTCTTTCCTATAAAATTAAAACTAGCAATTGTCTGACCAATGAGAATTTGGTCAGACAAAGCGTATCAACCAACCAGTCGTTCAAGCCTTAAAAAAAAAAACTTTCTGGAAAATCTGTAAAGCCAGCCAGGTCAAAGAGACAGGGAGGAGAAGGTCATGACAATATGATATGGATGCAGGTTTTTGTGTGTATTTGTGGCAGTCTGTGGGAGTATTAATAAAACTGAAATATTGATGGCTGCAGTTTCCAGAGAAAGGTCGAGCAGTGATACTGATAGGCCCCTCAGCGGAGCGTTTAGTGCTCTTCGTTGAATCAAACTGAACAGAAAAAACATTTTGATTACGTTAAAATCATACGCAAGCTTAGTATTAAAATTTCATGATCCTCCGAAGGGACATTTTACAACAACTGGAAGAGGAGCGATGCAGAACAAACTGCCTCCTTGTGTATTGTAATTCATGGTCTAATTGTGATTTTTTTGAGTGTGTCTTTGCTTGTACATACGTGCTGGAAAAAGGGTGGTAACAGTCCAGTCCGGCCGTAACCGAGCTTGTAATTCACGCGGTAATCCGTCTGGACACGCGCTTTTGAAATGGTCATCGAGGAGGTGAGCACCTGCGCGGCCCTCCTGGTAGGTGGTCGCTCTCCGGGTGAACTTGCGGGTGAGCCGGTGCACGAGGAGGGCAGGTCGTCCCAGAGCGCCTGTCCGATTTTACGAGACAATCGCCATAAAAGTTGGATAAACATTCACTCATGCAGAGATGCGTGCAGGCAAATGCTGCCAAACACACACACACACACTGACCACACTCCTTCTCAAGTGCAGGAAAACTTTAAGTGGTAGCCACAGTCAAAATAATTCAGCTTCATTTAGGTTATTATGATTATGTTACTGTCAAATAAGATCATCCGGATTCTTTGTGACTTCTTTCCTGCAGATTCAAAGTGAGCCTTAATGAAGTCAGCGGTTTATGTCTTCTCCTTTTATTACATGAGACTGTTTGTTAGTGTTTGTCTTGTTTCATTTATTTTGTGGCACAGTTTAACTTTGTTTGGATGAGTGTTGAGCAGTTACGGCTGCTCTCCAGCTCATTTGACCACTTCAGATGAATATTAAAGTTAGGGTGCTTTGTTGTTGGTTTTTTTTTTCTGTGAAGCCTCAAGTCTCTAAAGTTGTAACTGTAGTTCTTTAACTAGCTGTCTCACATTTCACCGTGTTTGACCTTTTTTTTCCCATCAGAAAGCAGCGACTGGCACAGCTCACACTGCGCGTTTGTCAAACTCGGGGCTGAGAGGTCAGGAGCCGGGTCATATTGTTCTGCTGTGCCATGTTCTATAAAGCTAAGCCAAGCGTCACCTTAGTAATGAAAGAGCAAAACTAACTTTTTCTTTGGCGACAAGCTACAAAGGCTGTTAAGTCAGCTGCAGTATTACAAACCAGGCAGAATTTAGGAGAGAGATTTGATCTCTACACATACCTGTTAAAGTGACTGTAGAGTCAAATTCATTGTCCTTGGCCAAATGTTTCACCAACATGAAGTTAGATTATTGTCCTGTTTGCTTCAGCATTTGTTTTGAGCTCCTCAAAATCCCAAATTTTCAAGTTTAAGACCTGATTGTGTGTAACTGACTTGTAAGTGGTGCCAAAAACTAGAATAAAATAAGTTATAATATGCAGAAACACACTTAAGTAATCTGAATTATCGTTAGAAATGTCAGTATCTGTGCCAGTACAATGCCTGAGTTTTGATACTGATGACTAAGATGATTTTTGATATTTAAAATTACACTTTTTCAGCTACTTTACATCAATGGGGCCCAACGTTTTTGTCTTGTGACTCCTTATCATGAGTTGCATTTGTTAATTATTTGTGACCAGCTGGTCTAAAGAGCAATTGGCAAAAGAAAAAGATTACAGTAATGTCTGAAGAATATAAAATATTTAGTTTTCAACTATTTTTCAGCCCTCCAAGTTAATCTCTTGACCTCTTGTGGGGATCCCAACCCCCAGGTTGGAACCGCTGCCATAGTTTGAGTAATACTGTGTCTTACTACAATCATTTATTTAACCAAAGAAGCCAAAGTTCTCAAGAGTCTATAAACAAGCAGTTAGGAAAGACCTCTGGTTAAAGGCTCAGTATAATTGCATGAAAATGTCAAAATATGGTTTAAATCCAGTATTACTGGATCAAAAGCAAATAAGATAATCTATCCGACAGTCATTTAATCCAAGCTTTTGGTACTTGGCAAGTTCTGATGCCGCTATGGACTCGTTTCTGACCAGAGCAAATAACTATTGATGTTCAATACTCAGTCCTGGTTTAACTGCATCAGAAAATTCTAGATATTCTCAGTAAGAGTAAGCCAAAATAAAAGTACACAAAATTTATTTTGACAGTGGCATTGTCTAAAAGGGTCATTCCAATATTTTAAACCTCAGCCATATTTTTTAAATATATTTTGGGGTCTGAATGACTTAAAAAAATAAAATAAAAGTTTTGGAATTGGTTCAGTAGTGAGGTGAGCAGGTGTCCCATACATGTTATGTGGAACTGTACAGCATTTTGATCCCTTGAGTCCAACAGTTTGATTGGCTCAAAAGTTTTCAAAAGTCAAAGAACTGCAGGGCAGACACCTTTTAAAACAAAGAAAAATCTGGCTTTTATCTATTGGCTGTGAAGAAAGCGAGGCAGGCTGAATCAAGTGCAGGTTAACCTTTTACCATCTTTGCAACCCAACATAGAGTTTAAGTCACCACAAAGTCACAAGCTCTGCAGATGGAAACTTCCACAAAAAAAAGGAAATATGACTAAAACAAAGACTGGAAAACTATTGTCTGTTGTGTGCTCCTGAATCAACCACAGAGCAAAGCATAGAGCTGTTAGGATCGAAGGAGCAGAATAGAAATGTCATTTAGTTTGTTTGGATCTGGTCACCCTATCCACTAGATCGCCTCTGCCTGCAGCCATGAAACGGGCTGCAACGTAACCCTTGAGGTAAACTACGCCTCTCAAAGTATACATCCACTAAAAGTGCTTGTTTTTGCCACTGACATGCTTAGATTGTTATTCTAAGTGTCTGACAACCTTATGAAAAGGATCCCTACCCAGACTCCTTTGACAAAAACAGTAATTTCACCCCGCAGAACACAGTTACAGTCTACTGCTGCCTCAGTCAGTTAGTTTGTTTGTGTTATTTTGTGACTTTGGTCTTTTTTGGTCCAGACTAAAATGTTAAAACACAAGTCCGGAGCCATACAAGGGGCGGCTGCCAACTGCGATTCCAATTTTCGACCTATTAGTCATTCAGACCCCAAAATATGTGGAAATATGACCAGGTCTAAAAATACCGGAGTTACCCTTTAACTTTGTAGCACTCATTGTATTGTCTGCTGTGGCGAACTGAATTGTCCTGGTGTGGTAACTCCACCCTGCTGCTACTCTAAACAGGTTGAAACAAAAATTATTCACACACTCTATTTTTAAACTCGGTTTGGCGCTAAATTGTGTTTATGAAAGGAATGTACATATATATTAAAAGAGAACTCTTTCGGCTCTGCGGTCGACTGTCCGCAGACATTTTTTTCTTCATTTTTACCCCCTGTCCGCCTCATGCAAAATCAACGCGGGACCTTTGGGTTAGAATAATAAATGACTGCGGCCAGAGCTGTGCATGCTCGGCAGAGTTTTGCATCATCAGGTTTATTTTCACATCAGAGATACATTTCTCTTGTTCTGTGACTTTGATTGTCATGCCTCATTTGGGAGGGGGTCATTCCTCTGTCTCAGGCGCACATGCTCGGACCAAATGCGCAACTGAAAATAGTATTAATCTCCTCTGGGAATGCTTTTCTACTTTGCTCTGCAGAATCAGGCGTGATCAAAAGGGGAGCGGTTTACCGTTCGGTACCGGCGGGGGGAGGGATTTCTTCAAGTGCAATCAGAAAGGTCCATCAGAAGCTGTGATCTAAAGTTTCCAAGCTTTATAGCCACTCAACCACAGCGAGGTTGATTGGGAGTAGCTGAAGTGGGAGCGATCAGGTAAAGCTATGATTTGGGTCGTACATTTTCCCTGAGTGAGAAGTGCTACATAAGGAAATAAATCTTCGCCTATGAGAATGACTACATCCCCGAGATTTCTTCATCACTTTTCTCTGCTCTGCTCTGCTCTGACTGTGAAGGGGCCATAAAATATGCCCAAGTCTGTCCAGCTTTGAGGGAAAAAAAAAACGTTCCACTACTTTCACTTGTAAAACGAAGGGAGTCGGAGAGAAAGAGGGAGAGCGGAGGGTTGATTTTGGCACATATTCTCCGCGGTAATAATGGATCCCAGCTACAGAATGATTTGTTCTTACACGTGACTTACCGAGCTCTCTAGCATCAACAAACACTCGAACACATCCACATGCAGAGATACACACAGCAAATTTCCATTGTTTTCAGAGCTCAAACTTCACTGCGCTGCCTCGCTGACCTGTCTCTGCTTTTTGTCTTTAAAAAGAAAAAAAAAGAAAAAGAGAGAAAAGAGCCCGCTCCTGCTCTTTTGCTCATCTCACTTCCCGCTGCATGGCCGTCCATCAACGGCACCTCCAGAGTGACATTTAGTGCGGTCGCCTCCTTCACAGAGCCCCCCGACCCGACCACCCCACCTCCAGGGACTTCAAACAAGAAGGGGAGAGAGGATGTGCGTTTTCTGCATCGTGTGCACTGTTCTCACACACACTCTAAAAATAAACTATTCCTGTTAACTTAAAAAACTTCAAGCTGCCTTCAAATTTTAAGTTGTCTGAATTTGAAAAGACAAGTTGAGGTAACTTTGTACTGTGAAATCAAACAACCATGACTTTTTTGAAAGTATATTAGAGACACAGCAATTTTTTAACATACGTGTTTTCATCGGACCTTAAAAAGAAAGGTGTCAGGAGAGTTTTTACTCCCACAAAATGCATGCTGGGAAGTATGCTAATGTAATGATCATGTTTCTTTAGAAACTTTATGAAATAAGTTGATAAAACTGTTTGTTTTAACCTAAATCAGTTTGTGTCTGGGCTGCCTTAAAAGTTGACTGAATTTGAAAAGACAAGTTGAGGTAACTGTCAAAGATCCAAAACAAATAAACTCTTGTAAAATCTCTTGAAAAACTCAACATCAGTGTCTCTTTCTAGAAATTGTGACCCGGTTACTCAAGATAATCCACAAACCTTGTTGTGAGCAGTTTCATTTAGGAACTACTTTCCAATAGAAAAAAGTAGTTCCAGTAGATCCTACTGCAGAAAGAAAATAGTTCTTATATGAATCTACTCATAACAAGTCAGCTCATGATTTTTGGAGAGATGTATGGTACTGAATTTTTTCAAATGTATTTTTTTTTGTGCTTTGAGCACCACAAGCTGAGTGTCATTTAGTCCCATTATATTTGAGAGAGGGCAGACATCTCTACAGCTGATATCTTCAAGACTCAGCAACTCACACCAAAACTATCTAGGTGGATAAAGAGCAGGACAGATAAAAGGCAAAATATGCAGGTTTGATTTTGGGGTAAACTGTCCCTTTAAGTTCAATCAACCTGAATAAATAAAATTTAAATATTTCGCTTAAGTTAATGAGAAAAGATGAGTTGATTCCACTAAAGTCCTGCATGATTTTTTTTTTTTTTGCAGTGCACACAGAAACATGCACTACACACCGCTCGTCTCCCCAGCTTGCGGGAAGACAAGCGACCCTGAGCAGGAAGGGGTATCTCCCGCAGCCCGGACAGATAATTTAGGAGCTAGATGGGAGCTGGAGGGAGGAAAGGAAGGAGGGGAGGGTGGTGAGGTTTGAGCTGGGAGCACGGGAGGGAGGGCTGGAGCAGGGCTTTAGTGTCAGAGGCAGGAGACAAGCAAAGATAGACTGGCACCAGAGAGCGAGAGCCCGTGTTATTGTTATCTCCCCTCTTATTTTATGAGTTTTCCATCAAGAGATCCACTGTAGCTGCTGCTCTGTGTGCAGCACACGCTCCAACTTTATTAAGAGGTTTACCATATTGTGATTTACCAGTTGTACCGAACTTATTTTTTAGGTTTTCCAGTTGTGTTGTTGTGATTATATTACTTTCCAAGCTTGCAAAATCTTGGGCTTTGTCTTGCTTGCTCTGCTGTGCAGGTCTTAACTCACAAAATAAGCCAAGCCACAGTCAATTTCCAGCTGTTTTCAATTTCGGAATTGAAATATTTCAGCTCTCAAAATGTCCCTGCATGACTTTTCCGGCACTCGATTTCTATGCAAGTTGTTAGATTTTCAAAATCGTGCGAGAGAGTGTTGGTCGTAATTCTGTTCAAGCTCTTCATCTGACAGCTTGCTGGCCTTTTCTCGAGCCTTGAAAATACACTGACCTATCTGGTGTAATCTTGGGTTTTTCCCTGTTTTATAGCAGTTTTTAATGTTTTGTCCTATTTCTTTTTAAATCCTTTATGACCTCTAAAGCCTCATCGACCCAGATGCCATACTGTGTAGCCAAACATTGATCAAAAGCACAGAACTTTATTTTAACTTCCAGAGGAGATCTAAAAGTTTCCAAAAATATCAAATATATCAGGCACAATTTAGGAAAAAGTGTATAAACTGATGTACAAATCATCTCGAATGTTACCATTTAATGCAATCATGCAGCACAAAAGAAACATGAAGTCTTGGGTTTGAATGTTTCATTTAGAGCCCAACTGATACTGGAGTTCTGGAACCAGTACTGATAATAACATAAAGAAATTAGGGAGAAAAAGTTTTATTCCATATCTGATATAGATAATATGAAACTATATAGAAAACCTGAATTAAAAAAAATGGTCAAATATAAATGTTACCTTTAAAATTAAAAATACAAAGAAGTAATCCGCATTCAGTTCTGTAAAAAAAAAAAAAAAAAAAAAAAAAAAAAAGTTTATATCGGCTCATATCAGACGTTGTAGGAAGACATAGATGTGATAAGCTAATATCAGGCCACAGATAAATCTGTCAGGCTCTAATTTCACTCATTGTAAACATCATATATCATATATTCATTGAAGTTATGCACAATGTATGATACTGCATTTTTAAGGGGAAATAAAAAGGAAAACCCTCATGTTAAAGGGTCAGTTCACCCAAATTAAAAAAAACTTATTTTGTCATTTACCTCTAGTCTTATGTATCCATGCAGTTTGGATTCTTTTCTTTTTCTTCTTTTTTTGTTTGATATATTTGATCATATCATCTAGATTTCTTTCTCTGATTCAATTTAAAGGGACAGTTCACAAAAAAAAATCAAAAATATATCTTGTTTCCTTTTGGTCAGTAGAGTTCTGGAGATATCAGATGAAGAGATTTCTGCCTCCTTGTGGCACACTTTACATTTGAAAAAGTCAAAAGCGATGTCTCTTCACAGAAATAATAACTTCATTACGCAAGATAAACTTTGTTTGAGCAGGTTCATAAGGGACTACTTTTTCTCTATGGTCCAAAGAAAGTAGTTCCGACACGACAGTTGATATTTTCAAAGCTCTGAACTCTGTACTTTTGGAGTGAACTGTCCCTTTAAATGGATGCAGCCATCTCAAAAACTATCCAAATGATGCTAAATCTACATTATGAGACATTATTAATTATCAGGTGAGTGAGACAATGTGGGACCTTTTTTGTCATTTGGGCGAACTGTCCCTTTAAGCTTTTCTCGAAGTGGCAGGTGCTTCTTATCAGGTGTTTGTGTGCAGCGTTGTTGACTCTGAAGCACCTTACAAAACCTCCTTGACACACAGGCTTCCCCGCTCGTTAAATTACCCGTACACATCATCCTCCCATGGGCCGCTCTGCAGAAAGGCTGCGGTTGTTTGAGCACGTAGCCGAGTGGAACGTCTCGGGAAAATAGCTTGTGGTCACCGAGACAATAACTGCAGAGCGTGAGCCTCACTTTGGAGGATTATTATCTCATTCAAGGAGATTCTTGGATCAGAGACGGCTCGATGCTGGCGCGGCCGCTCTGTGTTTCCAAAGCAATAATTCTAAAGCATCTTTTTTTTTTTTTTTCAGTGGAATATCACAGAGCACGCTGGACGCAAGCGTTTCCATCTTGCACGGTATACTGTGTGGCTCTCCCATGGCAGCACAGCAAAGGCTGGCCCTCCACAGCAAACAAAACACTGTGTTTACACAAATTTTGAACAAGTGATCTGCTGTCAGGAACGGAGAGCAGAAAGAACTCCTGGCTTGAAATAGCTAGCCATTTTGGTGAATGCGGCCTTCCTCTCCCCTCTCCGGTCGGGCCTGTTTAATTGAAAGCAGCTGGTGAGGGTTCTGGGCAGAGATGTGCGGGTCTAGTCAACGTGACTCAGGCTCCGTGCTCGCAGTCGGGGTACCTGAGCTGCCCTCCCCGTCTCTGTTGTCAGACAAAAGTTATGTTTTTATTAAAGCTGCTGATATCCCAAGCTGCAAACTAGAGGAAAGTCTCACTGTTTTGAGCTCTCAAAAGGCAAAAAGAGAAATCCGTAGCTCTGGTTTCGATTACATTCGTTGACAATGTGCTATTTTTACTCTTCACTTCTCTTTTTTTTGCCCACTCTGTGATTTTCTATGCAAATGGGCGAAGTGGCCTAATTTCACCAGGCTCTATTGTGTGTGGATGTCGAGGTGTAATTTAACAAAGTGCTGTTCTGAAAGTTGACTTTATGGTCTCTCCTTTCAAACACCGGGCTATTTTGAATCTGTATACGTTGCTTGTGTTTGTGTGTGTGTGCATGTGTGTGTGTGTGTATGCATATCTCCTTGTAACATGCCCTCAGCCTCAAACAGCACCGTTCTTGCATACTTTTTGCACAATCTACCAAATCTTGGCGCCCTCTCCTCATTTTTCTGCAGTTATCCTGCTCGGCGTCTCTGGCACTGACACGTAGCTCCCCAAGATGAAGAAGAAGAAGAAGAAAGAAAAAAAAAACAACAGCCCACTGAAAAATGAATCATCCAAAACTTTGTCTAAACTTGGCTGGCCTGCTGCTGACGGACAGATCGTAATGAAGTCTCCCTCCCAGGACATTGTGTTCTTATGGTATTACATGGAGGGTGATCAGATATTACATTAGCTCTCTATCTGCTCCAGGGGGCTGCTGCCGTAGGGCCTTCACTTACACTGAGGTCTGCAGACCGACTGCAGAACCATGTGGGTACATGAGAGAGAGAGAGAGAGAGAGGGAGAGAGAGAGTGGTGAACAACAGCAACAACACAACACATGAAACTTACTCCTAGCTCTGTAAAAATCTGCCTCTAAATGCTTTTCACACTGCAGAAAAACTTTAAAGTGCAGTAAGAATAATTCAATCTAGTTTCCAACACAAAAAAAAAAGGAATTCAAGACCTTTTACACTCTTTAGTTCCTGGTAGAACCTTTTATAAAGGCTCCACTTGGAACCCTATCGGAGAGTTCTACCTGTTACCCAACATACAGGGTTATACTCTGAAAGGTTTCACCAAGAACCTCCTGTGAGAGGTTCCACAGAGTATAATCGTTGGTATAATCGTTCCACCCAGAACTGTCTCTGGAGGTTCTATTCAGAATCTCTCCACCCAACCAGGGGGTTCTACTGAGAATCTTTTTATATTTCAGCGGTTTTATCTAGAAACCAACCAGTGGGTTCCACTAAAGACTTTTTTATATTTCAGGGATTTTATCTAGAAGACACTCAGGGTGTTCTATTGAGAACCCTTTTATGTTATGGTAGAAAGAGCCCTTGACAAAGGAGCTCTTTGAGGATTTCAACAAACCTTCTTTTGATGAAAAGAGTTCTTAATGGAACCCTTAATCTTATGAAGAACTCATGACAAACCCTTTCTTCAAAAAAGGTCTTCAGAAGCAAATGGTTCTGGGTAGAACCTCAGTCAGAAGAACCCTGTTGGAACCCTTATTTCTAACAGTTTATGCAAAAATGTCTTATGAATCTATGAAACGACAAAGAGCAGCTACTCAAGAATCCTGATTTTAGAAAATACTTGAAACGAGTTGGTTTGCAGTGAATAGAGGTTTAAATATTCTCTCTGCACTGGCAGATTTTTTTTCTGTTGTATTAAGAAAATGAGATTTTACTCTTAAGGGAAACCCGCTGGTTGTGTGCATCAAGATCAGTTTATTCATCAGGGGGAGTACTGCTCACCCTGTGAAAACAGTTATCTCTGATGACATTATTATGTCTTCTGTAGCTCCAGATGAGCTTTGGATGCCTCATGATATCCTAAGTATTTCATTTGAGGTAATTAAACCCAAATTTTCTAGATGTAGTGCTATATTGTCAGTGCACAGCACACAAGTTCTTTTCTTGGTACTCAGTGACTATTTATGTCTGTTAAAAGATCAAAAGAGTAACACACAAAGCATAATATTTATCAGACATTAAAAGCCGTTCTGAATAGTTTTGAGCAGTGGTTTGAATGTGGACGGGTCGGTGCAGTCTCTGAGTTGCAGCTGTGGAGAAGGCTGTGTCGCCCCAGGTCCGGGGCTCGGTCCTTTGTGGTGTAGAGAGGAGGTTGGCGTGGGAGGAGAGCAGTGGTGGAGCATGTCGGTAAGGTGGGGGGGGGGGGGGGGGTGGCTTTGTGAGCAAGGAGAATGATTTTAAGCTGACTCGGTTGTGGGAAGGGGAGCCAGCAGAGGTTTTGGAGGACGGTGGCGATGTGGTCACCAGGGTAAGTATGAGCGTTTGTTGGGGATGATGCTATTGCAGTGGTCAATTTTGGATGTGATGAAAGCATCAAGATCAAGGTGTTGGCAGCAGAGAAGGAGAGAGATGGACAGAAATGAGCTTTGGTTTGTAGGTGGAAAAATGTAGTTTTGGTAATCTGATTAATGTGATGTTCAAAACAGAGGTTACTGTCAGGGATGACTCTCCATCCCACGTGGCATAATGACAGACCCTCTCCACTGACATCATGGGAAGTGTAGTATGTGTGTTTTTTTTGCAGCTTGACCAATATTAAGAACTAAAAGTCGGGATATTTCAGCCTCTGTTGCTTTGATTTTTACTATTGTACTAAAATCTGTCCTCTTCCCTTTTCTTCCCTTGAAGCCCACCCTACTTCTATCTAAGAAAGACTGAAGCCCAAGCCCAAATACTTGATTCTGATTGGACAATTACAGCATCCTAAGGTCTGTTATGTCTGTATAACAGACCGTTGCTATGAGGAACAGACTGTTGCTATGGACGCAGATCCTGGGTGAGGGAAAAAATAATAATTTTAACTAAATAAAATAATTTCTAATTTATATTTTGTGTCAAATTGCTGTTTGTTTTTGTACAGTAAGCTGGTTCATGTTGAGGCCCTGCGTCACCCTGTCAGGGTTTATTAATGTTTATTTCTGGCTTCTTTATGCCTTTAATTTAGTCGGACACGCAGCCAAGGGCCACAGGCAGGAGTCAGACTCACAGCCTCAGTACGTGGGGCAAACACTCCACCAACTGAGCTAACAGGCCACCACTGTCATTAATTTTCTGTTTATACCGCAGCCTCCATTTAGTAGAGCTCAAGTAAGAATTAAAGTTAGACAAATACATTAATAAACACTTCTATCTGCTTACAATCACATTATACTGTGTTACAGACAGTTGTAGACCTTGTTTAACTTATACTGGCAATATTGTACTGAACTACTTCTCATCCCTGAGGCAAATGTGAGCTTGAGAGTGAGCGAGGCAGTAGCAGATGAGGGAGAAAGCAGGCCTGTGTTTGTGTTTCTTTATACTCTGTGTGTG
This sequence comes from Lutjanus erythropterus, assembly GCF_056507025.1. Lineage (NCBI taxonomy): Eukaryota > Metazoa > Chordata > Actinopteri > Lutjaniformes > Lutjanidae > Lutjanus > Lutjanus erythropterus. Next base: position 38,077,521 of record NC_139321.1, on the reverse strand, counting down.
TGTGTTTGCATCTTACCCTGAAACCACTGCAGTCATCCAGCACGCCAGCTGCCTCGCTGCTAATCTCTCCTCCTGCAGATTTACACATGATCTCGCCGAGGTTTCGTGCCACTTGATGCAGTTATTTGATAATGAGTGAGTGATCCAATGGAGAGCAACACTCTCAGGACCTTCACGCTGAATCATGTGACCTTCGACCCGACTTGGCAGGGCTCGAGCAGGAAGCGCTGCTTCTTGTCTTGGCAGCTAAACAACCGGCTATGTGTGTCTCCGAGTGTGTGTCTGCGCGTATACTCTTACAGAAAGTGTGATTGTGTTTCATCGGGCAGATAAATGTTTGCGCGTATGTGTGAATGAGCGTGTGCGTATGTGTGTGACAGGGTCCTACGGCGCGTCAGACTGGCAGCCCGAGTGTGAACTCCGCATGCTTCCTTTATTCCTCTGACGTCTGACAAGGCTGAGGCGCTGTTGGTAATGATGTGGTTATTACTTCCCATCATGCCTCGCTGCAGGCCGGGCCATAAAACAGTGCGGTATATTCTCTTTGTCCCTTTGGGGACCGGCACTTTGCTGCTCTTTTATGAAGCGTTCTCACTCAGTTGAGACACTTCCACTGACACACTCATGGGACCTCATTCACAAAACTGTTCTCCAGCTTGATGTGATTTCATAATATTATCCTGTCAAACATTAAAATATAACCATGTTTTCATCTTTCATGTCTTGGGCGCGTTCCAGTACCCATACTACCATACTATTTACTATGCCAGAAAAAGATTTAGTATGTCCCAATATATGTGCAGCGCACCAAAAATACCAGGACGTCCTGCTGCATCCGGTTGCATTTTGCAGCATGCAGGCAGGACGGCATGCTTCTCCGGCTGTTCTCACCCCACAATCCTCTGCACAGTGGAAGATTTGTCACACTGATTGAGCCTCAGAGAGACCACAGGCACAGGACAGCTCATTAGCTGCGTTCCAAATTGCATACTTTTTCTTTTTACTTAAAATTTAGCGCTACAGACTGCGACAGATGTATGAGCCAGTGAGTCAAAGTTTATGACAAAGTTCCATGTCCCAATGGTATGCATACTGTAACAGTGGCTACTTTTTAAGGGCTGCTGTAGTATGTACAAAAAGTAAAAAGAGAAAGTAGGTGATTTGGATGGCAACTCTAATTTTTGACACATGTAGTGTACTTTTTAAATATTTACAGATATAGGGTATCCATCAACAAGCAAAGTACTGAAAAGTTATTGATTTGTTAATGATTTAACTCTAAATGTGCGTGAAGTGAAGAAAAATGTATCTGTCCAGAAACGTAGAGCGAAGTATAAATAAACCAGTGCACATAAAATCATAACTTCTTCTCATTCATGTCTACAAGTACTGTACTGTACTGTACTGTACTATACTGTAGCATTATGGGATAAAATACTTATCTAGCACGTCCCTCTGCTTACCAGAGGCAGAGACTAGAACTCCAAGCTAAGATAGGTTGTAGCTCTTCCTTTTTACCAGCTACATCACTGTGACATCACTGGATGCAGGAAGATAAAGATTTTGCAGCAGGAGCCTATTGAAACACGGCTTCAATAGGCTACATTTTTACTGTCAATCAAGTTTATTCTTAACAGTTCATGAAATGACAGTGTGCAGTGAAATATTTAACATTTAGCATCTAAAGACCAAGATTTTTTCCCTCAGGAGTTGGTGGTGACCAAAATGGAGCTAAAAAGCAAGTAAAAAAATGTTTCTAGGTCACTAGAAATGTCAGATGAATGCTACTGTGCTTCCTGCTTGGAAGGAAGTAACTTTTTGTTAACATGTTAGCCTTGTTTCGTCACCCCCAACTGGTCAAAAAAAATTGGTCAGTGCTCCTTTAAATAGCCTTTGCATTTCAGCATTGTAGATGTAAAGTGACTTAAGGTCCGTTGTGTAAGATTTAGTGGGATTCATTGGCAGAATACTGCAAAACTAGAATATAATATTCTTAAGTATGTTTTCATTAGTGTACAGTCACCTGAAAATAAGAATAGTTTTATTTTTTATCATCTTAGAATGAGACATTTATATCCAAATATTTACATTTATATCCGCCATGTGTCTACAGTAGCCCTGAATGGACAAACCAGTGATTGCAATCTGCAAGTTCACCACTAAGTGCCACTAAATCCTACACTCTGGTCCTTTAATAACTAAAATGACTTTTACAAAAAAAAATATTAAGGTTTACTTAATCTTTTTTAAAGTCACTATATAATTATTTTTTGACACTAAGAATACAGAGCTAAAAGTGACACATAAAAACTTCTACTTTTCACTCTGCTTAAAAACAAAACAGACCTTATGCCATGAGAAAAATTGAAGTATGGCATAATCACATAAACAATCTGCACAAAGTAGCTTTTATTGTAGGAGATCAAGTCTTTTCTCCAGTAAGAGGTTTTTCCTTTGGAATTCTGAGTATCCTCTGTGGGAATTAAACTCCCCTCATGGAAATCAATCAGTTTTGGGGGCACGGGCATCAGATTTCAAATCGTCTTTGAAACTCAAGATTTATTCTCAGGCTTTATACGCGACACCCGCTGTTGGGTTTGCACGACTCAGGCTGCGAGGAAGCTGTAGTTGCCCCCAGGCCTGGAGTAATGCCAGCTGTGGTCATATGGAAACAGTTTGATCCCCTGACTGTCAAAATGCCCCGTCTGCCCCCGGTGTATGACTCCATATGGAGGCTGCGAAGACATGGTGCTGTTTGGTATTAACACAACAACGACTCCAGTCTCTCACAAGAGTTGGGATTGTATGTCTACCGCCTCCTTCCCCCACTGGGGGGTTAGATGACTGAGAGGGCAAATGCTGAAGTATGAAGTGGATTTGACATTGATGCCAAGTAAATATTCTGCTTTTAAATGACTTGAATTTACTGTAGATGCCTGGTGGTGGTGTTGTAGTCATGACACAGAATTGCCATACAAATACAATTAAATTTTAATATTTCTGTGCTTAATTGAAATACTTTCAAAGCTGTTTGACCTAAAGACACTTTTTAACCATTGGTTTCCATTTGATTCCACAGGATATAAAAATCTTCAAAAAAGATGTGAGATTTATTCCAGAAAACATTAAGCCTTCATTTTTGTCAAAGTGACAGTAACAAATTGTTGTTTAGAGGTAAAGTTTTCAGATTAATTTGCACATAAACTGCACTGCAGCCGTGTTTGTGTCAACATATTTTTATGCTTATTTCAAAGTACTGCCTGAGAGACAGTTGATGGAAACAGCAACAAAAACTAAAATCTTCAAAAAAGTTTTTTACACTTGCTTGCCTGCTTTTTGCCTTTTTCAAGAATGAGTTAAAGTGTTTAATGGAAGATGGAAACACTATTTTGGAATAAACTGATGATGGTGAACTCCTAATAATCACATAATTGTAGTGCAAGGAAAGTATCACTGATTTACTGAAAATTTTGTCAAAATTTGCAATACCTTTGGATGAAAACATGGCTATCAGCAAAAATGGATTGCACAAAAATGAGATTGAGTCCGACAAGTGTTTTTTATAGTGTACAGATGTCGATGGAAACCAGTTGCTACCTGTAATAGAAGGAAAATTACATCCATAAATCAAAACTGTACAGAAACTTTCAGCAACCATTTGAAAATGATGACCAAAAAGTCTACAGACAGTAAGTATAATAGTAGAACTTGCAAATGCACAACAGAATTGTGCTACTGGTTGTCAGATTTTCAGATTTTCTCAGTAGAAGTGTAAAGTTGATTGGCAGTGGATGGAAACAAGCATTCACTTGTATTTTCTTTTGCTGATTTACTTGTAATTCGGTTAAAACTTTCCAGACATTTGGATGGGAACACAGCTATTGGCAAAAATGAATGCAGACTTGATGGATTACCCAAGATGCTTAATGATTATGTTAATTAATTTTGAGACTGTACAAATATGAATGGAAACCAATGGCGAGTTGAAATAGAAGGTAAAATACACCTAAAAGTCAGTAACAACCATTTGAAAATGGTTTGCAAAAAGGCCACGAGTGAATTCTTGCAGATACGCTGCTTGTTGAATTTTCTTTCTCACATGTTGAAGTTCACGGTGGCAAAATTCAGTTTTCTTCCACAATCTGAAGATGAAATGAGTAGCAGCGTCTCCTCCACACCATTTCAGAACCTCGCATCTTCAAAAAAAAAAAAAAAAAAATGTGTGTGTTTCCCTCATTAATCCTGCTCAGTTCACAAAATCAAATTCATATCATTATGACACAAATTAGCCCCATGCAATCATTACCCCATTGTTGGGGTTGTTTACATTGTTGTTTTTCCGCCGCTCCGCATACATCAATTCGCTCTCGCTTTAATTAATTCTTGCACTGAAATTAACTTGGGAGAAGTCCCGGGATGATTCATTTAGGGTGTATATGATTAGGACCAGCCTGGAAGATCAGAGGCTCTTTTTAATCTGTAGCACCGATGCTAATTCATCTACCAGCGCCCCCCCCCCTCCTTCCCCAAACTCCCCTCCTCCTCTCAATCCTTTCCTGTCTTGTTTCGGTTTTATTCTTTCCGATCATAAGACCCCCCCCCCACCCGAACCCTTTTCACGCAGTGTGTGTCGGATGGAAATGAGGTCTACCCATTTCTTTAGGGATGGGATGGATAGATCAATGGACGGAGGGATGGAGGATAGGGACCCCCGTGTGGAGGCTGTCTCTCCAGGTCTCCATTGAGTGGAGATTACATCGCTGGTTGGTGGCTGTAAAACGCAGCTCTCCCCTGGCAGACACCAAACGGGACTCACAGGAGTCTTTTCAAACCTCACCATTGTTAGCGAGGGATTATTCTTTGGGTTGTTATCCCATTACGCTGTAATGGTAGCAATTTTCTGCTTTGGAATTTGGCTTTTTCTGGGGGGAAATACATGCCAGAGAGTTTTTGAATCAAGCATTTATCATCTGCAATTTGTAAAGAAGTGTTAGATTACCTTTCTGTGACTTTTTAGATGACTCTCAATTGTTTGGTTTGTAAAATGTTTTCGCTGAGGCTCTGATATCCTGTATTTAAATGTAAAAGTTTATCTATAAATATCTATACTGCGCTGAAGTTATGATAAAATTACAGAGGCAGGTATTAAAGGATTGTTTTTATAGTTCTGTTGGCCTGATGTAAGAATTCCTCTGTGCAATGCTTAAGTCAAATTCTTGGAATATTTTGGGTATTAATTTTTTTTTTCCTGACGTGAGCAACGACCCTTTGTGTATTATGGAATGGGGGACATCAACAAGGCTTTTCAAAGTAATGCTCTTAACAGGTCATTAAGCTTTTTTTTTTAGTTTTTCTGTAAGTTTGCCCAAACACTAAAACCTTGTGTCTTTCACGTCTGATTAGTGACACTTTAATAAAGTCGTTTAAAGTTCAGCGGACTGAATTTTCCACCTTTTCTAGTGTTTCTATGGTCACGGGGAAACGACCCGCATTCAGGCCTGTACGCAATCTTTTAAATGCAAATCCTTTAAAAGTAACTGTGTAATTCTGTCTATGGGGACTCTCCCGACTTGGCTGCGAGAGAAAGTGTTTTTTTATATAAGGCAACCACGGCTGTTTTCCTTTCTGTCTTCTTGATCTGACAGCAATTGACTAAGCCAGTCCTTAAGGCGTGACAAAAGCTTGGCAAAATCTTTACATTTCTTTTCCTCCTCTCGCCCCCCTCCCTTTGGCTAACTTTTCTTGGATGGGCCAAGGTGGACAAAGCCTGTCTTCTCTTCCACTTGATTGGGTCAGAAGGCTGAAGTTAAATGTTTGGTTCAAAATTGTCTTAGCATTCCCAGCATCATGTTTTTCCCTTTCTCTTTTTTATGGTGCTCGGGGAAGCTGGAAAAAACTATGTCGAATCGGCCACAATCAAATCATTTACGGTGAGCTCACAGCGAAGGAATTAATGCATTTTATATGAGGATGCCGAGTGTGAGGCAAAGTCCCCTCAGCAACATGTGAGAAAACTCCCTCTTTCTCCCTCTGTTTTACTTATTGAAATTATAGCTGTCACCCACTTCACAAGGAGGAGAGCCAGGGGAAGCAGGTCATTGACTTGATTTTCATGGGAAGGCTGATTCGGCCATTCAGGGTCTGATAGGTCCAGTATTGACAGCCCCTTTGCGCGAGGGGAGGGGAGCATGCCGCCTTCATTGTACCCACGGTTTGCTGAGGAAAAACAAGAGAGCGCCTGGGAGACAAAGACCTCAATGGGAACAGTAGCCCCTGTGTCCCCTTGCCTCTGACTGCTGCTGCTGGGAGGCTTGTGTCTTCCATTCTGGCCTCAAGTGCTACTCCCACCCTCTCTCAAACACCCCGCCACCCCCGTCTCCCGCTCTTTTTTCATCCTGTCAAGTGGCTGCAGAGGTGTTGCCGTTTCATTCTCTGACCCCTGACACCCTCCCTCTGAGTCCCATCGCCTCCGAGTGCAGAGGTTGTTTGTCATCTTCATTTGCAGGAGAGGGCTCTTCACTTGTATCTGTCATGGGCCATACTGGGAGCCTCACTGGTCTTCTCAATAAGAGGACAGACTTGAGCTTTTACTGTAATACGACATGTCAGTGTCATTTCTTTTCCACTATGGATCCACTGATCCCACTTTTCTCTGCTGATACTGAGTCTGAAACCTCAACTCAGAGTATTTAGAATAACCACTACTACTTTTTGATCACGGTAATGGTAAAAAAAAGGTGTTTTCACACCCCAAAGTGTGTTTCATTTGGTCCAGGCCAGGGAAAAAAAAATCTTGCAATTTAGTTCTGGCACGCTTCATGTTCATACTGAGAAGGAAACATGAAGTAATATAGACTGACAGGTAACAGGGGTGATTTTCATCCTGCATCTCCAGGATTCACACAGGGAAATCAAATTCCAAGTTTTTTTGCACCATTTTAATGCTTCTGATTATATATTATATATGTTCTTTGGTGTCACAAAGAAATAACTGATTATATGCATTTTTTAGCACATCACCATGTTATGATGGACTTATTATTATATATTTTGCATGGACTTACTGACTTTTGTTTGGGCTGGACTTTTCCATTTTGATCCTAAGTGAAATTGCAGGTAAATTGAAACCTCCCGCGCAAACAGGGTGTTTGGTTTGTTCCTTTTGTGAAAAAAAACTTTTTTTTGGATGGATCAGACCAATTGCAAATAGTTCTGGCAGGCCGCAATCAGAGCCGGTAAAAGGAAGAACACAACAAAACAAAATGAACCACAGTGTTAGTTGGAAAAACTCACGAAATTCCAACACTTGCACGCCCGTCTACAAACCAATCATTGTCAAGTATAGTTGATGACAACAGGACACAGATATGACATTCAACTTTGGTTTGAATACAGTTAAGATTTTCAGGAGTGAACGCACCCTCAGTCTGAAGCCAGCCACCTTTCTTTAGTTTGATTGTGTCACAGTGATCTAAATGGTGCTTAACATGCTCCATTCTGCAAAGAAAAAAATTCTGGATCAATACACGGGATATCTGCAATTTGTAAAATTTCTATCACATGCATATGTGGCACCAGGGTGGAGCTAAATGGGCAAAAGCTCCACTAAGACATGAGCAGATGTTTGAGAAACAAAATCCTGATCTGATTTCCTTTGTTTGGCTGCTGTTTCTCACATTCTCCTTTGTAGTATCATTCCACATCTCTTTCAGCTATTTAATGAATGCATAAAATGCCCGAAAACATTTTAAAAGGTTTGTTGGCATAGAAAACTTGAAATTAAGCATCCAATACCAAACAGCCGTACCCAGCCTTGGTTTTTTTTTCTGTTTTACTGAAATTTCCACAGACCTTCAAAAAACAAAAACGACAAAAAAAAAAAAAAACAGCATGCAGATCTCTGGCATCACCAGTGATCGCATAAAAACGGTCAACTTGACTCACAAGGTGAATATAATATGATCTGAATTCTCAATCATGGCTGAAAATATTGGCAGCTGTTGTCCAACACAAGTTCAACACTTGCTCTTGTTTTTACAAGTTCATGTCAGACAGAGAGGCTACTCATCAGAGTGTGTAGTACACTGGTCCAGGTTTAAGGTTATCGGGTCACTCTTATCAAGGCCTCTCTTTGAAGTAAGCCCTGGCTCTGTTTCTCTCCTGATAAATACTGTATGTGGGCTTAGTCTGGGCAGACGTCCAGGATGTGTGAGGGATGGGATCATTTCTGGTGGTGCGTGTTCCAAAACACCAACTAATATATTGCCAGCGATTGCCAAAAATAATTCTGAACCTGATTTGATGCTGAAGAATGCAGCGCTGCGTTGCTGGGTGCAAACTCGGTCCAGTTCTTGACCTCAGAGCACCATTGTTTCCCTGTTTCGACACCAACTGATACACAGCTCAGGATAAAAAATTACATAAACAGACATTTTTCATCATTTTTCAGCACTTTAAACCCTTTCCCTAACTTTCCAGTGGGAGTAGACCTTCTTTTTATTGGCCATTGGAGGGAGGAAAGTAATTTCTCTTTCTTATTTGCCCCTTTGACACTTTTGTAAACAAATAAAAACAAGACGAAAATGTTACAATCGATTTTATCATAGTTTTTGTCATCATGTCTTTTTCGTCAGCGAAAAAATGATGGTGACGAAATCTGTGACAATTGTAATATGTAAAAGAAAGAAACACTTAGGCTATATCAGATTTATAAAGTAAAATGATCTAAAAAAATCTAAACTTTGTGTCTTAAAGGAGATACCTGAAATATATTTGCTGTAATAAATCTGTTATAAAATAGCCATGATATGAGGAAACATGCAAGTTGAAATACTTGCTATTCTGACAACCAGCGTCCTTTGAAATTTCCAGAATAACTGTTTTTGTCTGCCTATTTCATTTTAATTAGAGTTTAAATTAATGGTGAATGTTTGCCAAATGAGCAAGCGTCTGTTTTTGAGTCATAAGAAATCATTTAATTTCTTTTAGAAGGAGTAGATGTTTATAATTGTTAAATTGAGTAAAATGTAAATGGAGTTTGGCAGGCAAAAGGCAGGCAGTCACTTAATTTCAACTGCAGAGAGTGTATTTTCAGATCAGTGTGGTTTTGTTTTCAGAATAACAGGCTTAACTTTACATCAGCAGACAAGTGAGAGTTATAAACAGCTGATCAAACTACAGTGTAGTGTAGTGTAGTGACTCCTCCTCACTTGTTAGCGTCAAATTATAATGTTGTGCTCGTCTTGTGCTCCCACAGTGTTCCTGCATAGCTTCCTCACGGGAGGCGGGGGTGGGGGGAAACAACTCACTTCAACCATAGATTGTATTTTAAACAGGATTTCAACCCATTTAACAAACAGTATATGGCTCCAACTCACTATTTGGACTGCAGTACACATTTTTGGACATGCAGTTGTAACACATTGCTCCTTTAACATAAAAAATATGTCAGTCTCATAAGGGATGAGTGTTTCTGTCAAATGAACATCAAGTTTTTTCTTCAACATGTCTGTGACTCAACACAAAACTCTCCTCCTGGCTTCACAGTTCTCCCTTATTTTTAAAATTGAAATTAAATTTTTGGGAAGTATCATTTATTTTTGTTTTATATTTTATCCTATTCTATGACAATTACTCTTTGTCACCTGAATTAAATTAGTTATGTATGTATTAGTGTTGGATGTGTGTCCACCATAAAGGAACCACGACTCATTTTGTTGCACAGCCCTGTGTTGTGTAACGATGATAAATTGACATGATACCTTGATATTTTCACTAATTTTTTCCTTTTTGTTATCACAAACACTAACACTTACAACTGTAAAAGTCTATTGTTTTCATCCTGTCAGTAATACAGTTGGAATGTTGTTTCCTTATTAACATAACACCAGAAAAGGTCCAATCAAATTTGAAAATGGACTAAGTAAGACTAAATTCTGTAGTCCCATTGTGTTTTCCAGCTAATAAGTGCCATTATTTTGGTATTTTTAGATTTGAAATAAACTTCTTTGGTTTTGAAATCCTTCCCATTTTGAGGTCTCAAGGTTGGCAAGTATGAAACAGAAAGAATTAGACAGTTAGAGAGGATGATGTGAGACGAAAGGCAATGCTGCTAGTTTATGCTGTGAGTGTTTTTAACAGAAAAGGTGGGGGGGGGGTGTTGACCCTGTGGGTTTACGAGCAGGAAAAAAGAAATACAACTGCGGAGGCTGAACTCTAACCCCTCCTGACTTGGCTTCCAACCTCTCCGAGCACTTTTTGACCTCTGACCTTTTTGGCTTTTTGGCTAACCCAGGAAATTGCCGCGGCCCCTCTTGACAGCCAGCCACTGTTCCTTCTGCACCATCTTTCCGACGTTTGGTGAAAGGGCCGTAATGAGGACACAATGGAGAGTCTAACACTCGGAAATCATGCCGCGTTGACAGTGGGACATCGCAGTCCATGAATTTTAGTTTCAAGACATCAAAATGATGATAAGCCAACTGGTAACCATTAGGCGATCTGAAGCTCGGGCCCGTATCCTTCAAAGAATTTTGTGAACACACGCATTAACGTCTTGATTTTTTTTCTTTTCCTTTCTTTTCTCTTGGTGACCGCAGTGGATTGGCATGGCAGACTTTATAGAGGGACTCTATCCTCCTCACATCCCACACACCCTCCTCCTCCTCCTCCTCCTCCTCCTCCTCCTCTTTCTTTACCCCCCTCAATCTAATACTGGCTCCGTTTGAAGTGTGGATTTTCTGGAGAAGTGCCTCGCAGCCCCTCCCTGCCGCCCCACACCCAAATCTGTCTATTGATGTATCAGGGCCCCGGCTTTTCATACGGGGATATGGTCCCTCGATTTTGGGTCGTGAGCTCTTTATCGTAATTTACTGTATCAGGGAGTGCTTCTCTCCTGGTATGTGGGGATTGAAAGGAATGGTCATGTGCTGAACTGATTAAGAAGTTGGTGGTGACCCAAGGTTAAACCCTCGGAGAGGAGGAGGGGGGTAAAAACACAAAAGCAGTCGGAGTGAGCATATAGCGGACGAATGGAGGTGGTAAAAATGGGTCGCACAAAAGGTGGAAATAACATCTTGTCCCACTTGAGAAGAAGTGAAACTTTGCAGAAACTTAGGTCAAGGATTCATCTCACCCACTCCACGCCATTAAAAACCAACCTTTCAACTGTCATCTTGACTTGTTTTGGTAAAGACACTTTTTCCTTATCATATTCCATTAACTGGAGATTACCTCACTCCTGTCTCCCCTCTCTGTACCCTCACTCCTTCTCATGATTCCAGGCACCACCAGACTGTTTTCGTAGCTGGCTTGTCTCTTTGGAGGACTGGAGTAAACTGAATGGTGACAGCTTTGCCTGCCAGGCGAGCTGTGTGGTGCAGCGTCTGTATTGAGTCTAGCCTCGCGCCCCCCCACCCCCACCCTTCTGTCTCTCCCCCCTCGGCGTTTGATGAGAATCAGACAGATTTAGCCGAGGTTTGAGCAAGCACAGAGGCCGGCCGGCTCTCCGCGCACCGCTGCTGCCACGCTAATAGTGGCACGGCCTGGGACCGCTGAGATTACGTGTCACCAGGCCGAGATGTCACAAGCCCAGGAGGCTTTTGTTGCCTTCAAAGGGACGCCTGGTCAGTGTTTTCCACCATCAGTTATCAAGGTTGCCTAGTATAGTGAAAAGTGGGGGTGCAAGATTAGTATGGCAGGAAAATTTCCATTAACACCTGATATGCCATTTCTTGCAATCATGACCAATAAAGCAGCTCTTTCTCTATAAAGCTCAGTTTGTACGGCAGCTCCAAGATTGAAAGTACAGGTAAAAAACAGTGTGAAAAATAGAATGGAAAAAAATGAGACTAAAAAAATTCTAAAATATGAGTTACAAAAAACTATACATGCAAATACTATATTTACTATGTACACCTTACAAGTATATGGATAATTAACCTGATCAGCCAGTGTCAGTAATCAATACACTCATTATAATACCATTAATCAAACCAATAACTAACAATAGTCAATTCCAGTCATTCTTATCATCTTTTAGCAGTAAATGTTAAAAAATATACAATAGCAGTTTGAATTAAGCTGCTTGCGCTCTCTAGGGGAAATCTTACACCAAACTCCCTTTAATTAATTTGAAATATTAACAATTTCTTACATGTACGTAAAAACACAATACTCTAGAAAAACAAAATAAAAGGTGTCACATGTCAGCAGTCTTCTTGTCAATTCGGCATCAATATAATCCATAAAAATAAACTCTTTCTCCATTACATTTTGGACTTTGTCGCCTCAAGTCCCTACCAGCCCTCTGTTGGCCAGTGCACTATTTTAGTTGGAGAAGATCATGGGAATAAGAGGTCAGCCGTTTAAAAAATGAAAGATTGCTCACTAAAATACTTGCTGGTTGGTGGATCAGAAACAAGCCGAATTTAACACAAGCTCATAACGCTGTTATTTCACTAATTTTGCTTTGGTGTGGCTCAAATCAACATAAATATAAAAGTTGTACGATCAAAAAGTGGGGATACAAAAAGCATACATTTGCACCCTCATTTCTAATAGTGGCGGTGCAGCTGCTCCAGTTGCTCCATCGCTCAGGCGCCTATATCAGTTATCACACTGACTCAGATGAAACAATGCAGGACAGAAATAGGGGAAAAGAGTCATGAACTGTAACACATCTGCTCAGCCAAAATTTCTCTTCTTTCTTTTTTCCATCCCATTTTACAGCCTATTGACGGGATCGTCCTAGAAACTCTTATTGCAGGATTTCCGCTTTCCCTTTGACAATTAATTGAGTGCTGCTGTCCTTCCTGGCAACAAAGTCACATTAAAAAGCACTGACCCGTTTTGATGGTTAACTTAACCCAGCTGAGCACAGCTCACTCCAGCAATCAGATGTATATTGCGTCTAATTTGGAAAAAGTGTGTTAAGGACTCCTTTCTTTGAGCCTAAGTTGTCGTAACGGGAGGCGGATCGGAAACTCTCTCCCCGCCAAATTGGTGGTCAAAGTCGCCGTTTTTCTGCTCCAGCAGCGTGACAGTAGCCTTATCAAACTTTAACGATTTTCGCCACAGAAGTGAAGATGTCTCAATGCTGTCTTTGTAGGGAGCTCTGTCAGTCAGTGCTCAGTGAAAACCGTGCAAAATCGAGCTAAGTGGAATTAATGAGCGAATTTTGCCCTCGAGACCTGAGCTGCCTCTGTCTTTGTTTGTTAAACTGAGTGTTTTCACTGCAGCCCTTTTGGCCCTGGCATGGGGCTTGCCAAGATCTCTTGGGTCCAACAGGTAATTCCCAGGCATTTCCCCTTGTTTGGCTAAGGGGAAAAAAGTAGCGTCTACCCATTCTACCCATCCGTGTGTGTTAAAGTCATCAGCCAGTTGGAAAAAAAAACAAAGAAAAACAGTGAAAAAACTGAGGTTGGTGTGTGCACGAGCATCCTTACTGCTCATTACTTCATTCAGAAAAGATGTGTCCCATCCTGGGAAATGTTTTAAAATGGAGACATGCAGAAAAAAAAGGGGGTACAGAAGAGGCTTGTCATCTAAATGGTATATTCTTTTTTACATCTGTCTCGATACATTTAGCTCCTAGTAATGGGAATGAAGTTTACTCAAGGAGGAGACGTCTGTGCATTAATTGCAAGCGTTTCCATTCGGTTCTGTGTACGTCTGAAGAATAAACAGCACTTCTGATTCTGCTCAGGTCTATTCCAGCTAAAAGATGACCTCTCTTAAAATGAAATTGTGCCATTAATTTTAGCTGTCATCACCGAAGACATATCAGAGTGTGTTTGCATGGATCTTTGATGATTTGGCTTGTTGGAAAGTTCTGGATGTCTGTTGCAATAATGTTCGTAACTAAGCATCCGTATCCCACTGCAAATTCAGAGAAAAGACAGAGGTTGTATCTTGATTCAGTGCAGTACATAGGAGAAGATGTACTCCTATGTACTGCATAGTAGTATAGCGTTCAGTTTGGGTGACAATATGCAATAAATCTGTGTACTTTTCAGTTTATTTTAACTTTGGAACACTACTGACAGTCAAACTAAATGTTTTTCCAAGGATTTTATGCTTTATCTCTAGTTTTCTGGGATTTTCCTGGAGCTGTTTTGACTTTTTTGCTTCTAAAAATAGCTTCTTTATTTCCTCGTTGGACCGTAGTGTCCATCAACAGCACACAGAAAAGTGGACATGTATTTCATTTTTGGTGTGTTTATTTTTTTATGCTTAGGGCTGCAACTAAGAATTATTTTGATTATCAGAGTCAGACAAGTAATTTGTTTCAAGCAACATTCAGTGAATTAAAGGAAATCACATAGAATAACCTAAATGTGTGTGATTTGGTTGAAGAGTTGAAGAGTTTAGAGATACAGTAGTTTTGCAGGATTTTGTATTTTTCCTATTTTACCAAAGTCAGATACTAATAAATGCTTTGGGACAGTCCTTTTTTATGTATTTGATATAGTCAAACATCAATATTAGGCCAGTTTGTCTCAATTGTAGACTTTGAAAATCCCTGCACTACAACTCCTCTGCCATGAAATCTAGTTTTATGAAGTTCTTTATCTTTCAGTATTTGTTGACAGTATCAGAAAGGCAATAACTCTAACTAACTATGTTAATTATTGAGATCATAGTGGGTAGTGGTGTTGTACTGGAGTGCATGTGGGGGGGGGGGGGGACTATAGTGTAACAGTTTTGGAGAAGCAGAGAGGAATATCAGCACAGAAGCCAAGCAATGTACTGCTGTGGATGGGATCAGCAACAATGGGTATCAAATCAATATCAGTTTAAGTGTGTTATGATGGGAAAGCACCTTTATATAAGCCAAATATCACTCTCTCTCCAATATCTCTCTCCAAACCAACCAAACTCCACGGGTGAAATCAGCAATTTTACCTCACAGAAACAGGGGAGATGCTGGTCTGACGCTGACCCTGTCCATAGTAAGACCTTGATTATCTTCCATGCTGATACTCCTCTCTGCTTCTCCATTCTGGGGACCTCATACAACCCCACATTTAATAATCTGAACTATCCCTTTAAATTAATACCTTTGTGTTAGGATCAGTCAAAACTGAACATTATTATCTTAGAACTTATGGCAGATTCGTTGTATTTGTAGGTTCTACATGTATGAGGATTCTTATACGTGTGAGCAAAGTGTGTGTGTGTGTGTGTGTGTGTGTGTGTGTGAGGTTGGTGTGGCCCTTTGTGGTTCTTAGTGGGGATTCTCTCGGGCCCCAGTACAATGATAAAGGCCTTGTGTGACACTGAATCACAGGCCTTTAGAGGATTTCCACGGCCCTGAAAGGCAACTGTGATAATTCAGGGACAATCCTACTCCGGTGGTCTCCCCCATTGGCATCCCTTAATAACTGTATT
This sequence comes from Lutjanus erythropterus, assembly GCF_056507025.1. Classification (NCBI taxonomy): domain Eukaryota; kingdom Metazoa; phylum Chordata; class Actinopteri; order Lutjaniformes; family Lutjanidae; genus Lutjanus; species Lutjanus erythropterus. The sequence continues at coordinate 38,062,131 of NC_139321.1, read as the reverse complement.
AGCAATTAAGGGACGAGGCCGCGCCGCAGCCGGAGCCTGCAGCCGCCCTCGCAAATTGTCCCGTCTTCCCTCGTCGCGTCTGCTTGCGGCCGGGCTTAATGGGCTTGCGAGAAGACATCATCCGTGTACTCTTTAACCCCTCATTCATTATGGTCTCACCATAATAGATAACAGACTGGAGATAATGTCACTTGACGATATAACACCATATGCAGTGTTTATTTTCAGTCGCCGTCCCTCGACGGTTGTGTAAGATAATAAATGAGCCGATCGCAGAACAGCTGAGGTTACAGATATGGGAATTTAACCCCCGATTTCAACACCTTCAGGCTCGCTGAGTGATGTGGGGCCCGCGGGAAGGATCTCCTGAAGGATTCTGGGTAACATTCTTCCACAAAAGGCATTTAATTTAGAGTAATTCACCAAGAGGATCACTCAGCCTGCATTCCATAATCACAGTAAACCTCACATGCAGGTTTTCTTCAGGCTAAATTACAATCCACCCTCGCGGCTGCGATGATCTGTCAGCTTACGTCCTCGTGAGGCTTCCATGGGGCTTCTCAGAGTGTTTGCATGACGAAACCCACATGTAGAGCCGAGTATTGGGCACTAACATTTAAAGCGTATATTTAGGACATATTTAGAGCTGCAGAAATATTTAGATTGAAGCAACAAGCAAACCATCATCACATCTTGCATCTCGTAGTGAGTGATATTCCTTTACAACCTTTTTTGACTCATTTGAATTATTTTTTAGTCAGTGGGGCAGCTCACAAAATGTCAGAACTACTTAAATCCAGTTTTCGAAAAGATGTATTTGATATTTTGGTATGAAGATACTTGCTGAGTAGCAGCTTTGTCACTACAGTAAGCTCATAAACCTAACACATTAAATCAGACTTATGCTGGTGCATATCTTCATTTGGTCTCACTTTAAGGGGATTTATTAATGTTTTACTTTAATATGTTTGGCATTGTTTTAAAGGGCACATTCTTGGCTTTTATTCAGTCCTGGTTGTGAATCTGTCTGCCAAAGAAGCAGGTCAGATGATCTCTTATAGACTTACAGGTAGACAACACAAAGGTAGAATCAGCAGGATTTGTCCGAGCTGTTCCTAAACGCACCAGAAAGATTCCAGGACGTGAAATGCCGACGTATTGGTTCAGTAAAGCATTACAAGCACAGCAAAATAATAATAAAATGAGAAAATACAGGCAGAGGGCAGGATCATAATTGCTTTGAGGGAGAATATTATACCTTTAAGATTTTAATTTGTCACTTTGGCAATTAGGAACATCTCAGGCAGAAAATGCAAAAACTGGAATAATTGCACAGAGGAAATATAACCTATAATTTACCTTTAATATCACACTGTGGAGAATGGTTTGGGACCTTTAATTATGTAATTACTTGTGGATTGTAATTATTCTTAAATGTCTGCAACAATCTCAATACAGCGTGCATGATTGTTGTATTGCAAGACCAGAATAACTTATATTTAGACTGAAATTGACAAATGGTTATCTGGTATTTCACAAGAAAAAAGTAAAGCTTACAAAACTTTAATAATTTATTTGACCCCTCTGGGGCTACAATTAACTTAATTATTTTCTTGATCAATAAATAAGAATGTTCTAGAACCCTCGAATTAATTTTGTGATCCCTCAAAGGGTCCCAGTCCTCAGGCTGGGAAACAGAGTAAAGTCCTAATTTTAGTTCAGTCTCTGTTCTCTGATTTAACTTTATTATTTATGTTTTATACATTTATCTATCCATCTGCTTATCTATCCCGGAAAGTATACTTTTGTTACATTTTTAGATGAATACCACAACTTTGGTTTCGAGCATCTTCAAGTCTCATTAATCTCAGCGAACACATCAACAGCCATAAATTCAAGTAATAAAAAGTTCAGGGACGTAATCAGGTCTATCTGTGAAGAATCGTCTAAATGAGCTCGTGCTGTTGCATTTTTCACAGACTGTAAATTTCATTTGGACCGAGACGCTGGTCTGTTTCATCGCTCCTGGAAGAGAAAACACCCTGTGAATCATTTACCCACAAAAACAAAGCAAAATACGCCACAAAAGTTTGGATGATTTTGGTCCACAGGCACATTTCTATCTTTTCTTTTTTCTCTTTTGGCACTTGCCACCTCGACTCTCCTCCTCCTCCTCCTCCTCCTCCTCCTTCTCTCCCAGCATCTCACAAACCCTGTGGTCAGCGAACGTTAAGAAGTTATGGATGAGCATACTGATTCCTCTGATGAGCGAACACCACCCCCCCCACACACACACCCCCACCCCTACCCCATCCTCTATTCTGTCCTAATAGGAAACAGTGGAGATTCATCCTCCAATCTGCCGTCCACCCCCGGAGGCCCATGATTGGGGATGTGTATGGTGGGGAGAAACCAGGGATGACAAATAAAGGCTGAACTCTTGAATGGCAAGGTTCTGCTTCCCGTGGCTCTGTTTGCAGCGTGGACCCCGGAGGCCATAGCCCCTCCGCCCGGGGGGTTGTCAGTTACTGATGGCACTGTTGTTGGTTCCAGTGTGAAGGGGGCCGAAGAAGCCCCACCACAATCCCGCTTGTTAAATAGCATGAATTAATGAAGTGGCGGAGCTGGGAACTTCCTACCCCTGAGCGACTTGGGGGGAAAAAAAGAGGGCCACTTCCTTAGCATTTCTATGGGCCCCCAACTTCTTTTCATCCTGTCGGCTTCTTCTCCCCCCCACTTTATCCCCCACCCTCCTACACCCTCAAACTTCTTTTTTTTTTTTTTTTTTTTTGAAGTCTTTTAATCCTCGGGATTTATGCTGGGTTGGGAACAGCAACTGATAAGCAGCCTCAATAAGCAAAAAATAAGATGGCTTTTGCAGAGTCGTATATGTAAATGCAAATGTGAACAGTGGTCATGGCTAACGGCACGGAAAGTTGAGATGAAAGAAAGTTGCAGTTGTGAATGTTTGTGTTTCTGCTGCTTCTTTTTCTGGCTCCCTCACTGAAACACATCCTGCAAATTAATTTTTTTTGATGGTCCACTCTTAGAGATAAGGGTTCCGAAAAGGTTCTCCCTGAACAGCTGAGGTTCTACCCAGAAACGTATGCTTCTGAGGAACCGTTTTTTTTGTTTTGTTTTGTTTTTTTGAAGAAGAGGTTTGTCAAAGGTTCTTTGCAAGACTAAAGAGTCCATTAAGAACCCTTTTCATCCAAGAAAGAGTTTTTCATGGATTCTTGAAATCTTTGGTGAACTTTCTTTATCAAGCGTTCTTTGTACCATAATAAAGGCTTCTCAGTAGAACCCATTGGGTGGGTTCTAGATAAAAACCCTTGGAATATGAAAGGGTTTTCAGTCGAACCCCTAGAGAGGCTTCTGAGTAGAACCGTTACACTGTAGAAGGGCTCTTCTTTAGAACCTGTCATATAGACTTCTGGGTGAAACTTTTCACAGATGGTTCTTGGTAGAACAATCTGAAATGGATCCAAGTGGAGCCTTTATAACAGGGTTTGTCAAAGGTTATCTGTAAGACTAAGGGTTCCATTGAGAGCCCTTTCATTTAAAGAACCCAAAAAAACCTTTTTTGAGAGTGTCGAAGAGCTCTTGTAGAAATCCTCTAAGAACTCGTTTGTCAAGGGTTCTTGTAGTAGATCAGGAGAAGCACGTGGGTGGGTTCTAGATTAAACCTTTTGCAATATAAAGGAGTTCTTTGTAGAATGCCCTGGGTGGTTTCTAGATGCAACACTTGGAATATAAAAGGGGTTCTCCAAATTACCCTGGATTGGTTCTAGATAAAACCCTTGGAATATAAAAAGGTTCTTGGAAGAACAACCAGGTTGAGTTCTAGTTAAAAATCACTGGAATATAAAAGGGTTCTCAGTAGAGCCTCTGGGTGGGTTCTTGTTAGCACTCTCAGAAAGTGGAAAGGTTCTGGATAGAAACCCCAGAGAGGGTTCTGAGTGATATCATTACACCATAGAAGGCTTCTCCTTTAGAACCCCTCATTGGGGGTTTGGGTGAAACTTTTCACAGATGGTTCTAGGTATAACCCTTCATGTTGGGTTCTTGGTACAACCTGGTACAACTCTACAAAGGTCCTACTAGGAACCAAAAAGTGTTCTCCTATGGGGACAAGCTGAAGAACTGTTTATGGTTCTAGTTAGCACCTTCATTTCTAAGCGTGTAGCTCATTTTACAGTTCATGTTACACTTTGTCTCAGACGGTCTCCACAGGACAAACCTCTGACGACTCCTCAGCAGCAGGACAGCGTTCCCATGGTGCACCAGTCTCCACTTTTATTGCCACCCCACCTTCTTAATATACATTATTTATGAAAGTCTTTTAGATTTAGTTGCTGCTTTATTAGTCTTATGTTACTTATGATGTCAGTCTTGTGCACACCTGATTTACAGATAGGCAAAGACACAGTAACACTTTTATAGAACTGTAAACCGCTGTGGTGATGCTGATGGATGGCAGCAGCAGCACAGTACCTCTAGTGTTGCACATGAGCACAGAGAGGGGTCGATTTAAATCCCCTTCGATACCAAAAGCGGGACAATATTTATCAAGCCTTAAAGGAAACAGCTGAAAGACAAATGCCACCTGTGGGAAATTCATTCTCTTTAGGCATGTGTCTCACTGTTTCATGAGAACGCTGCACTCTCAATGGTCCGTGAGGCTCATACTTGTTGATTTAATGCACACTTAAAACGCAAAGTTCACACATAGCGAGTTTCAGATTGCTTTGAGAGAACATGCACATGGATTCAAACATGCTGACACCTTCTTGTTCTTTCATTTCAAGAGAACAAGTCAATTTTATGGAGACAGATTGGCCTTATGGCCGCGGCTGCACCTAGACCTGGCTCGTCTCAAAGTCCTCCGCAGCGAGCGGTCCCAGCAGTGAATCACTCGGACGTAGGCCGAGGACGCTCTGCAGATAACACAGATCCCTTTGAGGTAAAGGCTGGTTGGCCGCCAGTTCCCTAATGGGAGCGTGTTTATACTTTGAGTTTTTATCTGCTGTGAAGGGCCCTCCACCGTACAAAGGCTGGAATTCCTCTCGTAAAAGCTAGATACTGCAGCTCAAAATCCTGTAAATAAATAAATGAGAGGAATAATCGGTCAAGGTGGGCGGAGAGGCAGCGGTACGCCCGTCGCATGTAACAAAAAGGGGCTTCGATGGTATCTCCTCCCTGGACCAGACATGCATGCGGGGTCCACGGTGCTGCGGAGGGGGAGTGTAAACACTGCCCTGGAGCCTCGGCTCACTTGCTCATTTTAAGGGCGAAACACTTTAAAGACCCTGATCCCGAGCTTTGATAGGGAGGTTTCCATAATGCCTTTCTTCCAAAAGAGCAGCATTTGCGTGGCGACTCCTGCTCGCAGAGTAACTGATGTAGACGTTTCAATGTCTGGCTGCACCAATTTCACAGGCGGCCATTTAATGCAGTTATTATTGAGTGATTATAGTTGGCTGTTTTGGTAATGTACAATTATGTCTCATTCATTGAATGTTATCTCAAGCGTATCAAATCTATTTTCAGCCTCATGTAGAAGGAACAACTTCCCTGGTTGGTTGGCAAACAAACATTAACACTTTTGTGCATGAAGCCAAATGACTCCCTGGCATGAGCATAATGTAGCTGGGCCAAAATTAAAATCTGAGTCACTTCAGTTACCAAGTAAAGTAGACAGACGAGACATTTACTGTGGACACAGTGGTGTGCAAGATGTGCATACAATACCCTGCGTTGGGTTGCACTAGTTATTTGTCACTAAGTTTGTGAGCAAAGACCTTTAGTTTCAAACTAGTGATTTATTAAATCAGGTTGCACCAATAAATCATGCTAATAAAGTAACAGTTTTCGGGAGCTTAGTGATGTATTACACTGCCAGTCCTTTGTAAGTGTAGATATCACTCTGTTTTATTTGTACATAGAGAAATATGCATGGTTCAGAGTTGGAAAAAGTTGGAAATATCCAAAATAATGACCTAACCAGCATTATAGTTATTTAGCTTAACCGTATTACCATAGCATTTTGTAGTTTCAGGTTTACTTTGTTATTTTCGTTTTTTCCTCCCAGCTTACATCCTTATTAAACAGCATTTTGATCTAGGTCAGATATGTCAAACACATTTCATATCACCTCTCTTTCTCTTCAATCTAAAAATTTCACACTATGTTAGCAAGCCTAAGCTAGTTTTATCAGTGGGTTCAATTAGCTACGCAATAGTTACACCAGGCAGTTACAGGATATATTTAACTAAATTCTACATAAGAACAAGTTCGTGTGTGCAACTCATTTTAATTCACTGATGTGGAACTCTTGAAGGGTAATTCCAGTACTTTTCTGATTTATTTAATTATTTTATTTTTATTGGGCCTAAATGACTAATAAGCAGCCTGTCTTGTGAACCCTTGTTGCATGTGTTAACACTTTGTGACCAGCTGAACTAAAGAGCATTTAATAAAAGTCAAAATGATAATAATAATAATGATAATAATAATTTAAGGTAATAGAAATAAGTGTTTTCAACTCTTATTGTCTCCTGTTAATCATCCAGTGACCCCTCAAGTTTGTCTTGTGACCTCTTCTGGGGATCCCAAGGCTGGGAACCAAACCTAAAACACAGTCATAAGAAATACAATTCATAAAATACCAATTTGCACATCATCTCAGCAACATATTCACAAAAATACATCTTACAACATACTGTATCTACACTGTGTCTACTTCTGTCACAGTAATCCACAGCAAAGTCAGGAAGCACCATCCGTAAAATACACTGAAAAAAGAGAATTGTTTGACCAACTTCAAAAAATTACTTAAGTTGGTAACACACAAATTAAGTTCTTTCAAATTAAGTTAACAAGTCATATGAAGACAAATACTTTAAATCAGATTTACTTAATAATTGAATTGCTTTCAAATCAACAATTTGCATTAATTGGTAAACTTCAACATTTTAAATTTTTCATTTACTTATTTGTTTTAAACAAATTAAAGTACTGCTCCTTAGCAATCTCATATTGTAGTTTCAGAATAGGCATTTTTTTCAGTTAATAAAATATAATGAACATAATTGCTAATGCGAACGAGTTATTGTTAGCTTAACGTAACTTTAGCCTGATGTAATGGTTGCTGGTTTCATTCAGTGGGTTTGCTAAAACTTAAACAACACAATTTAACCAATTCAGGTGGACAATTTTATATCTTAGAATACATTATTTAATTTCAAAATATATAATTTTGTCCTGCATTAGACTTAACCTTCATTCTGAAGCTCCAAGAGAAAAATTGCAGGGGATAAATGTGGGAAAGACATGGATGTCATGTCAGATGGAGATTAGTAAGACAAACTGACTGACACGTTTTTATGAAATAAGAATGAAAGATTAAGGGAATGGGATGTAATTTGAAGTTGTTATAATCCACAAAAGTAGACTGCCATCATGATAGCAGAAAGCTGAATGGGACAACATTACATTGCTTCTACTACTACCGAAATTTTTACATTGAAGGCCCAGGTTTAAAAAAAACGGATTTACCCTTTAACACATTATTTCTAGGCTAAGTTTAAACAAGAGCTAATGCAGCCAGGTCCTGAACTTTATCACAGTGAAACCAACTATGCATGAAACTAAACAGTCATTGTGGTGTTCAAAAGCAACTTGCAAGGCGCCACGTCTGATTTGCTCAATTCCCCGACCAGCTTGTTAGCCATGATATCACAGCAGCACCCCAGAATGCAATAATGAGCAGGTCATAGACTCTTCCCATGGACAAAACACTGGGAAGTGACCAGCTTCAGCTCCCTCCCCGTCTGGCCCGAGCAACGTGCCCATTATCTCCCCACTGTATTTCCCTGTGAAGGAACCCCCGTGGTCGCCGTCTGACTCTCATCCCCCTCTGCAACAAAGACCAGAGGAGCTGCAGGTAGCGATGCTAAACCGGCTCCTGTTCGTCCAATCAAAGGGAGGGAGGTCTCCAGTGAGCGCCCCCTTCGAGACGTTTATGAAATTAACCAATTAGGACCTGCGGGGTAGTGAGATAGAGACAAGAAAGGAAAATAAAGACCCTTCTCTTTTTCTCGCCTTTCTCTTTTTCACACACACATACACACACACTAACACACACACACACACACACACACACAGTGCCCACTCTCCCAGAGCCCAGCATGGATTAATCACTCTGTCTGGGCGAATGAATGGTCGCTCACATCGCGGAGGCCTGTTATTTACAATTAAGTAGTTAGACAATAAAACTCACGCCGCGGAGTCTGCTCAGTCCTCCACGGTTCGCTCTCACTGCACTACTTTGTCCTTGTTTTATTTTTTCCTCGTCTTTCTTTCTTTCTTGTCTTTTGTCGTGTTTTTCTTTGTCACGGCTCTTAATTTTTTACCTCTTAATGGCATCTCTTTCTCTTCAGTTGTTTTTCTCTCCCAGCTTGTCTTCTCTCTCTTATATTTTCTCTTTTTATCTGCTCTTTACCGCTGTTTTCTACATCTGTTCCTACCTTTTTTTAAAAGCTTTTTTCTTTTGTAATCTCTCCTCTTTCTCACTGTGTCCATCTCTCTTCCTCGCTATTTCTATATTTGAAATGCTTTTCCCTCTTCCTCTCCTATTTTGCTGAGAAGGAGCAGAACCAGATAATGAGGCGAGGAAAGGTCCCGGCCCATTTGCTTTCCATGGAGCAGATTTGTATGACTGTTTTTTTTTTTTATGGTGTTGAGTCAGTCGAGTCAAATCACTGACTGGTGAACATATTGATGTGCTGACTCATGCAGCCACATGCACATTAGTAGATATTTTTCAGTGCACACTGCAGGTGTTAATATTTTTAAACTGTTCTCACATTCTTAGAATACAAATGTACAGTAATACAGAGGTGTAACTGAGAGAGTGTCATGAAGCTGTGTTTACTCTGATCTGATATTTTGCTCAGTGGAAGTTGATTTTGTTTTTATAAAAAAAGAAATGCCAGTTAATGGCTTCTTCTGAAGGGAAGGTCTCCAACTGCGTCAGCTGCATGACAACAGCAACAACAAAGAAAAAGAGGGAAAATTAGACTTCAGATGATCTGCATTAAATAAGATAAAATGTTGTTATCGTCCATCAGTACTTCAGGATCTGTGCAATAAGCCTACCACAGGAAAGAAGAAAGGAACCTCACGCAGCATGTTGCCACAGTTGACCTACGCTGTTTTTTTTTTTTTTTTCAGTGTTTGTACATTGTGTTGTCAGCGGTGTGGTTTTGCACCTGTGGAACCAGTTTGTTCAAGCAGTTTAGGTGCAATAGAATCCAGGCAGCTTAAGACCCCAACTAAAATAATTTTGGAATAAATTCCATCCATCCATCTTCAACTGCTTATCCAAAGTGAAGTTGCAGCAGTAGCAGTTCCAGCAGGGGACCCCAGACTTCCCTTACTCTTATCACATTAACCAGCTCTGACTGGGGGATCCCGAGGCGTTCCCAGGGTCAGGGTAGAGATATAATCGCTACAACTAGTCCTTGGTCTGCCCTGTGGCCTCCTCCCAGCTGGAACGTGCCTGGAACACCTCCCTAGAGAGGCGACCAGGTGACGTCCTTATGTGATGCCCGAACCACCTCAGCTGGTTCCTTTCTACGCAAAGGAACAGCGGCTCACGGATGACTGAGCGTTTCACCCTATCCTGAGAAAATCCATTTTGCCCGCTTGTATCCACAATCTCGTTCTTATGGTCATGACCCACCCTTCATGAGCAGCAGGGACGAAGATTGACCAGTAGATTGAGAGCTTTGCCTTCTGGCTCATCTCTCTTTTTGTCACAGTAACAGTGCAGTAAAGCGAATGCTATACCGCTCCCGTTGCTCTGATTCTCAGGCCCATCTCAGACTCCACTGTCCCCTCACTCGAGAACAAGACCCCGAGATACTTGAACTCTCTCACTTAGGTTAAGGACTCATTCCCTACTTGAAGTCTACTAATTTCCTGCTGAGAACCTTGTCCTCAGATTTATAGGTGCTGATCCTTGAAATAAATTGTGCAATTGAAGTAACATATTTAATCAAAGCTCCACTGATTAAATAATTCACACATTAACGCAACACTTTTTGAAGGTTTTGTTCATGTTGCCCCTGTCTATCCTGCTCAGTGGTATAAACCGTATATGTCACTTTCCTGTCATGGAGTGAAATCAAGTGCTGTAGTGCCTGCTGGTCAAATTGATGGTGGCAAAAACTTCATCACAGATTAGTTAATGATGTAACTGAGTAAATGAAAAGTGTGACGTTAATGCCTGTAGACCAAAGCAAATCAGAAAAGAGTCTCAGGCATGGTGTAAGAATAGCGTTTGGTTTTCAACATTTTAGTTTTTGTTTACAAAACACTGTGCTAAGAGGAAGTCTAAGATTAGGGTGAATATTTAGTTAGTCTAAAGGTCAACATATACAGAGTTGCCAACTTAGCGATTTTCTCGCAAGATTTAGTGACCTTTCAGACCATCTTAAAGGTTTTTCACACTGCATTTAGCCCCAGGTTTAGAGAGCAGTTAGCCCAAGGCTAAGAGAGCTTTCACACTGGAACATTCTAAAGTGGGCTAATCCTGACTTTAGCCTAGGACTAGCTGGCCTGCTTCAGAGCAGGGTTAGCCCCAAGTTTGCTGGGTTATCCCATGATAATGGACTAAACCCAATGTGAAACAGGGCCAAAAGAGTAGAAGAAGATAATCAACTAGGATAACGCAAAAATCCTGTGTGGGTGTCCAGAGTCTTTAACCCAGAGAAAAAAGAAGTGTGTGTGTGTGAGCAATGTGTGTGTGAAAAGTTATCCCAGGGTTAATATGTAACCCAGGGCTAAGGATAACCCTGGACTAAGAATATGCAGTGTGAAAAGCCCTTTAGTGCCTTTTATTTCTAAACATTTCCATTGTTCTTCTGCCAACAGTTCCGGGGTCGCTTCCTCTCATCTCGCGCCATATTCAGTCAGTCAGTGTGGCGTGTATAGCAGGCAGGAGGATGCCGCTCGCTGCAGGAGTGGGAGATCAGTTGTAGAGAGTTCCCCTGTTGGGTTTTTTTTAGCTTCTGTCATTGGAAAAGAGTTGGCAACACTCGCCATATGTCCTTGCAGTCTTAATAATGTCTGTCATCATGAAGTCCATCAGCTCTCCAGAGAAGTTTATTACATTCGTTTTTGACACAAATCCAAGCACCTGCCTGTCCTATCCTGAATGCAGAACACATTCAGCACTGTGGACAAATCACTTAAAATTCAGTATTAACATAAGTGTTTGTTAAGTTGTCTGTACCTGTGAAAAACAACACAATTCAAAGTCTTGAAATAAGTGCAGACACGTGAATAAAATCACCACAGTTGACTCACATTCATACCGTTCACACTCACTCACACACGAAGCCATGCAGGCAGCCGGCAGCAGCGGTCAGAGGACAGACGGCGACTTGTGTCCAGCAGTACGGTCGGTCATATCCCCCCTGAGAGTCAGCATTTACTACAAAACAAATAACAGGAAGCTGTGCTGGCTCCCAACAATCCCCACCCTTGTGTTTCGTTCCTTTCCTTCTTCTGCTGACTTAACTTTACGACCTCCTTCAGCCTCGTGTCGCCTCGGTCAGATGTGGCCTCGAGTGGTTTGACACTGAGCGGTGCCACTGGGTATTGTCTCGATCACATTGTAACTCAGGGACTGTTTGTTTGTCCAGCTTTTTCCTAATTTAGGAGCAAAGACCAAAGAAGGAAAAGTTTTGGAATGGGTCAGTTTACGCAAGGTCTTGATACAAAAGACAATAAAAAAGAGAGAAAAAGTATCAGTGCTCTGGATTGTTGCAGGGTTAGTGGTTTATTTAGCAGTGTTTCAGCGCCAGCTGCTCTTTGTCAGGCTGTTTTTTTCTGTGCTCTTTATTCCTATTGCAGAAGTCCTGTAGAGTTTGACTTGGAAACTCTTGGTGCCATCTCAGATCTTCCTTACTTGAGTCAGAAGCATATTTCTTTCCATGTAGAAATCTTCCAAGTAATTTGTAAAAGTGGCCTGCTAAAAGCTTTGCCTCCTTTCAAGCATCTTGTGCTGAAATGGAGAAAGACGGCATTTGAAACTGTCACATTTCTTCTGACTGAATTAATCTGAGCAGGGTATTTTGTCTGTTATAAAGGTCATTCCTGGCTATCAGTGACTTTTCAATGTGATAAAAGGATACCATTTTAGTGTCTTTGAAGGAGCAATATGTAGCATTTTGTGTGGAGAAATGAGTATAGCATCCTAAATAGCGAGTTGGAGTCTCACTTCTCGTCAGACTTCATTAACATTTTGCTCAATTTAATCATTATAAACATCTTCACTGTCTAAAAGATTATTAATGATGTCTTACAACTTATGTCTGTCTTACAAACATTTACTTATTGAGTGAACATTCACCATTAATTTGAAGTCAAATTAACTTGAAATGGGCAAACATGCATAGAATTGAAGGTACAGTGTGCAAGAATTGTAGTTTAAAACATTCTAAAATGATCTAAACTAAAAGTATCAATAGAACGCGAAGAAATAACAGTTTTGACGTTATGTCAAAGACCTCTATTATACATCAAAGTTAGCTAGCTGAAGTTAGCATGCTAATCAGCTAGCTTTGTACTTCAAGAGGTGACAGTGAGTCACAGTAGTGTCCAGTCTGCCTTAAGTCCAAAAACTGAGGTGGTTTTCTTGCCAGGTTTGGCTCTTGGCACCCCGGATCTGACTGCACAAACCTCTGGAGATGGACACTAACCGCTGCCCAACCTCTATCTGATTCCTGTCCCACTTCATATTAAAAAAACATAAAAAATAAATAAATAATAAAAAATAATAATGTTCCTCTGATTGATAACTCAGCTAGCTGTTGTCTCCAAACTTGCCATTAATTTCAAATAATATTTTCTCAAACAGTTAACTGTGGCATTGCGGCATTAAACGTTTTATTCTGTGCTGTTAATCTTCATATAGCACATTTTATATGAGCACACAGCTTCCAGTGGTGAGTAGCACTGGTCTGGTAGTAAATCCCACATACTGGTTGTAAAGCTGATTTACAGACATGATGGCCACAGTCAGTAAGAGTTTGAACTAAATCTGGCTCAGCTTTGTTTATCTTCCAAATCTGGATGCTGGAGAACGTTTAATTAGTGTCAATAGTGGTTTAATTATCCCATTTGTTTTCATGTCATAGCTTATGGGCAGCGTGCTGCGCAGCATATATACGCTTGTGTTGCACTTGTGGAATGCATGGAAAATGAGCAGGATGTAGTGCCCTTAAATTTCACAACTCCATGGTCAGTGAATAGATACTGATCGCACTGGGTGAGAATTCTGTACAAATCTTTACAAACACAGGCCTATGCTAATATACACTGGGAAAAGTTTGTTTGCTACCATGAAATATTAAGTTGCTGATTAAACTTTTGTAGTCATATAAATTAATTATTGTATTAGATATTAATTCAGGAAAATGTGTTCAGTCAGTTTAAGATATTAAGCTGAACCAGCCACTGTCCAGTCACACTGATGAGTATTACAAATACATTTGATTTATGTTTATATTTTGTCAGTTTGAAGTGTCAGTTTTCATTCCGCACAAAAAACTTACAGCTGCTCCTTTTGGAGCTTCTTTCTTCCATCAACAGGTCAAAGACAATAAACTAACAAAATTTGCTGAACTATAAAATTTTGTTGAGATAATTTACTTACTTAAGATAAACTTGAATGTTTGAAAAAATATATATCTCAAAAATTGTCATTATTTGGGTGCTTGGAAATTAAATAGTTCAAGTAAGAAAGTAAATTATCTCAACAAAACATTATTAGTTGATGAAACTTTTTCAAAACTTAAGATTTTGAGTTGGGCTCAAAAGTCCGTTGAAGTAAGTTGCCGTGATTTTTGTACATTTTCTCGGCTGTTTTACAGAAAAGAAGGGGATCAGGAGCGTTTAAACTCTCAGCCAATACACTGTACTGAACACTGTACAGTACGTTCATTCAACTCATCATTTCAAGTTAGAAGAAGTCATGTTCAGAAGTTCTGAGGTTTTCTGAAAGTAAATACAACAAATTTTCAGTTTAATTAACTTGAATCAACAAAACTTGTATTCTTATGTTAAATAATCAAGAAAAGATTAGCTGATTCCACTAAATTCTTTTTTTTTCAGTGTAGTTTGTTAACCATAATACAGCAGCATGGATGTGGAAGTCCTGATGTCTCATAGCTAAGCATGAACCAACTTTGGACAATGTCATCAAGATAGAAATAAACAGCCCGGCCAGGCGAAGGCGGAGAGGTTTGGAAAACTGATTACAGGCCTTAGATTTCTAGCCCACACTTGACCAAAGAATCAACATATTTACTGTATAACATTTCAGGAATAGATGAGAAGAGAGACCAAACAAAAAAAAAGGGAAAGAAAAGAAAGAGGAGAGTGTTTTACAGAAAATAGCATCACTCTTTTCGATTGCCAGCTCCAGGGCGTTTGCCAATAACAACATCGAGGGGAGTCTGCTGCAAAGAGGAGTGCACTCCTTTTGGGATGGATTACATTTACAACCTTTGTTGAACTTTGCCCAAGAAAAAGGAAAAATAAAAGATCACTGTCACTCTCTTGGACGCCATGGCAGCACGGTAGAAACACTCTGTATCTCATCTCTCTCAGTATCTCCTAAAAGCAGCCACGTTTAGGGTATTCGGGGTAAGGTTTTTTATCATCCGTGCATACACTTTACCCTGCCCTCGGTTTGACTTATTGAGGATAAATGGCATCTGTAATCTGTGTTTGTTTTCATACGTGTATGTGTGTGTGTGCGCGCACATGTACTGGTGTTTGAGTGAAGGTGAGATAATGCAGAATATGTCAGCCGAGGCTTAGATTAGGTTTAGACCATGTTGAGTGATTCACTTCTGGGTTATCTTAATTCTTTAAGATAAGGTGGACAGTTCTCAGACTCCCACAGTCTCTCTATCTCACCATTCACTGCCTCAGATCCTACCTGTAGCCTGCATGGATGCAAATTAAAGGGATAGCTGGAGTTTGTTGAAGCGGGGGTTGCGTGAGGTGTTTGTCGTTATTCGGTGTGTCCACTGCAGTAGATGGCGGTCAGCACGCGCCCAGGCATTTTAGCCATGTTAGAAAAAAACAAAAACAAAAAAAAAACAGCCTTTTCAGATAGATAACTGCTGTTGTGCAAGACGATATCACTCTGGAGTTTTAAGTAGAAAAAGGAACTTTGCTGAGGTTATTACACTGGCTCCTGGTAAATTTTAGAATTAATTTTATATTTTTATTGCTTATTTTCTTTGGCCCTACATGATCAGCACCTCAGTATCTCTTGGACATGCTTGTGAGCTTTCAGGTTCCTGTTTAGTGGTCTGGTCAGCTGGTCCTAACTATTTTATTTTATTTTAATTGCATTTTTATTTGGTTTGTTTTACTTTCTCTAATTTTCACCTACACTCATTTCTTTTACTGTACCTCACATGTGTTTATATTTTTATTGGTCAACTATGTTATTTTATTTTATTTTATCTTATTATATCTTCTTTTTTTATTCTCACGTCTTATTATTTAACTGGTTGGTTACTGGTCATAATTTATTTATTCTCTCCCAAGTGGTTTTAACTCCTGTGTTCTTTTTATGCATCTGTTTTTATTTTTAACTATCTACATCATTCTTTTGGTTGCAACTTTTGTGGCTCACTCTCTGTGCAGCACACTGTGTCCACCTTGTATGAAATTTGCTATATAAATAAAATTTTGCTCTGCTTTGCTTTGCTCTCCAAACCAACCAAACTCCATGGGTGAAATCAGTCATTTTAGCTGTTTCTAGCCTTGATTTGTTAGATTATTTGTTATTGTGTGACTAACTAAAAGCCTGAAGCAAAGTGGTAAGAATATTCAAGATAAATAGCTTTTTTCAGGTGGACCTTTTTTAAGTGGCTAAATTATGTATTGTTGCTGACCCTGTCCACCAATCGCCATCTACCGGCAATACACTGACTACTATAAGTATCTCACACAAGCTCACCTCAAATAATCCAAACTATCCCTTTAATGTCAGCGATGGGAATTTAGTACCAACGGGGATAATTGGGCTCAAAAGTGTTGTAAGCAGCCACACACTGACGCAACCCATTCAGTGATTTAAATTCTCCGAAGCGAGCCTGAAAGCACACAAAGTACACCGTATTCATCAGGCCGACATTACGTTCACATTTGGGTTTGATTGCCTCACATACGTTACAATGGCCTCAAATAGCTCATAGTGATGGCTTCAGCCAGTGATCTATTCACCAAAGACCAACGCAAAACTGTAATACCACTTATTTTCTTAACCCTGGCCAAAGCATAATGAACATCTGCAAAAATTGCACGTCTTAATAAGATTTTCCAAACCGCTCTCCACAGTTTGTTTGACGTCACTTCAGCCCCCATCCCCTGCCGTTTTTACCCCAAAATTCACATCGTGCCCTTAAAAACTTTCCCACCCGGGCGTCCTCACTCACGGTGACAGACACCATTCATTAGTGTCCCCGTATTTGTCCGAGCTGTTCAGCCTTTTCCAAACAAAGGAGATGAAGCAAACGCCCAGGAGTGTCTAATGGTCTCCCCAGCTGTTGATGCACTAATTGCAGAGGCCTCCGAGCGCTGCGTATCTGCCTTTGAGGCCGTGATGGATCTCTGGGAACAGTTGCAGATGAGACGACACACACAGAGTTGGAGACGCTAGCATATATCACTCCCCATTTTTGATAAATAGTTTCCTTCCCCAAACACAGCTGCTTCGTCAGATTTTGGACCTTTTTCCCCCCCCTCCCTTTCGCCGCTGCCCCCAAGAAAAACGAAGACATTGTGGATAAATGTTAGTGTCCGGTCCCACCTGAAATCACTCAGTGGTGTGTGGAGAAGTGCTGTTTGGGATACAGTGTGGGATGTATTATCCATGTCCGCCTCTGGAACATCGTTTGAGTGTTCTCAACTGTAAATTATCGAGCAGAAGTCCTCTCTGCTGACAGACCGAAGGCCTTGAAATTATTATCAAAGAGAGATGTCTCAGCTAAATAAATAATTTTGCAAACACTTGTAGCTTGTAGTTAAATTTTATTGCATTAACTGACTTGAAAATAACTAAAGACTTTCATTTGAAGGTCTACATTTGGTATAGGGTTCCTTTAAATTAAGTTTTTTGTGGATTTACCTCCATCCATCTTACATTCTGTATCATTGCTGTATGTCAGAAGGGACCAACTAGTAAAGAACTAAAGTACAGCACTTGATGCCGTTTGTTAGAAATGAATCCAAAGCTCCTCAGTGTCATGGGACATTGATAAACTTGCAACGTGCATGATATCACTAATCACTGAAGTGCAATGGAGCACAGTGATTCAGAAAGCCAACACAATGAGGCCAAACCTAAGAAATGAAAGTAAAATTGAAGTAAAACACAAGCAAAAGACACTAAAACAGAAAAAATAAGACAGAACAGAAAAAAGAGATAAGATCAAGAAAACAAGACAGCCATGTCAGTAAGAATAAGTGAAAATAAAGGGATAAAATAAAATACAAATAAAAAATAATAAAAGAATAAAAAGATTCAAATAGATTAAAAAGATGGCATCACATAAAAGCAAGTCTATAAACATGGGTTTTAAGAAGTGGTTTAAACTGATTTTGCAAGGCTAATGCTGTACTACTGTGCAACAGCCAGTAATTTACGAAGGAAGATAAGAAAATTGCATTTTCACAATATGAACTGAAGCAGATAATCAACAGAAACATCTAGGATTAGAGGCACAGTGTGCTATCATCAGTCCATGACTGCTGAGGCAATTCTGTCCACTGATAAAGACCATGTGATGCAGCTCAAAGTCCATAAAAAAGCTAGTAGTTGGGCATCGGGTAATTTTCTCAAAATACTATTTCCAAGGTCAGTAATGAACCCTCATGCTAAAGTCAAGTTTGTAACAACAATATTAATAATGTAATAAGTATATTATCCATTGTTGTTTCAAACTTTTTTTTTGTGAAGCACAATTTTTAAAGATTTATTTCTTGCATATCAAAAATAAATAAGTTAATAAATTCAAATAAAAAGACAAACTTATCCATAACCGTATCCAAAATGAGAGACAGAAAGGTTGCCAAATCGTCCCAGAATCCTTTAACCTGTCTTTAATGACACATGGGATTCTCTGAGGTGAAATGTGGCCATAGTTTCAATGTTTGATCTTTCTTTTTCCAAAATAAGAGGACAAGCTTTTTAAGTTCATATTCCAGGAGCCGCTGCATCATTTTTAGTTTCCTTACATTTTTAGATATCCCCTGAATTATTATTAATAATTGTGTCTGGGTCTGTCTGAACTATCAGTATCTTTGCCAAAAAGGAGAAGCCATCAATCTTAGTATCCCTGTATTTTGGGACAAAGAGTGTAACTGTGAAATAAATCAGCTCCCTCTGAGTTGCATTATTCACACAAAGTAGAGACCTCTGGAAATGTTTTATGTAATTTCTCCTTGGAATAGTGCAGTCGCTTTATAATAGTAATCTTTATTAGAGTGACCTGCGTTTATGAAACGTGTGAATATAACCAGGCCAGTTTAAGTGGAAACCTCCACCCACTGGCTCAGTTGGACAGTCTAAACGTTGGCAAATCTAAAGCGGCCTTAGATCAGGTGCTGAACAGAAGGTGAGCAAATAGCAGAGTAAACAAAAAACAGCTCAATCACTGCAGGGCTCCAGTTTCCACTTACTTAATGCATCAAAGTAGTGACGTTTCGAGCACCACTGCTCTGGATCAGACTGTCTGGCATGTTTGCTCGAAATGTCACTACTTTGGTGCGTTAAATAAGTGGAAATTGGAGCCCTGCAGTGCGCGAGACATTTTTTGTTTATTTTTCAATTGGACTGTCTACCATCGTTGAATAAATATGCTAATCTGGGAGTTAGAGGCTGGAACCGATTTGAAGGTTTCTTCCAAAATGCATCTGGAAAATTGAAATGTGAGAACAGAAAATCTCTGAATAAAGTTATCATTCAGTGATGATTATTGGGATTACTTTACTTTAAGCAGATTTAAAGGGACAGTTCACCCCAAAATATATTTAAAAAACATATTTTTCTTCCTCCCTATAGTGTTGTTTGTCCATCTAGATATTCTTAGTGACAGCTGCACAGTTTTGGAGATGGTGACTGCGGAGATGTCTGTTTTCTCTCCAATAGAATGAAACTAAGTGGCACTTCAAAACCAGTGTCCCTTTCCAAAACTCATGACCCATTTACTCAAGATTATCCACAGGCCTTGTTGTGAGTAGTTTAATGTAGGGACTACTTTATTTATGCAGTAGAATCTACCGGAACTCCTTTCTTCTTGCTACTAAAATTAATGTATTTTTGCAACTGCCCCTTTAAGTGTTAAGTAATGTATTTTAAACAGATAAAGAATGAAAATACAGTTGGAAAAAAGTCTTTATCGGGAAATAATAATTGCTGCAGCATGCAACTAATTATAATTAGTGTAATAAACCATTTATTAAATATTTGTACTAAATAGGGGGACTAATGTGTTACCAGTTATTGATCTACACCTTCATCTGTTTTATTTAAGCCAATTGTTCCTTATTAAGTGTGAGGGTCTTGGCCGTATTAATGCATTTGCTTTTTTATACTTTCTCACACTTTATCGGTCCTCAGTGAACACACTGTGTGAGCCCGACCAAATGTCCCGCTGGTGCATTGATGTGATGAACAGAAATGACATAATCTTGCAATTTTCTCTGAGAATGGGATTGTCACCCGAGCAACGGACAACTATTTACGAATTTCGCCTGTCAACGCTGCGTTCATAGAGATATGTTGCTGGCCCGGGTCGCTCCCTCAGCGAGGTAAGATAAGAAGGACGGTGAAAGAGAGATGCTGAAATGCAGATAAAGTTGAGATGTGTGTGTGTGTGTTTGTGAGTGGGAAAGTGTGTTTGACTATTTGCAGATGATAAGAGAGTGAAAACAAGGCCATCATCTGCTATCAAATAACCCTCCGTCTGCTCTCCTCTCACACCTAACAGCTCCCTTGTTAAAATTCCATTCATGGATCAGTCCATTCACACATTTCTCACACTAATCTTTTCCTGATTTGGATCCTTAGTTCAGCAGAAAACAAACAAACAATTGTTGTGTCAGTCGTGTGAGATTATGTCAAAATCTTCTCACGCCGCCGCGACAAAACCCCTCCGGTCCAGTTGGTGTTTGTTTCACGTGAGCGTGTTTGGTTTTCTAGTAATTAGCCCGATGTGTAAAGGTACCCAGCGGGCCAGGGAGTGCTTTTGACAATTCCATTCCCCGTCTGGCTGACCTTAATCTGGATTAGTTGATTTTCTTTCCTTGGATTAACAGCTTGTGGTTCAATTAAACATCATGCAGCCCAATGAGTTTGAATCATGGTATTACAACTGTGCTGCAAGGAGCTCGGAGCATATAACTGACAAAGCTCCAGCTTCAGTGTTTCCTCTGTGGACGGCCTCCAATGTCCGGCCAAACCATCTGGCCTGGAGAGATTCTTTTGGCCTACCAAGTCTTAGGGCTACCGTGCTATGCAAAGGCATTCCTAGACAATGTGGAGACACGCAGAGAGGCGGTAGCTAAAGGGTTAGAAAGACTCACTCTGAAAGGCAGTTAGGAGTCTTAACTAAGAAAACATTCCTCAGAAGTATATTTTTTCCCTTGATTTAAAGCTTTATGGATAGAGACAAAGAACCATTTTATGCTGGATAAGTAATTTTAGACTAAAGCTCTGTGAAAAGGCAGAGTGGAGAGAGGAGTTAGCGCTCGTTTTAGCTAGCTTTAGCTTGCTCAATAACTGTATAAAGTTGAAACAATCCACTCCAGCCCACAGTGACCAAAGTTAATTAGTAGTTAGCTTGCTTTTATTCCAAAATTATCAATTCTGTGGTTAAAAATTCCTGGATGTCCCTTTTTGACCAAACATCAACTAGGTTGCTAATTAGCTGCTGTGGTTCTTTAGCTTCACAGTAAAAGGGATAGTTTGGATTATTTGAAGTGGGGTTATGTGAGGTAGTTATCGATAGCCAGTGTATTAGCAACAGCAGATGGTGGTTGACACACCCCCAGTTTAGAGAAGCAGCAGGAGTACTAGCATGGAGGCTAATCAACGTCCTGCTGTGGACAGCCTTAAAAGCAAAACATATGTTAACCACTTAAAAAGTCCCAAAATGTAAATGTAAGTTTCAGTGTACGCTATATTTACAGTATTTTCACTGCTTTACCTCACCGTCAGTCAGACCTTTCCAATGCGAAACCATCGCTATATAAGCCAAATATCATGCTCTGTCACACTCAACCAAACTCCATTGGCAAAATCACTAATTTTACCTCACAGAGTACAAGAGCTGCTGGTGTACTGCTGCTTTGATCGGTTAGTTTATTTGTATTATTGTGACATGGGTGTTTCAAAAGGTTGGTTAGATTTCACTAAAATCACAAAACAACACAAATTAGCTAACTGATCGAGGCAGCAGCAGAGCAGCGACTCCTCTGTTCTCTGCAGGGTAAAATTACTGATTTTGTCAATGGAGTTTGGTTGAGAGAACATGAGTGATATTTGGATTATATAACCGCGGTTTCCCTGTGGAAAAGGCTGTCTGACGGCAAAGGTAAAGCACTGAAATTTGCTAGATTTAGTGCATGTTTAAAATTCTTAAGTGGCTAATGTGCACTTATGTCTTGATTGTCCACAGCAGCACATTGGCAGCCACCGTCTACTGTAGGTAATACACTGTTAATTGACGATTACCTCATATAACCCCACTTCAAATAATCTTCAAAATAATTTTACTCACTAATATAAAATATGGAGTGCAGAGACAGGATGAAAAAACAATACGGGCTCATTCATTATTTCTCATTTTAACATTTTTTAGCTATTTGTTTATTATAGATAATCCAGTGATGTTATTAGGCGTACCAGAGCAGCTATGAGTTCAAAAGCTACACCAACTTGAGCAGCCAGAGTCTACAGTTTGGACAAGGTGGGAAAACACAGGGTTAGCTGAATGAGAAACACCTCCTCAATAAATAACATGCCCTTGAGAAAGGCCCTCAGCCACTCATTCAAGCCACAACTGCTGGAGTAAAGCTTCTTGTTGCCAACAGTAGATGGCTGCGCTCGCTCTGAGCAGCTCCCAGGTGTGAATGAGTGCAACTGTATGAGTGTCTGCTCAGCAGAACACTTTCTCTAGGCAGAAAGATGAGAATGCAACGGTCCACTGATGGACCGAGCTTCATGTCAGATGGAAATTATATCACCGTAATGGAAAATAAACCTCTCGCTGTGTGACAGTCTGCTGTGCTAAACTTCACAGGTGGGAGACATACAGAAGCATTTATTTTGTTAGACACATCTCATTATTTTTCTTAACTTTTGGGGCTATTGTTTAAACAGGTAGGAATAAACAGAAGTGGACTTACTTGAAATCTGAGCTACATGTCAGAGGAATCTCGACTGAAAGAGGAGCTCTGGGGTGCAGTGGAAAAATAGAAACAGGAATTAAGACCCAGAGAGGGAGAGACTAGAGGGATGTGCATGTGGATTGGAGGAGGATGTGAATTTAACTGACAGTGGATATTGAAGTGATATTGCTGATGACAACAGACATTTTTTGCTGCAGCCTTTCATTACAGTGCTCTATTTAGGGATTCCTCAAGAATGTAATTTTTGTCAAGCATCTGAAACAGCATCATCATGAAGCTCTGCCCCATGGAGTAGTATTGCTTCCTTAATGTGATGTAGTTCCTGTTTAAACAGGATGTGCAGGCAGGACAGAATATAATGAAGGATAAATGTAATGAATAAAGCATTGTTTGATGCCTTTTGTTATTGTTTTGAGACTGTTAATGGCAGAAATTACATATTGTGCATTTAACAGATATTTTAACTAAATTTGACAAAGGACATCCATCATATCAGCATTTGGACCATCGATATCTGATATTTAGTAAAAGCCCAACATGTCAGTCTCACACTTTGGGACACTGTAGAAGTAAACCAGCAGGACAGCTGAGAGAGGGACTCAAAAAAGTGTGTTTGGGGGGGGGGGTGGTCAGGACAAAAAGAGGGGGAGGATAAGAGGAGGGGAGAGTAACGAAAGAAAAGGAGCAGAGAGGAGAGACAAGAGGCCCAATTGACTTTAGGGCCTCACTTGTCTTTTTCTGGTCGCTCAATTGCTGCCCTCATTCCCCTTTTCCACTCACTCACCCCCCTTTTCTCTTTTCTCTGCCCCGCCGTGCCAAGTGGTTGGTTTCGTTCATGCATACCGGGCTGTGGTGGTGGGGGGGGGGTTGCTGGACGGGTGGAGGTGGAGGTGGTGACTGTTCCTGTCGGTGACTAGATCATATGTGACACTGTAAGCCCTTTTACCCTGGTGCAGCCGTTCTTAAATCCTCTTCTCTGCACTGACTGACAGCGGCCAGACGTCCTCCAGCTTAGACATTAAAAGCCTTTTCCCCCCGCCTGCCCCGGATGACGTACAACCGTCAAAGCAATGTTTTGATTTTTTGACTTGGTGTTCACAACCGGCTGTACACTCGTAGAAATAAAGATGATAAGTGGAACCACAAAGGGTTCTTTGGCTTGTCCACATTGGTTCCTGTTAGAACTTTTTGCAGAGGTTCCACTTGAAACCATTTTAGAGAGTTCTACCCAGAACACAACTTAAAGGGTTATACCTAGAACCGTCTGTGAAAGGTATCACCAAGAACCCCCTATCAGAGGTTCTACAGAGAACCCCTCTATGGTGAACAGGTTTCACGCAGAACCCTCTCTGCAGGTTCTATCCAAAACCTTCTAAGGGTGCTAACAAGAACAATGTTTCTTCTTTAAATATTCTAAGGTTTTTATTTATTAATTAGAACCCTTTTATGTTCCATGGACTTTGTCAAGAGCCCACTCAGGTGTTTTTTATATTCTAAGGGTTTCATCAAGGACCCACTCAGAGGGTTCTAATGAGAATCTTTTTATGTTGCAAGGGTTTTATTCAGACCACATTCAGGGGATTCTAAGGAGAACCCTTTTATGTTCCATGGGTTTTGTCAAGAACCTATCCAGGGGATTCTACTAAGAACGCTTTTTTATTCCATTGGTTTTATCAAGAAAACTACTGAGAACCTTCTTATATTCCAGGGGTTTTATCCAGAACACACCCAGGGGGTTATACCAAGTACCTTTTTAAATTCCAGGGGGTTTATCTAGAACACACTCAGGAGGTTCTAAGGAGAACCTTTTTTATATATATATTTCAAAGTTTTTGCCTATAACCCACCAATGGGGGTCAGACAGAGAATCTTTTTTATATTCCAGAAATTTTATATAGAATCCACCCATTGAGGTCTCTTTGCATTATGGTACGAAGAAACCTTGGAGAACCCTTGAGCAAAGAGTTTTTTAAGGATTTCAACAATCCTCGAAGAAATCTTTCTCCTAAAAATGGATCTTTGGGTGAAAAGGGTTCTTAATGGTACCAAAGAATCTTTGGTTCCTTTCTTCCAAAAAGGCAATCAGTTTCAGTGTAGAACCTCAGCCCTCAGACCTTTAGGAAGAACCCTTTGGAACTCTTATTCCTAAGAGTGCATGGTGGTGATGCTGGCACAGTTTTTGTGGTCGTACGGACGTTGTTTTTTTTTTGTTTTTTTTTCTCTCCAAACCCACAAAAAGTCATGAAAGTGGAACTGACTGTTTGTGGGCGAATATTGTTTTGGTTACGAGGTCTCATCGCTGACATGCTGTTAAAACTGTCCCAAACACTAACGGGAAAATAAAAGCAGACCTGATTTTATAACATTGTCCATGCTCAGGAGAAGATCTTGCCCCTTGGCTTGTTTTCTAACAAGAAATTTGTCTATTTGTGTTACCCGAAACTCTTCAGTCTAAACATATCTCATAAAGATTCCGAACATAATGCGCCTTTCCCTGGGCACATTGTTTAAGATGTTGTGTAAATGTTGAATTAATATGTCACTTGTCAGGCCTCTGTTTGTGTGTTTGCTTGGGTGTGGAGCTACATTGTTTGCAACTGATATTGATAATGACTTTTGAATTTTTTTGTCGTTGCTATCGCTGCTAGACTAAACAACGTCCTGGCTAGTAAACAACTTTGTCGGACTTTGGAGTTCACCGTTTTAAGAAGCCCTTTGTTTGAGGAGTTTTCTGATTGCTGGTTTCACTTCCCAATTGTCAGAAGAGGAGACGGGCAGCATTGCTCTTTTGTTGTCTGAGTATTTCTTTCTGTCAAATTCCCAAATGCCCACAAGTCTTGTTGTCTGGGTGGACTGTCTCTCTCTTATTTTTTATTGGTAAAAGTCTGGAAGATTTATTTAAACAAGAAGTGATAGAAATTAAACACAGAAGTCGTCCCGTCTTTTTCTTTTCTTCCCCCTGGTCCACAAAATACATGTCAGTGCTGCAGGAAAGGTCAACTAACAAATGACACCCTTGTGCTAAACTGGGGTTTTGACCCCAGAGTAACCAAGGGGCTCCCACAATGCAACTGCTCCAAGGAATTAATCATCACCTTCTGACCTCGCGCACTGACCCTCTAAACCCTGGAGAGAACCTAAAGGTGTTATGGATGATAGTAGAGACAGAGAGAAAGGAGGAGGAGAGTGAGAAAAAAAAGTCTTAGAATATGAGCTGTTTCCTCTCTCATGGGGGCGTCTATGGGGCCTTTATGAGTTGACAATTAATAGTCTCTGTAGGTTTCCTGAATGGGGAATTGAGACGAATTGTCTCTCGGCTATTCAGCTGCGTTCAAGCGTGCCGCCAGACAAAAAGAGAAAAAAGAAAAAAGCGGTGGCTGCGTAAGGCTGTTTTTGAGACATTTCCTTTTTGTTTTGCAGACACAGGCCCTATGGCAAGACCCCAGAGGTGGCAAAAGTGTGGGGGAGACTGGGGACGGTTGCAACACTTTATGTATATCTCACATTATTTGGGCCAGCCTGGGGGTCAGCAACCTGTTGCTCTTTTGCTTCTCTTCAGTGGCCCCCTGTGCCTTTGACTAAAATTTTTGTTTTGTTTTATTCACATTTTAATTTTCATTACGTCACATTCTCCAATTTTAAAAAGATATGGCCTATACCATGAATAAAAAAAATGTTTTAATATTTGGTCAGCTAAAATATGTGTCATCAGCACCTTTTCCTGTAAATTTAGCTGGTGGTTAGTCTTGTGTATCCATTGGCTAGCTGCCAAATCCAAAAAAAGAGAAAAGTTTCCGTTGTGGCTCCAGCAGATTTGTCTTTTTGTTTTTTGTTTTTTTTGTTTTTTGGGTCAAAAATGTCTCTTTTGATAGTAAATATTGCAGACCTCTGGACTAAACAAATCTCTAAGGCCAAATATTTATATATTAAACTTACATCTGTCTCCTAATTACCCATACCAGGTGATTGCATATGACATAGCGTTAACAATATTTATTTGAATGGAAGAAGTCAGATGTTGCAACTGACCCCGACCATTGGGACACTTGCTAGCTTGCAGAAATAAGACTTGTTCCAGCTGTCCCTTGTTGCCCTGTTAACTCTCCCCAGTCTACCACACATTCTTCACTCAAGTAAAAGTACAAATACTTGTGTAAAAAGAGACTCTGGTTAAAATAAAAAGCACTTATTCACCTTCTTTATTAAAGTAAAAGTGAAAAAGTGCAGCTGTGAAATATACTTAAAGTATAAAATAAAAAGTCACCCTTTTCTACCGACTGTTTCTGTGGAAAGATACCTGTCATGTGACATTTTTTTTTGTCATTTTTGTCTTGTTACATCTGTCATGTGTGATATGCACAGGGGGATACACCAAGGAATCATCTTTTCTAGGTGTTATTGTCCCATCATTTAGCTTGAAATCAGGCTAGATATTTAGAAGGCAGTGCGCAATGATGCAAAATAAAAATAATCAATAATTCTCCGTAAATGCATTAAACTAATGTCATCAGTGTGTTCTGTTGTTTTAAAATGTTCAGAGTAAAAGTAAAAAGCTGTCAGAAATAGTCAAGTAAAGTACAGATACATGAATATTCTTGACGTACGTGCGCTCACACACACACTTACACACCACCCAGTGAAGTGACCGTTTGGAAAAGCCAGAAATCTGCCAAAACGGAGCCACTTTAAAAAAGTGATCTTTCAACAGCTCTTCTTATTGCGAGCCGTTTAGAAGTGGGACTGCTGAGGGAAAACAGATCATATTGAGGCTGACATTTGTTTGTTCGTGCTTGACGTCTGAAGGCAGAAATTATATTCACTCATTTCAGTAGCCACAGAACGGCATGCTATACGTCAGCCGCTTTCGCTTTAAAGACAGTGAGGCATTGATGTCCCGGTCGGGCCGTAAATCACGGAGAGAGTGCCTCAAATTATGTGGAACTCTAAAGGAATGGGAAGCGAGGCTCTCGCTCCATGGAGAAAGTTGTGGATCGCGTCCGTAAAATGCAAAGGATGAAGCTGGGAATTGCCATGAACAGTGGGAGATAATGAAATGTGCAGGCAACATGGGAAGGCCATTGAAGTTTTTTTTTAATCCGCTAATGATGTCTTAGAGCCCTAGAATTCGTCTTTGGCCACAGGATTTCTTCCCATGCTATTTTGTCTCGGGGGCTGAAGTGCATACAAATGGCTTGTTAATTAAGATGGATGGTACTTCTAAAAGGCCCATCTTCATGATAATAAGAGAGAGTTAAACGTGAAGCCTTGTAAGGCCTCCGTGTAGCTTGGAAGTGTGTGTGGAGGTATGTGTGCGGTATGACGGGGGAGGGGGTGCTTTTACCATCGCACATGTATGAATGAGCGTGTCATAGCCCACCGTGTGATTGGTGCGCAGTTTGCATTTTCGTCCATTTGTGTGCGAGGAGGAGAAAAGAGTCCGGTCTGTTTCCATGAATGGCCTCAGCAGGGGGAAACTGTCCCTCATTGTCAAGTTATTTGGCAGAAGTCTTTTTTACGCCACCTCATGTTAAATTCATCAACATTTCTCCGTCATTTTTTTTTTTTCCTCTTTTGCCCCTACGAACGTCTTCAGATCAGGTTTTCTTGCCAAGTTGGTTCCTGCTGAGGCCTAAATGACCGCGGCAGATGTACGGTGCGCCGAAAAAAGAGCAATAGCTTTCATGACGATGACGCAAAAAAAGAGAAGGTCATTTCTTGGATCAGGAATAACTGATTTGGTGTGAAGCAGTATTTTTTCCGAGCTTTATTGATATAAAAAACTGCATTAATTGATTTAGTCCCTGGGTGCACATAAAATCAGAAGCAGGATGGCTGTTTCCATGAAACTGTTACAGCTAACAAATTAGCAAATATCTGACTCTCAAGCTTGCTAATATTTTAGCTCTTCACCAGATAGCTGCTAACTTTGCCTGTCTGATGCTGGGCATCAGGGATGTAGTGTACAATGGACTTATATCTGCTTTTTTTGCACAAAACAGTCAGGAGTTACTACATTATTACATTTACTACATCGTGTAACGCTTTACGAAGGTCACTGGATAAATATCAGAATTAGGAGGCTCGTATAGAGTATCGAACCAGCATGAAAATTATAATTACCAACATGAACCACCATGTTCTGGACAGTACAATGTATCATTTACATTTTGGAACATATTTTAACTGTCATTACAAACAGAAAACAGAGAGCAGTACACTCTGCTTCACCCAGGTTGTAAAATGTAGATAGATATATTTATTTTGTGCCTTTTTATGGGACATCAACCTCATAATTAGGCATGTGTTGCAGATAAAATCGTCATGAAGTGTGAGTAAATGCTTCGGGTCGTGGACACAGCTGAGGGCTGCAGACACTGGGGGACAGGAATGATCTAACCAGATTTTTACCCAAAGTCAGGGGCATTCACAGGGATACTGCTATTAAACATTACCTTCTTTTTTTTTAATGCCTAGTTATAATTCTCTGGTTAAAGTGGTAAAAGTAGTGCGTCTACCGAGACAATAATATTATAAAGTAACTTATTACTTTCAAATGATAATGAAACTAGTAATATCTAATTCATTGCATTTTTGAAAAGAACTCAACTGAAAAAGCTGCCTGCTGCTGTTGATGCGTGCAGTGAGGCTAAACCATACAGTAAATGTGTAACTATGCCAAGAAAACAACAGTAGGTGGATGTATAAACTGTTGTTGGTCAAGATACAGTTACAGCACATAACTCTCCTTGAAACCACAAATTGTTGTTTTCACATTTCCGTTTGTGTTTCCAGTTTTTATGCTAAATTAAGCTAACCGCCTCTCGCTCCATACTTAACCGTCATGAGAGTGGAATCTGCCTTATCTCACTTTTGATCTTTTCAGTGCAAGATAGTAAATTGGTGCAAAATTATGCTGTCACAGGAACTTACTTATGTGAGCAGAAATATGTAACATCATTATAATGCAACAAACCGATACTCGACCGTCTGTCCATTTTTCCAAGTTATCACTTAAGCTACTGTGTTATTTTTAGTCTGATCAGCAGGAGCTTTGTGTGGCGGTCGGGAGCACAGGTCAGCCACAAGTTCGACTACTGCATGACCCGCCGTTCACACACACACACACTCACACACACACGCACACTCTACCCGCCCCCACTCGGTTGCTCCTCCCAACATTAGTGTTTTCAGGGGTCTTTCACATAAACAGGGGCCGCAGGGGGTGCCTGCAGCTTTTCACACAACAGTCCGAGTCCTGTTTTGGATTAAAGCCGGTTTCTGCAGCGCTCCTCTTATATATAGGCCTTCACGCACACAGGCACGTACACATTATAGCCTTACATTCCTGACTCGCTGTCCTCCACTCCTCCACTCACGCCTGTTTAAATGAAGTAAACAGCGGTTTTAAGTATCATCTTTTTTCAATTCACACTTCAGCCTTTTTCACTTGCCTGGTTGGGCAAGTGGGTCAAGACATGTACTTGCCCACAGTCAGTTTTTACATGCCTGCAAATCGTTTTAATTATTAGTGGTTATCAAATAACAACAAAGACTGAAGTTATTTGTCATGTTTTATCGAAGGCTGCATCATCTATAAAATGTTTTATAGATTTTTCGAGTCCAAGGTGACGTCTTAAGATATTGTATTGTTTAATGTGATAGTAAATTGAAAAAAGAGGGAAATCTGCATATTTGAGGTGCATAAGACAACATTTTCTGTCATTTTTGCATGAAAAATTACTTTAAAGCAGCAATGTGTAACAATTGCACATCCAGAAATGAGTCCAGC
Organism: Lutjanus erythropterus; assembly: GCF_056507025.1. Classification (NCBI taxonomy): domain Eukaryota; kingdom Metazoa; phylum Chordata; class Actinopteri; order Lutjaniformes; family Lutjanidae; genus Lutjanus; species Lutjanus erythropterus. The sequence goes on along the minus strand of NC_139321.1, from coordinate 38,031,836 downwards.
AGTCCAGCGTAGGTTGAAATCCTATTTAATATAAATATGAAACAATCTAAAAGTCCACTGCTCCAAAAATACACACCCTGGAGTTTGAGTATGACTGTCTGCCAGACTCCATTACCATTTTGCTCAGTTTAACTATTATAAACATCTATTCCTTCTAAAATATTATTAATGATTTGTTATGACTGATAAACAGGCACTCACTCATTCAGCAAACATTCAGCATTAATTTGAACTCCAAAGGAGCACAAAAACCCAAGTTGCACACCAGAATAGAAATTTCAAAAGAGGGCAGACTATCAGAGAAGTGAATATTTCAACTTGGCATGTTTCCTCAATCTCTACTGATATATCATGCTCATTTTATGATTTCTTAAAGTAAATATAGTACGTATTCTCCTTTAACCATTACTTGATATTCAGAATTGTTTATTAGCAAGTGAGTTGTTAGATTTTAGTTGCCCCAGGCTCCACTGGTATGGAAACGTGCATTCTTTTGTGATTTGCAGCACCTTATTTCTTACTATACGACCTTCAATACCCTAAAAAGCCAAGTTTTTGTGTATTGTTCCTTTCTAGAAATAAGAGGGGACAGATTTCAAATCCAAACCTTGTTGCCAATAATCAAGAAGTCTGGGAACCACATTTCCTTTGCTATCCTCCTGATGGAAACCAGATCTAATGAATTGATAATAAAATCAGTCCCAAACATCATTATAGTAGTCTAATTGTGTAACCTACATTTCTAGGTTGAAGAATTAGCCTACTGCAGGGGAGGGGAGATGTCATCACAGACATGACTTGTTAATAATTAGGTCAAATCCAGACAGAGATCCTTCGCTAATGCCTTTTTTCGTCCCCTCAGCTCCCGTAAATCTCGTGCATTTATCACTGGTTGACAGCAACTATGAAATGGATGCCATAATAGTCTTTAAAGCCTCTAGCAGCCCTTCCAGAAGTCTTGGAAACCAACTTTGGCTTTAGAGAAACATGCCTGATATCTACTGTATATCACTTAGATTTAGCCTTTATCTGTTAAAATCCTGCTGACATTACATACAGGGCCATTTGGACCAATCTCCCTGTCTTAATGTATTTATGATGGCTCCAGACAAATCCAATCAGAAGAAGACAATGCTTTTACTTTTTTTGGACACCACCAGCGGTTGTAGAAGTACTTAGATCTCTTATTTAGGATCATAGCTACGCCGCATTAGAAAAATACCCTATTATTAGTAAGATGTAAGTGAAATACAGTAGGGCTGTGCTCATGTATCAGAGGCACAAGCAGGTATGGTGAGGAACGGTCCCCTTCAGTGTTGATTTATTAACCTTTAAGCTATATTTTTAATGTTGTAAGTGGTCCAGGTGGCGCTGACTCTGACTGCTTCATTATGCTCTTGGAGAGTTTACACTGCAGCGATGTGTTATATTGCAGCTGTCAGATGAAAGCTGAGGCTTGTATCTCCAATTTTGGGGATTTTCCTTCCTTTCGTATCAGTTGAAGGATTACATGCTCCTCTACAGGCTGGAAAACATCCTCTTACCTCTTATCCTTTGTGGAAAAAAGAAAGTGCGTTGCCATCAAGTTTTACTCGAAGCAACTCTTAAAAAGTTCACATTGTTATCTGAAAACTGCAAATTTGCTTATCTTATGTTGAAGGTAAAATGTTTTTCAGCAGAGTCAGTGGTAACTACAGCCAGGACTGAAACAGTGTGAGGTCTCCAAAAATGATTAAAAAAACATATGAAATATTTAAAGAAGAAATCTGTCACATATTTACAGTAATAAATCATAAAATGACAATGATATGTCATTTAAGATTAAGGAAACACGCTAAATTGGAATACCCACCTTGTCCTCCTTTGACCTGTACTATTATTGGCTGGTTAAAGAGCTTGGGTTAATTCAGAGTTTTTGCCAAATGAGTAAATGTCTGTTTACAAGTTGTTGAAAATCATCAGTAATCTTTCAGATGGAGTAGATGTTTTATAACAGTTAAATTGAGCAATATGTTAATGGACTTTAACACACAGTCACTGGACTCAAACTCAAACTTTCAGTATAACAGGCTTAGCCTTACAGGACTTGTCACCGCTTGTTATTGTCAAATTATTAATTGATAATTCCAAACAACATAAACAACTTCACTCCAACTGTAGATGGTCTATTAAATAAGATGTGATATGTAATATGCTTTCTGTGGCTCCAGCTCACTTTTTGGACAGCAGTGCTCATTTTTAGGTGGGCAATTGTTACGTATTACTCCTTTATTACTTGAGTAATTACACTTAATTACTTTCCGTAAAGGATGTTGCTTGTTTCAGCTCAAATCTGTGGGTCATCGGTCCCAGAAATTGTTAAAAATCAGAAAATCTTTGTGTTTTTGATCTATTTCGAGCGTTTTTATGAGCAATTACAAAGTGCTGTGTTTCTCAGTTTCTCTCCTTTTCATGGTCTGTGTGCTTTTGAATGCCGTAATTGGAGGTAATTGCGGCGAGAGCGGAGTGATAAGGCCATAGACTCACGCAGAGTCAGTGGCACCAACATGGATACCGATAGACGGCTGACTCCAGTTACGGTCTCCCTCCATTTTTTCAGAAGTCCTTAAAAAAGACAGACAACTGATAAAAAGAAAATACATCTCTTTCCCTGCCTCTTCAAAGCATACTTCTCACAAATAGGCTAATTATTTTGTTTTCTACCTTTCATCTCGCACGAAGGAGAAAATGCTTGTTTTGATGTTCTTCTAACCTTATAATCCAGGGATACAGAGCTTGCTGCATTTAATAGGCTATGGTAATTTCGATGATGGCTTTGAATTGTGCTCCGGCTTCAAGGAGAGCTAAATCTTGTCTCGCCTCCATTAGCTCGGCTCTGATCTTGCACAAGGTCTAATTAAACTTTCCATCTAACTCTCCCAGGTAGGAATCATAGAAGAAAGAGTTATGGCTGTTTATAGTGAAGAAGAACCCCAGTTTGCACCGCTCATGGCCGGATACAGGCCCATTAAAAATGGCAATCCATCACGATTTGTTTCCACTCTCCCGTGTGCAGAGACGTTGACGAGCCCAGAACCTCTGTGAAACAATACTCTGGTCCAGATGACCCGGTGGGTTATATTCGTTCTGTTGGATTATGTGTCCCACCAGAAACGCTCAGAGGGAACCTCGCTTGGCAAGAGTTTGCAGGGGGTTTGAAGGGGCCTGCTGTAGACAAACAATCTTTTAACAGTTGGTGAAGTGGTCCGCCGAGAGGACAGTGATCTCCTTTATTAAAACCACTTGTCCGACATTGTCTCTCCTCTCTCTCCCCTTGTTGGTTACATAAGGCCAAGGTGCTTTGTGATCGTTTGCAGGCTCCCCTGTTTTGTTTTGTTTTGTCTGTCTCTTTCTCTTCTTTCTCTTTTTTTTTTTGTCTTTCCATGGGACTGCAGCAGATTTTGGGGGGACTTGAGGGGGATATGATCGTATCCTGACTTCTCTCTCGCACAGTGCGTTGAGGTTTGGCCGGCGTCCAGCTTTGTCTGCTCTTTTCCCGGGCACATTCCCATCTCCGGCACGCTCAAATTCCTGTCTCCGGAGCGCGCTTGCACTTTGCTGAGCCTGATGACTGCGGTTGGAAGATGAATTACTGTGCAGGCATTTGTTTGACAGATCCAGCCAGTTGCGATTGTACACGTGTTAAAGAAGCCGTGCGGAAGAGATCAGTTTGACCTTGTCTTAATTATTTAGTTGCGTTTCCTTTTGTTATTAAAAGACAGAGCTGATATGGCACTTCTCTACCTGTGTCTTTGACCCACACTCTTAGAAATAGAAGGCTGAGGTTCTAACCAGAACCATTTGCTGAAGAAGAACCAGTTTTGGAAGACATTGTTCGTTAAAGGTTCTTTCTGGGTGGATTCAAGATAAAACCCTTGGAATATAGAAGGCCTCTCAATAGAACCCCCCTGCATAGGTTCTAGATAAAACCCTCGGAATATGAAATGGTTCTCAGCAGAACCCCCTGGGTGGGTCACAGGTAAAGCCCTTGTAAAGGGTTCCATTAAGAACCCCATTTTCATCCAAAAAAACTTTTTTGGTAGAAAGAGTTCTTCAAGGATTGTTGAAATCCTTGAAGATCTTTGTCCCATAATATGAAAACGTTCTTGGTAGAAACCTCCTTGGTGGGTTGTACGTAAAACCCTTGGAATATAAAAGGGTTCTCAGTGGAAAACCCAGAGAGGGTTTTGGTTGGAACTGTTACACCACAGAAGGGTTCTGCTTATGAATCTCTCACATGGGGTACTGGGTGGAACCTTCCACAGATAGTTCTAGGTAAAACCCTTTATGTTGGGTTCTAGATACAGCTTTCTGAAAGGGTTCCAAGGAGAACCTCTAAAAAAGGGTTCATCAAGGGTTCTTTGTAAGAGTAAGGTTTCCATTAAGAACCATTTTCATTCAAAAACACATTTTTGGAAGAAAGAGTTCTTGTCGAAGTCCTTGAAAAATTATTTTATTGAGGGTTCTTTGTACCGTAATGCAAACAGGTTCTTGGTAGAATCCCCTGCATGGGATCTAGATAAAGCCCCTGAAATATAAAATGATTCTTGGCAGAACCCCCTAGGTGAGTTCAAGATAAAACCCTTGGAATGTGGATGGTTTCTCGATAAAACCCCATGGCGGGTTCGAGATGAAACCACTCAATCAGCAGAACTTCTCAAAGGGGGTTCTGAGTAAAGCCTTACACAGATGGCTCAAGGTATAACCCTTTATCTTGGGTTCTAGGTAGAAATCTCTGAAAGGGTCCCAAGAGGAATCCTTATAAAAGGTTCTCCCACAAAAAAAAGGGTTTTCCTATGAGGACACACTTAAGAATCCTTTATGGTTCTTGTTAGCACCTTTATTTCCACAGAGTGCACAGAACCCATGAGTTCTTGAACTCTCCATAAATCTGGAGCCAAGAGTCTGTGACGTTCCATCTAAACAAGCACAAGGAGAGGCAGAGGAGGAAGTGAAGATGAAGCTGAATAATGATGGTCTTTGTCTGCATATCTCCACAGTTGTAGGAAATGAATTATGTTGAACGTGGCGTTTTATCATCCAGGTCCCACTTTTACAATTTCTCTTCCATAGCAGGGCATTCATCAGACGTGCGTGGATCTTCCCATACGGTTTTCAGATTAAGTCCGGCAAATGCAGATGCGGGCCTGGGCTATTTCTAGATGGTCGGTAATCCATTTTCAAAGTTGAGAGGATGACAGATTCCTCCATACAATACAGAGGCTCTTAAACAGAGCAGGGACTTTGGGGAAGGTATGATTTTCCAATGTGCAGGGAGCAGTGGCAGACTCAGGCTGTCTGAGGGGCAGGGGCGAAAAAAAAAGGGCACCAGCTGTACGTGGTGGGGCATCAGCATGGTGAAAATCTTATGTATTCATGTTTTGTTCACTAGAAGAGCACCTTCGAGGGCATTTTACCACATTTTGTGCAGAAGGGCATCCCAGATAGCACTTTGCCATGTTTTGTCCACTAGAAGGGCACCCAAGAGAGCATTTTGTCATTTATTGTCCACTGGAAGGGCACTTCAGAGGGTACTTTGCCACATTTCGCCCACTAGAAGGTCACTTCAGAGGACAGTTTACCACTTCTTGTCCACTGGCAGGGCACCCAGAAGGCATTTAATTCCATTTTATCTACCATAGCAGCATCCAAAAGGGTGCTTTTGCCTAGTTTTAGAACATGGGGGCACTGTGGGGGACGATCACCACCCCCCCAGCCCCTAACTTGAGTCTGCCAGTGGCTGAGAGTTTGTTAGAAGTCCCTGCGAGTTTATAACTTTGTTAAATCAGTTGTAAGAATGTTTTGTCCACTAGAAGGGCACCTTAGAGGACACGTCATCATATTTTGTCCACTAAAAGGACACCCCAGAAGGCATTTTGTCCTGTTCCCCAGTAGAAGGGTAGCTTACAGGGCACTTTACCACATCTTGCCCACTAGAAGGGCACTTCAGAGGACAGTTTACCACATCTTGTCCACTGAAAGGGCACTTTAGAGGCCACTTTACCACAATTTGTCCACTAGAAGGGCACCCAGTAGGCTGGATACTACTATAGCCACATTTAAAAGGGTACGTTTGCACCAGGAGAAACAGTCACCCCCTTTGCACCCAACTTGAGTCTACCAGTGGCAGAAAGTTTGTTAGAAGTTCCTGAGAGTGTAAAACTTTGTTAAAGCAGTTGTGAGAATGTCCTTACTGACTTGTATGGGTGCGGTTTTTCGAAGGTTTCCCAGTCAGCGGTCGGAAGGGATGTAACCTCTCCGTCTGAATATGAGAAGGCTCGGTGATGACTCTCCTTCTCCCTCTGAGAAGCACAGCAATCGGAGCCTTCGTATTTTCCTGCTTCTGTTGGAATACTCTGCTGACCGGCCCAAGCTGTACCAGCCTTTGCCTCGTCTCAAAGCACTGTCCTCACATTACACAAGGCCCAGCTGGGGCATTAGACTAATGTAACCTTAGATAACCATCCTGTCATTGTAAACAAACAGTGTACTATACCTCAGATTGGATTAGTTTGGGATATTTGTTAATTATATGTCGATGGAATCAGCACATTTCAAAGGTTTTTAGTATTGATTCTTTATATGGCATTGCAAAAATTCCTTTGTGCCGTTTAGCTGTTTATACTGCGCCAAAGCCTGAGTAATTTCTTTTAACAGCATATGATTCTGGCTCTGGCTCTATGATGAAGTGTTATATTTGGAATTGCTTTGTGATCCCAGATTTTTTTTGTCATAAGCAAAAAATGGATGATGCAAAGTGGAATCATTCAATCTCAGAGGCCAAGTATAATGAGAGCTGGAAGTCGGTGCTTCCCCCAACCCTTGACCCCGACTCGTCAACAGCATCTAATCAGACGTTCAATCATTTTGAAATGATTATTTCCTGCAGGAGGAGCACCCTGCTCCAGTTTTTACGATCAGATGAGCTCAACGTTTACAGGCCAACTGTTGCATCAGTTGCACTCGGAGGTTACATTTTTTTCAGCGAGGTCTGCTTTGGAAGAAATGCTCGTGCTAATGATGTGAATTTTAACCTCTTTGACTCAGAGGTTCACAGCGTTCAACGGAGCAAGCATGCACCGTATTACTCATCTGTAATGCAAACCATTCCTCACTTAATTAATCAGACCCTCTGGTTATTAAAGAGTAACTGACAAAATATGTGCGCAGGCTACGTGGGATTGTGCTCAAACAATAGATCTCCTGCTCCCTCAGTGACTTTTCCCTTCTGTCTGTCTGTCTGCAGAGGACTTGGCAGAACTGCAAGTATGAGACGTTTTAAGTGGGAAACATATGAAAACTTGTGCTACCTCCACGTTTTAGATGTTGGGAAAATGGCAAGGGTTGTTTGCTCTCATGGACAAAGGTGATGCTTTTACCTTCAGCTGTAACCAGAACTGCTTCTTCTCACTTTATTACACCGTGGTGGGATGGAAGAATTATTTTGGTATATTCTGTTACTCTTGAGGTCTGTACTTTGATGTCTGCTTGGCCTCCACAAGCAAGTCTTTTTAAAGATGTCTAAATGTGGAGTGTCAGTATTCACGATGAGTTGGGTGAGTTCACCCAAATTGCAAAAGGACATACAATGTGTTCTCAACTAGTTCTAGCCACACAGATAGTTTTGGTTTTGTCCGACTTTGAAACTTCTGCCTCCGCCCAAACACAATGGAGGTTAATCAAGCAATATTACACAAGAGGGTGTGCTGTACTTGCCTCTGTCCTGACCGCATCACTGTCATGCTAATAATGATAATAAACCTCACCCTCAGCTTTAATATTGTGCTTATAAAACAGGTTACCAACAAAATAAAAGATAAAAACAAACTGTATTCTCATTGTTGGGAAATTTTCTCTCAAAATGAAACAGGTTTTGCTAGTGTTATGTCCATTTTCCTTGAAACGCAACAACCAGCAACAGAGATGATTTCTAGTCCAGCCAGCCAACTTGAACTAAAGTTAATGCTTTCTTTAGAATGTGGGATTTCCCAAACTGAATAAATACCACACAAACAAACACAACTGCTTGCATGTCTTTCTAGAATCAGTGTTTTGGTAACTCTGGATAATGCATGGATGGACTGTTTCTTTGTTATAAGTAGTTCCAGTTAGATCTGTGGATTAATCTGCACATATTTTGTATTTTTATCATACTTGGGGTGTAACAAAAATGAAAATCCATCCTCCCTATTTATACTGCGGTCACCACAGAAATTTCAGATATCTCAAAATCTCGGCGCATAAAAACAAAACCATCTGCATGGCTAGATATTATAAGAGGATTGTGGAAAAATATGTGCTTTTGTAATATGGCTGAAATGATGCTTTAAATTTGAATTGTATGAGTGAGGAAGGTGACTAAGACAGCTAAATTATCCCAGCTATCATTGCAGCGTAAATCACATGAGCTGGGAATTTTGCAAGAGAACTAATTTATCACTGCCGAGTACAAGGTCCAGTTTCAGCCTCTTGAACAAATATATTATATTTACATACTTTTTTTCATATTATTAGATTTAGCTGTCTTATTCATGCAGCATAACAAACCTAAGTACTAAGATATTAGAGCATCATGATTAATTAACAGGAATTACAGGAAATAGGTAGGAAAAAGTGGTTAATTTTGCTTTAGCTAAGGCTATCTCACCAGCTAGCCCTAAGCTAAGAGGCCAGAGTGCAGTCACTGCAGTTTGATTAGCATGGACTCTTTATCTGGTCAATTTTCCTCCAAATTTTTCACCTTTGTTTTCCATTTTTACAAATTTGTCATGCTTTCTTCTTCAAAAATTACATATTTCTATGGTATAATGATTTTATATGATAAAACAGATGTCAAAAAGTAGCTGCAGTGATTACAGTTAATGTTACTGCTACTCTGCTAAGCTAGGCCAATTTCCGTTGATTAGCTCCTCATCTAGTGTTATTTTGCCTTCAATATGATTACCTTTACTTACTGCTTGTATCCTTGTGGTTTAACAAACTAAACTATTAATATGTTGGAGCATCAAAATTAATTAATCAATTACAGGAAACAAGTAGAAGATCATGAGTAAATTAGCTTTAGCTAAGGCTATCTTGCCAGCTAGCTCACCAGCTGGCTAAAACACCAGAGTGCCCTGCAGTTTGATTTTTGCTTTTGTTCTCTAGTTTTACACATTTTCCATAAACTTTTTCCCCAAAATTACACATATCTGTGGTGTAAGAATTCTGCATGGTAAAGCGGTCAAAAAGAGGCTGCAACAATGACTGCTACTATGCTAAGCTACTCCAATTACCTTTGAGTAGGACTCTCTATCTGTTTTCTCCAATATGGTTCTTTGACTGAGAAAATAGACTATATTACATAACATAAAGCTCAGACATCTAAATTATCCCACCTGTCATTCCTGCGTATATCACATAAGCTTCTGGGATTTTGCAACAAGATTAATTTATCACTGCTGAGTTCAAGCTCCAGTCTCAACCTCTTGGACAAATATATTCCATCACTTAAGGTCTCATAATCGACAGCGCTCAGGAACCACTTGACGCGTGAATCATTCATACCGCCCCATAAATAATAAAACCCTGGCAGCCAGCGAGCAGCACCTGCAACTTGAAACAGTAGTTCGTGAAACACAATCTTTTACCTTGTAAACTAATGTGTTTCACCTGCCTCGGCCGGGGCGTCTGGGTCCGCCGCAGACAGGTAGAGGGAACAAAAACCTCTCTTCCTGCTCCTCTCAGCCTCCCCCCTCCTGACCTTGCTTCCTCTTCCTCCAATGAATTTTTCACCAAAGCTCTTTGATATATTCCTGTCCCATGGGAACCTGGGCAATGCAAACTGGAAGCATGAGGCGTAATTATTTCTCAAAACCGCACTTCTACCCTAATTAGTTCACTCCTCAGAAGTGGGCCTTGCATTATTTACACATCAAGGGGACACACAGGGCGGGAGATAAATATTCATTGTTTGTTGACTTTGCCCCGGTCCCTCGGCTCAGGCACAAGTTGAGTCAAGAGCCCGCTGTCATTGTGGCTTGTTTATGCGACTTCTGCATCGCTGGTGCCCGGGACATAATCTGGCTTGTTCTTCTGTAATTATCTCCACTCATGCAGACACGCAGACACCGATTCAGAGTCGGTTTAATAAGTGGACAACATCCTCGCCCTGGCACAAGCAGATCAGATGAATAAGGGCTCAGTGATGAGATATGTTGTAATTACGACCTTGCGCAGACTTGCCCTTCTGCGGTCATAGCAGTAAACAGCGAAGAAGCATGTTTTATTCAGCCAGACTCTGACACCATTTCAGCCATGTCTCCCTAAAGCCTCTTGTTCTGGGTCATCTTTAATGAACTAAGTTTTTTTTTTCCCTAAAAGAAGTCAGTGGAACAGTGGAAACTCTTACCATGCTGGGGAAGTAACAGATTATATGTAATGAGATTACATAATCAGGATAGGACAAAAACTGCCATTTCTGTAACTATAGTTACAGAAAAAAATTATCAGATTACAGATAATTTAGTAAAATTACAATTTTAAAAACGCATTTAAAAATAAAAAAGTACTACCATGCACAGTGAGAACACATGATAGTCTCACAACACCACTGTGGTGTCAAACCTGTGTATCTTATAGTCAATCCATTATTGTGGCTTCAAGTGGGAAAAAAAGTTACTCTGGGTGGAAAGTTTCACCATTTGTCTTTAAATCAGGAAGGAGGGACAACCTCACAGTAGAGTGGCAGTTCTTCCTTCAGCTGTGAAAATACTGTCATCATCCAAGGACTCAACGTTTAATTTAAATAAAAATTTAAAGGAACACCAACCGCTAACATTAGCTACACAGACAACCACTAACATTTGCTACACAGACCATTGTACTTGAAATTTTAGCATGAATCACTACTTAACAAAGTACATTTAAATGTGCAAACCTACAGCTATAAATGTTAATGTGATTTCACACATAACAAATTATTAATAACCTACAACAAGCATAAAACATTATATTAGACTGAACAATTTGCCGTAATTATTATTGAGGTAATCCAAAAGTAACGGAAAGTAATCAAGTTGAACATTGTGAGACTTGGATTAGGTTACTGACTACATTTTAAAATAACTCCCTGGCTGTTACAGAGGGTTTCCTGCTTCTGTTGGTAGCAGATTTGTTGGACATATGAAGTCTGTTTTTCCTGTCACTAGCTGGATATGAATAGACGGCTGTATCTGACCCCCAGCCTCGGTGGTCATATGGCCTTGAGGCCCATTGTCTGCTCTGTAAATCCCCACTGGGAAACTCTTGTTGCCTCGAAAAGCTGCACTGCATTGTCGACTTTTGACAACTGTTCTCTTCCCATTTCCCATTTCATCTCACTAATGCATGGCTTCATCTCTGTGTGTGTGTGTGTGTGTGTGTGTGTTTCAGGGGGTTGTGAAAGAGAGGTGGGGGCAGTCTTGTGATGCCTGGCACTAGAATTACCATAATCACTGTCAACATTAATGGAGATCCTATCGCTGGAGAATTTAAACACGGCTTTTCCATATTTATAGAGGCAATAAACAGAGAATGCGCAGCAAAATGTCTGTTATGATTCAAAAGCGAGCCGTGTTTACTGGCTTTGAAATGCATATTTGGGTTAGTGGATGAGGCGGAGGGGATCGCAGTTTAAGTTGTGGGATAGGAGTGGAAATGTAATATTGCCACACCAGACACAGAACATCTGAAACCATAAATGTCTCACTCTCACTGTCTCCAGGGTTTCCACTTTCCCTCGGATATTTGCATAGCTGTGCTTGCGTAACAGCCGCTCTGTCCCACCATAGGTGCTGTTGGGTTGGTTTGACTCCTGCTGGAACTGTAGCAGCAAATGTATTCTGATGCACAAATTTGCTCTTGTATTTCGCAAAGGCCTGAGCTGAAAAGTCTATCATTCATCCATCAGAGGTTTTTAGCTGCGCTCATGAGGCTTGTCAGGCATAGCACCTATGGATATGATTGGCTGTTTATGAGCCAGGGAGTGAGCACATGTAGGGTTTGTCTGTTTGCTATTTTGTGCTTTAATGGCAGTTTGCATTAATGCATTAAAATGAAACAACTGGACATTTTATCAAACTGCTTTCTTATTGCTGTTGATGACAAATATCACTATCATTTATCATTTATATTTCTTGTAATTCTGATGCTCTTTGTGTGTCGCATCAAACAAACTGGCCCACAGCATTCCACTTAGTACTGAGATCTAGAAAGAAAATTACTATTTGTATGGCTTTGCTTACAACCAATCACTGCAAGCGTTCCTTCAATTTAATGTGACATGTAAGTGGCCCACTACTGCAACTGCAACTAGCAGCATGTGGTGGTGAGGTCGAGCACAGTGCATGTGACTGAGTTGGCAGTTCAGTGTGCTGAAATGCCACCAAAAAAAAAAAAAAAGCAATGACAGAAGGACTCTTGTGGTGTCAGAATCACTTTAAGGATACTGGTATTTGTACTAGTATTGCAGTTTTTTAAAAAATTACCCAGGCCTAGTTCCAGTTCATTCCAGAGGTGTTGGACTGGCTCTGTGCTGGCCAGTCAAGTTCTTCCACACCAAACTGGGAAAGCCATTTCTTTGTGGACCTGGCTCTGTGCGCAGGAGCATTGTCATGGAACAGGAAAGGGTCTTCCCCAAATTGTTGTTTAGAGCACACTGTTGTATAAAAAAACTGTATACTGTCGCTTTAGGATTTCCCTGAATTGAAACTGAGACGCCAATCCAAAATCATGACAAACAAAAGCACAAAAAGGCATGTGAGAAGGGGCATCCACATACTTTTGGCCATGTAACGTATTAACCGCAGGCTAGGATGGTGACGGAGGGTTTTCTAAGTGTGGTGGGAGAACTGCTGGGGGTCCCTGAGTGGGCTCCTGTGGTCTTTTGTAAAATGAGGAAATCTGAAACGTTACTTTAATTTGCTTAAAATCACATAATTTATATAAACAATTGATCTAATCATAGGTTTGACTCTCACCACCGCTGTGTCTGTATTAAATCTAGATTATCAGAGTATCACTACATTGGACGAAGTTTATCCACATGGGGGGTCTGTGGTCTACAGTAATGTCTGTTTATTTTGGTTTCTAAGACATGAAAGTGAAAATCCCTTAGCTGCAGTTAGTTTGTTCTCCTGTTACACTAACTGTAAGTCTCTATGGAAAAGAGCCTCAAGTCAATTTGTATATTGTACACTTTCCATGAGTTCCTCTGACAGTAGGGTATATGAGGTCTACTATGGACCCACAATGCAGTTCACTAGATGATGTTAGCTTAGGCAGTTAAACAAGTGGGTATTGTATCTGGAATAGTACCAGCACCACTACAGTAGCTCTAATAACACAATGAACAACTGTTCTGTCCGTTTTAGCTAATGGGCTAATTTAATATTTTAATTTTTAATTAAATGAGTTTAAAAATGTGATTTAAAGGTGGCTTAAGCACCTCAAACCACATGAATTCAATAAGACTGAGGCAGAAATGGCAGCGACTGCTCCTCTGCTAAGCTAGGCTACTTACCTTTCAGTTTATTTGGTGTTGCTGTTTCATATAATGATTGAATGAAGTTACTGCCTACTTCACATAAAGCCAATTATTAAGATGTTGGAGCATCAGATCATTCAGTTACATGAAACTGGCTGGAAAATGTGGGTAAATTAGCCTTAACTAAGGCTATCCAACCTGCTAGCCCTAAACCAGCTGCAGTTTGATTTGTGCCTTTAATTTTTTATTTCTTATTTTACATGCCTTTTCTCCCCAGATTAAATATTTTTATAGTACAATAATTTTATAAGGTAAAGGTAGTTAGGTAGTTTAATAATCTCAATTACCAAAGCACCAAAATTGAGTTTTCATTCACAGGAAACAGGTAGGAAAAAGTTACTTAAAAAGCTAGCGCTAGTTAAGGCTATCTCACCAGCTAGCCCTAAGCTAACTAGCTAGAGAGCACACACTGCTGTTTGATTTTTGCCCTTGTTTTCTCCCAAAATTCCACACTTTTATGTTATGTTTTTATTTGGTAAAAGTTGCAGTGTTGACAGTTAGCATTAAGGCTACTCTGCTAATCTTGGTCAATTACTTACCTACCTAGTGAGGACTATCTTTTGTTACTTTTTTCCTCCAATATGATTACATATAGCTAAGTGCTTTATTAATTACTCTGCTGTTGGAGCATAAAAACTGAGTTTTCAATTATAGGAAACAAGAAAAACTGCTGAGCTTTAGCTAAGTCTGTCTCACTAGCTAGCTGTAAGTCCAATCATTGCCATTTTAGCTCTGTTTTCGAGCAGATTTACATGCTGTTTCTCCCAAAACATTAATATTTCAATGGCATATAAAATGTATACAGTTAAACAGATGTTAAAAGAATGCGGTCTTTATTCACTGTTGACCAAATGTGTAGTTTGGCTTTAAGTTACAGACTATTACATCTAAATAAATGATATTTGGATTAAATAAGAATTCAGTCACTTTTTGACCTTTCAACTCAATCTACTACACTTCATCATTTCACACTTTCCCTCTGTGGCGTCTCTGGAGTCAAAGAATGATAACTTTCCCCTGTTTGCAGCGTCTTCATCATCTGAAATCGAAGATGGACTTTTTTTTTTTTTCTTTGCAGTGGTCCTAACAGCTGTAGCAGGCTGTGTTTGGCAGAGCGTTAACGGAAACTGTGGTGTTTATTCTTCCTCTGCAGGTGGAGATCACGCTGCAGGACGTCAATGACAACCCGCCTGTTTTCCCTAATGATATTCTTGATGTGACCATTGAGGAGAACGTCGGAGATGGCTTCAAGATAATGCAGCTAACAGCCACGGATGCAGACGAGGTAATGGCTCCCCAAGTTTCTATTCTGTCTGACAGTGTTTTTGTACTTTTCTGTGCCCGTTTTCCAGTCCACTGCTTTCAGAATAGATATCCTGGGAGTGATTTGAATTAAAAATATGCTCTAAATTTTTGTTCCTACAGTGTAGAAACCACTATAGATTCAAATGAGGCCAACGCAGCTATCAATATTGAAATGGAGTAAAGTCGACATTTAGTATCTTTACATTGGACCATTTTCTTGCCAAAAAAAATCGCAGATATTCAGGGCAGAAAAGCAGTTTAAACAGCATTAAGGCTGTTGTAGGAAACTGTCTGGCCCTGGGGAACCTGTAATATTTACTGGAAAGGTGAGAGTGGTAGCACATTCATCATTATTCTGATAAAGAAAGCAAGTAAAAATGTATTTTTACAGCACTTACCAAAACAAAATTTACACAGGATTTCACAATTAAAACAGCTGAGCTTAAACAGACAATATAGAGATAAAATTAAAGTCTTACTACAAATGCATCCACTAATAAATGTCTTTTAAAATGTAATTTTAGTTAGATAACCTAATTGTAAAAAGTAAACTATGCAGAAGTTTAGGGGCAAAGACAGCAAACACATTTTATGCCCAACTCTGGAGACCGATGAGGGACTTCAGGTCCAAATATGGACCCAAAAACTCTGTGGAAATTACTTGCATATTAGCAGTGGAGTGAACAGTTGTTGTCTGTTGTGGGCATTTCATAGAGTCAAGCCCCAGGAGGAATTTATGAAGTTATTAGTTGAACAGAAAATATGATTTCAGACACATTGAGCATCAGATTAGGGAACAACTGCACAATGTCAGAGTACATCCACTAAAAGTGCTTGTTTTGCCAGCGGCAGGCTCAGATTGTTATCCCAAGAATCTGACAACATTATAGAAATTATCCCTACAAAAACAGACCTTTTTTTTAAAGAGTAATAAATGTTTGGTTTAACCAGAAACAGCAGTTTTATTGCTCTCGCCAAACTAACCAGACTTCCTTTACAAAATGCTAATTTTAACACCATCGTCGTCATCTTCATTCAAACTCAACAGAAACAAAATAAAACTGACTAAAAACATCTTGCCGCATGCAGCAGCCAATGATGCAAGATCTACCGTTAATGAAAAAACTACCAATTATGTAATTGTTTTTTTCTGTTCTTAAAGGGATAGTTCACCCAAAAATGAAAATTCTGTTGTTATATACTCAATCTCATGCTGATTGAAGGTTGGGTTTAGATTTTTAGTCCACAAAACACAGGAAAACAGCACTGCAGAACCTCCCAAACAATGGAAGTGAATGCTGACTACTGTTCAAATGTAAAAAAAAAAAAAAAAAAAAAACAGAACAAAATAACAGAATAAAAACATAAAATGCCTCCATACTGCTCATCTAGTGAGATCCAAATCTTCTAAAAACCCCAACATGCCAAGTTGACTAAAAGATGTTATTTCCACCATGTTTTTAGCCTGAATATTCACTGTAGATCCTTACCTTGGAGCCAGGTCACGTGCACATACACACTGTCTGAGACTTGGATTACACCAGATGAGCAGTGTGGAAACTAGTCAACATTCACTTCCATTGTTTGGTAGATTCTGCAGCACTGTTTTCCTGTGAAACTCCAGCAAAGTTTTGTAGACTAACAGACTAAACCCCACCTTCAGTTGGCATGAGGGCGAGCAGATAATGACTGAATTTCCATTTTTGAGTGAACTATCCCTTTAGTGTAATGAAAGTCAATATTGTGATACTTATGCCAATAATGTAATAATTTCTGAACCAATAACATAACAAGTTTTAACCCATAATACATGCTAATTATTACATCAACGGTTAGGTTAAAGAAAAATAGCCGACAATGTAATGACACAGCTGTACTTATATCACTTTATTTAAGTTATATTATTATTGGCTACTAAGTTTCACACTTCCATGATACTTCTGTTGAATGTGAGTTTTCAGATTTAGGGATCAGGATCAGTCAGGTTTTTGAGCAGCTCTGTGAAAGAAACAACATTAAAGGTAAGTGTGATGGTAGTCTGACACTTGATCATGAATAAAACTGAAACGTAGTGATATTATTATATTATTGACTGCAGTTATTAATGATTTTAGTTAAAAAATGTTATTATTTTATTAGTCTATTATTATATTTTCAACTTTTATTACATAAAGAACAGAAAAAATATCTTATTTGGCAGTTGATGGTAGTTCTATATTACTGGCTGCAGCAGCTCATTTTTCTACCTCTCCAACAATCACTAACTCTGGTTTGGTTCAAATACAAGGCATTAGATGTGATTAGCTACCCTTTAACCCATGAACTTTGTCAACACACAGTGACACAAAGTGGCCAAGACAGACTGAGCGACCTTTACCTTCATACAGTAACACAAACACATCAACGACCACTTTAAAGCAATCTGCCTTCATGCTTTTTTCTCCTCTCTACGCACACAGAATCGTCCTTTTCTGTCTCGCGTGTTGACGTTATCTGAGACGTGTTGAGGCCACCGGTGTCACAGAGCCTGAAGGAGTGCAGCCAGCGATTGATTTTTCGTCCTGCTGCTCTGATAGTCCCTCCGCGGTCCCCATAGTTCACATTACATCACCGGCTTCACTCTCAATTAGTTAAAGGCTCCATCTTTAGCTGCTTTAGGCAGGATATGGACATTAAATCCTGCAGTGAGCGAAACGCAGGCGCTGCCGGCATCTCCAAGGTCTGCGGTCCCTCACCCATGCCAAAGGACACAGTTGAAGTGGATGGAAAAAGTCAGGCCATAGAGGGGAGAGAGATTAGAAAGAGTGAATATGGACTCAAATTTAATGTTAACTTATGAGGCCACACGTCTTTTATTGCACAGCTGTTGCCTCACCCCCTCCTCTCCGCTCCGAATGTGAGAAAAGTCGTACAAAGTCTCACTTCTGGCCATTTTTCTTTTGTCGGGATACTATATCGACTGTAAATCTCAGAGCTGGAGGCAGGTCAGTCTTTTCAGTTTGGGGATTTTAAGGACATTATTTGATTATTTTCTTTTTTTTTTTCCAGCGCCAAAGTATTTACAGCTTTGATGTAGAAAGGTTTAGCACATGGTATCCAAATCAAACTGTGCTGTTGTTCACTTTTTCCTCATATCTCAATTTAAAAGGAGGGTCAGCACAAGCTGTGGTCCATGAGATGAGATGTAGAGTTCACCCCAGAAATCAAAAACACATATTCTTCCTCTGGTCTGTAGTGTTGTTCATACTTTTATATTGTCTTGGTGTGTTCTACCAAGTTTTGGAGCCGTAGCGATGTCTGCTTTCTTTCCCTCAAAACACCTCAAAACTCAATCCACAGACTTTGTTGTGAGTAGTTTCATGTAGGAACAACTTTATTTCTACAGTAGAATCTACTGGAATTACCGTCTCATCATGATTTATGAAAATAAATAGGGCTTAGTCTGTTAGCTCAATGCTAACATATAATTGGAATTCATATTGACATGCTAATGGCAATTAGCATCACAGCTGCAGTAATATTATCTCAACAAATGGATCAATTTTACTTCACATGTTAAACATAAAATAACATGCGTGTTCGTACTTTTCACCATATAGTTCCTCTGCTCTATGGAAATTAACTTATAGCTGCTGACTTCACATTGTTAATTCAATCTGTGTCTCAGCACTCCATAATGACCAACTACAGCAACCTCAAAGGGTCAAAACTCAAAAATGGCAATGGGAAATACAGCTAGTGTGCCAGGAGCAGGAAGCACACATATTTTTGTTTTACATTTTATTTTTTGTTCATTGTTGTTATATATTTTATTTTATTTACTACGTTTTATGCAGACCAGGGTCTTAAAAGGATGGGTTTCAATTTTAATTTCTAATGTGAAGGATGCTAATTTACGGCACACATTTGTGCTGTATGCAGTTTTCAGGGAATCAGTAATTTTGGTATAAGATGTTATTTTATTCATTTGTTTTATTGGACTAGCTTGATGAGCAGGAACAGCTAAATGTAATTTGCCGATTTTATATGCAGTACATCAGTGATGCTGCTGAAATAAACCTCAGAAAGACTGACTGATGTGATGTGCATCGTTTCTGGAAACAGGAATATCTGTGGTTATGATTCATGTATTTTTCACATGGGAAAGTATTAAAAAAGCAAACAAAAATTGCAAAAAAATCATAATATTGACTCACAATGCCAAGATCTCTACAACTGATATCTCCAAAACTTTGTAACTCCCACCAAAACTATCCAGATAGATAAACAGCATGACAGGCCAGAAGAAAAATGTGTATTTTTGATTTTAGGGCGAACTATTCCTTTAAGGCTTTTAGCGACTTGTAGAAACTCATTCACTGAGTCATCCAAATCATCAATTTAAAACGCTTTCCTTGTTGAGGAAGTCACATTTTGCTTCCAAACGGGAATTCAAATGCAAAAGAAAACATAGACGCTCTTAAAGAGAATGTAGAGGAGCCTTTTTAGGAATTACAGATTCTAGAGATGTTTACTCCAAACTTCAGTGCAGCCATGAATAGGTTGCTAAATAGAAGCCTGTACTTCATTCCAGCTCTCACTCGGAGCCAGATATGAGGCCAGCCAAGTCTTTGCCCACATCCTTACGCAGGAAACTTAAGTTGCGCTGACACTAAGCGTACGGAACGTGTTTGGAGCCCTTGTTGAGAAAGCCACATGTGTGAGCCAGTGCAGAGTAGCCAAGAGTGCAAGCTGTTGGCCAGCTGACGGGCTGAATTCAGACATCATAATGATCCCATCCAATTTAACAGTGCTACATGTGGGATTCATGTGTTGAGGGTATTAAAATGCTGTTTCTACGCATCCGTTTTTTTTCGCTACGCCCATTTCCACCCCGAAAAAGAAGGAAGAGTATGCATTGGGGTCGAGAGAAAATCAATATGAAACTTTGCTGTTTTGTTTGACGCAGCCTAGGCCTCTCTGAGAATGTTTCTCACCTCATTTGAAAGAAATATGCTGCCTTTTGTGCTTTTGGAAAGGCTGTGAATGTTTTTATTAGAATCCTGACCTTATGTGGAAAATATGTCACAGGTAAAAACCCTTCTTAATGAAGAAAAGTGCAACAATGGGTGTTTTTAGGAGAGGACTCAGAAAGCCTCAAAATGAACGGTAATGTGTTCCAGAGGCACACACGCCCACTTCAAGACGCTTTTTTTGTGGCTGTGAATGTGTTCAAAACAGATTTCCTAAGCAGCAGTGCGGCCGGTCGGGCTTTTATCTTCTCAGTGACAACACTCCTGCTTGTTTTTCAGGAGTCTGTGTTATGATTGGCTTGCTTGTTCGGTGCTGTTGCATACAGGAAGCTCGCTATCCCCGCCGGCGCTGTCTGCTTCGCACCTCTCACTTCTCATAGGAGCTGCGTGCTCCCAAAAACCACTCATCTGCTAAATGAGTTTCCTTCTGCTCCAGTCTGGTACGCTCCGCTCCCTGGAACGCCGCTGTTTAATTGGTCAGGCCCCCCCGCCCTCCTCCTCCTCAAGCAACCCACGGTGTCTTTGGAGATCTGTAAAGTAGTCAAACCCTTGAGTGAAGGTCAAGAGGGCGAGCGGTGTGTGAGTGTGTGTTTGTGTGTGTAAGATCTTAATTACTGATGTTAGTTTAGCTGAGACAGAGAGAAGGGACTAGTAAGAGGAATTAGTGCATTGTAATGAGGGTGAAAGTATTTTTATGTGTGTGAACGCTCGCTCGTGTTCGTAACTTATACAGTGTGTGTTGGACTGTGGCCTGGACGGACCCCCTGCTCAGCCCTCTCCCACCTCCCTTGCTCTGCCTTTGAACCCTATCAGAAAATTAATTGGCAAACCGCGGGTGTTGGGTTCCGGACCGCGGTCCAGGTGGCTGATGGGATTGCCAGATCTGGAGCCACTGATTGATGACAGCAGGGTCCTTAGATGAGCAGAACCTCACTCCGTCGTCCTTGTATCTTTCTTTTTTTTCTTTTTTTTTTTTTTTTTACTGGGTCTGGATCTCTGACCACTTCTCTGGTAATGCAATGAGAGACTGGGGTCGAGAAGACGGAGGTTTTATCCGTCATAAAACCAGGCCACGGGAAACAGATAAGAGCGAGTCATGAACTTGGCCTTACGATATTGACTCCGTCTGAAGCCTCCTGGCAAGCGACCGCCATGTCCAGACTTGTAGGTGCATTAACATTAATGCACAAAGTCTGTTAAAGATAGAGGAGGAAGAGAGTTTTTGTGATAGACATAACTCAGTCTGATCTGTTCCAACATTAACATGAGTAAAATACTGAATTATCTACTGTTAAAATATGTTTCTGGGTAATAAATAGACAATTTAGCACCAGAATCTTGATACGCACTGCCTAGTTTCAGAGTTTCAGGAGCCTGACTTTGGACTTTTCAGATTTGTATGGTATAGAATCTGCCCCGTATGAAGTAGATGATTGTGATTTGCTTCACCAGATCCAAGGCTGGTGAAGCTCTAGAAGGGGGGGCAGACATATCTGTCAGAGCAAATGAAAATGGGAGCTCAGCAGATTTGTCTGGTTCTCAGGCTGGTCATTTTAAAAAAAGAATGTAAAACAGTCTCAGTTCAATGCACAATAGTGGCTAATTAAAACCTTAAAAACTTAAAGGGTCATATCTCTCTGTAAAGGCAAATTTAAACCTACATTTCCCAGTAACTTGGGAGCAGTGGAGAAGTCGAAGAAGTTTGACATTTTATCACTTTATCATGAAAAGTTGCGTCCTTGCACATCCACCAGACATGGGCCACCATTTGCATTAAGCTGAAGTTGTGATTTGTCAGTGTGGCTACTGAAAGTCCAATATTTCCTTATATTTTTAGCTCTGTTTTGGTCTCCACCATCTCTTTAAACAAGCAAATATTTTAACTGAAATGCTCCACTGTTTTCACTGTAGTTTCTAACTTTGTCTGCAAGCAGTTTGGAGCTGCACAGTGGCTGTACAGTGGGTTCATCAGAGCTTTTTTGCCTGTCATGGCTGAAAACGATTGAGAATGAACCAAAACAGTGAGCTGAAAGATGCTAAAACGCTCCATAGAACAAACAGCATCCCAGCAGCATCCTGTGTACCATATTTTTTTAACATACCCAAGCCATACAATAATAGTAGTCATATCACATCCATACATACCCCTTCAGATTACACGTTTTTTTTTCAGTTTTAATGTAAAAATGTTGATCAGTGCAGCTTAAAACATGCAGCAGCAAAGACACAAGAAGGAGAGGATCGTCAGTCATTTTCACCGGAAGCTTTTGCATAAGAAGACACTAGAGGGGCAAAGATGCTAAACAGCAAGGAGCAGCACAACAACAGGGAGTTGGAAAAGTTTAACTTTATGCTAATGTGCTAAAAATAGCGCTTGTGTTCCCGGAGAAAACTGCTTAATTGTACAGGGGAGGGGTGGAATATATAACTTACGTGCTCAGCAAGTACATGCCTGAAAGCTGCAGATTAAGCTCGCCTCTTTGTATCACAACCCACAGCTAACACTCTCCGGCGGCTAATGTTACCCTTCCACATTGTTACATGCATGCAGTTAATGTAAAATATAGTTTGCCATGTGAGCACCATTGTCCACCAAGGCAGTAAATGTGTCAATATGCAGGCACAGCAACAGCTTAATGCAACGCCTCCCCGTATAAGCCTTTCCATTGTCCTGGTGGGATCAAAAAGCATCACGCAAAACAGCAGACATAGTTGAAAGGGTCTCTTTTAGCTTAGCTCTTAACCAGCTGTAACCAGAGCTCAGTCTCACTGAATAGCAGTAGCTTTTTGATGTTGCTTTTTCTTTTTGGCTGAAGACACAGCGAGAGACAGTTGTCTGATCTCTTATTGTCCCCGGCACAAATATAAATGTCAAGCTCTGTCGTCAGCCTCATTCAGTTGTCATATCACATTCAGTCGTCCTCTCCTATTCCAAAGCCTCTCGCTATAGCGATCACATGTGTCATGGCGCTTGTACTTGTCCAAGGTAACAGGGGATCTATTAGTTGCATTTATAGAGGAACACTATAGCCCCAGAAGTTCAAAGACTGAGAGGGAGTCTCACTAGAACATCACTGCTCATCTTCTGTGCTTCTTTTTCTTTTTCTTTTTCTCTGTCCAGTGTGACCTCACCTCTCAAGCCTTAGCCTGAAGAATGATTTTTTTTAAATAAATAATGTGTATGATGTGTTTTTGGAGGTTAAAGGAAGTGTTTAGAGTTGCTGAACCTCTAAAATATCCATTTTATCAAGTATCTCTTGTCTCCTTGCACGCTAAACATCATAATTTCTCAAAATAATCAAATAAATTTGCCAATTTACTGATATAATCTCAACCTCTTCTCCATAAAAATCAATTTTTCCAAAGAATTTTGTGCAATCAAGTATAATTTCTCATTATACTTGTGCAGCAATTTGCCTTATACGGTTTTATTTCAAGATACTAACTTCACATTTTGCAAAAAAGTTTATCTTTACTTGGAAACAAGTTGAAATAATCTTAATCAAAGAACGTGATAAGATTGAGAATGAAATTAAAGTTAAAGTAATTAAAGTTTTCTTGAGAGGGAGTCTCACTAGAACATCACCTTCAGCTCCTGTTCTTCTTTTTAATTTTCTCTGTCTACTGTGACCTGACCTCTTCTCCATGAACCTTGTAAATGGCATGTTTTATTATGGATAATGTGATTTAAGCTGTGGAAAAGGAGTTGTGGTTTTGACACATTTCAGGTTAAAGGAAATATGCACTGCTAACGTCTTTATTAAATCAAGTATTTCTTGTAACCTTTAGTCCAAAAAGTTATAGTTTTCTTAAAACAAGCAAAAAACTTTGCCAAATTAGTGGCATAATCTCAACCTCTCCTGTAGTTTTTTTTTTTTTTTTTTTGTATTATCAGTAGACATGAGTTTCATACAATGAATTGTCTCTGACATTAAAGTTGAAGTCAAAGTTTTCTGGTTTGTTTTTATATTTGTGTTTCTCAGAAGACATTTTCAAATCAAAGATATTGACAAATTTTTAAGTTTATTTTTTTCTGTGTAGGTCAGCTGGGTATAACCCCTTTACATCCGTTTTCTCCTTCTTGTTTCCCTTCGTCTCTCACTGTCTCCATGTTGATTTGCGATCTATTGCACGGTCTTTTTGAAACCACAAGCCTTTCATTTATGGACTGTCTACATGAAAAAAAAAGTCAGCGTGAAGGGTTTCATTCATGCCAGACAAGTCGGTAGTTTGATCTGGAGACGTGACACGCTAACATGTGTGGTAAACACAATCTGATTTCCTACCAGCCAGACTTGCTTTGATGCTTGTAATCATGATGCTCTTCCTCTCCCGAGGCCTGAGAACTCACAGAGTTCAGCAAAGTGCATCCAACCTGTTGGCCCCTTTTTTCAGTCCCTGAGAAAAGAGAGAGAGACTTGGAACAGTGTTTGAGAAAACATGGCTCGCAAATATTGGATTAAAATTTGGTTTGCTGCCTGAGATGAGCTCAGTCAGTTTGAAATAATGAAACACAAATGTTTATGTAATTTTGCTTAAAGTGAAGGTAATGTTTTTGTGCCATAAATATGTAGATTTTATTATGAAAATTAATTTAACTCAAAAATGCGTGTTTCTTATGTTTATGTCCCCTGACACGTCTCATGGCTGTACTGACTGGTCTGTACAAAGTCTGTCACTAGAGAGGATTTTTCATATTCCTCTACTGAAGAAGGAGGTATCTCTGCACTTCTTTGAACGTACCACAGGCAAGCTAGATTTGGGAACAAATTCGAAAGCCAACATCTGTTGCTAATTGCTAATTGCTAACTGAAATGGAATTTAACCGTTATAATAAGATCAATCATGTACACAAGTACACACATCCTTCTGTGCATCATCTTCCAGAAGACAAAACAATACATGCTTCCAAAGCAAGAAAAATCTCTGATCAATATTATCAGCAATAAAAGCAAACTGAATAACACAAGCCATCTTGTTGCACAATACTCTTTCACTGGTTGCAAACAGTGGTGATGGGCGGGTCACAAACCCAGAACCAGAATAAGGGAGAAAGAATAGATAGATAGACCCTATACAGAGTTTTCTTTTTGCTTTTTATGTGAGAAAACCATGTTAAACAGAATATTAATTATAATTAATTATTCAGGTTAAAGTTACAACCTATATTTTTTCTGTCTTCCCCTCAGGGTCCCAACGCTCTTGTGACGTACACCATCATCAGCGGGGCAGACGACAGCTTTCGGATCGACCCCGAATCTGGCGATCTGATCGCCACCAAGAAGCTGGATCGGGAGCGCCGGTCGAAATACTCCCTACTGGTGCGCGCAGACGACGGGAAACAGTCGTCCGACATGAGGCTGAACATCACTGTCAAGGACGTCAACGACCACACGCCCAAGTTCTCCCGTGTCACTTATTCGTTTGACATCCCCGAAGACATGGCGCCGGGTAAGATCTTAGATGAAGCAAACTGAAACTCACTAAAATGCAAAGAATGTAGACATAAAGTAGAAGATTGTACTCAGACAAGCAATTTTTTGTCTTCTGCAAAAGCCCTCAGACCGAACTTAGACAGCTCTGTTAAGGTCATCAAGAGCCTCACATTATTAGGAGCAGCTTCTTTGTAGCAGTTTATAAAAGTTTTTTTTTTCTTTTTAAATTTTTTGGAACATTTTTATTTGACTGTTGCAGCTCTCCAAAATCCTCTCTATCTTCCTTAAGGGGGAAATTAAGAGTTTAATGGGTCAAGGGGACAGTAACTGATATTTGATTTATATGGAAATCTATCAGCAACCAGCAGAATTTACGGCAACACTGACAAATGTCTGGCGCAGCTCCTGCGCTCTTCTCACCGCTTCAATCACAAGTCAAAGACAAATAAGTCTGGAAATCAAAGAAGAATATCCAGTGAGAGTGTAGTTAAGATATGATCATATAAAGGACGAATAAAACACTTCATAATTAGCTGTTTGCTGAGGTGTCATCAGTTTAAACACCAATGAATGCAGGAGTTCTGGTTCCAGAACATTTCAGGCCAAGCAAGTCTGTTATTTTAGCGACTGGCGGAGCGATCACTGACTCACTGGTATTAATAAACAGCCCTAATAACCCCCTGCAGATATATTAAAGTCATTTTGTTCTATAGGGCAGTAAAGTCTAACTTCTCGCCTCTGTGTTACAACCCGTCTGACTCTCTCGCAGGCTCCATCGTGGCGGCGATCCTGGCCAGCGACTCTGACTCAGGGGTGAACGGAGAGGTCACCTACTCGTTGGAGGAGGACGACGAGGACGAGACGTTCCTCCTGAACCCGGTGACGGGGGTTTTCAACGTGACGCGTCTGCTGGACTACGAGACTCAGCAGTACTATATTCTGACGGCAAGGGCGCAGGACGGAGGGGGGCAGGCCAGCACAGTCAGAGTGTACTTCAACGTCCTGGACGTGAACGACAAACCGCCCGTCTTTAACACCAGCGTGCACAGCGCGTCTGTCTCTGAAAGCCTGCCACCTGGATCCAGTATTGTCACCGTGGCTGCCAGTGATGCTGATGACGGTACGTACATGTGGAAAAGTACACAGTAGATGTAATTAAATAGAAGATAATTCAGTAGAAAATGGCTACTGTCACTTGTTAAAGGGATAGTTCACCCAAACATGTAAATTCAGTCGTTATGTGCTCACCCTCATGTCAGTTGAAGGTCATGAACAGCATTGCAGAATCTCCCAAAAAATGGAAGTGAGTGGTGACCAGTTTTCAAGCATAAAAACACAACAGAAAAAAACATAAAATGCCTCCAAACTTTTTGTCTGGTGTAATCCAAGCCTCCTAACGTTGGAGGTAACGTTACCGCAGGCAGTAAGCTAGTTAGCTGGACATGCTAACATGTGCAGCTTAGGTCACAGCAGATAAAGACAAAGTTTAAAACATTTCACACAAGTTTGTTGTTGGGTTTTACATTTTTGAAATACTTAAAAAAAGACACAGCACTTCAAACTCATGAGACACAGAGTATCACGCTTATTCAAGCCTCATACACATCTTTTCAACATGTCAAGAAATGGCCTGTCTAGAAATGGCCTAGGTACTTTTGTTAATCTATGATTGGACAGTTGCTGTTTGGAGGACGGACTTAGCAAAATGTCAGATACAGGTAAAAGCCTGTAAACATTGATTTATTTTTGCTGCTCACATAAACACTAATGGGCCTGCACGATACGGGGAAAATCTACGTCATGAGATAACATTGTTCAGTATCGCGATGGCAAAATGAGTTGCAATAGATAAAATGTAGTGCAGTGTGTTTATCGCCTACATCCATATGATGTTGTTGATGAAAATACAATTTGTCAGTCAACATTTACTGACAAACATATAGGAGACGCACTATTCCATTACTGGATTGCTCATCATTTGTCTAACAATTATATTTGATCAGAAAAGTATCTGCAGAAAGTCATGAACTTCATCTATTTGCATCTTTTGTATTATATATTCATTGTTTATTATTAACATAATTTTTATTGAATCTTATTTCGGTAGATGTTATTTACAGCCAGTGTGGCTATTTGCACCTGAGTGTCCATAGCCAACAATGCTATTTGCACACAGTTTGTTAATACTGACTTAATTTCACTCCACAGTCAAATCCTAACCTCAAACCCTGCTGTCTCACAAGGGAGTCCCTGTGCCTAATCCATTCATCCACCACGAGATCATATCTTCAGAAAATTTGCTGCTATTTATAACTGCACTAAAGGGGTCGGGTGTGAAGAGCCAAATAGCTGCCATGTGTCTATTCTCACATGGGTGCAAATAGACACACTGTTTCAGTTAATGGTTAGTTGGCAATCACTAAACACCACTTGTCAGATAAAATCTGAAGCAAAACCGCAACTAGTCATTTTGGCACTGATTTGCCTCTATATCAGATTTCAGATGACTACTGTCTTCACCAGTAAATCACGTAGAAACATTTGGCAATCCTGCCAAATCAAGATATCAGTGCAAGAAAAATATGTCAGAAGATGAATATTATAAATTGTAGTTAAATCCCAGTTAAGTCAAATTAAACCCTGCACAAGCATCCCAGAGAGGTCATTATATTTAAAGAAAGCACTTCTGTGAGAATGTTTTAAGCAGTAATGTACTTCCATACCATATAAATCAAGTGTGAGTTCGCCAAAGCAGCTTAATTTAATGCAGGCCTGTCATTTTGTTATGACAGTTGGTTACACAGAAGCTCTCAACCCTGCATTTTATTTTTCATTTTTATTTTGCGTCACACATGAATGATTTGTTGAAATACATCTTCACCGTATGATTAAGTGGCTTGAGTGTATTTCTGCGTTTCAGGTGGCGGGTTCCGTGTCTGTGTAGTGCCGTGTGGTATCTGAACGGTCACCGCCACTCTCCTCCTGCTGTAATTACCGCTTCACCCAGGCCTAATGTGGTTATTGTGACCTACATTCCTGGGAAATACGCTGCCTCGTTCTCGACCAGAGTCTGGCTTCTTTCTCCACTGTCCACATAATCTGACCGCGTCGTCCGCTCAGATATATAGCTGCCGCTTTTCCACTGTCAAAATAAAACACTGCCATTGTTAGCACTTCCTAAGCCCTGACCCCCGACCCCCAGACTATGTCTCTAGACGGCGTAGCCTAAACTCGGATGGAAGTAGCACTCAAGCTTTTGATAAGGGATTACTTGTGTACTGTAAATACACGCTGGAGTGTGGGAAGGTGCTGGCGCTTTCCACATGAATACCCCGTTGAGTTGAATTACAGACGCTCAATTTAAGCTCATTTTAACCCCCAGTTCCAGAGGAGTGCTGCGGATTAGGCCAGATTTCAAGGTTAGATAGTTTGCTCCATCCGTCCACTCTGTCAAACTGCAGTTATCTCATTTAAATAAATGTTTTTCAGTCGAGAGGGATTTTCCCAAAATTGCACAACGCCACTATCAGTTTCGGAAGTGGTTTTGCAGTGGTGTTTCTCTTTTGATAGCAATCTGTCGTGCTGCGGGAATGGATCGTCAGCTTGGAGGACAGGAGCAGCGGCCGGAGCTTCAGCTGTTTCACACGCACAATTTGAGGAAATGGATGTTGATAACGCATATAAGTGTCTAATTCAGACATATACAGAATATTTAACAAACACATCTGGAACAATGGATGCTTGTCAAAAAAAAAAATCAACATACGACCTCTATAACATCGTACTGTCTGCTTGTTATCTGGTTATTTTTTTAATAGAAGGTCACGCTAAAATAGTTCCCTGTAGACTGATTGATTGTTGGCGCTGTGACTGTCACATTTTTGTTAAAAATACACCTTATCTCTCAGTCTAATTGTGCAAAATAGGATATGTAACAAGAGAGAGCATTCAGCGTCATTCCTGTTCCTTCACAGATTCCCCCTGTTTGCTCAAATTAAAGTTTGGCACCAGGTTTTGTTAATTCTCCACTCTTGGAAAGTAACACGTTTAACCTTGGGAGCAAAACACAAATGTAATTTAAAGGCTCACACAGAAGATCTTTTGTCTGTCTTGTTGTTCAGTGTCTTTTGGTATGAAGCGCCTTGTACTGACTGCATATGTGAAAACACTAGGGTTGTCACAATACTCAATAACTTAAGGTGCCATGGCAAAAAGAGAAAAGGTCCTAAATACACAGTAAAAGATTTATTTGTATTTTTGTTTCTTTATTAACCACTTGCACACAGTGCTAGTAAAGAAAAAGTCACTGAACACTCTCTGGTTTTGCTGCAAATTAACTTTCAGACAAGACAATAAAGATAAAGACAATAATAAAGAAGATAAAGATAATATTTTCTAAATAAAAAGTACTATCAAATGGTAGTATTGTACAGTTTTTAACCACCAAGTATTAAAGTAAAGACACTTTGATACTTTTCACAACTTAAGAGGATTACGTGTTCCCTTTACTTGCAATGCAACGAGATGATTGACAGAAAGTTAGTCAGCAATTACTTTTATTATCAAATAATTATTTGAGTAATGTTTTACACAAGAATTACTAACATCTGTTGAATTATTCCTCTAAAATGTGAGGATTGTGTAGTTTTCTTTACCACACATAATATAGTTTCTTATTTTTGGGCTGCTGTTCAGGCAAAACAAGACATTTCAATATTTAATTTCATGGACTATGGGGAAAAATGCCTTATCTGGTAATTTCTTATTCATACAACCAGTGGTTTGTGGACCAACAGGGGTCCTTGAGTGGGTTGTAAGTGGTCCCAAGCAAAACGAGCCATAGAATATTTTAACTTTTATTACATTTTTTTGACATTGGAACAATAAGGAAAGACATACGGTTGGCTTTATTATTTTCAAAAGATTATCTAGAGTGAATTCTGTGAGACAAAATCTCCTAAAACAGCCGTTCCTTCTTCTAATGTGCATTTATTGTGTGGGGTCCTTTACATGAAACAAAACGACTAATAAATTAGTCAAGAATGTAAGTCGCAGATTAATCTATAAAATGAAAATAATATTTCTTTGTTTTTCAACATCTATTTATGTACAACTAGGCCGCTCATCCCCTCCCCACCCCCATACACCCAATTCAACAAAACAGACAGAAAAGCAAGCAAAAGAGCAATTAAAGAAGAAAAAAAACAACAACCACAATAAAGTATGCTTACAACGGCACTAAACAAAATGAAACAAACAAAAAAAAGGGCAAAAGCAGTGACAGAATTAATGGTAGCAATAACTTAATAGTCTTTAGTTTATGATGTATCTATTAAGGTCCAAAAAATCTGTTAAAATAATTTTCTAAACCTTTTATTTAACAGAATTTGTGAGTGCTTAGA
The DNA here is from genome assembly GCF_056507025.1 of Lutjanus erythropterus. NCBI lineage: Eukaryota > Metazoa > Chordata > Actinopteri > Lutjaniformes > Lutjanidae > Lutjanus > Lutjanus erythropterus. The sequence continues at coordinate 38,001,079 of NC_139321.1, read as the reverse complement.
TCAAAATGTTCAATTTGTTACATCTCATTGGCATCTGGAACTAATCAACATGTGAAGTTACATGGTTTGCTTTAAAAGGTCACCATTAAGGAAATCTAACCTTTCTTTTTATTGTCTTTGCATGTTTTCCAGGCCCAAACGCCCAGCTCATGTACAGAATTGCGTCTGGTGATCCCCAGAGCCACTTTGCCATCACCAAGGAAGGAATCCTCCGAACCAAGAAGGCCTTGGACAGAGAAACCCAGTCCTTCTACAACCTGGTGATCACAGTCAACGACCTGGCTCCACCTCCCATGACCCGCTTCACCAGCACTGCCCAGGTGTCGGTCATTCTTCTGGACGTCAACGACTGCCCACCGACCTTCACCTCTCAGAAGATGACCTACATCCAGGAGAACACGCCGGTGGACACGGTAGTGTTCACTGCCCAGGCCACAGACGCTGACAGTGGACCCAACAGCTACGTCGAGTACTCCCTCAGAGGACCCTTCGGTAACAAGTTCAGCATCGGCAACATTGACGGAGACGTCAGGTTGGTCGGGGAACTTGACCGTGAGGAGCTGTCCAACTACACCCTCACTGTTGTAGCGACAGATAAAGGCGAACCCCCTCTGTCTTCGACAATGGACGTGACTATGATGGTCCTGGACGTGAATGACAACACGCCAAGCTTCTCACAGAACATCTACGACATTGAGATCGAGGAGAACACCCTGACCGGGACTGATGTCATCCAGGTGTTCGCCAGCGATGCGGACGAGGGCACCAATGGGCAGATCCGGTTTTCTATCTCAGGTGGCAACACCAACGCTGATTTCAGGATTGATTCGGTCACAGGGGTGATCTCAGTGGCCAAGCAGCTGGACCGTGAGGCGCGTTCATCATATTCACTGGTGGTCCAAGCTGCCGACAGGGGCAGCAGCCCCAGGGTGGACCAGGCAACAGTCAACATCGTGTTGTTGGACGTCAACGACTGCCCGCCTGTGTTTGAGCTCTCCCCTTACACCGTCAATGTTCAGGAGAACTTGGAGGACCTGCCAAAAAACATCCTGCAGGTCAGTATGTTTGTTTTCTCTCTTGACAAGCAGTTAGGACGTCATTAAAGTCCACATGAAACAGAAAACACAGTGCTGTTTTCTCCCCCATATTAAACATGCTTCTTGTAAAAACAGGCAGTAAGGGAGGGACTTTTCACAGGAGCCAATAGTGCTATTTTGGGCACTGTTGGGCAGCAAAATCTATACCAAATCATCATATTCTACTTGCTGATCATAATTTGTTTTTACTTCAAGTGAAGTGCAGATCTTGAGTCAATTTACTTTCCGTTGCTGGAGACAAACTTGTGATTTTTGATTTGTGAGATCACAAGATCAACAATCCATCTTGCCAGACTTCAAGTTATCTGTTTGTGTCCGCACCAAAAGTGATGCAGCCAATCAGCATCCTAGGAGAGACTACTAGCATAGATACTATGAGTAGCATCAGTTTTATCAGAACTGGAGAGTATTTCTTCATTGAAGGAAGAGCAAAGAACGCCACTGAAGGCTTTTCTCCATGGAAAATATGTTTCCACTCTTCTCCAGTCGGGCTTCAGATCTGATCCCTTGCCTAGTGTTTTTTTTGTTTTTTTTGTGCCATATTCCCCAAATCAAAAAAATATTTTTCTTGCACATTTTATAGTTTTGTTTTGGTGTTTTTTAATCCCCAGAAGTTTTTAGTTGAGCATTCTTTCAAGAAATCTCCAAGAAGCCTAATTCACACAACCAAATATAGCTGGGAGTAACCCAGTATAACCACCATCCTCACTGGGTCTTTCCACTGAAGCAGCTGTGGGTTAATTACCATCACGGCCCTGAGCGGCATCATGAAGGTAATTGTTGAGGGAAGGAAGATCATTACTTATTCACTTTGTCTAATCAGACTTTTCCCGGGAATCCACAAAAGGAGAACCTGAGGGTTCGCCTCGACTCCAGGCTGCTGTGTGGGGATTAAAGGACAGACGTTCATTTAATGGTTTCTAAGTATGAAACTATTACTCAGTCCGATTTTTTCCCCCTCATGCTGCAGCATTAAACTACCTCACTTCACTGGTGTGCCCAAATGCACTGTGGGCTCCCCGGCCCTCCATGCCGTGCACGCCGCAGACAGCCAGGTTAGCATACAGATGTGTGTTCCTGTGTGGCAAAACCCACCCCGTCTGGACCCCTTCCCACCACATAACTGTACCCTCATTTCCTCACAAGGTACACAAGCGAACGAAAATGGAACTGCTCCGTCATTGGAAATAAGTCCTTCCCCTCCATTTTTTATATATGGCTCATTTAGTCATCAGGGCAGTTGGGATGTTAATTGCCTTGTCATGCAATTTAGCTCGGTTTCAGATTTCGGTGAAACCCTGTAAAGCTTTAATTGAGCAGAGCAAATTGCAGTCATATATCATTTCTTTATCATTTCGGTCAGATATTTGTCATGGCATTTAGCAAAATAAGACCACCGTGGTGAGAGGTTTAGTGCACTACTAATGCTGTCCACATACCTGCACTTATTAAGTTAGCATTACTGTACTACAAATTTGGTTAACTCATTAGCTTATTTAAGGTTTTAGAACTGTCATTCATAACACTGCCTCCCTTTCACTCAGGATGTCCCGTCTGTGATTGTTAAAGTAGACAAATCAAAATCATGGAATATCTGTTCATTTTTTCTTCCCGTCAAACAAAACATGACAGGTGCTTTCATAAGATAGAACTAACCAATTCCAATAAATTATATACTGTAATAGCATCTACTGTACCTGTCAATTAATCTTCAACTTTTATCCGTTCATAACGCTGTGTATTTTTGACTGTGCACACAGGCTTTGGTGAGGATTGGAACAGTAGTATTTTGTTTTTGAAAAATGTTAGATACCTGTGCACAATCAAACTTTTGAGTGTTATATGTATGTCCTGGTCAAAAGCTGTTACATTTTAAATCACTTTTTGTGTATATTAATCAGATTTCAGATAATCAGATCTAAGGCAGGGTTGCAACCAATCAACAAAGATTAATTTTAAAACCTGATTAAATCATGTTTTTACTTAAAATAATGTTGCACCAAACTTTTAAACCTCTCTTTGTTTAGTTTTTACTCTAAACATAGATTACATTTAATGTTGTCACACCAAAACTAAACTTCACTTTACAAAACTTAACACCAAAACTTAACTTTAAACTTTCACTGGAGGAGGTTCAAGTTAAAACAGCTGCATTTTTGAGATGAACAAAATCATTCTACACTGAGCCATCATGAGGACACTAACATTCCTAAGTAGCGTTTTAACTAGCCAGCAAAGAATGCAGGTGCTTTCGTAAACTAGAATGAATCAGTTTTAACCAATCATATGATGGCGTCTACCTGTCAATCAGTCTTCAACTTTTAGTGGTGCAGAGCTGTGGTTTAGATTCATTAGTGAGCTTGTTAGCAACATTATGGCATGTCAAATTATGTTTAAATCAAGTAAAAATGTTAGATATACTCAAAACTTTTACTTAAAGGTCCAGTGTGTAACATTTACTGGGATTCATTGGGAAAATGATTAATTGAATGGAATATCATGTTCATTAAGTATGTTTGTATTAGCATATTATAACCTGAAAATAAGAACTGTTAGGTTTTTGTTACCTTAGAATGAACCATTTTTATCTACAGAGGGCGTGGGTCAGTTTCCTTGGAGGCCGCCATGCTGCCATGCCATGTTTCCACAGCAGCTCAAAACAGAAAAACCAAACACTGGCTCTAGATTGGACATATCACGAGTTTCACAGCCACCATAACTGCCTCTCTTACACGCCGTGCAGTCCGCCACTAAATCCTACATACTGGTCCTTCAAGTAAAACGTGGACAACACAATTGAAAAGTACTTAAGTAATAGTATTTGATGATTATCAACAAAACATACTGAACTATAAAGTATAGAAGTGCTCCTTAGCAGGCAAAATGCGCTCTGTCAATGTTACATTATCATTTATAATACTATTAGATGACTATTGCTGATGCAGGGGAGCTAATTCTATCAAATGTAGGCGTTTTAATTTGCTGTATAACAATGCATCATATTTTATATGTTCTTAAAATATTCATCCATAAAAGTTACTTTAAACTAAAGCTGCCAAATAAATGTAAAAAGTACAATATTTCACCTGTGGAAAAGGAGTATAAAGTAGCATCAAAGTGAAACACAGAGAGAAGTACTTGAGTAAATGTACTTAGTTACTTCCCCCCACTGCTGCCATGCTGTTACAGCTCCCTCTGATCCTCTAGTATTTCCATTTATTCCAGACAAACTGTTGATCTCCTCCTGGAAATGAAAAACACATTTTTTTGTACAAGAAGAGGAAGTTTTATCCTCAGAATCTCCTAAAATCTTGTCTCTGTGTTTTCCAGGTCGTTGCCAGAGACGATGACCAAGGTGCCAACGGGCAGCTGAGCTACATGCTCAGCGGGGGCAACGACGAGGGCGCCTTCAGCCTGTCCTCCAGCGGTCAGCTGAGCCTGACACAGACTCTGGACCGCGAGGCTCAGGGGAAATACGTCCTGCTGATCACAGCCACCGACTCAGGTAAGACCGCAGTGCAAGGTTTGGAGCTGCGAGGGCGGCAGATAGCATCTTGAAATGTTTGAAGGATGATTTGATGCTGGCTTTGCAGTATTCTGTTTCAGTTTATAGTCTTACAAGAGCGGTTGTTTATGTCTGAACTCGTACCACATTCGACTTGTTCAACTTTATCACCCATGATCTGGTGTTTTTGGTGAAGACTGTGAACATGGAGAACTAGGAACATATTTTGTAATCCTCCGGCAAAACCAAGCTGAAAAAGAACATTTTCAAAAACTAACAGCAGTGTCAACAAACAGCATTTTGATTTCAGAGTGTGCACAGTCCTCTTTTTGTGTGGCACAATAACCTAAACATTTGGGAGTTTTTAGCTTGGAAAATGGTGGGTGTTTTTTGACCCATTCTCCAGAAGTCCTTTCAGCGGGTTCGATTGAACAGCATCCTCTGTTTATTTGGATACAGCGGTAGAGCTTGTTATAGCCAGATAAAAGGTTAACTTGTTATTGCATGGAGGCCAGTTAATGTGCAGTTAAAGGAGTACATGCGTATCCCCGTTGCAGCCAAATCACATGGTATCCCAGTTAAGTATATGTTTCCCCGCGCTGCTCTGGCTCGGCCGTCATGGTCTGAGGGTGGTTCTGTTTCATTCCTGGACTGACCATGTGACCGTTCATAACGCTGTGTATTTTTGACTGTGCACACAGGCTTTGGTGAGAATTGGAACAATGTTGCACAGAGTGTTTTGTTTTTGAAAAATGTTAGATACTTCTGCACAATCAAACTTTTGAGTGTTATATCTATGTCCCACTCAGAGACTGTTACATTTTAATTCACTTTTCAGATGATCAGGTCTAAGACTGGGTTGCAACCAACAAACAAAGATTCATTTTAAAACCTGATTAAACCTGATTAAAAATGATTTTTAACCTGATTAATACTTTTAAACTTGGCTTAAAATCAAGAAATTTTAATTTAAACCTCTCTTCTCTTAGGTAAGTTTTTACTCTAAACGTAGATTAAATTATGTGTTGTCACACCAAAACTCAAACTATGATCCAGTATTAACTTTAAACTTATACTGGAGGATATTTACCTTGTTAAAACAGCTGCCTTTTTGAGTTGAGCTGAGCCACTACTACTTTTTAGGTAGCTAATAACAGTCTAACATTTTGTTAATGTTTTAGCTAGAAAACAATGTGACATTTTTGTCTTTTCAGCTAGCTAGCAAACAATATAACTTTTCATTTTTCAGCAAATGAACAATGCTGACTAATTTCTTAGCTAAATAATAAACAATTAAACGTATTTTTCTTTTTAGCTAGTTGGCAAACAATATAAGGTTTTTACTTTTTAGATTGTAAACTAACTTTTTAGCTAGCTAACAAACAATGTAACAACATAACATCTATTTTTTTCTTTTTAGCTAGCTAGCAGATTTTTGATTTTTTAGCTTGTAAATAATGCTAACTAACTTTTTAGCTAGGTAACAATAGAACGTTTTGTTACATTTTTAGTTAAATAGCCTCTAATTCAAGTTTACATTACTAAACTTGAAAATATTCAACTGAGATTAGTTTTTAAATGTGCAAAAGAGCTCTACTCAATTTTAAACCTGGATTTACTCATTTTACACCTAGTTTTGCTGAACTCTGATTAGAAGTAATCTTAATTTAAATTAATCTTTCTTGGTGCAACCCAGTCCAAGTAACAAAAAAAGTTTTTTTGTACTTTGTTAGGATTTTCTTACTTCATGTAGTGTTCAGATGTCTGTGCCACATGGACAAAGTTGCCCAACAAGCGAACATACTAATTAGGATTCGATCCTTTTTTGTACATTTCACAAGGAGTCCATATTTAGAGGCCTGACAACAATTCCAAAATATTTTGACAGGATGTTTCAGTACAATGTCGGCGAGAGGCAGCAGAGAGGGATTTGGGGTAGAATATCAAAATATCAAAAACCCCATAATCATAGTACAGGCCAAATTACCCAGAAGCATTTTCTCACATTTTTGAGGCCTCGGCTGAGACAGTGGGGGGAAATGGTTCTCCCAGGCGCTATCTGGCAGGAAATGTTGAAGGTGGATGGTTCAGACATGTCTCCAAGTCTGCTGTCTACCATGACCCATTTTCAACCGCAGACATTTATCTTAACATGGTAAAGTCTGCCTTTATCTTCCTGTACTGCTGTATTTGACTAGTTCTACTCCAAAACACCATGTAACAGAAAGAAGAAAAAAGACTCATGAGGATTTATTACTGTAAGCCTTCAGTCTGTGGAAGCATGATTCTGCCAGACAAAGATTTGTCAAAAAAATATGTGTTATATTGTCGTATTTGGCTTTTATATGACAGTCAAGTCAGAGTCCTGCAGTAGCTTTTTTAACAGGATAGTTCACCCCTAAATCAAAAACACATGCAGAGTTTTGTTGATATCTATCTGCCTTCTCTCCAGTATAACAGATCTAGATGGCACTTGGCTTGTGGTGCTGAAAGTGCCAAAAAAAAAGTACTGAACTCTTTCCAGAAATCATGACCAGGTTACTCAATATAATCCACAGATCCACAGAGCAGGGTCATGTAGGAACTACTTTCTTTCTACCATCCGCCAAACGTGTTCCCACACAGAAGAAAGTGTGCATCTACTCATGGATGAGAGGCTTGTGCTTGTGACAGTGCAAGATGTAAACATTAATATCATCCTCCTCCTCAGCTGAGCCATAACCTCTCATCCATGAGTAGGTTTTTATTTTTATTTTGTTTTTAATTTTTGTTTGTTAGTTTTCAGAGTAAGTTTGCTTACAGGTGTAGTTTGGTAAATTAGAAAGAAAATGCATGGAACTGTTCACAAGAAGGTCTATTGATTATCTTGTATAATCAGGTCATGATTTCTGGAAACAGACATTGTTATTGAGTTTTTCAAATGTATTTTTTGGCACTTTGAGCACCAGAGACTCTGTATCTTACATCAAAACTATTTAAATGGATAAATAAAGTAAGATAATAGAGGGAAAATATGTCTTTGAGGTGAACCGTCCCTTTAAAGTTGCTCTGTGAATGACTCCTTCACTGACTTCTTCAGGCATTACTGTTTGTCTGTGTATTGTGCTCCAGTGTTCCATCCTCTGTGGATGTTTTCAGTGATTTCTGTGAAGGTAAACTCATTAATTGCAGCCTGAGCGGAGCTTCAGGAGCCTCTCCGCTGTGCCGCTGACTGAAATCTGTCATGAAATGGACGGAAACAAAAGGAGCTCACCGGGCGCCGGTTCCCATAATGGGCTCTGGCTCGGGGAGAACGGCAGAATTTGGCAAACGTCTGCCATTATTTGAAAATCTTGAGCACAACCCCCTGAAATGTGGCATTCATACAAGCTGCTTAGAGGTGTTTTACAAGGCGTCTTGGTGAGAGGAAACTTGAAGATCAGGCCTGGGATATATCTCTTATTTTTCTCTCTCTCTCTCTCTCTCTCTCTCTCTCTCTCCTCTTCCTTATTTATGGAAAGTTGTCTGCAGCATTTCTCAGTTAACTAGTTGTGCAGATAGCGGGAGACGGCCGGGGCTGCAGGGTCTGAGGCTGAACTCAGTGCTGGGCCAACATCTGGGATCAGCTGCAGGCAAATCAGATTTGTGAGCCACTGCTTAGCAACGTACAAGTTATGCCCCCATGGAAGAATGTGAAACAATCAGATTTCCAGCACAGCCACTCAGTAAAATACTTTTGCATCAGTGTTTATGGAATAGCTTTAAGTAGGAATCTGTGGCTGAAGAAAACAAATTTTTATGCATCTGGCAGCTGGTCAGGTGAAGGATTTTGCAGCTTGATGGCATTCTCTCCATCCTCTGGCAGTCCTGTTCTTTTCAGCAGTTGTGTTTTCACTCAGATTTTAACCAAATCTCAACTTAAAGAATGATTTTAGCATTGATGAAGAGGGCTTAACATGATGACATAATTAAGAGAGCACCAGATGAACCTCAAACAGTGAAAAACAATGACGAAAACAGGCGGGAAATGTGACATATCTTTTAGTTTCATGCATGAAAGAGACAGTTCGCCCCAAAATCAAAACTGCATACGATTCCCCTGGCCTGAAGGGCTATTTATCTGGATTACATTTGGAGTGAGCTGCTGAGTTCTGGTGTTATCAGCTGTAGAGGAGTCTGCCTTCTCTTCATTGTAATGGTACTAAATGACACTCGGCCCGTGGTGCTCAAAGCACCAAAAAGTACATTTGAAAAATTCAAAACTCTATCCAAAAATCATGATTGCTCAGGATAATCCACAGACCTTGTTGTGAGCAGTTTCACATAGGAACTACTTTTTTCCTGCAGTAAAATCTACCGGAACTACTTTCTTTCAATGATACTATCAACTATACTATACTATACTATACTATACTATACTATACTATACTATACTATTTCTACTTTTTATATTGGAGACAAGACAGGTGACATCTCCAAAACTCAGCAACTCACACCAAAACTGTCTAGATGGACAAATAGCACTACATGTTAGAGGAAAAATATGTACTTTTGATTTGGGGGTGAACTGTCCCTTTTAGCACATTAAATCTTTTTTAAAAGAGCAAAACTCAAGCAAACTTTAACCTTTCAAAACTTTATTTTTGCCCCTGCCAAGATTTTCTAATGTGATCCTCCAAAAAATGCATAAATATATGATGGAAACATGGCAATTGTTCACATGAAGATCTTGGGTTCACCTTTAAAATTCAATAAATAATGAAGGTTTGAGTGTCCTGATATGGAGCCGCCTTCTGTTAAAGCCTCTGGATCTGTGGCTTTAAATAGTAAACATGCATATGTGATATGAAAGTTTGGTTTCTCATCAAGCACAAAGATCTCAGTGAAAATAAACATCCATAACTACGAGAAAACCAAGCTCAAAAACAGCACATTCTGCTGTTCAGACCATTTCTCAAGACTGTGTGGGCGTGGCTGATCACGTTTGATTGACAGACGCCTCAGAAGTCCCAACACGCGTCTTCATCAGGGACTCCTGACTCTGCGTCGTAGGTGTGGGTCTGTTTGTTTGCTTTTGCTTGCAGAATAAATTTCATAGTGCCACTTCACCAGAAGACAGAGTGCCTTGGAGTTTTCTCCTGTAGTTGTTTGCATAACTCAAGTAAGACTTCCTGGATTTTGTTTTTTTGTACTTTTTACTTTCCTCACTAGAGAGCACCTGTTGGACAAGCCAAACCTCCTCCTCCCAACATGATCATTGTAATAGTATTTATGCTTCCTATTATGAAGATGAGTTCCTAAATTAGACGGGTAAAAGGCTATTGTAGATTTGAATTTCCAGAGGCTTTAAATTTCATGTTGAGGGACTTTAGTCAAGTCACCATCAGTACAAGGTGCAAAGTTATTTACCAAAGGTTACTTAAATCATCAATTCAGTTTTTATTTATTACATTTGTATGAACAAAATATTACGGATTTCGTCTCTTTCTGGGTGTTTCAACTTTGTCATCGTTGTGTTCATGTGGACAAACATCTCTCCTATTTACTGTTCAGTTTGTACTAATGTAGTTTGGGATTTGATTCATTAATTTTCCGCCTCCTGCTCTGAGTCTCACTTGATTTTTAACATCAAAGATCATGTGGGAAGTCAGCACTCTCACTTCAACATGAGGTTTGTAAATTCAGAAATAAATCAGATCAGGATGGAATCAAATCAGAATTAAAGTTCAAGAAGGACTGAGATGAGTTATATTGAGGAAAATTGACCAAAATTGATAGAAAATTTGGATTAAATTGAGGAGATAAGCTAGTTTGTGTGACGCTGGTTTGTATTGTTGTCAGTTTGACACTTTTGTGGGTCACATTTAACAAATAATTATAAAAAAAACAAAACATCAAAAACCAACACTGCAAAAGCAGATGCTTGCCTGCATGTATCCTTTTCGTTTTGTGTGTGTTTATGCATTTGTGTGATTCTGTGCCTTTGTATGCGTGTTGTATGTGTGTTGCCGTTGAGTTTGTGTGAGTCTGCGTGTGGTGGTGAGAGCGTCCTCGGGGCGCATTGACATGCACCGTGTTTGGTCACATTTATTAAAGAGAAGGCACAGTAAATCCCTTGGCCCATGCCTATTATGGCGGATACGGTCGCATAGAAATCCCATGTTTTTCACATGCCTCCAGCACATCGCTCCATAGTGCCACACTGTTTGTATATGGTCTTTTGGCTGGTGTGTGAGGGATGTTTTTGGGGGGCTAAACGACCGCTTAGCAGATAAAGAATTTTAATGACCATCCCTATTTAAAAGCAGGATCTTTTATTCTCTTAAAAGGCTCCCATGAATCTGGTGTGTAAACCCTCCAGTTTTTTTTTTTTTTTCTCTGACTTGATTAGTTGAATAATGATCTGTCAATCTTCAGTCTGACATCAGGTTTTAAACAGGAACACAAATTTAAATACAACACTTTTTCTCCATTTTTCGTGAGCTGAAATATCTAATACCTTTTCTAGGTGTGCAAAAGATTTATCAGTCCCTCCAAGCTTTCGCTGGCTTTTTTGGGGGGATTGTTGCTGCCAAAAATATCTGATTTCATGGCAGCTTTTCTAAAAAAGTAAAAAAAAAAAAAAAAGTTTTTGCAATGAAATTGTGGGAACAAATGAAATTTGACTTTTAAAAAAGTTGCTTTGCTTTGCTCTGTGGTGGGTATTCCACAGAGAAAGAAAATCTTTTTGGACCTCAAACTCAGATTTATAAAATATAAAAAGTGCACAGAGCATTGATGAACAACAACAGTATCTGTGACAAAATACAAAATAAATTCTAAATAATAAAACGTGTCAGTTCACTGAGATGTAAATATAAGATGTTTTCATTTGGTGGAACTTGCGGGAAGCGACACTGATTGGAAATATGTCAAAATACCAGTGGTGGAAAAAAAAACTGAATATCTGTACTCAAGTACAAGTAGAGATATACCTGAGTAAAAGTGCAAATTATTCATTGCAAAGTATTAATAAGAGTATTAGTTACTTTTGACCGCTGATGTCACAGTCACCTTCTAAACTAGGATTGCAAATTTTGTGCATTTTCCTGAATAAAATACTTTTACTCATTTACAATTTTAATCAGTTTTTCTGCCATTTTCTTCTCATTTTAAGTCTAACTTTAATTTTCCTTACTCAACAAATGGCTCTGCCAGACAAAACAGTGTCAGATGAGGTGCAGTTACTGCCCTGACTGTTATTAAATGTCCATGAATACATTTTTAATCTGTTAAATTCTTAAATTCTTAACGAAAATTAATCACTGGATGATTAATCATTAACATCATCACTCCAAACCTGCTGCTGCAAACCTGTTGTTTTTTCATCCAAATCTCCTGGTTTTCATTGGCTCGTTTGTGATCAGATCACCTGATTGGCTGCAAAAACACATTGTTCTCAGTACTCAACTATGATTTTAAAAGTAACTAAATAGATTAGTAGTGTAATGCATTCTTAATTACGAGTGAAAGTACAGACTTGAAAATCTACTCATAAAATTACAAGTACCCCAAAAAACTACTTAATAACAGTAATTTGAGGATTTGTAAAGAGTTACTTCCACCCCTGCAAAGTACTTTTTTAAAGTAAATATTGTCATGCTGCAGATATGTCTTAGCCTAAAGTTTATATTTTGCAGATTTAAAAACAAAACATTTTTGTTTGATTCTGATCCCCGTAAAAATCACGACAGTTTTTCAATGAAAATGAGAATAAGGGTGTAACGATGGTTGTTCCCTCTAATATCACAAATAATGGAGCAATTTCAATATCAGTCAAAATAACTGCAATTTTATATATATTTTTTAAATCTAACAGCTTTAATCTCTACATGCCACACCTGTCAGGTGGATGGATCATCTTGGCGAGGGAGAGGTGCTCATGGATTTTAATAATTCACTTTGTGAAGAAAAGTTGAGAGAAAAAAACCTTTCATGGTGTCCCAGTAGTTGGTTTGATAGATTCCTGATTCCTGCAGCCCTTTGCTTTCATGACTTCCCCTCTCTCTCCCCCTCATATCCTGTCTGTCTACAAGCTGTCCTGTCAAATAAAGGCTGAGAAAGCTCCAAAGATAATAGTAACAGTTTTGTGCATGGACAAAAAAAATTGAAAAGTGGGAATAAAAACAAAAGTGCTGCATTTATGTTTTTTTAAGTATATATCTATCCAACTCTGGCGTATTAGTCTAATAGAAATCTAGTGTGTGGAGCAAATGAAGTCCTGTCGAACACTGATAACGCGGTGTTAAAACGTGGTAGATCTCCGTCCAGCGCTCGCCACAATAAATCTTTAACGGGGTCCATTTCTGACGGCTTCAGCCAGTCTGCAGTCTGGTGGCAAACACAGGACTTAGCCAAATAAAATATCAGGTTCCTCAAATGAACTTTAACAGAGCAGTAACATTCTGGATCAGCTCTTAAAAAACTTTGCAGTAACAATGTGGTCTTGTGGAGTTTTTTTTTTTTCTTTCCTATCGCCTGTTTTCTCTTTTCCACTCCCTGGTACACTTTAACAATGGCTGGATTTGAATGTTTGTGTAAATAGCTCCGGTAAGTAATGGGGTGGGTTTAAAAAGGTGGTGTGGGTTGGATGATTAGTGCTTCAGTGCCTGGCAAGATCCATTTTTAATGATGTTTATTTGCTGTGTTCCTCTTAGGAGCCTGGTTAGCACATCACGTTCTCACAAAGCTAATTATATCATAACTAGACGTAGCTGCTCATGACTTGCTTTCCTTGCAGCATGTAAGTATGCATGCTCTCACTCTTAAACACTTCTCCTAAGTCATATTTCACATTTATACGGCCCTTGTATGAACATTATAGAGTTGTATTATGAGTGAGTTATACTGCCAGTGTATGTTTTCCACCTCTCACGCTGGTTATGATCTGTTGCTGTGTCACCATAAAATGGAAAGCAGTCACTAAATGGTCCACAGATGCACAGCTAAATAGAGATTTCCAAATATTCAACAACACAGCAAATAAAAGCGCCATTGTAATAAAAACACAAAAGGCAAATCACTTTATTAAATTTCACCACAGGCCCTAAAATATGAGAAAAAGCAGCACGTTCTGTCCGTTGATATGCTTTCCCCGACTGGCTGCAAACCGCCAAACCCTATCCATAACATATGGGGAAGAAATTATGCAAAAGCATTCAGACACAGCACTCCATAAATAACTGGCGAGCTGCAGAACATTTTAGGTTTAATTTGACGAATGCCTCTGAGATCGCCGTCTTATTAGAAATATTCTTTCCCCCTCATGCCGGGTAGCAGCGCTGAGTGTTCTGCTGAGGTATCCCTTTCACTCTGTTGCTTGTTAACTGTGAGAAAACCTCTGTTTACTCTGTTATGTTTGGCAAACTGTGCAGTGGGACAGCTCGCACCCTGCACCCGGCTCCTCCGAGGCCTTTCATGGGTGCCGGACTGGGTCGCATTAAAAGCAGCTTTGTCGCAAAGCAACAGGTTCTCAGAGGCAGAAAAATGTCAATTTTGCCTCGATGGCGGCCAGTCCCCCCCCCTCGTTCCCCTGAGTAATGATGTGTTTTATTTACGCTGTCCCTTAAGAGCACAATCTAGCCGCAGTCCATAAACCGTAATTAACCGTTTAGCCTTAAGCTTGAGGCTACAGATGGGCTGTCTCATAAATTTACACATTCATCCATCTTCCCAAAGTCAACCTGTCCCGGACTTCCCAGTTTAATGAAGCCGCTTGTTTGGACATCCCAGAACAATCTGTGTTTGTCTGTTTATCAGTCATTATACAGTGAACCCTAACCTTCTGAGTGGGTTGTAGATAAAACTCTTCGAATGTAAGAAGGGTTCTCAGTAGAATCTCCTGTGTGGGTTCTAGATAAAACCTATGGAATATGAAAGAGTTATGGCGAGATCCTCCTGGGTGGGTTCTAGATAAAACCTATGGAATATAAAAGAGTTATTGTGAGATCCTCCTGGGTGGGTTCTAGATAAAACCTTTGGAATATAAAAGGGTTCTTTGTAGAATCTCTCAGGTGGGTCCTAGATAAAACCCTTGTAATATGAAGGAGTTCTAAGTAAAACACCTGCTGTTGGTTCTAGATAAAACCCTTGTAATATGAAGGAGTTCTTAGTAGAAAAGGAGACAAGGCGAAGAACCCCTTACAGTTCTTCATAGCATCTTTATTTATAAGAGTGAGTAAAAGTAACCATCCGTCTTCTCCAAGTCTTCCCAGTTTAATGAAGCGGGTTGTTTGAACATCCCAGCTTTATCCGTATTTGCCTGTTTATCGATAAAACATCAGTCATTATATATTGAAGGAAGAGATTATCTCTTGTGCCAACAGAGACACTCAAACCTGCTTCTTAACACGGCTTAGACTGAGCAACTCGGAGCAACTCGGAGCCTTTCCCAGGAGGTGGGTGCTGCTGTTTCCTTCAAATCAACCCCCTGCGAGGGGCTCACAGCAGTGCGCGCCCTCATAGCAGCTGCAGCGGTCAAAAAACAGATAGCTTAATTGTCATTAACACATGTATTTGTACCCCCTCTGGTTCAGAAAGTATGGCCACGGCACCTTCTTGGAGGTTAATGTGATTTGTCTGGTGGTAATGTACACTAATAAGGTGCTTAGTCCTGGCCATATGTTTATGCTAGACAATACTTTCTGGGCTGAGAGGCTTACAGAGAAAACTGTCTGTGGATCTGAAGGATGGAAGAGGAGGCACCAGATGGTCAGCTGGTCCTTGTTACGTCTCAGGGTCCTGAAAGCTTGTTATTTTGGACGCCGATGCTTTGGGGTTATTCTGGGTTCTCCCATTTTCTCCAAGCGTGATCCACACCGAAACGAAGCACTTAGATCTGAGCTCAGATGCAGCAATGACATATTAGCAGACAGAGTTGAATATCATTCCCACCGCCAGTTTAACAAGCACTTTTAAATTCTCAGGGATTATTGGGAAATATCAAACAGAGGGCTCTGTTTTGGTTGTCACTGTCCCAACTGTGTCATTCCCAGATCTGAGGGGAATGTGCTGCGTTTAATTAAATGGTAATGGTGTTCTAAGATTCAATTAAAGCGGCGAGGAATCCTCGTGTGGCTCGAGCGCTTTGAGCTCCCCGACGGATTCAGTTGCTTTGTGTGACAGATGAGGTGCACTGACGCCAGCTACTTTATCCCATACTGCACTCTCAGAGGTAAAGGTTCCAAAATGGTTCTTTCTGAAGCGCTAGGGTTCTACCCACAACCATTTGCTTCTGAAGGACCCTTTTATGAAGAAAGGTTTCATCAAGGTTTCTTTGTATAACTGAGGGTTCCACTAAGAACCATTTTTAACCCTCAAAGAATGAGTTCTTCAGGGACTTCAGTGATCCTTCAGGAACTCTTTCTTCCAAAAAAAGTGTAATAATATCTAATTTAAAAGGGTTTCTGTAGAACCCCTTTGGTGGGATCTAGATAAAATCCTTGAAATATAAAAAGGTTTTTTGTAGAACCCTTGGGTAGGTTCTAGGTCAAATCTCTGGAATATAAAAGTGTTCTCGGTAGAACTCCCTGGATGGGTTCATATACCACCCTTGCAGGATAGAAAGATTCTGGATAGACCCCCAGACAGGGTTCTTTGTGCAACTTCAGCATAGAGGGGTTTTTCAGAAAGAACCTTTTAGAACCTCTTATAAGGTGCACTGGCTAAAACCGTTCACAAATGATTGGTTCTTAGTAGAACTCTCTGAAAGGGTTCTAACCAAAAGGGGTTCTCCTGTGGGGACAAAAAGGATTTCAACAATCCTTGAAGAACTCTCTTTTTTCAAAAAGGTTATAATTCTGTAAAATATGAAAGGGTTCTCTGTAGAACCCCCTGGTAGGGGTTCTAGATAAAGCCCCTGAAATATAAAAGGATCAGTGGTTGAACTCCCTGGGTGGGTTCTTGTTACTACCCTTGGAAGGTGGAAAGATTACAGATAGAACCCCCAGCAAGGGCTCTAGGTGTGTCTATCACACCATAGATAGGTTCTCCATTAGAACCTCTAATAGGGGGCACTGGCTAATACCGTTCATAGATGGTTCTCAGCATAACCCTTTATGTTTGGTTCTAGGTGGCACCCTCTAGAAGTGTGGAATACAAGTGGAACCTTTATAAAATTTACTAAGAGGAACCAAAAGGGGTTCAAACTGTTTCTGGTCCTACTTAGCACACTTCTTTCTAAGAGTGTGTAATGGCTGCTCATAATTATCTGAATACCATCAGTGTGATGTGTTCCCATGGAGAACACCCTCAGTCTTGGAGACAGGGATATCACCAGGATTTAGTGTGGACTTAGCCTTTATGGTATCCATCCCTCTTCAGAGCTCAGTGACTCCAGCGCAGCTCTCTAGGGCAAAACCACCTCATGGAAACACAGTACCACAAGGGTCCAGTATTTTCTTTTCTGATTGAGGGCGCACGCTTCTCTGGAACGGAACCCCATTTCCTCGTGTGCAGTAATGACCGAGATGAATTCGGATCAAGTATACACACACGCACTCTCCGGGGCTGTGAGCGACGAGCGGCGTTTGCTTCCAAAACAATTTTCTAGCCACAGCAAAATTGCTTGTGCAAAAGTACACAGTTTATCTTGAGTTTTGAGCGATGCTGTTGATAACTTCTCTGCGTGAGACAAATACATGATGTGAGGCTGTAATCACCAGGAGAGTAGTGTCAGGTCATGCGGTTTGCTTTCCTAACTGACCCAAGATTAACCCCTGAAATAAGATTATGCTCACAGCACACTCTTCAGACAGGGGTGAGGTAGTGTCTTGATTACCTGGCAAACAAGTGATCTACAAATTAGGGGTCTTTAAGCGTAATGGTGATATGCAAACACTTCTGAGATGAGTTCTCTCCTGTCGAACATGCATACGTAGTGACCTGGGTACAGCAAAATGGCAAACATGAGAGGCATGGATTAAACTTTATCTGTATCTGCTCTAACATTAAGATAGAAATGTTAGCATGTATGCTAATTATCTTACTGCCTGCGGTAACATTACCTCCAGCCAAACTTGTGTTAGATGCTAATGCATCCGCCCAACTCATGTCTTATTCTCAGGGGTTAAATTGAGATTTGTTATGTGGGAGGTTTGCGGAGGATGTGGGCTGGTGCTGAATCAAAGTGGGCCAACGAGAACGAGTGGGAGAACAACAATCTCTCTCTGGTTCGCTCTCATAGGTTTAAGTTTAGCTTGTGTCCAATCTCAAGGTCCACTGCACTTCCTTTTCCCACATTAATGAGTGTAGTTCCGTTGTTTATCTCATACATGTATCCATCCAATGTTTGCTGGGATGTAAGTTAGCTTTAGCCTCTGTCTTATAGCAGTAACGTTATATCATAAACACAGCTCTTAAGTAACTTTACATGTTGCGGATCCTTTTAAAGGGTTCTCATTTTAAAATGTGCCACATGGAAACGTTAAAAAGTCAGCAGGAGACGACTTCTCAGCTGAAGCAGTTTAAGCATTAGCATAGGAGAAGCTGTTTTGGTTCACTTCTGTATGGAATCAAAGACCTTGCGTTTCAATATTTAATGTCAATTTTAATGTTAAATCTGCCACTGTTATCGCTGTAAACAGCATATGTGCAGCATGAAAAAGTTTGCATCTTAAGTTAGCAAAACACTAGCTAACTTGCTAGTTACTTACTTAAGATGTGAATATAGTTTACATTTTAACCATCTTCAAAATTTGGTAGACTTAGCATATCTAAATACAGGAAACAGGAAGGATGATTTGGGTACCACACTTGGGGCAGGACTTAAAGAAGGGTCAGTTGTGTATATCTTGATGAACATTTATGTGCATGGCTTTGTTTCTTGGAGTCTAATGACATAAGTGCTGTAACTTCAAATGTAAGCCAGTACAACAGGCAAATAAAACAGGCTCCAGTTGCGTGCAGCCCTATAAAAAGTGTAAAATTTACAAAACTACTGTAGAAATAAAAAGAATAAAGGATCTGGGGACAAGATTTGCCAATGGAAAAATACTTTTCTAACCACAGTGCATGGCAGTCACTGGTAGGCAGCTGACTTCCCGCTGCAAATTTCCACCAGCTCTCTTTCCATGGCAAAATGATGTCATTTGTCGTAGAGCGGTGGGCCAGATTGTGCGCTGCCAGGTTTAGGCATATTTCCTTGCCATAACCCCACCTTCGCCCCCCCCTCCTCCTCTCCCTCGGCTTGAGCCACGGCGCACGAGGTGACACCCGCCTCGGCGGCAGTCGTCTAAATCATTGACCCTGACACTCTTCCCTGTGCTTTGCCAGATTCCAGCAAAGACTGTTTGGAGGAGATGCTGGCATTTCTCAGCACTCTTGGAGAGCATTCCTCTCCTGTTGAGTCACTCCCTCCAAAAAAAGAAGGAGGGGATGGAGGCTATTTTGTACATAATAAACTGCTCTGGATTTGTTTTTCTTACTATTGCAGGTATGGAATTCGGGGGAAACTTAAGAATCGGAAACAGACGACATACTCAGCTGCGATGTTGACCCCGTTATTTAGCAGCCGCCGTTGAATGAATCTTAAGAATGTCTCACCCCGACCAGAACTATTTGAAACAACTGTCATTTACATATATTTGCATACCTGCTAGGATATAGTGTTCCTTGATGACTAAATCTGTCAGCCCACGCGATGTAACAAGATAGATCTGAACCATTAACACATTGGACAGCAGGTTTGGGGGGAAACAGCTGCCAGGGGTTATGTGATCTCAGAGAGCCCCAGGAGGCTAAGAAGGCACGTCCTGCGGCTGCAGAGAGGTGCATGATGCTGTGAGAGGCGATACACCAAGGAAGACGTGAAAAATGCTCCGTTTGAACCCATGCTTGTCAAAGAAGGCGGGGTCAGAGCAGGTTCAGGGTCACACAAAGGAGCATCAGGGAGTATTTGAGCAGTTTAGGTCTTCACTAAAGGAGCAGGAGGGGTTGGGGGTGTCTGCGCGCTATATATGCTTACTCAGGATTAAGCCGGGGTAACTGTGTCCTGTGCCTCAGCGTCCCTGATGCGTTTGGTGACAGAGGCAATGCAGGTCACAGGTCACACAAGTGGTGGCGGAGGAGGTTGTTCATTCTCTCGAGGCAGTAAACAGGTTGTGACATCACATCCTGTGCAAAAATGTGCTCCACATACACACACAAAAACACACACACACATAGGGCTAGCCTTGTAGTGGCCTTCTTCCGCTCTTAGTGGGGAAACAATGCTATTGAAATGCAGCAACAGCTCTCAGTATGTAACAGAAGCAGTGTTGGAATAAATACTGGTAACTTTACTGAAGTAGAAGTACAGTTACTTTACTGAAATATTACTCAGCTGCAAGTAAAACTGTTGGTTTTAAAAAGTAGTGTGGTTCCTAGCATTCAGAAATTAATACTGTATAGCTGGCTTGAGCCATAGACTGTATATTAAATAGGTGGAATCCCTATTTATTATACAGTCTATGGCTGAGGCCTCTCCAGACTTGAAGCTCAGGATGTTTGCCTGCAGGCTGCAGGGTCAGAAGCTACATGAGCAAAAGATGAGCACATCGTTATAAGTTGATCAGCTGTTTATAACTCTGTCGGTTGTCTGCCGATGTAAAGTTAAGCCTGTTATCACAAAAAAAACCAAAAAAAAAAACCAAAGACTTCTGCTCTGAAAATGCACACTCTGAAGTTTGAGTTCAGCGATGGCCTATGTTAGTGCCTGCCAAACTCCATTAATATTTTGCTCAATTTAAGCATTATAAACATCTGCTCCTTCTAAAAGATTAGTGATGGTTTCTTAGGATTCATGAACAGAAACTTAAATCATTAGGCGAACATTCTGCATTAATTTGAAGTCTAATACATATGAAACAGACAAAAATAGTTATCTGGGACCAGAGTAGACATTTCAAAGGAGCATGTTGGGTTAACGTTGTCAGAGAAGTCGGTATTTCAACTTGATATGTGTCCTAAATTTCTGACAACCCACTGTGGTTATGATTTAGTGCAGTAAATATATTACAGATTTCTATTTCTCCTTTAAGTAAAATTATGTTTGTTTAATTAATTCATTTTACCATTTAAAGATGTATTATTTATGCAACTGATCAATAGTCCAGTGTTGTGTTAAGTATAATGTCTTGTTGTGTTCTCTGATGTTATTAATTTCTGATGAAAATTCCTCTGTTCTGTTCTGCTCAGAGGTCACAGTCACTTCTCCAAAAAGTGTTCCTGCAGCAGCATTTTTTTTTTGCAGCCATGTGTCATGGTTTTCAGTGAACTGTTTGTGATCAGATAGCCTTACTGGCTACAAAAATTGCAGATGAAAGGTTTACATATTAAAGCAAGTACATGGGACTTGAATATCGTGTTGATTTTGGAGGCTTCTGTAGACAAAAGCGATACTGTTTCTTTCACCACAACCAAAAAAATATAATGTCAAAAACAAAATTATCAAAATAAAACTCTCCTCATTCTTTCTTTTAACTGGCTATATCGTAATCTCTGTAACTTTGTCTGGGAAAATGTAAACACAGGCTCATTTCATCTGATGTTTTTCAATTTTTTTCAATAAAGTGTCGAGCTGATATAGGGTGATTCATAAATGGAAGAAAAAATGGTTAGGAATGAAGTCTTCCCAGAATTCATTGACAAGGTTTATTATGATTTGGGTTGCAATGGTTTGTCTTTTTTTAAAAGTGGATCCGCTGGAAAAAAAGTTTGGAAAACGCTGCCCTAACATACACACACATCCGAGTGTGTCTCACTCTTACTGCATACATAAAAAGTGGACTCTGATTATTTTAAATAATATATAATAAAACATGTTTAAATTATGTTTGTATATTATATTTATATTCGTATGTAAAATCAGGCCTAACACTGTAAAACAGTACTAAGCCTAGCCTGGGATAGGTCTATAAAACTGTTTGTTGAATAGGGAATAATAGATAGTAGATTACACAATAACAAAATGTACTTATGGAAAAGTAAAGTACAGATTTGAGACAATAAGAACAAGTACTTGTCTTAATAACAGTGCTTTCAATGGTTGTAATTTGTTACTTCCACTTCTGAGCAGAAGGCAGTTTCAGAGTTAGATATAGCATGTGGCTTGATATTAAAAACCAAATATTTTCCTTATTCACTCAGTCTCTTGGTAGAACCTAACGTCCTTTGTATACAAAGCCACTTTAGCTCCTCAGAGCCACTTATCAGCCGGGCAGATCCCGTCTGCACAGCAACATCTTTGATCAACAACGGTCTTAGCGAGTTGCTGACTGTCAAACCCACTCTGCCTGGTGGCCTGCGGCGGCAGCTGCCTGCAGCTCCGCGCGGGTTAACTTAAAGCGATACAGACACCTTGCTGACTTGGATGGCTCCTCAATTAAGAGGATCAGTTGAGGAGGAGCGGGAGCTCGCTGCTCTAATCTGTTGCCATGACAACCTCCTCCTGAAAGATGACTCATGTCAATTCAATCACGTTGCGCACTTGAACGTGTGACACCGCGGGCCCGAGCGTAGGCGGATTAGAAAGCCGCAATCAAGTATGATGCTGATTAAGTAATCCTGCTGACTACATTTGTTTGGGCACTTAGCCACATGTTGTGGTCCTTTGATTACATAATAGTCCTGTGATGATGCTCTATAGACTGGATGCTACCACAATTTACATTTTCCGCTTGGATTGTGTTTCTCCTGCTCTTAATTCTCTGCATTTGACACCAATTTTGTCACTGGTCATCCCTGTTTAAATCGCAAATGATTTTGCAGTATTCTGTTTATAAGCAGTATTCTCTTAATCACAAATATTTGTAAAGGTGGAAATACATAATTACCTCAAATTTCAACACTGTCTATATTAGGTTATAAACACAGGGTTCTTTAAAAGCCAGCAAAGTCTTAGTTAGAAGTTCAGAGGACATGACTCAATTTGGTAATGAGTCACTAAAGATTAGTGCTGTATGGTTTCTGGGCCTCTTTTGGGATAAAAATTGTTTACTGTTACCTCCGTTTGTATCATTTATTTGGCTTCTGGAATTCAGCTCTGTTTACACTGAACGTGCATGTTAGCCACTTCTGTTCTGACCAGAAGACCTGGACGCATGACAAGCTTCAGGTCGAATGTCTGTTTATTATCATAAAGTCATGATGTTACAGTAAACCATCTCAAAATCTCATTTTGCGAGGAATCCCCTGCCCTCCTGAAAGGAGCTGCGGTGGTCTCCAAACCTCACAATAATCTTCACATTTGTTGATGTTCGTAAGGAAATTTCTCCTCTCTCTCTCTCTCTGTCTCTTTCTCTCTCTCTCTCTCTGCCCACGGGGGAGGTCACAGTTTAGTGTCAGCAGTTTAACGACCACTGCAGAGTTTAGAAAGAATTTTGTTTCTTTCTCAAGGATGCTTCAGTTGGCTGGACACTGTTTGACCAGTAGTTTAAATGGGATACTGGTCTACTGCGTGTGAAGTGTAAATCTCTATACCTTTATACCTCAATACTTTTTTAGCCTCAGCCAAAATGTGTCCATTGCATTGTGATTTGAAAGTGAAAAAGTACCAAAATTCTGCATTAAATGTCACACATATTCATAATCACACAGTGGCCACCATCTTTAGGCTTTAGCGTGTTGAAAGGGAGTTTTTCCTTGCCGTTGTTGCCAAGTGCTTGCTCACGGTGGGAATTTTAGGTTTTTGTAAATATGAAGAGTACATTCTAACTCTGTATAAAAAAAAATCCCCTGAGATAACTTATAATTTAGTGCAATATAAATAAAATTTACTCAGCTTGACTTGAATAGAATTCTGCAAATTTAGACTAAATTAAATTATGGAATTTTAGTATTAGGGCTGCCACTAACAATTATTTTCATTGTACATTAATCTCTTATTTTCTCAATTATTTTATTAATTTTTCAGTCTATAAAATGTCAGAAAATGGTGAAAAATGTGTTTCCAAAAGCCCAAAACAACATCCTCAAATGTGCCTTGCAGGTATTGTACAGCTGCCTGTTGTAAAAACAGCACTATCAGGGCTTTTAGAGTGAATCAGTAGAGTGAAGTGTCGGCCAGAGAGCTAAACAATGAGCTGAAACTAATGATAAAGCTCAATAAAGCCGAGGGGAGCTGCAGATTTATTTGATAAGTCTCTGTTGGTTCATTCACTATGAGTGACTCCTCCCACATTGTCACATTGTTTTCATGTAGTCATTTGATACTTTGTTATTATGAAAATATAGATTATAGCCACTTTAAATCTTGGGCAAAATTGAACTTTGGCCTAATGAAAGCATGAGATGAAAATGAAGGAATTACCAAAATCATCAGAATCAACCACTAAGGGCCCTCATCATCTGAGGTCATAGAGTTATTTACTTAAAACCACAATGTCAGCCTTAATAGTAGACAGAAAAAAAGTCAGGGCATCACTGAAGTTATAGGGATTCAACCTCTAGGGACCATTTATATCTCTATTAAGACTTTTTCCCCTTTTTTTGTTTTGTTACACTCTTTGCTAAACTTTCCAACAAATAAAACGTCCTTGTAACTATTGAATTTCTCCAAAAGACACATATTTTCTGCTGGGGTCACTCAGTCTACTATTTTTTTTTATTTTAAAACCTAGAATTCATTGCACCATAGTCCTACTTAAGAACTGAACTGCTTTTTGCAATGGATTAATTTAGACGTCTATCTGAAGCCTGACTATCTGTTAGATCTAAGCCATAGTCAGAGTCTGTCTTTGTGAAATCGGCCCCTGGTCCCTCAACAATAAGTCGCAATGCGTCTAAAATCAGAACAGTTCTCCACAGCGCTCACGTTCCTTTTTCCCTTTGCCATCTTTTGGTGTCGTACAGTATGAAAGAAAGAAAGGAGTCATTTTTATCAGCAGTACTCATGTATCATCTCAAGAGACTGCTGAAGGAAAGATAATTCATCTGACTTTCAAATGAGAAGACTTGGCACGAAATATAATGAGCGTGTTGCCCTGATTTTTATCATATTTATAAGATAATCCTCACTGGCTGAGCACTAGAGCCACAGTGTCCCTCCAGCTTTCTGTTCTGACCCTCCACCCCTCGACGCTCTCTTTTCTCAGATTCCTTATGTTTTGATTTTGCGCAGCTCCGCATTAAGAGAGAAATTTGGTGGCCACCGTCCAAATGTTTTTTATTATCTCTTATTAATCCAGGCCCCCACGGTACGCAAGTTCAAGCATCTGATGTTTTCAACAGCTGAGTACACACGCACAGGAGACACAAGCTCAGGATTGTGTATGTTTTTATTTGGATGTATTATAGTTGACATGTTCACATAGATTCCTGAGGAGAGCTGCAGGAGGGAACAACTACATACTAGAGGTGGGAAAATTCCCACGTACAGTTTTTCTCGGTCCTCAGGTGCTCTCTGTCCTCATAAACAATGCAAACATATGCAAATCGTTAAGAGCTCCAATCCATCCTTTAAAGATGTCCCCAAATCCCATATTGTGACGTTCAGTAACAAGGCTGAACTTCTGTTTATGTTTGGAATATAGATTTGGCGGTTCAGCCTGCCATTTAAGGCAGGATTATAAAGGCCAGCTCAAGCAAGGCAGATGTCTGAAATCTTTTTTTCTCCAGGTTTTTCTGCATTGCGGCTCGTTTTCATCTGCTATTGATTTAAATCCATCCCCCGGGGCCCAGCAAGCCCTGTTTCGTCACCCGCTCCGGGAGAAAAAAAAAACGGTCTGATTTTTGCTGAAAATAGCACTTCCACTCGCTCAAATTCCACAGACCAACTCGCTCAGCGCCGCGCACCTTAAAATAGATACCTCGCTGTGGAAATTAAATCTGTGACTGTCCAGGACCCCAGGAAGGACGCCTGAAAGATTTGGTTTCAGAGACATTGAGCCTCTTTTGATGTGTTCTGCGCTGGTGTGTGTTGATGTGGCAGCACGGCGGCTGATGGAAATCCAAACCGATGGCCAGAGAAATTTGCTTGAATTAAATGCAGCAGGAATATTGTGGCTGAGCCCTCACAAGAGTATGAATCAGTTCACTGTGGATCTCACTATAAATGACAAGTTGTGCACAAAAGGTCACCATGTGTCTAATGGGAGTCCTAATGGCACTCACATGTCACTGTGTCCCCTTTACCAGTTAACTGTGGCACAAAAAGGAGGTCTGTCATGAGAATAAAGTGTGATGAGTTGTCCTGTCCCGGACAGGGAGGCAGTTTCCCCTTCACTTTTATTTAGTGCGCCCACTGAAGGACATATTGTCACTCACAGTCCTTTTTTTTTCCTTTTCTCCAGGTTCTCCGTCTCTGAGTGGAACGGGGACAGTGACAGTTCTGGTGAACGACGTGAACGACAACGTCCCCATTTTCAGCTCCTCCACCTTCCACACCACCATCATGGAGGACGCCCCGACAGGGACAGATGTGCTGCTGGTCAACAGCTCTGATGCAGATGTTGGCATGAATGGTGTCATAAGGTACCCGCCTTAGATCTTTGCACTTCTCTGGTTCCTTTACACTTATAGTGCTGCAGGATGAAGGATTTTTGGAGGCCAAGCCAGAAGTTACCATCATTTTGGTTCCCTCCACAAAAAGCTAATGGGGTTTTTCCATTGGATTTTGGATTAGTGCAGAGAATAACTTCTGTTAGCAAAAGTTAATTATACTTGCATGCTTTGTTCAGCAACATAATCTTCACAAACAAACATCAGTGATGATTTTTGAACTGTAAATGCAGCAATACAAGTAAAAAGTTAACATTAGGCTATGAACAAACTACACCACAGTCACATAGTCTCTCAGAGCTCCACACATGATCATTCTGCTATAGAGGAAAAAACACTCTGACTTGTTTGTATTTATCTAAGCCCTAGATTCTCAAACTGTGGTATGTGTACCACTGGTGGCCCGCAAGCTCCCTTTTGTGGTACGCAGAGAAATGTTAGACATTTTAAAAAGAAATAAATTAATTTAAAAGCATTTAACACTATCCAAATGCTATAAATTTGCAAATGAAAATGCAAAATGTGAGATAGTTTAAATGAATAAGTTTGTGTGTGTCTTTTTACTGTGTTTTTGTTTTAATATCAGCCTGCTGTATGGTCCCGATCATGCATGTAGAGCATGTATATGTCTTCCACAATCACCAGTAGTTAAACAGAGTGGAAAGACAGGAAGAGGAGTTAAAATGTAGAGACTGAAAGTAAATGTTTCAAAAACACTGCAATCATCCCTTGAAAGTGGAACTGTTACAAAGACGCAGATCAGGAGGAGAATATTTCAAGTGCTTGTGGCTACACAATAAGCAGCATTTGCACCAAACCAGTAAGGAGATATGATTCTTCAAATTTGGATTAAGTTGGAGGCGATTAAACCTGCTTTCTGTGTGAACTGTCTGTAGTTGAATAAGGGGAACCCACACTACAGCCCACACTGATCACAATGCTGCTACTTGGAGAGCTCGATATTTTCTGAGTTCGAGAAACACTGCGCTAACACTGCAGATGCGGTGTCCCTTTAAAATAATGTTGGGGGGGACTTGTTTTGGTGGAACTGTGGAAAGGCGGTCCCTGGCATGAAGAAAAGGTAACATCTGCAAGTTTCTTGACGCTCGCTCACCAGGTGCTAATATAATATTTTCAGCGTGTAGGTTTCTAGCTTTAGATGTCGTTTCCCGGGGACATGTCCAGTGGCAGGCTTACACCCACAGTCTACACCGGGTGAGTCAGACTACAGTTGCATGACTTTAGCGCCACCACCTCTGAGTAGCACTCAGAGTGAGATGTTTGATGTCCCCGACAACCTCTGTGGTCCCATTTACGACTTGTTAGCAACCGTTTTTTAGTAAAACATGTAAAACCTTCAAAGTTCACGAGTTTTAATGACGTATTTTTTGTTGTGGTCAAAAAATGGTGTTTTTTTTTTTAAGTCAAGTTTTTAAGTTAAACCAAAAAGCTATTCAAAAAACTCATTGACTTTGAGACAAGAGAACTGGGAGTGCTAATATGCTAACTAATTCCTGGGTTTTATGACTCATTGCTGCAGCACTCTATTTTCTGATCATTTATTTTGTATTTAGGAAAAATCCATTTTGTATACTTTTGAGAACTAACAGTTTATTTTCTGTCTTCCGCCATGATGTCCTGGTCAAGATGTGCAGCAAAAAATAAAAGCTTTCATATAAAAGACACAGACAGACAGCGATCAGATACAAAACATACATCACAAAGAACATACCAAGACACAAGAAACAGATACACAACTTATTTGGATCAGTTCTCCATATTCTTTTGAAAATATTTGACCCACATTAAAGACGTGCATCGTGTCTTCACATATCTGTTTGTTGTTTATGTCTTTTGATCTGGTTGCATGTTTTTTTCTATTATATTTTCTATGTCTTTATGCTTTTATGAGATAGCTGAGGCACAAATGTGGAACAACATGCAACAAATGTTACAAATGTTCGAACCCAAACCGGAGACATTCAAGTCATGTCACAATTCATGACCCCATATGGCCTCCAGGACCGGGACATAAAAATTAGGCTTGACTTTGATCTAGTTATTGTGATTATTTGATGTGCAAAAGCAATGTTTTGCAAAAAGTTTACAAAAGCACGCACATCCAAGCGTGATAAACACAAGAAATGTTCCCATGAACATTTACTTCGATACCACCACCACCATGAAAACCTTGCAGGCAGTGCAAACACATTGTTAGCAGGGGACTAGCTTTAAAAGGGGGGCCTCATAATGAAATAATTACCAACAAGAATATTTACCCAAATGATATTCTCCTTAAATCACCAAAAATGCATCTTACATTTTAAGATTTAATGCCATTTCCCGAATAGACAAATCAAAGAATGTTTTTACTAAATACTCAAATATCCTCTTTAGATGTAATTATTCGTTCCACTTTTAATGAGTTAGAAGTTTGACAGAGGAAGAAAATCCAGAAAAAGAAAAGAACCATGCAGAAATGACCTCATGGTTTGATTAGTTTTTTCCAGAAACATCTGAAGGAAACAGTGAATAATTTGCAATGAAGATTTATTTCAAGTTTCACTTCATTACAGGCAGATTAACGCAGGAATAAAATCTTTTGTGTGCATAGGAGTAATGAAGCTATTTTTTACAATGCAGAGGAGATCTATGTTGCTCTGTAGAGTTCCAGTAACTACTGTGAGTAATCAGGTCAGTTTTAGTTTGCCTTGATTCCCTGGTGTGAAAATACCCTTTCAGGGCCATGCAGGACTGGGTTTTGGCTTTCCTCACGCCTCCTGTGAAACGTTTTACCTCATCACCAGCTCTGTGAAATTCCAGGCCGATGTTGCAATTGTTAACAGCGGTTTAGGAGCGGAGTGTAGAGTTTTAGTCAACACCCGAAGTCATTGTTCAGGCCACGATTCTCAAGCCGGACGACAGCTTATTCACACTCGCAGCCCCGCTCCACGGGGGAGCTTGTAAGAGCTTCTGGCCGGCCCCTCTCAAGCCGGACACTGACTCAAGTCCGACCCCTCCTCTCTCCTTGGTAACCCCACTGGTCGCACATTGGGGGGTACCACAGCGCGCTCCAGTTTCCCAAAGCACCGTAATGAGGATGTTAATTGTCTATGACAGTGCGAGTTGTGCCCATCGGGGGTTCCAGGGGGGTTCGAGGCCCCTAATGGAGACCAGAACCGGTAACCTTCAGTTATTAGTTTTGATTCTCACAGCCCATTAAATCCGAGTCCCAAACCTGGACCGGACTCGTCTCTGGACTGTGTTCAGACAGACAAGCATCTGTGGACGGTTTATGTTGTTGGTGATGTCCAAATAAGCTCTGCGTCCACTCTGCTTTCACACGTTGTTCTGTAATTTGTCGTCCCATCTCTGGAGGGGGATGCTTTTTCTGAAGCCTTTTCAAAATATGCACTGGTGTGTACATGTATGTGTCAGTTTACATTTGTGTCTGGGTCCTGCTGGAGACTTGGGAGATACAGGCTGAAACATGATATCAGTTTGAAAGACTGTGGCCCCTCAGTCCTGAAGAGTTTCATGTTATGTGATGTTATTTATGCATGTGCTTTAAAGGGACAGTTCGCCTTTTGGTGTGAGTTGCAGAGTTTTGGAGATGTCTGCCTTCTCTCCGTTATAATGGGACTAAATTGCACTCAGCTTGTGGTGCTCAAAGCACCAAAAAAATTAAATAAAAAATTCAAAACCAGTGTCTCTTTCCAGAAACCATGACCCAGTTACTCAAGATTATCCACAGACCTTGTTGTGAGCAGTTTCATGTAGGAACTACTTACTTTCTGCAGTAGAATCTACCAGAACTACTGTCTTTCTAGAAAAAAAAGACAGTAGTTCTACACGAAACTGCTCACAACAAGGTCTGTGGATAGTCTTGAGTAACTGGATCATTATTTCTTGAAAGAGACATTTGTTTTGAATTTTTCAAACATATTTTTTGAGTGCCATTTTAGTCCCTTTATATTAGAGAGAGGACAGATGCATAAATAGCACAACAGGCCAGGGGAAAAATATGTATTTTTGATGTTTTTTTTTTTAATAAATGCCACGTTCCACAATAACATAAATTAAATTGAATGTGATAAATCAAATAAAGGATTGTGGAGTTCTCCAGCTCCAGCAGAGCAGGCAGCCTGAACCACAGAGACTCTGTGAGCAGTGAGGCAGAAAGCAGTGGCTGCATTTGATCGAACATGAAGCCTCAATCACTCTACTGATTTGATGTCATGCCAGCACAATGTGGTGACCTTTACTGAGTTTATGTTTCTTTTAAATGTGCTTTTATGGAGCTTGAAATAGTGCCCTCTATAGACCACAGTGTGACAGTACTGGACAAGACCCTTCAGTCAGACAGGTTGATAAAGTACACAGTCTTTACTTCACAAGAAGTACAGATACTTGTGTACAAAATTCTGCTAAAAGTCCAATTAATGATTCAACTTGTCTAATTGAGTAGAAGAGTACAGGCTCTGAAATGTACTGGTACTGACTGCTACATTATTTATGTTTTGTAGTCGAACATACATAATTCAAACATTCACTGCCAAAGACAATTTATGACATTTTTTGGCGAATGTTTAGGTCATGGCTGGCTTCTTAACCACTTTATGTTAAAAGGAAAAACACATTACATTCACCATTTAAAGGACAAATCTGTAATTGATTTACTGTAATAAATTATCAAATGATCATGATATATAATCAGAGATGAAGGAAGCTTGCTAAGTTGAAATACTCACTTCTCTGACAATAAATGGTATCAGTCCTCCTTTGAATTTGAATTTCTTTTCTGGTCTGTAACTTGTGTTATTGTTTCCTTGTTTTATGTCAGTTAGAATTCAAATTAATGCTGGATGATCCCCAAATGAGTAAGTGTCTGTTTATGAGTCATATCAAGTCATTAATTATCTCTTAGAAGGAGTAGATGTTTATAACAGTTAAACTGAGCAAAACTCACTGAAATTGAACTCAAACTAAAGCATGAGTGTATTTTCACCGCAGTGAGGTTTTGTTTTCAGAATAATGGACTAAACTTTACATTGACAGAGAGCTGACACTTACAAACACCTGATAATCTTCCAGTGTAGGACCCGTCATCATTTGTTAATGCTAAATTACAGTGTTGCACTTGTCTTGCACTCCTGCAGTGTTCCTGCAGCCTGCCTGAGCTTCCTCGAGTCTAAAGGAAGGGGTGGAGGGAAACAACTTGCTTCATCCATGGATTGTATATAGGATTTCAACATATTTAATATATAGTCTGTGGCTCCAACTTGCTGTTTGGACTGCAGTACTAGTTTTTGGATTTTCAATTTCTTTTGTTTTTAATATTGTAATAAATCTAGTATTGTAGACAAAGTGTGATAGTATTGTTCCTTGAGTTTTTGTTATCGGAAAATCCCTAGTACTTGTGAAAAGCTAACCTTAACTTTTTTATCCGTGGCCAGGTCTGTCTGTTTCATCTTGTTTAGCTGTGTTTGTCTTCTTAGATCTGTCATGCAGCATAGAAACCGATGAATACACCAAGAAATCATCTTCTCTATGCATTACTGTCCCATCTATTTAGGTTGAAATCGGTCTTGAGGTTGGGAAGACAGCATGCAATCATCCAAACAAAAATAGACAATAATTGACAAGCCTGTTTTGAAAATGTAAGGAGCAGAAATTATAGACTTGTGTGAAAATGTATGGAGTAGAACTAAAAAGTTGCCAGAACAATACTCAAGCCACTTGTACTTTATTTCCCACCTCTGCTGGCAGTGCAGTAGAAAGTGTTTCAGGGGTATGACTCATGTAACACCTGACAGTCAGCATTTACATTAGAAACACCTGTAATAACACATTTGCCTTGCTGTAACATGAGATGTGCTCATGATGCACAATTGAAGTAGCGACTGAGTGATTCTGTGTAATTTCATACTTTGTTCTGTCCTTTCACAGTCTAACACGTTATGTGAAACACCCATAAAATGTAAATATATGCAGAAGCAGTGAAATCATAATCACCAAGCTCTCACTGAAACTTGTCCTTTATCTCTCCCACAGCTACAGCCTGACCGGAGGACACGGCCAGTTCTCCATCAACCCGGCCACAGGACAGATTATCACCAGCTCCCTGCTGGACCGAGAAGACAGGGCCAATTACCAGCTGCTGGTTGTGGCAACAGATGGAGGGCAGCCCCAGGGCCTGTCCAGCTCCGCCACCGTGTCCGTGACGGTGGCTGACATCAATGATAACCCTCCACGCTTCCACCACCACCCTTACGTCACCCATATACCCGCCTCTACTGCTGCAGGTCAGTACACGCCTGAAAAAAAGGTGCTGAAAAAATGTTACAGTGTGCACCTGCTCTCACTGTTACTGTGCTTTTGTTCAAACATGACCTAAAAAAGTTTTTATATATACATATATATTTTTTTTAACTTCAGTCTCAAGCTGTTGAAGAGTATCAGAGCCAGGCATCAGGACAAAATTGAGAGGAGGGAGTTTTTTTTTTTCATTTTGCCTTTCAAGATTAAAGTCAAAATGTTGCAAGTCAAGTCAAACTTTTAGTATGAGTCCCTAATAATAGGTTCAAATTCTTGATGTTTAGACTCCTCTCATTTTTTTCACCTTATGCCAGGCCTTAATACTCCTACTAGAAGAGATTCAAGAAGAAAAACACATGTAACAAGACTTCATGGTTACAAGAAATTATTGTTAAAGCTCCTTTCATTTTCAGACACTTTCATTTATATACTCATAATATGTATGTGCTTATGTGCATTAAAACTGAATTATCACACAAACACCTGACTGAAATCTCGTCTATGTCTTTAGGGTCTCTGGTCTTTGCTGTTACTGTCACTGACGAGGACTCAGGCTCCAACGCCCAGCTGCACTACTCCCTGGTCGGGCGCAACTCTGAGAAGTTCAAGATCGACCCAGTCAGAGGTGCCATCACTGCCAATGAGAAGCTAACTGGAAGCTCAGAGGTCACCCTCACAGTCCGAGTCAAAGATGGTGGAACTAACCCCAAAACGGACACGACCACCGTGACTGTCCGCTTTGTTACGGGAGGAAACTTCCCTGTCATCAAACTGAAGGAGCGCGCATTCACATTCCCTGAGAGCCAGCCGACCAACCACGTTGTTACAACGGTGACTGGATCCTCTATGAGGGGTGGGCCGTTGTCGTATTACATCGCCAGTGGCAACCTGGATTATGCCTTTCATATTGACCAGCTGTCAGGCGAGCTGTCCATAAGACATCCGCTCGATTATGAACACATTCAGAAGTACGTTCTCTGGATTGAGGCCAGAGATCAGGGCTTCCCACCTTATTCCTCTTATGAGAAAGTGGAAATAACAGTACTGGACGTAAACGACAACCACCCTGTGTTTGATAAGGATCCCTTCCATGCTGAGATACTGGAGAACCTTTCACCTCAGCGGGTGCTGATGGTGTCTGCTGTTGATTTGGACAGTGGGCCCAATGGACAGCTTGAATACGCCATCATCGATGGCAACAAGGAGAACAGTTTCAGCATCAATAGAGCGACCGGTGAAATCCGAACCACCAGGCCGCTGGACCGGGAGAAAGTAGCTCAGTACAGTTTGAAAGTCAAAGCCACCGACCGCGGTTTGCCGCCCAAAAACACAGCAGTCAAAGTTCTAATCAACGTGCTGGATGTGAATGACAATGCTCCAAGGTTTTCCAAGATCTTTAGTGCCACAGTGGCTGAAAACGCCCCTGTGGGTTACACTGTCACCAGGGTCACCACCACAGATGAGGATGCTGGTTCAAATGCTGTCAGCCGATATTCGATTACAGACACCAGCCTCCCATTCAGTATTAACCCGAACACAGGAGATATAACAATAAGCAGGCCGCTCAATAGAGAAGACACAGATCACTACATTGTCAAAGTGTCCGCTCATGACTCCGGCTGGACAGTAAGCACAGACGTCACCATATTTATAACAGATATAAACGATAATGCCCCAAGATTTAGCCGTCCCTCTTACTATCTGGACTACCCTGAGCTCACTGAGGTGGGCTCCCTGGTCACGCAGGTGTCCGCCACGGACCCTGACGAGGGTTTCAATGGCAAAATCTTCTATTTCATCCGGTCCCAGTCAGAGTATTTCAGAATTAATGCCAGCTCTGGAGAGATATTTGTGAAGCAGCAGTTAAAATATCAGAACTCAACAGGTGCTAGTAGTATAAATATAAATCGCCACAGCTTCATTGTCACAGCCTCAGACCGGGCAGTCAAGCCTCTGATGAGTGAAACGACAGTAATTGTAAACATTGTCGACAGCAATGATAATCCTCCTGAGTTTGATTCACCGAGCTACTTTACTCCCGTCACTAAAAGTGTCAAGGTTGGCACCAGGTTGATTAAGGTCATAGCTCATGACAAGAAAGACTTTGGCCTTAATTCTGAGGTTGAGTACATGATAACAGGTGGGAACAGCTCCAGTAAATTCAAATTAGATAGGACAAGTGGATGGGTTACTGTTGCCTCCTCCCTCACATCTGACATGAATAAAATTTTCCTCATTGACGTTTCAGCCAGCGACAGAGGAAATCCTCCTTTGTCGGCGCGAACGTCGGTGCGAATTGCGGTCACAGAGGAAAACCACCACACGCCTGAGTTCTCACAAAGCCAAATCTCAGCCACTGTACCTGAAAGCCTTGCTGTGGGAACAGCAATAAGGACTCTGTCTGCCAGAGACAAAGATAAAGAAATGAATGGCCTTATCACATACAATATTACTTCAGGCAACGACAAGGGTCTGTTTTCACTTAATAGTAAAACTGGAGTGTTATCCCTAGCTCAGCCTCTGGACTTTGAAGAGAAGCAACAACATGAGCTTAGAGTTTCAGCCACTGACGGCGGCTGGATTGCAAAAACAAGCTACGTCTCTGTCATAATACATGTGACTGATGTGAATGACAACCCTCCTCTGTTTGATCCTGATGAGTACTTCCCCGTCGTGCAGGAGAACGTTCCTAGTGGCACCACTGTGGTCAAAATGAACGCCACAGACCGCGATTCGGGAGCTAATGCGGTGATGGCCTACGTGATACAGTCATCAGACAGTGACCTCTTTGTTATTGACCCGAACACGGGCACCATCACCACCCAGGGCTTCTTGGATTACGAGGCTAAGCAGGTCTACCATTTAACAGTAAAGGCCTTCAATGTCCCAGACGAGGAGCGCTGCAGCTTCGCCAATGTCAACATTCAGCTAAAGGGAGCCAATGAATACGTACCCCGCTTTGTCTCCAAACAGTACTACTTTGAAATCTCTGAAGCTGCTCCAAAAGGCACAGTGGTCGGGGAAGTGTTCGCCAGTGATCGAGACCAAGGGGATGATGGAGTGGTTTACTACCTCATTTTTGGGAAAAGCAGAAAGAAAGGCTTTGGTATTAACAAGAAAACAGGCCAGATTTATGTCACAGGTACTCTAGACCGTGAGAAAGAGGAAAAGATTTCACTGAAGGTGTTGGCAAAGAATGCAGGGAGCATACGCGGGGCAGATATTGACGAGGTGTTTGTGAATATTACAGTTCTCGATGCCAACGACCCTCCTGTTTTCACCCAAGAACTGTACGACGTGCAGGTTAGTGAAGGTCTCTCACCGGGTGGTCTGGTTACTTTTGTGAGTGCTGAGGACTCGGACTCTGTCCCGAGCTGGAGCAGATTTTCATACTCCATTGCTGCTGAGTTTGATAAAAATGTTTTCACTATCAACCCAAAAACTGGCCAAGTGTCAGTGGCTGCAGAGCTGGACAGAGAAACAACTCCTGTGTATAATCTAACAGTTCTCGCTGTGGATACTGGCACGCCTCCTGCAACCGGAAGCGCCACTGTGATCGTAAATCTGGAAGATATCAATGATAACGGCCCGACCTTGACAACCGCTTACGCTGAGGTAATGGAGAATCAGCGAGCTGGCACTGCAGTTACAACATTAACAGCGTCTGACCCCGATCTACCACCCAACCAAGGCCCTTTCTTATTCAGCCTTCTGAGTTCTGGATCTGCCAACAGCTACTTCAGCCTGAGTCCAGCTGGAGTGCTAACCACCAGTCGGGAGATCGACAGAGAGCAGATTAGTGACTTCTACCTCTCTGTTGTGATCAAGGACTCTGGCGTGCCTCAAATGTCCTCAACAGGAACGATTCACGTCAAAATAAATGATCAGAATGACAATCCTTCAGAGCCAAGATCCATGGAAATCTTCGTCCACTACTTTGGGAATATGTTTCCTGGAGGTTCTTTGGGAGATGTCAAACCTCAAGACCCTGACATTCAAGATCGTTTCCATTGCTCCCTTATTCCTCCATCTTCCGGTCTGTTTAGTATCCCAACTGGAACGTGCAACCTCAACTCTAAAGCCCGCTCAACAGATGGAACTTTTGAAATAACTATCCGTAGCAGTGATGGTGTCCACGGCTCAGTCAGCAATACAGCCCGAGTCCTTTTCATGGGTTTCACAAATGCCACAGTGGACAACAGCATACTGATCCGACTCCAATCTCAAGGAGTCAAAAGCTTCCTTACCAACCACTACCTCAGCTTCCTACGCATTGCCAACTCTCAGCTAGCAGGACTAGGCACAGGGGTGCTGCTTTATGGGGCGTTTGAACTCAACAATCAGACTTTCCTAATGGCAGCTGTGAAAAGGGGCCACGGACAATATGTCAACCCCAGCGGCGTGGCCACATTCTTCCAGAGTATCAAAGACATTTTATATAGACAGAGCGGGGTGCAAATAGATGCGGTGGACCATGATCCTTGCACACGCAACCCGTGCCAGAATGGAGGCAGCTGCAAGCGGCGTCTCAGTGTCGGGCCTGATATGAAGACAGAAGAAAGTGTCCCAGTGATCCTTGTTTCCAACCACCCCCTGCAGCCCTACGCCTGCAGCTGCAGGCCAGGATACACAGGAGCTCTGTGTGAGACAGACATCGACGAGTGCCAGCCATCACCCTGCCACAATGGCGGCACCTGCCACAATCTGGTGGGGGGTTTCTCCTGCACCTGTCCTGAAGGTTTCACCGGGATGGCCTGTGAGAGGGATGTCAACGAATGCCTTTCCAATCCCTGCAAGAACGGGGCGCTGTGCCAGAACTTCCCCGGCGGCTTCAACTGCCTCTGCAAATCCGGATTTGCAGGTACTATACACTCAGGAGTCACATTTTATGTCCGACCACAGAGTCACTCATGTTAGGCTTGGAAAAAAAACATGCTGGGACACACACACTTACACTCACACAATAATGCACTCACACACGTGGCGTTTGGGTCCAAGGAAAATATTTGCTTCTGAATGTTTCCACGAGGTGTTGTAGCCATAGCATACAAGCATGGCTGCCAAAAACAGTTTGGTTTTCAGATTACTAGTTGGGGGGTATCAGCTGTGATGTATATCAGCCTGCCATGTTTGCTTTAATAAATAGGATGATGCGAAGCTGACCCTGTCAGGACTTGAGCGTAGACTCCACACACAGTCCACTAGTATCACATTTCATTGTGTGCCTTTGTGTGCATGCAGCTATGACCACACACAGATATGTTTCTAATCCAACTGTACACAGACTTAATCAAGGATTTCTCATTTGGCTCTGTTGTGAGTTGTATGACAAATGAGCAGCTTTATAAAAGATCCAATCAGGCTGTTTCATTTGGAGATGTAATGAATACACTGCATTATTACCCCTGATAAAGGGGGAGTGGATTTTAAATGGAATTACTAAGAGCAGTCATTTGAATCTTGCAAGTTGTCCAGCCACTGTCTCCAGCATCTGAAAGACATTTTCAAAGCGGGCTGTAGCAGACGATTTGCCTCAAGTCAAGTCATTACTGTCCCTTTTTATTATGACGATAAAAAATGGCCACAAATCTGTAGGTTTCATCAAGATAAATGATCCTCCTGAAGAAATGCACCTATTGACTTACAGTAGTTTGCATGCCCTCGCTGTGAACTCTCAACTTCCTGTTTTCTCCGCCTGCTATTTGGCAGCAGAATTTATCTCCATTAAGCAACTTGTCGCAGGATTTACAGCCTAAAATGTATTTGCAGAAGTTCATTGTCAGTCTTCTTGTATTGCACCATGCCTGAATCATTTATTGTCTTGCCAAAGCGCATTATTTTCATTATCGGTGTCACGTTCCGTATCATGAGGTTGAAGGGACAGTTCACCCCAAAATCAAAAATAAATATTTTTCCTCTCGCCTGTAGTGTTGTTTATCCATCTCTACTGTTTTGATGGGAGCTGCAGAGTTTTGGAGATATCAGCTGTAGGGATTTCTGCCAACAGTACACTTGAAAAACTCAACAGCAGCGTGTCTCTTTCCAGAAATCATGACGCAGTTACTCAAATGATCATCCACAGACCTTATTGTGAGCTGTGTCATGTAGGGACTACTTTTTGCTGCAGCAGAATCTACTGGAACTACTTCCTTTCTAATAGAAAGTGGGGAGTAGGGTCGGGGTTGGAAAGAGATACTGGTTTTGAGTTCTTCCAATGTTTTCTTGCAGCTCACACTTACAGCTAAATTCCACCAGGCGTGGCTGCGGCTGCGTTGCATCACGGCTGCACCACGTCATCTACACAATGCTAGTGATTCCACCAGTAGCGCCTTGGCGCATCCCAGAAGCGGCTCTCCACTCCACTTCAAATATGCAGCGAGTCTATGCAGAAAAGGCCGGGAGAATCTGGTTAATTTTCAAAATAAAAGACCCCGTGCAGTCTCACGATCATGAAGACAGATAGAAAAAAAAACTGTTTAACCAGAAGCACAAAGAGCAAGAAAAGAGAACCTAATCAACAAAATCTGAGTGAGTAAACATAATCAGGCAGGCAAAATGCTCCGCTGCTGAAATGCTTCTGAAACACTGCCGGTAGGGCTCACAGCTGTGTGGAGGACGGATCAGAACCATGGTGCAGAATCAACCGGTTAAACAATCTAGATGAATAAACAGCATCACAGGCCAGGAGGAAAATATGTGTTTTTTTGATTTTGGTGTGAACTGTCCCTTTAAATATGTGACAGCAATTCATGTACATTGCAAATGTTTGTCTCTTATGCACTGCAAAAAAAAAAAAAAACTTATCCAAGTGTAATTTTATCTTGCAACCAGTTTGAAAATCTGATTATTGCTAGTGAGAAGAATCTGCCAATTGAGTGAGATCATTTAGTTTTTCCTATGAAAGTTTCAAGATGTTGTTTCAGACCAAATGATGTCATCTTGGACGAGCGATTTTTATTTTAAAATAGCATCACTTTTATCAAGAAAAAGTTCAAGTAAGTGCAACTGCACAAAGACAGGTGAAATTACATCTGCCTATTATGCATTTTATGGTTGTTTTAACAAAAACAAGATTTTAGGATTCACCGTGAGTTTAAGTGCTTTGTTATTGCCCAGATTTTTTTTTTTTTTTTTTGCAGTGTATTTCTCAGCTGTGAGGTGATGAAAGGCCTGCATGACTTTGCCTGTGGGGGGAAAGTGAACTGTGTTCCCCTCAGGGTTTTCCTGTGTTGTCTGCCACCTCATCCATTTTAATTTGTGTTGTTCTGTGAACCCAGGCAAAACGTGTGATTCCATCATCAATCACTGTGAGTGTAACCCTTGTTTTAATGGCGGGTCCTGTCAGAATCGGGTGGATGGATATTACTGTCATTGTCCATTTGGTAAGTAATAGTAGGAAACTTTGTAGCTGCGTTAGCGAGCCCTGCTAAATTGAAAAGCAAGATGGACAATTTCATGCAATCTTCCTAAAGAAAAGAAAGTTATGCCATTATTACTTCATGATTTCTTAAACAAATGTGGACACTGTCATTTCATTTTGTGTCTCCATTTTTCATGCTTTGTATTTCTGCTGTCACCAGTAAGACTCCAATTTAGGCGAAAAGAAGTTTCTTTTCAAAGACGACAGATTAGTTTTAGTTAAGTTTTTTAGCTTACTTTTGTGTGTTTCATTCTTGTCATTGTAATACCTATTTTCACAAAACAAGTGGTGCACTAAAGCAAACAACTTACACACGTTCCATGATTGAAAAAGGAGCAGGAGGAAGTTAAATCTTCCCCTTCCTTAATAATAACATAACATAAATTTTCATTTTCCTAGATCAAATAAAAAGATTCAAAAATGAATATTCAATTACAGTCACTAAGAAGATTCAGCCAATTCAAATACCCTCAAAACATCTTAAATCTTGAAATAAATATTACTTAGTACGTGCGCATTATTTTTTCTCTATACATTTTATGAATTGAATAATATTCAAGCAACATTTTAAACCATTGTCCAGAGAATTCCACAGTTTTCAGTATATGTATTGAAACATCTGTTTTAAAGTTGCATGTGTACATCCTTGCCAAACCTCCCAATTCTCCCGGGAGCATCGCGTTTTTCGTCGGCCTCTCCTGGTTTTCTCCGGGGGTCACCATTCTCCCATATTTCTCCTGATTTCTGATAAATTTTTCACATCTTTCGTTCCTTTTCTGGCACCGGACAGAATGTATAAGCCCTGTGTTTCCACCTGGACAACAATACAGCTGTGACAAATGTCATTTACTGTTATGCACGTGACGTGTGCCTGCAGTATCGTGGTAAATTCATGCAAAGTTTAGATATCTTGGGAAGAAGAATT
Source organism: Lutjanus erythropterus (assembly GCF_056507025.1). NCBI lineage: Eukaryota > Metazoa > Chordata > Actinopteri > Lutjaniformes > Lutjanidae > Lutjanus > Lutjanus erythropterus. The sequence continues at coordinate 37,960,322 of NC_139321.1, read as the reverse complement.
CCCATTTCTTGCGGAAAGTTTTAAAGAAATTTGTCTTTTTTTGTCAGTTTTTTTTAAGAGCAGCCGAACTTCCAAAACCTTGGAGAATCGATTATAAAATATTAATTTTCAGTGTTATTGTGATCAAATTTGAAATTGGTCAATGCTGAATGCTGTGGTCAGATTCTGTAAATAAATGTTAGTTATAGATAATCTGCAGGCATCTGTCACTACGTATTTTGTTGTTTTCTTTCATGAAAAGTCAACATAATGCAGGACACAAAGTCTATAAAACTCAACACCCTCGTCCCCCTCCCTTACTTTGAGCTCTCAAGGTTGGCAATTATGTATGTACATATGATCCTTGCTATTTAAACTTAACAAACAACTGTACAATTTCAGGTAATAATCTTATAATTATATTACTGATAATGTTTTTAAATCAAATCTTTGAACTTCAGCACATATCATTTAATGAACAGCCTGTTTATATGTTGATATGTTGCTCTTTTCAGGACTATATGCAGAGGTTTAATATTTGTCATATATGTGTTACCCTACAACTCTGTGCAGTATTCAAGATATGGCAGAATAAGTGAACAAGTGTAGAACTTTGTTTAAAATTACACACTTTTCTCTTCATATGCTCTATATGAAGTTTGTTGTTCATTTTAACTGCCAAAAATGTAGCTTAATATAAACTCTATGTCTATTACATTATGTGATATTATCATCCTTTTTAGGATTACTGAAAACCATAAATTTTGATTGCAATTATGATCTGACAGCAGTGGTATCTGCTTTTTTACCACTAAATACAGAACATATAAAAGCGATTCTGTTTTATCTGTAGATATTTTTATCACAGCAGCACCGTGAATCATTCATTGGCTTCCTCTCTGAGTCCTCCTCTTGGTCTGTTTTTGTCCTCAGGGGTTTTCGGCAAACACTGTGAACTGAACAGCTACGGCTTTGAGGAGCTCTCCTACATGGAGTTTCCGTCTCTGGATCCCAACAACAACTACATATATATCAAGTTTGCTACTCTGAAGAGCAACGCGCTGCTTATGTACAACCACGATAACCAGACCGGAGACAAGGCGGAGTTCCTGGCTCTGGAGATCTTCGAGGGACGGATGCGCTTCTCCTTCAACTTGGGGAGTGGAACTTATAAACTGATGACCATGATAAAAGTTTCAGATGGGCAGTTTCACACAGTCATCGCCAGGAGAGCTGGGATGGTAAGAACGTCAAGATTTTATGGTTGGAATTAGCTCACATGTCAAACGTTTTTCATCACGCATTCTTGAGAAACTTTTCACTTAGTGGTTTAATAGTTCTTAAGGGTCTAGTAGCATAAACATTGCGGAAAATCTGAGAAACGCCACATGGTGTGGACTCAAAAAAACGTGGACTGCACTATTCCATAGCATTTATGTCCTGGGCTTTTATGGCTGAAACCTGCATCCAAAATTGGCCTCATATTCTTTTTTGCACCATCAGATGATAATTAAACTCCCTCAAACCATGGGTAACTCAGCTTATGGTTTTCATGGTTTGTAATTATATTTTATGGCTCGTTGTGATTTACAATACGAGGATCCAAAATGACCCTGAAGGTTGAAATTCTGTCTCCTGTGCTCTGAATGAGAGGCTTCTCCCTGCCAGCAATGCAGTGGCAAGGAAAGAGGAGGGAAAAAAAAAAATCCAACCCGGCCCTGTCAGACCTTCTATAATGTAGCTCTCCTGCTGGACTTCAAATCTGTCATTTCCCACCGTGCTCTGAGAGTTTCATAGGAAGCTGGTAAAATCGTTAAATTGTCAGTTTTGAGATGGTGCAGAGTGACGGGATGGAAAGGAATACAGCACACGTCGAGGACTGTGATTCTGTCCGCGTACAGTGCCCCGTGAACGGTATGCGGAGGTGGCCGTGTAAGGGCTCTTGAAGAATGACAGAGAAGTGTGTGTGTGTGTGTGTGTGTGTGTCATGCCTCAAGTGCCAACTCCCTCGGGCGGTGTAAAGCGAACCTGATCGTGATGTTTGCAGAAGGTGCTGTGGGTCATTTCGGTGGTCAGGCTTGAGGTCTGTTCTCGGTTCCAGCCTCCTGAATTCGGAGCCGATGTCAAAAGCAGACAGAAACCACGGACACGGTCATGCACCACTTCATCATGACTGCTCCAAGTAATCAGGGAGGGAGCAGAAAGTTCACGGATTGTGTTACAATCATTATCGTCCAGATAAATTTAATTGTCACATGCAATAAATGACACTCTGGCACAGTGAGTTGCACAGTACAGTGCAGTTGAATATGTGCCCTGATATAAATGGCAGTACAATTTGATTTGATTACAGGATTAAGGAAAAATGGTGACATTATCCAAGGTTTCAATATCAGTTTCGTTGATTAGACCTGAATCTATTTCTTGAATTTCTTACACTTTCATACACTTTGGAGTAGTGCAACAAACTTTAAACATTCATTTATTGTCACCTTACAAAAGTTGATATGGTGAATGTGCTAGCCAACAGTTGCCAACTTACCCATCCTGCATTGCCATTCATTTGGAATCATGTTTCTGGCCACCTCATGAGTAGAATTCCAATATTTATCATCCTTTTAGTTTGTGAGCTACTAAATGCCCCAAGCAGCTAGTTGCTAACTTTTTGTGTGTCTGTTTGGTATTAAGCAGGTAGTGTACAGTATTTTTTGCTGAAAAGAAGCTGCCTGAATCCAAACAATGCTAAATTCAAGACAATCAGCTGTTGCAAAAGAGCTTTATGGAACTCATGAAACATGACTTTACCACAAAAACCTATTTACACACAGAGATGGAAGTAACTAATTACAAATACTCAGATTACTGTAATTAAGTAGTTTTTTGGGGGTATTTGTACTTTTATGAGAAGATTTTCAAGTCTGTACTTTTACTCATGCTTAAGTATTACACTATGGTATTATTACAATAGGTTCGTGATTAATCACTGATCAATTAATCAGATTTAAGAATGTATCTAATAAAAAGAATATATTCATGGATATTTAATCAATACTCATGGCAGCAATTGCACCTCATTTGGTCAACATGGAAAACTTAGACTTTGAATTTGAGGAAAATGACAAAAAAACTGAAATGAGGAAATAAATGTGTTTTGTTGTGTTTGTAACTAATACTCTGAATAGTTTTTATGATTTTTACATTTTCATACATTTCATGCATTCATACATTTTTAGCCGAATATTACACTATGTAGGCATTCAATTAGTTGTAGATCATACCTTTTAAATTAAGATTTTGATTGGCTATCAGTGTTTCAAATCGCTCTGAAAGTGAACCCAACGTTACTATTCTGGGCTCTGTTATGCACCTGAGTTAGAGGGATTTTTAAAACAACATATTTATAGTGTTGTTATAGTTATAGTTCTTGGTATAGTTCTTAACAGAGACGAGAACATTTATATTTATGTATTCTTACCTTTAACCTCTCTTACATTTTCTTGGAGGTTTGCTCGAGTATGATTTTTCTAAGTTGGATGAACAAACCTTCTTAAAGGTCCAGTGCGTACGTTTTAAAGGGTTCTATTCACAGATTATAGCAGAAATGGAACATAATATTTATAAATATGTTTTTTTTTAGTGTATAATCACCTGAAATCAATTTTTGCGACCATCATAGTTTCTCCTACACACTTGCAGGATGAGGCGAGAGGTATTCACTTGGTTGCATTATACAACCTCACCACTAGATGCCGGTAAATCCAACACACTGGTCCTTTAAGTGTGCGAACTTGTCGTGGATTGGCACTTGATGAAGGCCACCTCTGCACGAGCCATTCATGAAATATGATTGTCAGCATAATCAGCGCCGCTACATTTCCATATAAGGCTACGTCTCGCTGCATTTGTGTGAAATGACACATTTGTATCAATTATTTCAATCGTGTGACAGTAACTGACTGTCTGGAAAAGGTCACAGCTGGGAACTCCTCGGCTAGTTTATTTTAAATCAGGGTTCTGAATGAGAACAACAACACAAAATCTTCGGTGAATGAGGCTCGCAAATGTAGTTTGACAGATTAGGACTTGCTGTAGCTGATCAGCACCAGCAGCTAATCATCAAGTTTTTGATTAGCCGTTATTTATCCTAGAAACCGGCAAAAAACAAATGCGTAACAGCGGTTACTCAGTGCCTGCACCACAAGAAAGAGCAACGCGATGGTCCTTTCATTATTAGTCATGGGGAGAACAATGATCTCCAGTGGCGCTTTCTTCACTTTTCCCCCCATGTTAGCCAAGGACAAAAACACGCTACTCATTTTTTTGTGCTACATTCGGTACTAATTTCCAGGGTTTCTTGATAAATGTTTTCTACAACACAGTGAGAGGCACTTTGTACTGCATTTAAGGCACGGCTGTAGCAGCTTTGATCACAGGGAAAGACATTAATAAAATGTTCTTGTGGTTCTTGATGGTGTTTCTGTGAGTCACGAATGTGTTGTGACAAATGAGTTCTGCTGTTCCTCGCCTCGCTGTTGTCACCGTGCTGGTGTGTTTGCGTGAGTGTTCTACTCTGACTTGGTTCTGCGTACGTGTCCATGTGTGTGACTCAAGTGTGAGTCAAGTGCTAAAGACAAAGAGTGTGTGTGTGTGTGTGTGCTCTTGGTGGGGTCGTGCTCTCCTGGATGATTTGTGTCGGAGTTCCGAGCCGGTGTGGTCTGTGTTTACTTAAGATCCAGGAGAGGTGGAGCATGATTGCCCCCGGTTTTTCAACACTTTCACACACTTTTCCGGACAGTTTCCTCACCAGCTCATTTCTTTTCTTCCTCGCAGGGTCGTTCCCTCTCAGAGCACAGAGACAGCGAGAGAATAACCCACATCTGGCCAAAAGCTTTCGTACCATTAACGGGAAATAGGAATTGTTTCCTGTCATGTATGGCATTTTTATGCCACTCGTCCATCAACCGCTGTGATGAATTGATGAAAAATGATTGGTCTACCCGCCATTTAGTGGACAAAGCTCGTGCTAAACGTTGTACAGGACTTAGTTACACAAACAATCAGGGAGAAATTATGTGTCAAAGCAGAACCCTGCAGCAAAAGACATGCCACAGTGCATAAGACGATATTCAGTCTGACACACTCTCATGTGTTTTCAGTCCAGAAAATGTGCACCATAAAATTATACCAGGGCAGGGGATTGTGTTGCAAACAAGATGCTTTAAAGGATTTTTGTAAGTCTTGGCCACTTTTGCTTTGAAAATCTAGTGTGATGTGTAAATACATGGGTGATGCAGCGAACACATCGAGTTGTACAACACCAGTGTAAACAACATCGCTCGATACCAGTTTCAGTACCACAGCAGAAAGAAAAGAAAGTCCTGGGCACACAATAGGATCGATTTTCTCTCCTTCTTTTTTATTCACACCCTACCTACTGTCTGGTGTTGCTATATGGCCTGAGGAAGATCTTCCAGATCAAAATGTTGCCTTTAAAGAGAATGCCCTAAAAGAGAGTTCAAATATTTATTTGGAGCCAAACAGTACGCAGACTTTTGTCCTTTTGCCCTGCTAGCTGTGGTCCAAAATTTCAGGCAGGACAAAAGAAACTGAACTGAACTGAGGTCTTGAAGGAGCCCTTTGATATTTTTTCATGCTTTTGACACTATAATTAACAGATATTGTTGTTTAACATGAACATTGTAGTCTTCACTGGCATTTAAACAAACTTTAAAATGAGTAATACTTTTTTTATTTTCTGGCAGAGCAGTTCTCGTGTCTGTATGCTAAATGAAGCTACAACCAGCAGCTAAATTACCTTAGCTCAAAGACTGTAATACAGATTTTTTGTCAGACAAAATTGAGATGAGTGTTTGTTGAGATCAAATAAAATTGTGTCTTCAAGCTTAAACAGTGAGCCTTCTCCCACAAAAAAGACCCAAATAGACTTAAGTCCTGACACATCTTGCTACGTGCTTTCATGACAGTTTAGCAAGCTTGGTACATCAGTCAAGATCTGTAAAAGTACCATATATTTGAAAACCAGACACCATTCATTTACAGATTCTGCAACACTTTTCCTGTGAAACTCCAGTAGTGTTTAGCTGACTAACAAAATAAACCTGACCCTCAATTGGCATGAGGCTGAGTAGATAATGACTGAACTTTCATTTTTGGGTGAACTATCCCTTTAACTAAAAGTGAACTGAGCCTCATTTGGAACAGAGGAGTCAACCCTGACAGTGTTTGTACTGAACCATCACAAGTACTCGCTCCCACATGACGCACGTTATAAAAAAGACGAAGCAGAGTGGCTGACATTGATCGAGCGTTTGATTGGTCACCATCTGCCTCAAAACAACAGCGACCGACGCAGCTTGTTGTTGGCGTTTGAGCTCCGCAACCGACCGTGTCAACCGCAGCCTACCGTTCAAAAATCTGAGCCTCCTCCAGGAACAGCAGTGTGAGTTAACAGCTTTGAGGCTTAAGACAATCACATGTGACGTGCATGTGTGTGTGTGTGTGTGTGTGTTTCTAGGCTGCGTCCCTGACTGTGGACCTGTGTGGCGATGATCAGGAACCAGGCTACTGTGCTGTGAGCAATGTGGCAGTACACACTGACTGGTAAGAAAATCACACATTACAGTAACACAGATGTTCTGCTTCCAGGATTCAACTGTATACATTAAAGTCGTGTTGACAGTTTCAGGTCCAAGGCTTGGAAAACTCAATGTGTAATGTAATTTTCCATGTCTGGCAAAATAATGGAAACTAATTCTGAACCAAAGGTTTTTCTGCACCTGGTCTGAAGATATTTGATGAATTCTTTCCAGTTGTTTTACTGTATTCTTTATAGCAAAATTCCAATCTCTACTCTGTGACCTGACAACAGTTTAATCCTTCCCACTAACTGGAAGTTGGCTTTGTCTGCTTGTGACCCCTCGTCATTTACATTGCATTTGTCCCAGTTGTGACAAGTGAAACCAAAGAATGATTTAGTTTTTTTCCTGATTCAATGCCTCAAATTGATCTTATGTGGCGGCCCTGACCCACAGGATTAGGAACCACTCTGGGTTTTTAGACTAACAATAGGTTTCTTTATCAGATATGTTTATCCACACCATATCTGTGACATTCATGTTAGCCCTTTAGCACACCTGAGGAATGTGTGTTAAAGACTAAAATCTAAATTAAGCTGGAGCAAACAAAACTCTAAAACATTCATACAAGCTCTCCCTTGTTTCTTTCCTTTTCTAATAATGGATCTCAGTGTTTACAGTTGAAAGGGATGGTTATATGAGGCTAACCAATGAACTGCTGTGGTTGGGGTCAGCAACAAAAGATAAAAAAGTGTACGCTATGTTTAGAATATTTTCACCACTTTACTTTGTCATCAGACAGCCTTTTCTCATGGGAAACAGCCGTTATATAAGCTAGACTCCTTTGGTTTGTGTGTGTTTAGATTAGTTTAGTTTTAATTTAGTTAAGTTTTGTTTAATTTATTTATTTTAGTTTAGTTTAGTTTAGTTTCCTTTAGTTTTAATTTAGTTTAGTTTGATCACTTTCAACTGACAACTCAGAAACATGTAAATAAATCCAATTAAAACAAGGTAAATCATACAGACCAAATGTGTAGGTCAGAGGTCTGCAACCTTTACGATCAAAAGAGCCATTTTTGGCAAAAAAAAGGGGGGAAAAAATCTGTCTGGAGCCACAACTATTAAATTCTCTCTTTTCCCTGAAGACTTTTTTTTGGCAGCCGTAGCTTATGGAGACTCAAGAAGACGAGTCACCATCACAATTTAGAGGAAAACACACCGAGACACAGACACAGTCTTTGATACATATTTTGCTTGATGAAATTTTAAATTTTTTTGAAATTTGGTGTACAACATACTGCAATAGATTTTTGAGTTTTGTGCTCAACTCAAACTTTTACAAACTTTCTGCTGACCTTTAGTTGAGATAATTTACTATTCCTCCTTAGATAAATTTATAGTAAAAGTTAGAGAAACTCAAAAACATTGTTTTTCAAAATTTGGTCACAGTTGACTGTGAACCTGATTTGTTACTATTTTGTTGCCTTAAAATTAAATGGTTTATGCTATAATTTTTTAAGTACAACATTTTGGGCATTTTAACAACAGTGTTATTAAATGTTTGCTTCAGTTTATTACATATTTTATTTTGTTTTCAAGACTATTCCACAGATGAACACACATTAACAAAAAGTTTAGTTGAGACTCACTGAAGTCACACAATAACACAAACAAACTAACAGATCGAGGCAGAGGAGGACCAACATTCCTGTGTTCTATGAGGTAAACTCACTGATTTCACCAACAGAGTTTGGTTTGGAGAGAGTGATCTCTGACTTATCTAACGGTGGTTTCCCATCAGAAAAGGCTGTCTGACAGCAAAGTAAAACAATGAAAAAAACTTTTATGAGTGGCTAAAATACATTTTGTTCCTGATGTTACTTATAAAGTACCTCATACAACCCCACTTCAAATAATCAGAAACATCCCTTTAATACAGTAATGTGCACTTCTCCTACATTTTTGTGTGGCGATAATGACTCAAAGTCAAATGAAGTCATCTGTTGTAAATGTACGATATATGATGTAAACCTTCATTATATTACTGCAAGATCACTGCCTTTACACACAGACAGCTCTGAGCCAGGCCCTGTGGGGCGAAAACAGAGACTGTACGTGTGTGTGTGTGTGTGTGTGTGTGTGTGTGTGTGTGTGTGTGTGTGTGTGTGTGTGTGTGTGTGTGTGTGTGTGTGAGTGAGTGACAGAGGGAGAGAGATCGATTTGGCAGATGAGGAAGGGCCACAGAGGTCTGCAGAAGGTTTATTTTGTAAGGGTCCCAGGACCATGTTGTTGTGAAACTCGCTGACCCGCAGTGTCTTTCTGTTTAAGTGTGTGTGTGTCTATGTGTGTGTGTGTGTGTGTGTGTGTGCCCCTGAATACTTGAATGCACTTGCAAGCTCTTGTATTTCTATGCATATGTTCTTTTGTGTCTGTGTGCATTTAAGTCTTTGTGTGCTTCTGTTCATGTGTGTGTGCAGGATCCTGGATGTGCAGCCCAACCGGCTCTCGGTGGGAGGCGTCAGGTCAATAGAACCCGTCCTTCATCGGCGCGGTCAGGTCGCCACCCACGACTTTGTCGGCTGCATCATGGAGTTCGCCGTCAACGGCCGCCCGCTGGAGCCCAGTCAGGCGCTGGCATCGCGTGGCATCCTTGACAGGTCCGCACAACTCCCACCGCCACCCTCACCCTCCCCTTTACTCCCGCTCTCACCCTCTCTTCATCATCTCCCTCTTCTTCCCATCTGTCCATCTTCTCTAACCTCCTCGACTCTCGCTGTGGGACATCTGTTCACACTCCCAAACCCTCTCGAGAGATTTTAAAAAGATGTTTTTTTTTTTAATACAAATGGCAGATTTTTGACGGGGGGAAACCAATTGCAGAATTCCGGAGAAATTTTTTCTTTTCTGTGCTGCTGCTGAATAGTGAGGCGAGGACAGATCTTTTAATATGCTAATTCTCTTGGGGTTCTTTATGGGTTTTTTTGTATTGCAGCATGGGGAGAGAAATCACAGCTCATCTGCCCCTTTTTCTTGGAGTTTCTTTTTCGGAGGGCCCCCCTCCCCAGCTGCCGACTGTGCATCTGACTTGTCAAACTGATTGTCGGCTTGTGTGTCTGTAGATGTCCGAGACTGGAAGGAGCCTGCACCACCAGCCCCTGCAGACACGGGGGCACCTGTTTGGACCACTGGTCTTGGCAGCAGTGCCAGTGTGTGGATGGCTTCACTGGCAAATTCTGTGAGAAATGTAAGTATCCGCCTTTGAAGTGTCTTTATGTTGCTGAGGCTGCACTTACTGAGGAATATTCTGTCATGACTATTTATGATTCTTCCCCCATGAGTCATCAGACTGCACCATGTAGCTTAATATAGGCCACATCACTGCATTCTGAGTTTTACTTCAAAGCATTTGTGTATTTCATTGTATAAATACTCCGACTCAACATCAGAGGACTAAGACAAACCGAGAAAACCTTTGAGGGCCACAAAAACTGCCAGCTACTGTGTAAGGTGCTACAGTATGTTTAGGAATCTTACCAATAATCATTACCACATTTATTTTTGAGACTTTCATATTGTCGCCGGGAACAAACAAGCCCATGACTTGAGAAGTCTGGGAACCTCCGTGCTGGATTTTTCTCTGTCATTGGGTTTCGTTTTGTGGCACATCTGCTGGTTTGTCTCATGGCACGAAACCAGATCACAGGATTTTTCTCTTCTAATACAAATGGAGCGTACAAATGGGAGCCCTGTGTCTCGTCTTCAGGACAGAGAAAATACCAGAAAGTTCAGTGAATGACAAGAAGGAACATCTTCCTTTCAGAAAGAAGCGATGCGGTTTATAAGAAAGGTCTAAATTTCGAGCAGTAATATCGGGTATGATATCATGACTGTGGTATTGTGGTCTTGCAGTCATTTTGGTGACTGTATTTCTTGCCGGGCTGGTTGGTGAAGTACTCGCTAGTTCACACAGTTCAACTACATCAATGTCTGTCTCATAATGGCCTACAAAGCGTGCCTCCTCTTGCATACTGCACCAGAGGAGGGTTATATAAAAGTTTATGGTGCACCACAGCTAATGAGCTACAACAGTTTGACCTGTGTTTGACTCTTTGGCTCGAAGTTTTGTCAAAATCCAGCAATCAGTTTTCTTTTTATAATGCATGAATTCACAAAAGTTGATGCAAAATATTTGCATAAATAAAAGGTACAAGGTCGATGTATTTATCATTATAAACTACAAGGCTGTATAATGAGATTAAGTAAGTTGTAGTTCCCTTGTTTGGCTACTCACAAAAACAATTACAGTTTTGTACCAAAATTAGCACATATATGCATTTTTTTTAAACACGTGTAAACCTAAAAATAGGTGAATGACTCTTTTTCCATTGTCAGTTTTTTCTGATGTGCACTGCAAAGCCATTACTCAAGTTGTGTGTGCAGGAGAGAAGAGAAAACACGCTTTTAAAACTGTTTTTTAAAAGTTCCTGTGTATTTAGCTCTCAATACTTTTGTAGCTTCTGACTGAATCTCTTTGCTTCTCACAAAAATGTTACATACAGTAGATATAAAACCAACTATTTTTCATGGTGGAGTGCTGAGGATGAATGAAGCAGTCTTACAGCCTGAAGGAAGAAGCAGCTCCCTAGTCTGGTGGTACAGCAGTGGATACATCAGCATCTCTTGCCAGACAGCAGAAGGGAGAACAGGCATTGGCTGGGATGGATATTGTTGTTAATATCCTTTGGGCTCTGCACGGGCACCTCTGCTCCCCAATATCTCTGATGCTTGTCAGGGTAGTGCCAGTTATGTTCTGTTGCTAGGAACACACAACATCATAGGTTGAGAAGTCTGGGAAAGTCCATACTGGACTTTGTTATGTCACTGGGTTTGATTTTGTGGGAATTTTTCTGGTTTCTTTTCACGGCATGGTACAGGATCACAGAAGTTTTAGGACATCCCAGGACTACTGATGCAAATGGAGCGTACAAATGGAGTCCTGTGTGTCATCCTCGGGAAAGAAAAAAAAATGCCAGGAAGTTCAGTTTTAATGACCCGCTGCAGAGTCCTCCTGCTCTGGGCCGTGCACATCTCATGCCAGTTTGTCATATTTCCAGTCAGGATGCTCTATATTGCTCCTCTGTAAAAGTTAACAAGAACTTGGCACGGGAAGTTTGCCTTCTTAAGTTTCTTTAAAAAATGCAGCCGTTTCTGGATTTTCTTTACCAGGGCGGATGATTTCCATGACCTGTGCTTCACTTTAAATGCAATGGTTGATTCACTTGTCTGAAATGAACTGATTTTGCTGCAGCATTTTGACATTTTAATGCCATGTGGCCTCTTCTTAATTTCAGTCGCAAGTTCCGTGACCATAGCATCTTCCACTATTCAAGAGCATTTTAAGAATGCCAAACAAAAAACAATTTTAATGGAAATCATAATAAACAACAAACACATGGTGGCTCAGTGGTTAGCAATGTCGCCTCACAGCAAGAAGGCTCATGCATGGCATGTCCGTGTGGAGTTTGGGCCGTGCACATCCCATGTCAATTTGTGATGTTTCCAGCCAGGATGCTTTGAATTGCTTGTCTGTAAAAATTAACGAGAACTTGGCACGAGAAGTTTCTTTAAGAAATGCAGCCATATCTGAGCCCTCTATAACAGAGCGGAGAGCGAGTACTTCACTTTAAATGCACTGATCACTGATTCACTGGACTGAAATGAACTGATTTTTCTTTTTTTTTTACATTTTAATGCCCTGTGGCCACATTTTAGCCACTTTAAAAAAGGCCCACCTAAAAAAACTCACTATCAGTTTTAGTGTATAGTTTATTTGGAATATTTTCACCACACTACCTTGTCATCAGATGGCCTTTTCCAATTGAAAACCACGGTTATATAAGCCAAATATCACTCTGTCTCATACAACCAGACTCCACTGACAAAATCAGGAATTTTACCCTTTGGGATTTTGCAGCTGATCCTGTCCACAGCATTAATTTTCTTATCTTCCATCCACATTTTTTTTTTTTCTCGCCACAGTCGCCTCAGTGATTGCTCTTGGTGGGAAAAATTGGCTTCATAAAGAGCACGGTCTGGACCTGCTCTATTTGAAAAGTGTCCTGAGATAACTTTGTTATGATTTGGTGCTATACTAATCAAAATGAAGTGAACATGCTGGTTCCCCTTTCTGGGCCTCCAAACTGGGTCCATATCACCCAGCATCTGCTGTAGGTCATACACTGACTCTGGATAAGCACCTCATACAAGCCCACTTTCAATAATCTGAACATTTACAGGGACATATCACTGTGCTCAGGTCTGTTAATTGAGACTAAAGCCAGATATGTCTTCACACTTCAAAAATATTATTTCTTTTAATTTTTATTATATTAAATTATTTCATAATTAACTGTATATCTCAGTAGTAATATTTGTATTATTCCTAATTATTTAACTGTAGCTTTAGAGAATTAGATCATACTGTGTATTTGCAATTCACTAATAAGCTAATAAACATATAATAAATCCACACCCATTGTATTTTATCAAGCAATTGCCAGAAATCTTGTAGATTACATTCCAGGTGTTTAGGTGAAGCTCTGAAGAGGGTGTGCATGTAGGTACACAGGCTGGTGACCTACATTTTTCTAATATGGGAAGGTATTTGTAACCACTGGTGAGAATGTAAGAACCGATTTGTGGTTATGGCAGTTGGATCAGGAAAATCTTTTGTGCCGGAGTGTCCGCCAGCTCTGAAATGGAAATATAAATTTTACTGTGAATCGTCTGTGAAGTCAGACAGGACTGAAGGGTATTCTCTGTCTTTCTCCCACAGACATGACAGCGGACACCGCCCTGTCCCTGGACGGCACCGGCCGTCTGGACTACTCCCTGAAGCAGAGCCCTAAACGTGACGTCCTCCTGAGGCAGTCGCTGCAGGGCGTGACCTCTGACCCTGCCAGTCCCAGCAGCCTGGAGGTCAAGTTCAGGACACGCAGCAAGAGCGGCACTCTGCTGCATGTGCAGGAGAGCAGCAACTACACGACTGTGAAGGTATGTAACAGAGAGGAAAACCATCAGAAAACCACCATAGCCATAGTTCTAGTTTGGATTAGTAATGTCATCATTTACTTAAAGGTATAAAATGTAACATTTCAACTGCTAGGAAACACTGGATCTGAAGGCCACACCAGTGTTGCTGTGTATCATCACCCTAACCTATAGCTATGGCTTTGTTGACCAAAACATAGGTGACATGAGGTGACAAAAATACTGCCACGCCCCCTGGCTACCCTAAGGTGGAAATAAGAAATTCAAACTGTAGTTCCTCCTTAACACCAACAGCATCACTGTGACCTCACTGGATGCAAGAAAAACAGATTTTGCAACAGGAGAACTCAATATATCACACACTGGGGAATTTATTGCTTCAGTTGACTACATTTCCCATCAACCTTGACTGGACATCCACATAAAAAGTAGTGAATTTTCCTCTTAAGATCATCTCCATCTCTTTAATATTGCAAAGCAGCCACTGTTAATGTTTGTATCAACCACAAGCCACACTGCAGACTCACAACGTCCAAGTCGTAATTAACTCACAATCATAATTCAGTCCCTTCAGGAAGTTGTGATGTTACAATCAAAACAAATTCAACTGAACCCTGTTAATCCTGCACAACCTTGCAATTTTGACCAATCACTGCAGCTTCTCCACTCTGAGTTCCACCAGTCATAGCAGTCTCCCATGCAAACATAGTACATAAACGTCCCAGTGAATCAACTGAGTGTTTTATTATTTATTATATTTTGTTGCTGTCTTAACAATATTCTGTGCACATTTATACCTTATAATTTGAGTTTAAGCTCCATAAAGATATTTGTAGAGTACTCCCAGGTGCACTTCTTCATTACTAGTAGTTTTAAAGAATTATACAAAAATACATGAATGAATCTTAACTTTTTAAAAATATTTTGGGGGGCTTTTATACATTTTATTTGATAGGGACAGCTGAATTGAGGACAGGAAAAGGGGAGAATGAGTGTCAGGATGAGATGCAGCAAAGGGCTGCTGCTGAGGACACACAGGCCTTGGACATGGGGCACATGCTCTACCAACTGAGCTACCAGAGCCTTTTCTTTGCAATTTTCATTTGCTCCAGCAATTTCATTGCAAAATATGCCTAAAACAATGCAATATGCATCACATTTTTTTTTTCAGAAAAGCTGCCAGGAAATCAGGCATTTTAGGCTGCACCAATCCCAAAAAGAAAACACAAAATCCTGGAGGGACTGATTATTCGCTCATAGTTAGTGTCAACACAGTTTTGACTTCATCCATTCATTTGAGATGACAGAGCTGAGGTTGTGCAATATGGCTGCCAGATGATACGTTGCATCACCAAAAGCATATTTGCACTCATGTGCATGTGTTGGTTTGTGTGTGTGTGTGTGTGTGCAAACATCCTGACACCGACGCTGAAAGGTCCACTGAATATTTGGACTTCAGGATCCCAACATTAGTTTAATCTTGTATGTACAGCGTGCAGCGTGTAATGGATGGGGTACAAACATGTCTACATGTCTGTGCGCCGGTTCGCCTCCTGTCACAGCCCCACACACTCCCTCCAACTACAGACAAACTATATGGGTTATTCTCAGCCACCTCCCTTTGGTCTAACTCCTCTTTTTCTCCTCTCTGCACCCTCCTCCCTCTGACTGATCCTGGGCAGCTGCCCAAAGGGGCCTGAGCGCTCATTCATCCTCTTCAATTTTCCTTTTAGACGCCCTCCACCCTCACCACCACCAGCCCCTTTCCCACTTCAGTATCAGACTTTCTCTCTTATGATTTTGTTTTCCGGCTGGGAGCGGCTCCTGGTGCTCATCGAATCACCATCGCAGAATCTTAAAGTGTCCAGAAAGTATTAAAAGTGCCTAAAAAGTAGAGCAGCCAGGGAACAAATGCTCTATATCTACATATGTTGAGAGTCAGAACTATATATACTGAGATATAAAAAAAACAAGATGTTTAATAGATAAACTTCATGATTGGTTTTCCAGGTTTAGAGCGCTCAGTATTCTTTGGCTTGGAGAACTTTCCGCTTTTCCCATTTTAAATCAATTCTCCGGAAGCTACTTATCATTGCTGATTTTTGGGGTCTTTGAAGGGAGGAGAGCGGGATTACTTTTCCATGGAAGTTGGGAGTACACATATGAGATTACCATACACAGTGTAAGCCGCAAATTTGTTGTCCATGCCAAAGTGAGCTTGATGAATTTCTTTTAAAGACGCACTCTGTCCTCACTGTGCCGGAGACAGCCTGCAACCAGTGGGCGTCTGAATGGGCATGTTTTCTCTGAATTTGTTGTTAGCAAGCTTCTGATCATCTGGCTGAATAACATTAGCTAAGTCGTGAGAACATGATTAACTGCAGCGTGTCCCGCCGGCAGCGAGATTTATGAGCGTCGAGCTGCATTTTTGTTTTCCATCTCTGACCTCAGCATCAGTTTCTGAAAGCAGTGTGGTGGTAGTTGTTGTGGAGGCTTCCTCTCAACACTCATGATTGATGCTGACATGATAAGTCGCTGCATTAATCGGAAAAACTTCATTTTTAACCCTAGTTTATGCGACTCCCCTTAGAGAGCATTATTTATTACTGGCTTGAAATTAAGAATTAAAAGTGTAGAGTCAGAGACTGAGCAATTCATCAAGCGTCTTATCCAGTTTGTCTACTCATCTCTAATCTATGATGTGCTCTATAATGTGGATATTAACATAAAGACATATCACTTTGCATATTTAATGCTTTATATACATTTCATGAACTCTCTTTGGTCCAGACTGAAAATATCTCTCAAGTGACGTTTGATGGATTACCATGAAATCTGTTTTTTGAGATTTATGTTGCCCTCTGAATTGACCCTAAGCTCCGCCCTCCTTAGTTACTGTTGCTACACCTGTCAAGCTTTCCATTCTCACACTGCACATATGCCATTTATAGCAATAACTGTGGCAGATTTAACATCAACTTGGGAGTAATTGTTGAAACACGAAACAAATAGAGAAGCGAACAAAAGCAGCTTCTCATTTCTAACTGACGACTGTGGATTTTGTCAGCTAAAGTCGACTCTTGCCAGCAGAATTCATGAGTGTTGGCCGCTAATGTGCGCTAACGCTAACTGATTCAGCTGAGTCCACCTACAGCTGACTTTTTAATGTTTCCATCTGACACATTTTAAAACAAGAACTGTGAAAGTGTCTCAAAAACGCAAAGTTACTTAACCACTGCATACAGAATATAACTAAAAGACTGATGCTAAAGCTAGCTTACATTCCAGCAGACATGATAGAATACAGAAATACTCATTAACGGACATTCAGGGATCAACATTAATGATCCCCTGAATCCTGTCTCTTGCCTGCATATATAATTAAATTCTTATCAGCCCTAGTTGTACCTTGGGTTTAGTGTCAGTTAGCAAACATAGCTAGCTAACATGCTGGACTCATGATAGAACATTGAGCAAGGAAGACTATGTCCTTGGCAACATTACTGTTTTTCAGAGCCTGTAGCAGGTTCAGGTTAAATCTAAACTGCTTTCATATGATATACTAAGTGACCTAAAGCATCCATTGGTATGAGCGATGTTATGCTAGCTTGTCGGGAGGGGGGCTAAATAATGTTTCAATGTTAGGCTAGGTTTTAGCAAGGGAAAAACTTTTCTTGACCGTCAAGATATCTGAATGAAAATGTGTTCTATCGATACCCAAGAGTCTCCCCTTGTTATAGACATGCCCACTTTATACTCATCCCATGTGGTTTTTGGCAAAAATCGTTCATTTTTTGCATGTAATATCAATATGAAATCACTTTTGCTTTTATTCTAAAAATAGTGTATTTGACTATTTCTTCATATGGGTGTCCCTAAATTGTTTTGAAATTGTATAAATTGGGTATGACAGGGAAACTCAGACTCTTATGGATTCAAATGTATTGATGTGTGATGATGTTAGTCTCCGTAGTAGCCAGTAAATTTGACCTCACTGCATAAAATGACCTATTGTGACCTCTAGGATAATCACAGCCTCATGAAACCTCACAGCCACAAACTACAGACCTGGGTCATTTAGATATACCATATCATAAAACTGTCTCTGAACAATCCCCAGAACACAAGTGCTTGCTATTGAAAAAAAAGCAATTCTTACAGAAATCTCTAAATGTTAAAAAGTGTTTTGATACCAAATCACAGCATGATCTTTTCTGTGGTGTTCCTCAAGGTCTTGGTGTCCTAATGTGGTATTTTGGAGGGGTTTTGACAATTTCTGTCCATTTTTGAGTGGCCAAACACAGTTAAATTTTGCACAAAATCTTTGAAATAACCCCAAAATTGCTGCAACAATTGATGAGACATGATAGAGCATGGAAATAGCCGTCATATAATTCCATCATAATGTTCCAAGCCCTGAATAGGTGCATGTCCAAAACACAATGTTTAATACAGATTTATGCCTACAAAAACTTGACACACAGTGCTTGTCTCGTGGATTCAAATTTTATTCATGAGTGATGATGTTAGCAGCCAGTAGTAATAAGAAGCCATTTTTTAAAAACTTAACCTCACTGCATAAAATGACCTATTGTGACCTCTAGGATAATCACAGCCTCATGAAACCTCACAGCCACAAACTACAGACCTGGGTCATTTAGATATACCATATCATAAAACTGTCTCTGAACAATCCCCAGAACACAAGTGCTTGCTGTTGGAAAAAAGCAATTCTTACAGAAATCTCTAAATGTTAAAAAGTGTTTTGATACCAAATCACAGCGTGAACTTTTCTGTGGTGTTCCTCAGTGTCTTGGGGACTTAATGTGGTGTTTCTGAGGGTTTTTTGACATTTTCTATCAATTTCTGAGTGGCCAAAAATGGTTACATTTTGCACCAAATCTTTGAAAAAAAAAGAAATTGCTGCAACAATTGATGAGACATAATTGAGCATGGAAAGTGCAATTATATACTTCCATCATAATATTCCAAGCCCTGAAAAGGTGGCTAACCAAAACACAATGCTTAATACAGATTTATGTCTACAAAACTTTGACACGCAGTGCTGGACTGCATCTAAAACCATTAGCATTGGTGTAGCCTATTAGTCTTCCCTTATTATTATTATATGGCGATAAAATACTCTTATCAAGATGTTGCTGTTCACAGTTCTTGTGCCAAAATTAATCATTAGCAAAAATCTGTCACAGCATGTGAAATATAACATGAGTTAAACTTTTTAGCATGTGATTTTGAATGTTATCATAATGTAAAGTGAAGATAAGGTGGCCCATAAAATCCCCATAAAATGGATAAAAACATTTTTCATGCAGTTCAACACTTCAGTGCTGCTTGTGCCTTTTTCATCCAGGAAAATATACTTTTACTGTAGCAACCACAATTAAAACACATAGTGTTGACTCTGTTGCCGACTCTGATATTTTTTGTGTGATCAGTTCCCCATCAACATATTTTTAGCTCACCTTGACTGCACCTAACCTCCACCTCTGTTCCTTTCCTCCAGCTGAGGAACGGAAACATCCACTA
Source organism: Lutjanus erythropterus (assembly GCF_056507025.1). NCBI lineage: Eukaryota > Metazoa > Chordata > Actinopteri > Lutjaniformes > Lutjanidae > Lutjanus > Lutjanus erythropterus. Next base: position 37,941,150 of record NC_139321.1, on the reverse strand, counting down.
CATCTCAGATGCAGGCGTCGGGGGGAAGGTGGAGCGGACCGTGGGGGACGTAGCGCTCTCAGACGGCCAGTGGCACACACTCCAGCTGGTCAAGAATGGCTCAGCCACGGTGCTCCAGGTGGACGGCAGCCACCCCAGGGTCATCCAGCACGCCACACAGGACTTTGGAGGTCTCGGTGTTTTGACCTTTTCCCTTGGAGGGATCCCATCAGGATCTGCTCAGCAGAAAACGGCAGCAGGTAAGGCTCGACACTTTACACTGGGGAGGAGTCCATAACCATCTGATAAAAGTCACTTCTGTTTAGAACCGAACGCTAAAAACATTGTTTTCTGGCTTGTGACTGGAAGATCACCAGTTTGACCCCTGAGCGGCAGGATAAATCTGGGCATCTATTTGGGCCCCCCAGCCAACAACTTTGAAACAACTGAAACAAAGACTTGATAAGAGAGAATTTGCAGCGTCCAAAGAAATGATAGGGGTATCAATCACAAATTTCATCGTGATATGATATTATATTGATTGTTTGCACAACAATACAATATTTACTGAAAGTTTGCCGCAATACGATTTCAGTTTGATTCAGTTCAGATCCCTGCATCACCCTACTGCGGTTTATTTTGCAATAATGACCTGCTCACTGTACATTATCCCTTATGTATCATATACCCATTTAACACAGTTATTTACAGAAGAAGCTGCCACCTCTTTCTTTTCTGCTGTTGGCCATGAAAGAAAAAAAACAACACATAAATAAGTGTAATTAATTGAATCTAGTTAAGTGCAGTAAAGTTTAATTTAACCTTGATTCAAATAACACACATAAAATATGGCAAAACAACAAGAACATTTAACAAAAGTGTCAAATTTGGCTCAATAATGACCATCAAACTTCATAGACAAAATTGTTGTTTGCTAGCCACCATTATTAGCTCAAACCTATGGCCTTTTACATTGCATGAATTAGCCTAGCAATTAGCAGACTTTTTCTCTACTCGTAGCTTAACAAATTACACGTATTATGTATATTCTTTCTTACTTGCAGCTGGTTTAAGTCACTGCATCTCCAAACAGGAAACCAAGGCTGAATTCCAGCCTGCATGCATGTTTTGTCAGCTTAATATTGATGAAACAGAGTGGCTAATATTGCCACAGCCAGAGGAACAAGCTAGCGGACTGGATGCCCGGCCAAGTTCCTGAGTATTTTATCTCATAACAGCATCGTTCACATGTATTTACACACTGATTTATTCCCAGGAGGCGAGTAAATATCATCATTTTTTTTCTTGGCTGCTTGCCATTATTGTTTGCCTGGTCCTAACATTGTTTGAATGTTTGGGAAGAAGGTGCACTGGGACAGAAACTATGACACGTGCTATGGGAATTTCAAAATAAAGGTGTATCTTAAAGATTATGATATGGATCGATGTTTTCACTTTGCATCGATGATAGTGGATCCTTGATTATTGAATAAATTCTACTGTCCAGATGAATGGATCTTTACAAGCCTAAATGTATGTGGTTGGAATGGGTTCATGTACCTTTTAAGGAGCTGCTAGCTGCTCTCCCGCCTTAAAGAATGTCATTATTCATCATACAGTTTTAGTCCCTCATGATCTAAAAGCTGTCTCTGAAGCTTTTCTACCCTTTTAAGAAAACATTTCACAGCAAAACCTGGATTTTTGTAATGTTTTGACAAGAAATTTGTCATATGTAAGTCTAAACATCTCAGTTTCTATATTGCTCTCTTCAAAAGTAACTGTGACAGTCAAACGCTTGTTGCATGTATGCACTATTTACATGTATGTGTGTGAATGCATGCATGTATTCACGTGCTGTGTCAAACACACATGCAGAAGCTTACAAAAGCTGGCCAAGAAACCTACCCTCTCTTCACCCTGCTGTAAATTACTAATGCAGCAGTGTTATGTCAACCTCCTCTATATACTAAAAGTGTATGCACATGCACATATACTGCACTCGTGAGCCTTTATAAATCCAGAACAAACTTTTTTCCCCAAATGAATTAATAGTCTGTCGTGCAAACTGCTGACCGTATTTGGTGGCCGTCCAACAAGACTCTGTGAAACGGTCCTGAAATCTGTTTCTGTTTGACACTGCTAAGATTTACCTGCTATGGATTTACTGTGGTTGAATAAATGTTTCTTTATCAGAGTATCATTTATGGACAAAATAACTAATATTGATTTAATTAGACTTTGTCTCGGAGCACCCGCCTCTGAGGGCTTTTGGCACGTTCGTCTCATTTCCATGGACCCTCATCTTAGTTTAGACTTAAATCACAGATCAGATGTCCTCGAGCATGAGTTAAGAACAGTTTGGAAAAGGTGAAACAGAGGGTTTCCAGGGGGAGGTAATGCAACACAGTAAATTTCAGAAATTCAGGGGAGGGAAAAACTAACCTAATACTATGGACTAATATGGTAAAAATGAGCAATCGGAATGATTTGTTGACCTTTTTTTTTTTTTTTTTTTTACACACGGAGCAGAGCATGTGTAAAGCAAGCTTATTCTGAGCATGCAGATCTGTGGCCGGCTGCCTGTCTGTTCTTAACTCAGTGTGTGTCTGAACAGTCGTGTTCTGTTGTGTACTTTTCAAGAGCTAATGAAAAGGCACAAATGGATTTAATCTGCACTGGGATAAATTCAATAAAAATCTATTTACATCGGTGAGGCAGTGCTGTTAGGCAACACACGAAGCAAAAGATTGAATTAGACACAGAGACATTCATCCAACCCAGATGTATGTCTTGAAGCTATAACAGCTCTGACGATGGATTGTCTGATAGAAAATATTTCATATTTCTTTAAAATTGGCCAGTGATTGATTCAGCCCATTTTTTTAAAAATATGAATGTTTTTTGAGGAGGTTCTTTCCACAAGGAATTTTCACTTTTTTTTGTCCTAAGCTTGAACCAATTACCCGTCTAAACAAAATTCCTTTAGCCCTGATTATGGCTCCCAGTTCCTGTTATTTACAAGGAAGAGACCCAGGGTCCGCAGACATTTTGCAAACCAATCAGTCTGGTGGCAATCGGAAATGATTCCCCTCCAGGCCACTGTTATGTCCTTGTTAGCTGCTGGTGGCTGTTTCTTGTTATCTGAACCAGTTCTCTCTCTTGTTCATTTGCAGGTTTTGATGGCTGCTTGGCCTATGTGAAGTACAACGGGGAGAACCTTCCATTTACTGGAGAACACAGCCTCGTCACCTTAACTAAGACCAGTTCATCTGTCAAGATCGGCTGCAGGGGTCCCAACCTATGTGAGAGCAACCCATGCTGGGACGGCTTGATGTGTGTCAATCAGTGGTACACGTACCAGTGTGTCCCGCCTGGTGACTGTGCCTCAAACCCCTGTCAGAACCATGGCAGCTGTGTGCCTGACCCCCACTCAGGTTTCACTTGTGTGTGCTCTGAGTTCTACACTGGCAAGACTTGTGAGACGCTGGTGGCCTGTCTGGGTGTCCAGTGCCCTGAGGGCACTGTCTGCAAGACAGCTAACAATGGTGCTTTTGTCTGCAGCCCAAGCCCCACAGCAGAGACGATGGTCCTCCCTATCTGGGCAGTTCCAGCTATTGTTGGCAGCTGTGCCACTGTCCTCGCCCTGGTGGTGCTCAGCCTGATCCTGTGCAACCACTGCAAGGGTCGCAACAAGACCAAAGTGCCAAAGGAGCCCAAGGAGAAGAAACCCAAGGAGAAAAAGAAGAAGAAAAAGAAGAAGGGTAGCGAGAACGTAGCGTTTGATGACCCAGATAATATCCCACCATACGGAGATGACATGACGGTACGGAAACAACCAGAAGGGAACCCTAAACCGGACATAATTGAGAGGGAGAACCCTTATCTGATCTATGATGAAACAGACATCCCTCACAACAATGAGACTGTCCCCAGTGCTCCCTGCGCCCCCTGTAATGGCCCAGAGGCAGACATTGAACACTATGACATAGACAATGCTAGCAGTATTGCCCCTTCGGATGCAGACATCATCCAACACTACAAGCAGTTCCGCAGCCACACGCCCAAGTTCTCCATCCAGAGACACAGCCCACTGGGCTTCGCCAGACAGTCCCCCTTACCCCTCGGAGCAACGAGCTACACCTACCAGCCTCAGTACACCCAAGCATTGAGGTCCACCCCGCTCAGCCACTCCCACTCAGCATGCCCCACCCCGAATCCTCTCTCCAGACACTCCCCAGCCCCTTTCACCAAGCCCTCATCCTTTTACCGAAACACGCCAACCAGAGAACTCAACCTGGCTCGCCGTGAGGGCAGCCCGCTGGATCTGCACAATGACATGTGCCAGCCACCACCCATGTTCAACTACGCCACCCGGCTGGGGAGGCGCAGCAAGAGTCCGCAGACGATGGCCAGCCACGGCCACACCTCCAGGCCAGGCAGTCGGCTCAAGCAGCCGATTGAGCAGATCCCCCTGGAGACGGGGCCTCCTGTGGGGCTGTCCATCGAGGAAGTGGAGCGGCTGAACACTCCACGCCCTCGCAACCCCAGCATCTGCAGCGCCGACCACGGGCGCTCCAGCTCAGAAGAGGACTGCCGCAGGCCGCTGTCAAGGGTCCGCAACCCTGCTGATGGCATCCCTGCCCCAGAGTCCTCTTCAGAAAGTGACTCACATGACTCCTTCACCTGCTCAGAGATGGAGTACGACCGGGACAAGCCGGTGTCTTACAGTTCCCGAGTTCCCAAGCTGTCACAAGTCAATGAGTCAGACGCTGACGACGAGGAATACGGCGGGAGGCTCAAGCAGAGGCGGTACTCGAGCCGGAGGGCAGAAGGAGGGCCGGGCATTGCCCAGATGCCCCCTACTGACCAGCACTACACCCTGCCCCACAAACTGGGCCAGCAAGCTGGGGGCTTCAACTGGGACAATCTGTTGAACTGGGGCCCCGGCTTTGGACATTATGTAGATGTGTTCAAGGACTTAGCCTTGCTTCCTGAGAATGCGGCAGCAAAAGACATTGAAATGAACAGTGGGGATGGCTCGGTGACCATTCTAAACGAAGGAGAAGCTGAGCAATATGTATGAGACTATTTATTACAATGTTGTAGAATATGGTGATGTTCTCCATTTAAAAAAAAGAAAAAGGAAGACTGTATATTTCGAGAGAACATTGGACTACATGTTTTTTTTTTTTTTACATTATTCAAAATTATAAGACGACTTTCAATGCAGTAAGGCAGAAAAACAGCACCTGTAACATGACAGACTTTGTCATTAGCCACCTTGGAATAGTTTACCAGTCTTTTCTAGTTCCGAACTGTACAATCGTGCATTCATCTCTCTGCGGCCTCATTACAACGTATCCATTGACACCGAATGGCTCAAAAAAAGTGAAGAAATAAATCCATGTCTGAATTCCATTTAGTGACTGCAAAGCTCCATTCACGTTATCTTGATCAAACATTTCTGTCTTTTATTACCGATATTGCCTCTCCTTTTCCAACAACTTCTACAACTTCACAGCTGAGAGATAAGAGCGTAGATAATATTAACACTCACAGGAAGAGAATTCCAACGGGCCGTGGAGCAAAAGAAAACTCCCAGTTTATGTCTTTTTAGGGGTCAATTTTTAATTTACTTAAAAGGAAGCATGTGTGTTTGATCTGACTGCACCTGTAGGTGACAGGACACACTGTACTGCTCGCACGGTATGGCGGACCCCACCAGTGTTATGATCCCTTTTCTCTGTGTCTGTCTTTGCCCTGGTGTGTTTTCTCACAGACGACTGGCTAAATGCTTCAAGAGTGAGGATTAATCAAGTCCCCTGCCTTACAGACATTTGAGGATTTCAGCATGGGGGAAGACTTTTTCCTCCTCTGTTTTTCTGGCCTGAGTTCAGTTCTTCAGAAGAGGAGGTTTTGGGGGCGATAGTGTTGTATGTCACAACTTTTGCGTTTGCATTTTCTGACCTGCCAAGTGTTTTTTGGGCAATGGTGATGATGATGATGATAATGATAATGTATGGATTCTATAAACGTGACCCCAACTAAAACACTATGAACTCGTGTACATTTTTTTAATTCATGAGAAATCATGCAGTCATTTGTTGTTGGCGTCTTTGTCCATTATTTTGACATGTATGGTTTCTACATTTTTGTACTGTTTATTAACTTAAATTACTTAAGCTGTGTTTTTATGGATATTTTCATATGCTGAAATGTATGTTCTTACTTTCGGGGAAAGTAAGATTGAAGACTTATTTTTTACATTTGTTACATATGTAACATCAGTATTTTCCACTTTTGATAAAACTATAACATGCTGTATGCTTTGTACCTGTAAAAAGCCAATAACAGAATAAAAAAAGTATTTATTTAAAAGCCGCTTTGGAAACTTTTCTTTCCTGCAGTGGTAAGCAGCAGCTGATTTAGATGCATGCGAGCATCAGCAGTTTTTAAAAATTACCCCCTTCAAGCTGAGATTACCTCCCATCCAAACTTATTTGGGTGGTAAGATATTTTATATTCAAGGCTCGCTCTGTGCAGTCTTTAAATAATACTGGGTCTGAACAAAACATTTAAAAAGGCATTTCAGGACCCGAATGAAACTGAGCCACCCTGCTCACAGCCAAGCAAAACACCAAGCGGACTCTGCGACGCAGGGCCCTATATTGCTTTCAGCAATTATTTACATCTGGCTTATTGAGCAGAACCTCTTTTTTGTCATAGCTCAGTGATTCGGTATGCAACATGCTTATCTTCTCCATCATCGAGGGGAGAGAGGCCACGAGAGAAAACGCAGGGAGCCGTGAACCTGGCGAAGAGTGACAGCCTGAATCTGGGTAAATTACGACGAGCTCGCGGAGGGGCTCGGGTCCTGCGGAGACTTCTGTTGACCAAAGTGTCTGTTGGGAAGACTGTACCACGCTGATGCTGAGATAATAATAACAGTCACAATGATAATGAGAGCGTGGGAGGTAAATAGGAGATGAATTCAAATAAACCGCACAGTGTTTCCTATGGTGTGACATGGCAGGGTCTGAAAGATATTCTGCAAGGGGCAACTATAGGAGCAACCACCCCCTCCCTCTTTTATTCAAACAAAACTCAGTAATGGTGATGGCAGGAGAAAGACAAAATTAAATCTCAAGATGTTATTATAATTAAAAAAAGAGAAATAATTCTAGGTAGTTTTAATATTGGATTGCTTTTGTCGTAGTGAAAATAGGAATTTTATGCAGTGATTCTAATACAGTTACATCAGAAAATGACAATAACTGTCCTTTTTGTTTCTGATTATATTTCTATGTTGAAGTTTTTATAGGTGTTTCTATAGTCTTTGTGTAGCAGAGTGGTTCTACAAGCAGGTCAGTGCATCATTAGATGGTTTCAGAGAGTTACAAGGTTCTGTAAATGCATCATGAAAACAATACAGCAATGATTGATATTAGAGAATGTACTCTGTAATTTGTACTTTTGAATACTTAAATATTTTTTACAGCAAGTACTCTAGTACTTTAACTTAGAGCTAATTAAAATTTTGACTGAGCAACTTATTTGTAGTTGAGTAATATTTGACCAGGAGTATCTATTCTTTGACTCAAGTACTGGGGTTGAGTATTACAGTTTCTGCAAATAATGTGTTGCATGCTGCATCCTCTACAACACACCAAAAGTGTTTAGGTGGATGGCCAATCACATCGCTTGTATGAGCTTTCTGACCCCACCAGAGACCATCTCTGTTTGGCCTGTTGAGAACATGTGAGTGGCAGAGAAAGGACAGGTAAAATCGATGTTATTTTATTTAATATGATTCATTTACAGCCGTGTAATTCTTGGGACTAGGTCAAATGCAGTATCAATGAGTATTTCGACTTTCGACTGGCTGCTAGTTCATTTTTGACAGGTGAGGTTACCTCCCTTGTCATTTTTATTCAGACTTAACAAGTGGGGAGCATGACTGTTACGTGCCAGTCTTGTTTATCCCTCCTGTCTGCCCCCCCCCCCCCTTCTCTCCTTTGTCTCCAGGTGATTATGGCTTCATGAAGGATCACCTGTGAAGACGTGGACAGGCTCCCCATTGGTCCCCTGAACTTGGAGCTGTCCAATCAGGAGTTAGAGCAGGCTATAAGGAGGACCAGCCTGAGAAGATCAGGTCTCTTCTTTCTCTGCTGCACTGAGCCTGCCTGCTGCTGCTGCCTGCTGCTGCTGCCTGCTGCTGCCTGCTGCTGCTGCCTGCTGCTGCCTGCTGCTGCCTGCTGCTGCCTGCTGCTGCTGCCTGCTGCTGCCTGCTGCTGCCTGCTGCTGCCTGCTGCTGCCTGCTGCTGCCTGTGGCCTTTAGTTTGTGTGTTTGTAACAAGGTATGTGGTGGGAGTCTGTGGACATTGGGTGAGTTGGGGTACCCCTGTACATTTTTACACGTAGTTGTTGCTTGTTAGAAAACACTAGGTTTAGTGGTTGGTGCCACCCTTGTTGTTTTGAGGAAGCCATTTTATTAGACTAGATAGTTAGGATTTTTGTTTGTTTTTGGAGGTAGCAAAGAGCTAGGCCTAGTTTTGTTATATTTCTTTCTTTTGTTTGGCACCACCCTCCTGTCCCAGCTCCCCCACATTTTTGAAATCCTTGTCTATGTAAATACTAAAAGAACATGATGTAAATAAACCCCTCTAATTGTGCCACTTCTATTCTGACTCATCAAATTCTTGGTTGTTGTGTTACTGTCTTTCTCTGGCAAGGGTATGTAACAATGACGTTAGCTTATGGCGTCCTAGCTGTCTAGCCGAGGCCAAGTCACATCGGGCCAACACTAAGCTTAACTGATAACATGACTTAGGTAATGTAGCTCTAATTGCTAATATTGGAAGCTAACGTTAGCTAGCTTAGTCGTTTGTTGCTTTCATTCAGACTTAAACTAGTTGTGAAGCACAGGGCTGAGGTGTATATTTTTGCTGTAACATGGTAGTCTAGCCAACGCCGAGGTACATCGGACCGACAGTAAACCGTAATGATAATATGATTTAATGCATCAGTCATGTTAAGCTAGCTGTCTATACATCTTATTTAATTTGAGAGTTAAAGAGGGGCAGCTGGGATGTCCTGCATGTTTTAGATGTTTCTCTGCTCCATCACACCTGATTCAAATGATCAGGTTGTTATCAGGCTTCTGCAGAGGCTTGATGACGAGCTGATCATTTGAATCAGGTGTGTTGGAGCAGAGAAACATCTAAAACATGCAGGGCAGTGTGCCCTGAGGACCAGGGTTGGGAAACACTGGACTAGGCAACCCGGGATGTGTATATCAGTAAAATCAGACAGATGACAGCTCTTAAAACCAGTGCAGTTTGATAGTGTTTTAATCTAGAAAAAAGAAATGTTGAATGTAGACTGTGACAGAATAAGCTGATACACTGGACTGGGGCAACATGTGACCACATTCAGCACAGACACAGACATAAACCTGCAAGCGGAGCAGCTGCTGCTGTTAGCACTGCTAACGTTAGCCACACTATGTGTCAGGCTGGCTGCTAACGTTAGCTCTGTGTTTTCTACCTGCAGACACTGTGACCCTCTTCAGTCTGAAAAGGTGAAGCATTCAGTGAGTTGTCATGTTTTATATGTTAATGTTAAGGTTTGTATTGCACAGCGCAAAGTAGCACGCATTTCAGCTGCATTTAAAGTACGATTTGGTGATTGTTGACTGATTGATGGCTTCAAATGACTCTTAATACAGACAGTGTTCTTTGGACAGTGTTTAACATCATAAATTAATAAATTCTGCTCAATTTTAACTGCTTTGTGAGTGTTTTCTTAGTGTTAGACTAGTCTATTAGTCTAACTTAAATTTTGTGTTATATTGACAGGGAAATTAGTCACCAAGAACATCCCTAGTAATGATCAAATCCACCAGTATATGGCCCTGAATTCTAATTCATGTTTGAATATAGATATTTTTTGTTTTGTAGGTAGGTAGGTTTCTGCTAACGGAAGAGAAAGTAGCCCTTTTGTGCAGCAGCTCAGCCCGGTGGAACTTCCAGCCATTGCAGAAACTGGATCAGCTAATTCACTTACAGTTGCAGACTTTGACAAACTGTGTCCTCATAGACATTTAAAAGCTGGTAAGACCGAGCCTTGCTGAGTTTAGGGTTGAAACTGAGCTTCATTTGTCAGTCTAACATGGAAGTAGTTGAGATGCAAGTAACACATGTTATTGCTGTTTTCTATACCAGTTCCATATAGAGGTTGGAAGGCTGTCCAATGGGAAGGCAGAGATGTTCATCTGGAGGTGGGAGTTATCCATTATCCCAAAACTGAAACAGATTGCCTCTCTGGAGAAGAGTGTTGTGTCGTCCTTGTTAGAACAGACTGGAGACCAGAATGATGGTAAATGGTTTTAATTTCATGGATCCTTTGCTAACCTTGCTTTGTGTGAATATAATCTTGTAATATTTACAAAATCTTTGCGTGTGGTCTTTTCAAATAGATGAGGTGCAGGTTCTCACACACCTGCTTCCACTAACAGCCACAGGAACGGGTGCCACAGCCTCAAGCCAATGCAGCCTGAAGTCAGCTGTCATACCTGCTTAAATTTGTACCAGGTATGTACCAGGATAACAGAGGGCTAGCAGACCTGGGATCAACTCACCTGCATCTTATTGAGTCAGCTACATAAAATAATAAATAAATGAATAAATAAACAAAAGTAGCCATGTGAATGTATCAAGACTGTGGAGCTCATTGGCAAGTTTCAGGCTTTGGCCTAACCAGGTCAAGCTTATACAGTGACTTTGTTTGGACAGATAAACAGAACAGAGATGTTGTGTATACAGCAGATACTGAAGTTAAACCTTTGGAGAAATTGCTCATCTCTTCACACAAGGAAAACCACTGTTATAGCTTATGTATGAGTTGTGAATGTCAACTGTTTTGGTAACCACACCTAAAACTTTTCAGTTTCATGAACTGAACATCAACTGATGGCTAAATGTCTTAAAATGTTTAAATATTTTCTTAAATAATTAGAATAAAATAATAGTGACATTTTATTTTTATTCATAGTATTCAACCATTTCTGTAGAGTGACACATTTTTGCATTGGTCACTGTAATTCTGAGCGACACATGAATGTGTTAATATAATTTTATGTATCAGCACATAACTGTTATTATTTACACATTTCTTTGTTAATCTATGTGAGTCATTGACTGTGTCAATATCCTTGACACGGCAAATATGTCACTGGTAACAGAACGTGTTGTCCCAAATTCAACTCATTGATGTGTAGGAATTAAACACAGGTTGTGCAGATACTGACACATTCTTGGTAAGAGTGTGTGAACACACACATTGAGGCTTTCGTCACATGAAACTGGCCCGGGGAAAATGATAAACTCTTTTACTGGCTGTGTGCTTGATATTCAGTTACTTTTAAAGGAGCCTGATGTGAAAAAAAGTGAAGTGCCAAGGGGCCAGACGTTTACATTTCCTTTGTCAGACCTGTAAAGTTAGGAATTTAAAAGTATAAATGATACATCTTTTTTATTTTGACTAAACTAGTGTGTTTGTAGACTACAAGTAGCTTGTTGTTGCATAATGTTGCATTTAACATATTTTTTCACTCAGTTTTACTGTCCTAGATTAACTTAAAGTTAAGTTAGTTAAAACTTTTCTCAACAGAAAAGACAGCAGACATAACAAATGAATGGGTTAATTAGCCCACTAATAAAACTGTGCTCTTCTAATGGATAATGGAAACACTCGTAAACTGCTATAAAGTCACAGTGATTCACTTTATTTTCATAATTATGAATGATCAGAGGGTCACACAAAGATTAGATTAGGCACACAGGCTGCCGATTGAATAGGCCCACTACATTACTACAGACAACTGTATCATTAAAAATATTTTAATAATATTCTAACCATTAGTTTTAATCTGACTTCATTAAACAACCCTATATTCATGTCAGTCCTGTTGTTATTAAATACTTGAAAAGCTAATGGCATTCCCATCAGCCTCAGCTGCAATAAGGAGTTAGCAAGCAAACACACTAAAGTAAGTCAGTGAATACAGTAAATATGTTAGCTTGGCATCTTAGCCTTGTTCTTGTGACAAAGAGCTGACACTAACATTTATTACAATACAGCTTCATAGTGCTGCTAGCATGACTGTAGACCCTTAGTTTCATTGTCCTTTAATTTCCATCAGTGAATGTTATGTCCCTGTTGGTCAGGATAATCCACACACCTTGCTGACTGTGTGCAGGAAAAAATGAAATGCAGCCAGAGGGGCATAATGTGTCCCCATCCTAAAAGAGATGTGGTCATACATTTTACCATAGGTTCTCCAAAAAAAACAACCAGACAAAAAAGACTGCATACATATTACAAAAAACCTCAACTGCAGGAATTTCATTTTATTTTTATTTATTTTTATTGAATGGAATTGTTTTGATTGACATTGCTTTGCATTGATTTGATTTTGGTTGATCTGAGTCCTCCTACTCCTTGTCCTTGATCTTCTTCCATTTTTCTGGTTTCCTCATTTCCAGAAAGTGACATGTTTTTTTCTCTGAGCTCTCAGCCTGCTCCTGGGCTTCAATGGATTGGTCAGTCGGGCTGGATTCCTTGCACAGCTCATTCTCTGGGATTCGAGCCTCCATCGGGTCTTCGATGGCTGGTAGATTAAAGATTGCTTGTCGCTGCTGACACAGCTCATCGTTGCTCCTCTCCTCACATCTGGATCTTTTGTGGGCAGGCCGATCAGCTTCAAACTCAGAGGACAGGTCATGATTGAGTACAATCTGATCGTTGAGCTGAGCTTTCAGTTCCTCCAGCTGTGTTTTTTTCTCAAAGATGTTCTGCTGCAGGATATTCATCTGCTGCATCATCTCTTGATGAAGGCGGTCCTGCTCAGCTGTCACGCAGTGATAACATCCCACCCCTCTGCCATCGTGGCTGCACAAGCCTCTTTTTCTCTCTGAAGCTCGCACTGAAGGATGTCAGCCTGCTGTCTGACTATAATGACATCAGTTTCATATCTTTGGCGCATCTCATGTTCTGAAACTCTGATCTTTTCCAGTTCTTCTTGGAGAAGTGTGGTCTTGTTGTTCTGTGCCTACAGCTCAGCAGTGAACTGCTCCTGGCTGAGAGTGTGTACCTTATGCAGCTCCTCATACTTCTTCTGAAGATGTGTCTTCTGCATTATTTCTTTCTGAAGCCCACACTGTAGGGTTTCAGCCTGCTGCCTGACCGCAGTGACATCGGCTTCATACCTCTGGCTCATCTCATGGTTTAAGGCTCTCAACTTTTCCAGTTCTTGTTGGAGAAGTTTGCTCCTGTGTTTCTCCTCCTGCAGATCAGCTGTGAACTGATCCTTTCTGTCAGTATGTGTCTTATGCAGCTCCTCATACTTCTGCAGGACTGTCCTCTGCATTCTTTCGTTTTCCAGTTTGCGCTGAAGGGAGTCAGCCTGCTTTCTAGCACTGTCAGCGAGAACCTCAGATTCCTACCTCAAGTGGACCTTGTGCGATCTGATTCTTGCCAGTTCATCTTGGAGAAGCTTGGCGTTGTTGTTGTTCTCCTTTTGAAGTTGAGCTGTGAACTTTTTCTGGTTATGAGATATGCCACTTGAAGCTCCTCATAATCGACTTAAAGATGTTTCTTCTTCTTCCTCTTGATTTTATTCCTCTCCATGGAGGCAATCCTTACAGTGCTGAGAGTCTCTGGATCATTGTACTTTTGTAATCTCTCCAACTCTGCCTTTGCTGCTTTCCCTCCGTTAATGAACATTTCTTTGAGGGTTTTCTGTCTTTCCAACTGCTCTCTTGACTCATCTAACTGTTGGCCATATCGAAGTCTCCTGTTCTCCTGACAAACAGCGTTGGCCTTGTCCCAACCCAACTGATTCTTCAGCTCTGAAACCTCTTGACAAAGTTCAGTGCATTCCTGTTGGGCCTGGTCGATCTCTGCTTGCTTCTCCTGCTGGGTCCTCTGGAGGTTTGCTTGGCATTCCTGCTGGTTCCTGCTGGGTACAGCTTGCCTACGATTAAAGGCTGTGACCCGCAGTCCAGAGGTCCTCTGCAGATTACTAGGGATGTCCCGATACAACTTTTTCACTTCTGATATGATACAGATATTGCAGCCTTGAGTATTTGCCAATACCAATATCGATCTGATACGATATCAGCATGAATCATACATACTTTTATTACTTATTTTGTAGTGTGGAATGTTAGAAAAGGCTTGATCAAGTGATGTTACTCAAACAGAAAACAATAGTCAGCAACAGTAGGTATGAGAAAAACTTAACCTTCATAATATTTACAGTATTCTACAATTGAATAAAATAAATAAAAAATAATTTAGAAGACCCTGAAAAATAACCTAAATAAATCCAATAAATACAAATTATACTTTTAAAGTGCAAACAATTCAAGTTCACTTCAGTTATTTTTTACTGTCAGTATATGGTGGGAACACCTGAGAGCAGGGACAAAAACAACAAAAACAACAACACAATATTGTCCACTGTCCAACTGCTCAACGTGAAGAGTTCACAGCTCCAGTTTCACTAACTGTGCCCAAAACAATGTGATCACTGCTCTTAGTCTTCACAAATAAAAATAGAGTGTAAACAAAATAAACATATCACTCTAATAACAAGAGCAGAAAACAAATAATAATCAGTCAGTAAACTAAACTGCTGACTACCCTTACTACTGCTCCATCTTCACTTTCTGCAGTCCAAGCATGATGTGGAGATTTTTTTTTTAGAAGATAAGCATTTCGGCGTGCTCTGCTGTCAGCCTGCTCCTGTGCTCCTCAGTGATAATTGATGCTGTGCTAAAGAGCCTCTCGCTCTCGACACTTGTGCAGGGAGCACAGAGGAACTTAGCTGCTGTTGCTGCCATGGTGGGGAGTTGAGCTTGGTTGACTTTCCAGTAATGTAAAGGATTGTTCTTACGTCCAATAGGAGCCTCAGAGAGGTAGCTCTCCATTTCACAGATTGCCCCTGGGGTGATCTGCTCAGAAGGACCTGCTGCTGTGCTGCTCTCCTCCAGTATCTCATCGAAGATGCTGCCAAGGCTGCTGCTTGCACCCTCCATCCGTGGAGTCTTGTTCACTGGCTCGGACACAGTTTCATCAGATGGAGGCGTGGTCTTCAGCTCTTCTACTTTACACACGGCTGCCTTTTGTGCTGCTTTTGCATGTCCCAGGTTTTCTGCTTTTGTGAAGTACCTGGCATAAATATAAAATATATAAAATAATGTAATATTGTATATTTTAGAGCTTTTCAAACCCAGTCCCCACACATTCGTGCTCACAGAAATAAACAGTCACACAGTCATGATAATGTAAACAGTGATTCTGTAACCTGTAATCTTATCTTATGCAGTCACAACACACAGTCACATAGGCTACAACCAACTCACTGTAAACAGTACAGTTTTTCTCATATACATCAGATTAGGCTAAATAAATGTAACAATTTAACATAAATTCCCTTACTTGTCTTTATATTGTGGATCCAGCAGTATTGCCACGGTGTAGAGGGGCTCGGATTCCACATGCCTGAAACGTCTGTGGACTGCATCCAGAAAGGTGGCTTTCATAGTTTGGATCCCCTGATCATCTTCACTGTCCTTACTGAGAAACCGTACCAGTGCATGGACAGGTGGGATGACATCAGCTGCTGTAGCAGAGGCAGCACTGACCAGAGTTGTTAGCTCTTCAAAGGGGGTCAGAACCTTTGAGGTCTTCTCTAACAGCCCCCACTGGTTTGCTGTTAGAATGGCTGGCAGGGTGTTGTTTTCTTCAGATGAGTAGGCAGGCAGTGGCTGTTTTTGATGAATGAGGCTGTCAATCATGTACTTGGTACTGCTCCATCGTGTCTGGACATCCTGCTGGAGACGTTTTGGTGTGACGTTCAGCTCTATTTGCAGGTCTTCAAGGCTTGAGTAAGCCTTGGGGGAATGCTTAAAGTGGCCCACAAGACCCCTTCATGGACTAGAAGCTGAAGACTGTGTGCAAAACATCCTAAGCTTGGCACACCTAGCTCATCCATAGCCTTTCTCATATTAGCAGCATTGTCTTAAAACATAGACCTCATAATGTCATAAGACATAGACCTTCTTTTTGTCAATCTTCCAGTCACGCAGCATCTCCTCCATGGCGTTCGTGATGGCATCAGCTGTGTGAACCTCTGAACTCGCGTGCATGTAACACTGCTCTCTGCAATGTAAAGTCAGTGCGCAGTCAGGCTCAATAAGGACAGCGGTCGATGGTCTGAGCTCCAGATGTCGGTGGTGAAGCTAACAGCATTTGCTTTCTCCACATGTGCGGCAATACACTTTTACTTCTTTATGCATCTGGGGTATAGTTTTGTAGACAATGTAGTGCCGGCTAGGAATAATGTAGCGAGGCTCGAGGTGCTCAATTAAGCATTTAAAGCCGACATTACTCACCACCGACAGGGGCTGGTCATCGAGCACAATAAACTGGGATATCTTTTCTGTTATAGCCAGTGCCTTTTTGCTGTCCTGTGGGAGTTTGTCACGCTTTGCAAATGTTTCGGCCAGTGTTGGTTGTTTGAGGGAGCCAGAGGTTTGTTGTTTCTTTGCCTCTGTGGTCTTGTGAAAATCCTCATGCTGTTTTTTGTGATGCTGCTTCAAATGGGCGATGAGGCTGGTTGTATTAAACTTTCCCGGTTCTGTGCCACCACTGGAAACTTGTGCATGACAAGTGTTGCACTCAGCTGCGACGTCTTTGTCCGAGTTTACGGTAAAATATTGCCACACGGCCGACATCACTTCTCCTGCAGTACTGCACACATGTTGTTGTTGTTGTTGTTATCACGTGGGCTCTGCATGCTGGATCAGAGATGTAGCTGTCACAGACCAATTGGCTGGATCCGGGTGCTCTTCTTCTTTGGCATTTGTGGTGGGCGGCACCAAAGTTAAGGTGCATTACTGCCACCTACTGTGTTGGAGTGTGAACCAGAGTCACCTATGGATAGACGTGCTGGAGCGGAAAATGGACTGCTTATCAGAGCGCTTATATCTGAGATTTTGGATGCAGTCCGATACAATCCAATACTCGTTTTTTGGCTGATATCGGACCGATATCCGATATCAATATTGGATCGGGACACCCCTACAGATTACCTTTTGAGTACCTTGGGTACCTCATTTTCTTTAGCTGGTAAAATCCCTCTGAAAGAAATACTTTTGTTTACAGTTGCAGTTTGTCTCTGAACAGATGTGTCTGTATCAGTGGTCCGCCTCGAAGATATTTGGGTTTCTTTCACTTTTTCAGTGTCACCTGCTAAAAGGTCTGGAATGATCCGAAGGTCTACACCAAATGCTGGCTTGTATGTAGACCTGATGATGTCATTAATTTATCTCTACAGTTCCATTCGGTTTTTCTTTACGTGTACATTTAAAAAAAAAATCACAATCTGTGATTTTTGAAAGTAAACATGCAAATGGTTGTTCAAATGTGAACAAGATGGCTGCCAAACTAATAACACTCAAAACAGGCTTTAAAATCTGTTAATTGCAGACTGATTGATAGGTCTGACAAAACAACTCCACACAGCAGGGATATTTTATTAATGAGCAGATGAGAGCCACAAAATGCATATTTCTACTCAGTTTAGTTCTCACAGACCAACTGCATTAAAAAGCGTGAAAGCTGAATATGTTGTGTTGATGACTTTTTACCTGTTAATTTTGTTTATCAAGTGTTTGAACTTTTTTCATGTTAAAGATTCTACTGATGTGACAAAACTTTGTTTCATTTATATGATTGCATGAGTCAAGTTTTTCACAATGATTAATTAATGATTTTCCCACTGAGCATGCTCAGATTCTTTTTTTTCCTTTACTTTTGCACAATTAAAACTAACAAAAAAGAAAAAATGAATGAATAATGAAATACAATGCAGGGAGAGGCAAAATACCAAAGGGCTTATCATATTATCACAGAGAAACCTAAATTAAACAATAGGGAAATGATTCACTGGAATCACACATGTAGTGAGAACTTCCATTTTCCCAAAAAAATAAATGTATAAATAAATAAAAAATACACTTAATGTCTTTTCTTAAATTCTTTCAAAGATACAGGTCAATATAATCATAAGTTTCATATTAAATTCTGTCAAAGTCTTCACTACAGACATTATGTGAGACTGCACAGACATGGATGTAAACTGTAACTGAGACAAACAGCTGTGAGGTAGTCATTCTTTTTTTGTGACTGCTCTGTTTTATTCAATCATTGTCAGCTGACTTCTCACTAGGGGCCACAAGTGATCAACAACTGTTTCAGTTTGAAGTCATGTTAATGTTGGCAGAACTTTTTAAATCTCTGCTGGTTGCATTTACCAGTTGTAGGGGCATTGCAGTAGGTGCTTCACCATCAGTTGCCAGGTAGGGATCTGCACTCTACTGAGTGACCTCTTCTAGTTTTAGTCGATAAACATTTTGTTTTCATCAGTGAGTTTTAGAAAATTTTGTTTACATCATTACACAGTACCTCAATATCAATGTGTTAGATTAAACAATAGATGACTTCCACAAAAAGGGCTTTTGAAGGTCTACAGCCATGCTAGCGGCTCTGTAAGCTAGTGATCTTGCTTTCTATTACTAGATCTCAGTGGCTCAGACAAAGTGGCTCGGACTGAGCCACACAACACTGTTGCAGCCAAGTAGGCGATGTTCATTCTTGAAGACAGGAGGAGGAGGGGAGATGAGAGAAACGAGACTGAGCATGCCAGCATGCTGATGTTAGCATTTTGTTCAAAGTACAGCTGCATGAAAGTACAGCCTCACAGGGCAGCTAGCATGACTGTAGGTTTCTTGTCCTTTAATTGTCATCAATGAATTTTTTTTATAAGATTTAGTTTTGTTCATTGTTACTCAGTAAAATGTGTTTGATGCATCAATAACTGCCTGAACTGAACTTGTAAGAGTGGGACAAAAACAGTACGGCAACACCGTATGTTCAGGTGCTTGTAATAAGCATTAGTTAATAGTAATAAGGCCGTAATAAGATGCTTATTACATTAATGTCTCTTAATGAAAGACTACAAGTGTTAATAATAGCATGATGAACATGTTTATTGTTCGTTATAATACATGTATTGGCACTTGCCACTGTTCACTGTTCAGGCTCTGATATGAGCATAAAAGTAAAAAGTTGTCCTCTGGATTTAAATTCTGCCAGCTGTTTCTGTGCAAAGATAACTGAGCCTCACTGTTTCTCCACAGCTTAGTCTCTGTCTCTTGTCCGTTTCATCTTATTTACATAGTTTTTAGTGTTATATACTTTACATGTCCGTTTTGTTTTGTGATTTTTACATTGTTTTTTGTCTTGTTGCATCTTTTTTTGGTGTTTTTTTGTCTTGCAAAGTATTTTATGTCGTTTTTCTTCCTGTTCTGTCTTTTCTGTCTTGTCTTTTACACTGTCTTTCATCTTATTGCTTTCGTTTTTCTAATGCTTTTTTCATATTTTTACGATTATTTTGTTTTTTGTCTTGCTTCTCCTGAGGGTATAGCTAACCCTTTTCCCACCAGATTAAATCATGTTTTTGTAAAAATCTGATGGAGTTGGCAGAAATCTGGGACACAACTTTAAAGTTCCAACATTTTCATAAAAAATATATTTCAAATCAAAGATGATTTTAAAGACATGTAACACATTTTAAATTGTTTAAGTTGTGAATTCTTATCTGGGAAAGGGTGTTTTTTGGCACAGAGCAAGTTTGTATTTAGGGTGTCAGAATTAGCTTTTAAGTTATTGTTTTTTGTTGGACATGATTTTTCCAAGTTCTCCAGAATGGGTAATACACAAAGGGCACATTGTTCTACAGTACGCTGGGATGTAAAACACTCATGAGGACTGACATGAATCTGTCTTCCTGATTTTCTTGGGGGCAGGGTGGGGGGCGGTGCTGTTTTTGGACCTTGTCCAGATGGCTGCTGGACTTATACGCATGGCAGAGGAGCTTATGATGTGTTTAAGGATTAATTGCAGTATATATCCTAAGTGCGAACATTGCATGTTACATTATAGGACATGGCCCTTACAAAAATACAACATATGTTATTCCTGTCGACTCTAATGGACTTGGGTGCTGTTTCAGAAAGCAATAAGCTATTTGTGTTAGTAATGACACAAGAAACATGCTACCATGCACAGCCACACATGATTATAGTTCTCAGTTCTGGAGCAGCAAAGTAATCATGTGTGTGCTTCATAAAATCATGACGATGCAGAGTTCAGACTGGAACAAAGTGACTCCCAAACGTGTCGAGCCAACACGTCAGCCATAATGTGTTTTGCAGATCTGCACACTGAGCGTATTCATCTTGAATGGAGGTGCGAAAGAGCTGTTGTTCGATTTTCCCATGCAGCTCCGACAGCGTTCTGACTTTTTTTCCCCCCCTTGAATCCACAAATGTCATCAAAACATAATTCCCATTAAGATGATTTCCATGTTGACTCAAGAGTTTCCCCAGTATTTACAAAAGGATGTGGCATTGAGCTGCGATTGACTCTCAGAAATAGAGGGTTCCTCCCCCAAAAATCCTCCCAAAACCTTGTTTATAAAGATTGATTATGCTGAGCCTCTGTGTCCTCATACGGCTGCAGCGCCTCCCTCAGTTTGATGAAATGACTTGTAATTAAAAGCACATTCACTGCTGGAACTAAGAACATATTTCACTCTTACTCTCACTGATTGGTGTTGACTTTTGATTTGAATGTGAATGTGTGCAAAACAGGCAGCAAGAGTCAACGTGGTCTAATCCTCACAATCCTCTTGAGTTCCCACTCAGCCCATAGACTTTACATTGTGATGACGTTGCAGATTTTTAAATCACTTTTCTCAGTTCGAGGAAAGTTTTACAAATATGAAAACTCCATGGATCAAAAAATCCTAATTTTTTGAGAGTCATAATTGAGCTTATTTACACCTCAAAGTGTCGTATTAACGATTTTACAGGCATCTCTTTTGTAATGATGGCTAATGGTGGAAAATGCTTTTTGAGCTGTGAATTTTTCGCTGCAATACCACAAGTAGCCACTGGAAAAAACTGGAGGCAAAGTTGAGTGGCAATGCCATATCTAGATTTATATATCTCATCTGCCAACTGGTCTTCTTTGTTGTTTCCTGTATTTATGCATGCTATATCCTACACTTGTCTGCGATGAAAACAAAGCCACATTTTTAAAATGGTTAAAATGTTGCTGAGGAAACTGTAAAAGTGTCATACACATCTTAACGTAGCTGATGCTAGCAAAATGCTAGCTAACTAATCTATATCAATTGTTAGCTAGCTAGTTAAGGCTTCACTCACTGCTTACTATATAGTCCTCCACATAGTGAATCTGCAATATTGAGCTGCTGTCTGAATGTATAGTGAGAATTGTAACACCCTATAGGCAGAATCACCATAAGTTGTGTGAACAAACGCAATCAATTCTGGGTAGAAAACTGGCAATTGATTTGAATTCCAAGGACATGTAAAATTGGCAAACTAGTTTATTTCTGTTGTTATTTTCAGCTGTAACTGTGTCATTTAAAATATAGTCCTACATCTTACTGTATGTTCACACTACCAGAGACAGAGCTACATTGTTGCCAAGTCGCCAGTGACGTGCTGCTTAACGCTCATTGATGTCGATGAGCTCTTGTCATCAAACATAGATTGTTGATTTGCTAACAGCAAAAATAAGTGTTTCTTCTGCTGTTCCTGCACAGGAATCATGGGGGGGGGGGGGGGGGGGGTTGGATACAGAAGTGACAAGACATATGACTGGTTGATGTGTCACCCACCATTGAAGAGCGTACAAAAAAGTTAAGGCCAGCTCAACTTTGATCTGTAGTGCCTCACGCCAGACACAAGTGTCAGATGTCACTAGTGTGGGATAATTCATTGCCAGTAGTCTGAACATATCATTATGGCTAATGTTAGATAGCTAGCTAACTAGCAAGCTAACAGCTAATGTTGATTAGCTAGCTAGTTAGGTAGTGCTTTGCTTACATTTGCTAACTTAAGATGTGACTGTAAGTTGCTTTTACAGGTGCCCCAGCAACAACTTTTAACAATCTTCACACGAGTACAGGAGACAGGAAAGTAGAAATTTGACTGAACTTCTGCCAGGTACCAAGTGTGGTCAACTTTTATTGGAGCAAAAAGAGGTGGGACTTAGGGAGGGTCATCTAAGGTAAAAGCCCCCATATACATATCCCTCGTAGAAACCTTCTCCAAACATCAAAACAAAATAGTTTATCTTGCATTTTTAGCTGTGACCAGGAGCTCTAAAGGTTGCTGCATCGGTAGGTTCATCAGCTGGCCAAAAAAAAAAATGTGTGTGTGTGTGAGAAGGTGTATGTTTCTGCAATGGCAATGGCCTAATGCAAACAGGCACATAACTTCCAAATGGAGCCACAGAGTCACACAAGATTTTGTGGAAAGGCTGATCATGAGCCAAAGGACAGCTGATTAACTGATCATGCCAACTGGAAAAAGGGGGCGTGGCAGTGGGAGTGGTCTGTAACAGTCAAAAGGTATAGAACTTCTAAATGATGTCCGTAACATGGCCAATCTCATGAACCATTGTAGAGTCTTGGGGAGTCAGCAAAGTTCCTTTTTCTTGAGTGACTTATGCCTCAACCCTATACTTTAGCCACACCCCCTATCATAACTCACATAGATTCTTGTGGGAGGCATTTTTGGTCTCTGCAGAGAGTTTCTATTTTGATGGTGCAAGTTAGCCCCACCTCCTACACTTTAGCCGCACCCCTTTCTATAACTCGTCTGTCACAGAGCCTTGGAGCAGGCATCATTGGACTCGACAGAGAGTTCCTCTACCCACTGGTGTGACTGATACTTTAGCAGCTGAGGTCAAGTGTTTGCATATATGCACATTGCAGTAGCTTGTCACAGCTACTCCAAAGTCATGCTTGTTTAAGCGTCAAGGGGTCACAGTATTCACACCCTGTATACAGAACGCCCACATCCTCAGCCCCCACCAGACCACTCAGTAAATCTTTGTCTCATTAGCAGAGTCTTCATATCACTCTGCAGCTTGATGGACAAATCACCGGTTCGTCATCCGAGGTCTTACATGTGAAACGACATTAATGCTCCACAAATTATCACCCGATTTTCGTGCTGCTCTCCATTTCACATCTGCATCAAAGCTGCGAGGCTCGCCTTCGATAAGTGCTCTTTAATGCTGTGTGTACTGCAGCCAGCCGATGCCTTTCAACACACATGAAAGCTTCAGCAAGTCAGAGCTGTTGGGAAATGAAAGAGAGAGATAGATGTGTGTGTGTGTGTGTGTGTGTGTGTTTGTGTGTGTGTGTGTGTGTGTGTGTGTGTGTGTGTGTGTGTGTGTGTGTGTGTCTGTGTGTGTGTGTGTGAGGAAGACGATGGCGGTCTCATCCTTGGAAGAGCGCCTTTCTTCCTCTTCCACTCTAAAGGTCTGTGGTTTTCTGCTCCAGCATGGAGGGGCTTGGATTAAGCGAGGCTCCGGTTGCCACCAGCTTGAGAACATTTATAGGAGTGTGTGATGGATGCTAAACAGACGACATCGTCATCATGAGACCCCTGGCTCGAGTGTCACTGCGCTGTCAGGGAGTCGCTCTGTCAGGCTCCGCAGAGGCAACACATCTGTTTCTGATCCCATGTGTGACATTCTGCTGCTTCAGCGATTTTAAAGTTTTGTTTTGTTTTCTAATTCGGGGAGATGCTGCTGACTTAAGTGCTGGTTAACTCACTGTGTGTTTGGCAACCAGCAGAGCCGTCATTCCCCTGGGAACGAGAGGATTCTTCCAGCTGGTCCCACCGGCTTCTTTTGCTTTGACAAAGCAGATGTTGGTACTGTTTGGGTTTCAATAAAGACTAGTTTGCTGACATTTTCTCCATTTCAGTTTAATACAGTGATAATGGATCAATATTGTGTTTGTTCAATTGCCCCTAAGTTGGCCAAAAAATGTCAAAAATGGTGCTTTAAACCCATTTAAAAGCTAAATGTGTTTCATTTTTAACGTTCATGTGAATTCTGGCCAAATCATAAATATAGAAAACAGATGAGGTGGTTTAACTTTAAAATCTTCTGGGGCGGAAAAAGCAAAATGAGCAAAAGCAAAAATGACATTCAAGATTCAAGAATTTCTTTTAGTCATTGTTCAGGCAAAAATACAAGTCTACACATATAAACAATGAATAAAGAGGCTAAAAATACAGTAATAACACCAGCATGGGGGAGGGCAGGGTATTGCACAGTGGTTAAAGTGACATGTGAGTCATACTGCAGAGTGCATCAGCTGTCAGACTGAGGACAAGTTTGCATATAATAGTTGCATTGGTTTTGGGAAGAAGCAGTTTTTCAGCCCGTTTTGTGTGTGTGGATGGATCTGAAGTGCCTCCCTCATGGGAGGAGCTTAAACAGGTGGTGTCCAGGTTGTGTAGTGTCTCTTAAAATGTTCTTATCCCTCTTCACACGTTGTGCACCGTAAAGGTGTGCAGTGAGGGCAGCTTAGTGCCATCAATGTCCTGTGGTGTTTTCGCAACATTTTTTTTGTCAGGTTTGTTGCAGCCACCACAGACGGGTGTAATAAAATTTGTCAGGATGCTCTCCGTGTAAAAACTACTGAGCAGCTTTTAGGAGACATTGTCTCTCCTTAGCCTTCTTAGGAAGTGAAGGCGTTATTGTGTCTTGCCCACCGCTGCTGTAGTGTTGTTATTCCAGGAGAGGTCCTCTGTGATGTTGACTCTCAGGAACCTGAAGCTGGGGACTTGCCCCAGTTAATGTGGACAGGACTGTGTGTGTTCTTCTTTTTAGTCCTAAAATCTACAATAATCTCCTTGGTCTTTTGGTTGTTCAGGAACAGGTTGTTGTCAGGTGCTGAACCTCCTCTCTGTATGCTGCCTCATCATTGTCCATTAGGAGTCTGATGACTGGAATATCGTTTTTGAACTTAACAATAGCGTTTGATGTGTGGTTGGAGAAGAATCAACACAATCAAGTTTTATGACAATTCAGAAAATTTAAATGCTACAGTGCAGAAAAGATTTCTGAAGCAAAAGATTTGCTGTCAAACATTCAGCAATTAGTGAAATACTAATTTTAGCAGCAACATTTAATTGCTTTGGTTAGTTTGGTCTATACAATGTTATTTGATGTTGAACTTATACTCAACTATAGGTTAAATCATCTAACTCAGCTTTTATTTACACTGTAACACAAATGGGATTAAAATGACATCTCAGCTCTGATTAAACTTAAATGAAACCCTCCCAGTCCAACTTACCGCATCACAGTTTGATCATCTTCATTGGACTACACAATGATTCCCATGATCACTCTTTGCACTGACTTCCTGTTATTCCTCACCTGGCCACCAGTTGTCCTCACTGTGCTGCATTTCCTGTCCTTCCACATGACCTGGATGCTCACCTGTCCTCACACCTGCTCTACATTTGTCATCAGCCTCAGTCTTTATACTTACCAGCCTGCACTCACTTCTGTGGTTGTGTGCTGCCTTGTTTTTGTTCTGCTCGTGGCCATTCATGATCTCTTGCCTGTTTTAAGGTAATGTGTTGTAGTTATGGTAACTAGTTAGATTAAAGATTAAGATTTTAAAATATATGATAGGCTTATTAAACACATTGCTTTGCTAAAGATTAAATGAGGTGGCTCCTAACCTGCAAGCCTTGTGATCACTTGCAAAACAAGCAGTGTCTGGTTTTGTCTCCTTGTCACGTTTCAGATGTCTAGTTTTAAATTTTTCAGATTTTTGTTTTCTATTCTTGATTAATTATTGCTCAACATCTTGTGAGCCTTTGGAGGCCCCTAGATTAAGAACCACCATGCTTGAGTACTTTTACTCTTAATACTTTAGGTATTGATGAGACAACATCAAGTAATGTCATCTCTGCATTCTCCTCCCTCTGTTTTTTCATTTATTCTTGTTATGTTTTCCTGTTTGTATATGTTTTTGTGTCTTTTGCTTGGGTTTTAGTTTTACTTCCATTGCAGCTTAATTTTGTCTTGCTGTTGTTTGGCTTAATTGTGTTGGCCTTCTGTAGTTATTTTTCCTCCTGGGTATCCTGCTCTTTTGCTTAGTCTGTCAAAGCACTTTGTAAACTCTGTTTTTAAAGGTCCAATGAAAATAAAGTTATTATTACTAGCAGTAGTGGTATTACAGTTCAACTTTTACTTAAAGCTACTACACTTAAGTTTTAGCTGGAGATGAAATGATCTCCCTTTTATTACTTGATGCTTCTATATGACCCTATGACCATCCACAAGAAGATGGGCTGTTTCAATATAGTTATTCTTAATGTCTGCCACAGGGTTGGATTCTCCTTAAAACTAGATGAAACAAGTCAGTGTTGACATTTTTTCCAGGAAAAGTTACAGTGAATCATATGTTACCCAGTTAAAATGAAGAAGAAGGAGACTTTTATTCAGATAATTTATTGTTGATGTTAGATTTTGTGGTAAGTAAAGGATCTGTGGATGTCTTCCACTGTTGATTTTCTGAGGACTTTCCACTGACTTCAGCTGTGCCTGCAGACTTTAGTAGATCACAGTCCCTTAGACATAATTTCAAATTTCACATTTGATATATTTGTCTATATATGTAGTATGTCTTGATATTGCACAGAATTAGACTCTGTGATTCGAAATCTTTGAGAAAAAATACTTTGGGACAAAATGGCCAATGATGAAATTTTCGTCGTGTGGTATATGTCAATCATTTCTGTTGTTTTTTGTTCTTTTTTAAATTTGGATATTTGTTATTATGTCCATGACAGGGCTTGGGGTTTGATGTCCCATCTTGCAGACTTGACAGTCTCGCAGCAGTCTGTGAAATAGTTCCAAAATTTATATTGGTTCACATACATGACGGGACAGGAATTTTCCGAGTTTTCATCACACTTAGCATGACTTTCACACTAATGTATAATCTGCTGTTGGTCTCATTTCATGGTTAAGTTAGCAAATTTGGTTAGACTTTCAAAATAAAACTTGCCGAGAAACACTTGCACCACATCTTCAGTTTTTGTCACTCAATCTTATTAGTTTGAAAGTCATGCTCTCACCACAAAAATCATGTACATTAAATTATAGATAAAATTTTGGAACTATTTCACAAACTGCTGTGATACATCATGCTGTCCACACACAGAGTCCAGTCCACAGGCCTGGAGGAGGGTGGACATTTGGATTCGGTCCTGGTCGAGGGTTTAAACTCTGCGGCTGCAGTTCTTTAATCACACTGGAGTTCGGCTGAACCACAGCTCCGTCAAACCATTTTCGAGAGGGTTCTGCTTCGAATCACTCATGATCCACTGCTCACACACGAAAACAAAAACACTGCGTAAATGATGGTCAACAAGCAAATCGTGCAGGCAGGGCCAAAACCCCAAGACCAGAATATAACATAACACACACACAGAAATCTGCATGTGGCCAGTATGTGTGTGGGTGGACTGGCTATCTAAATGTTTACTGTTCCTGCAGCCACTGCTTCAGTACCTCAGCTGCAGCTTAAAGGAGAAAATAAAAGGGTGGAATCCTTTTTTTCAGTGTATAAAACTTAATTTGTGGCAATTATGTATGAAGTTTTAAGTTGCATGATTATGTCTATAATCCTGATTACAATGTAAGATACTGTAATCATGATTAGTCCTGATTGGTCGTTGATTGAGGAAGTGGATAATTTATTGTGCTTCTGCAACTTGAATCAACATCTTGATTATTTTCAGCGTTAACTCAGGAAATTAAATTGAATGCTTCAATATTGCAGCTCTGTAACTTTTAATGACAAATAACATTATTACCATATGATCCTCCTCGATCAGCTGCACTTCTCGACATTAACGGAGAGTTGTGTTGTTTCTACCTTGGACACGCCACATTTCCTGAGGATTTTTTTGCGGCTTAGCGTGGCCTCAAGTGCCGCAGATTTGGTCAGGACAGTAGCATTTCTTTTATTGTGCTGAGTTAGGGAGAAGATTACTGCACACTGAAAACAATGCCGGTCCAGCTGCCAAGATCTTACTTCAGCAAAACAAACATCCCTGATGAACTGAGGTGGGGGGGTTGTTGTTGTTCAGTCCAAACCACAATCAGAAACCATCAGCAGAAAAAGAAAAAAAAAAGGTTTATTTTCTTTTGCACATGTGTAGCAGTGCAGTGCAGGGATACCTCACCTCAGATTTAAATGATATTAAAACAATGCAGGGCCGTGGCATGTGGTGGTAAGTCGAGTTAACAATGTTCTGCTTCTCTCCACATAAAGCCAGTGGGATTTTTTTTCCTTTGGATTAGTGCAGAAAATAAGCTCTGGGAAGAATAAAATTTTATGATACTTAGGTGTTTTGTTCAGCAAGATAATCTTGCTCACAAATGGTCACCACTTTCATGATTTTTTGGTGTAAATTGAAACACCAGATGCAAAAAGTTAACATCAGGCTACAAACAAACTACACTATGGTCACATGATTTCACACGGCCTTCAAAAAGAGACTAATATTTGACATGAGGGCGTTTAATGTCCCAGACAACCTCATGTAGCAACTTGTTAGCTACCTTCAAATTTCACAAGTATACAGTGATGTATTTTGTTTGGTTGAAGAAAAAAAAAATGTGACAGTCTCTTAGGTCTGTTTTGACCACGGACCTTATTTTGGTCTTCTAAGCAAAATCTCATTAAAATAAAACTTCTAGACGAGGGAACCTGAAGTGCTAAACTCATTTCTGGGTTTCTGGGAGTCCTGCAGCACTCTATAGACCTTTTTAAGAGCAGCCATATTGATATGATATAATTGGGTAAATATACCAGATGGTAAGAAATCTGTCCCAGGCTCCCCTCTGTGATGTGGGGCGCTATGTGTCATATCTGCTTGGTATACAAATGGCTAAGCTAACTGTAGCATGCTGTAGCACGTTCATATGATTTGAACATCTTGGAGCCTGATCTGACAACTGACATTATGATTATGAGATTGTGGCGTGCTTTTAAAGTTGTGTTATATAGTTTGTGGGAACTCTGAGACACTTTTCTTCCATCGCTGTCAGCTGTGTCTAGAAGGGACGCGCTGGTTTACGAAACTCTTGCAAAATTTGAATGTGTTGTTTCTATATTGTGCAGTTTAAACAAACGCTAGCATGATCACTGTCATGAGGTCTTTCATGGGTCTGGGGTTCCCTTCAACACTCAACCATCAGTCTCCGTCTGCGTGTGTTGCTTCCATTCATCTGTGGTCTCTTCTGTCTGGGTCCTCGCATATGGCTGTTATCTCATTGGTTACTCTTGGAAAGTCAGCCGCAAACAAACTCAGAGTTCAAATAACTTTGAGTTCAGATAATTTGAACTTTAAGTGCAGTGCTCGAGGGCAAATCTGAGCTGTGCGCCACGCCAACGGTTGTGGTCCCGCTGAATTGGGTGACACCACTCTCTCCATAAGAAAACAATGGGACAGCCAGCCCAGAGCATTTTTACCACTGATCATGTGTGGGGGGGGCTTTAATAAGTAACACCTGTGTTTACCCTACTATTCATGTCATAATGACTGCTGTGAAAAAGGTGTATTTAACTGTAATGTGCATGGGTTGGTGGTAACTAGTTGCAAGTATGAAGTAAAAAAGTAAAAAGTAGTTTTTTGAGTAAAAATAGTTTTTATGAACTGTACTTTTACTCTTAATTCAAGGATATTTTTGAGTCAATGGGGATTACGTGTAGGGGGGAGAATATGTGAGGAACACCTCTACAAGTTGCTGGCTGCCTGAAGAGAAGTAGTCTGCTGTCTTCTGACATGTTGTTTTTACTGTTTTTACTCCTAAAATATATTAAAATGTGAAGAACTTGTATTTTTAGTAATTTATTAAACAGATCTGTTTTAAACTGGTCTTATACTTTAGTATGTGCATCAAATAGTATCTGCCTTACTCTTTTTTTAAACAATTGTTAATTGTTTTTTTTTTATTTTAATTGATTCTTAACAAAAAAAAATATTTTTATGTACAGTAGACCTATGACATGCAGACACACACGCAGTTAGATTATATGCTGGTTATTGATGTATTAATGATGTTTAGTGATACTTATTTTGTAGTAGTATTTTCTGTAATAAGCTCCTTTGTTGTAGTATTTTAGTAGTAGTAGTAGTAGTAGTATGTGGTTTGTTGTAGTCTTTGCGGCGTCGGTATCACTGCAGTGGCAGGTCGTATCTGTCACTCTCTGTCTGCTGGTTGGGTCCAGAAGGGAACCCCAAATTTGTGAGACACTGGTGAGATTTTTCCTGGTTTCACTCTTGCGAGATCTTGCAGATCTGGGGTTCCCTTCTAGACACAGTGTCTGCCATTACTTGGTAATAGTGACAGCACAGATAATTGGATTGACAGCAGCCCTCAATAACTGGTGAAGGTTTCTTTTTTTTTTTTAATTATTCAAATTTTACATAGTAGTTGGACGGTTGTAACAACAGCCAGAAATGGATAATGAAAGAAAAAAAAAGGGACCACCTCTGCTACATTTAAATGATGGAGTACTGTGTACTATATGTTCCAAAATACATATGAATTCACATTTTTCATTGTGCTCCTCTGTACACTCAGTGAATCTCTGTAGAGTCTCTGCTGTCAGACAGCAGCTCTCTTCATCAAGTAAAGCTTTGTGTATTTTTTGCCAAAGTTGAAATTTGGCACAGCTGCAGCCATATGGCACAGCCTCTTCCAGACTTCCTAGACATTGTTGTCAAAAGTAACATTACAAAAGTAGGTGTGAAAATAGAAGATTGTAAACTTTTTATTGTGGCTTGCATACATTTGACGACACCACCGCAGCAATAGTGGCTTGTTAACCTCTGGTATTTTTTCCAGATTTGTCTATAAAGCAATTTGAATTGGGGGAAAAATGGTAATTTTCACTTTTACTTGAGGCGTTTTTTTTTTTTTTTTGGCATGTTAACTTGAGTATCTAGAACTCTACTCACTACTGATAATGTCACACACACTGTACATAGGAATTTGCATTTCTCTTGCATATATTTATCTCTCACTGATGTGAATGTGTTTCCTCCCTCAGACAAGTTTTAACTTTGTCAGGAATTTTATTTTCATAACCATTTGTTCGATTTGTTTGTTAGAAGGTAGTTAGAAGGACATTGTTATACTTTTTTCTTCTTTAATGCTGCTTTATAGATGATCAACACAGGAATTTATGACTCTGGAGTCGATGCGTTACGCCTTGTGTATTTGTGTTATATGCTTTTATGCATCTGGCTACAAGGAGAATTTCCCCGCAGGGACAATAAAGATGAATTGAAATTGAGAGGATCAGAGCGCAGGAACAAGCAGCAGCAGCAGCGAGCGGGGACTCAGCTCCTCGTTAAAGTTACCCAGTGGAATTTTCATTGTAAACAAACAACTTTCAATGTTTCTCAACAAACCTTCAGGTTGAGCACAGGCGATGAGTGTGTTTCCTACATGATAAACCGTCTGCAAAGCCTCTCTTATGGTTTTAAACGTGTTGAACCCTGTATTGTGAACCTTGTAGTTTTTTATGCAGATTTCTACCCTCATTTTGAGTTATGCATTAACATATTACTGTAATAAAGGTGGATGCATCAGTCTCATCATCTTTGTTTCCATTGTGTCCCAGAGGACAACAACCATACTGCAACAACAACAAAACAATCTTCCAGCCACTGGACTTTCTATTGTTGCTGTTTGCCCGAGCAACAATACTTTCTATTGTTGCTGTTTTATGTCTTTGGATCAATAAACAGATTGGAAAAAATTCTGCTGCCCAGAAAGAAATTTTCCCATAAGCAACATTTTAAATGAATTTGAATTGATGAATGAATTTTTGAGCCATGGTATAGGAACATATGACTCTGTGACAATGATGGTCTGTTGTGTGGATTTTCCCTTTTGTCCAGACTAAAATAGCTCAATGATTATGGGTGGATTTATGAAATGTTGTACAGATATTCATGGTTCTTAGTGGATGAAGCCTGAAAGTGATGGTGATTTTCTGACTTTTCCTCTACTAGCACCATGAGGACCATCTCTGGAACGAGGCCAAAGTGAGCCAAGTGGACTGCGGTGACATCACACCGACCACGGCCAACCTGGACGACCCTCAGTTCTCCCCCTCGAATGGGTGAGTGTTGTGATACTCAGCTCATGTGTGTGCAGAGAGAAAGGTGTTTCCTAAAGTCTTTTTATGTTCAACTCTCGGTATTTTTATAGCTTCTAACTGAATCTCTGTGCTTTGAAATGTAGTTTCTGTCCTGTGTCGCTGTTTGTACTTTCTGGTATCTGCATTATTTTTATAGTTTCATATTCACTTTCAGCTGTGTTGGAGTCATGTTAAGTTACTGCGGATGAAACCCCCTGACTGAAAACATTTCCTGTTTGTGCAGCTTCATAAAAAAACATAGGGGACTTTTATTGTGAAGAATTTAATAGAATTGTATTCAGTTAAAAGACCTTCAAGAAGGTAGCCCTGTTGTCATGGGAATGGTTGATGGGCCGAGTCAAACTGAGTCAAGCCAGGCCACAGCTCTGTGTACGGAAAAGGGCCACGTTTTCATTCATTGTGAACGTGATGTTAGCATTCACCTCATAGCTGTTAGCATGGCTGTAGACTAAATCATTGAGGTTTAAAGGGATAGTTCACCAAAAAAATTAAAATTCAGTCATCTACTCAAGTTTTTTTAGTCCAGACAACACTGCAGTTTTGCACATTCCAGCACATGTGCTGCTACCTAACCGTCATATTGTTTAGGTCACTTTGTCTTGTTTTTAACTCTTTGATTTGTTTTTACTTTTTGATTTTTTTATGGCACACCCTGATGAACAGTGGCTTAACAGATATCAGTTGGTCTTTGAGCATAATTCAAATGAAGGGTTATCTACTTCATCCAGTCTAATATAAACATTTATTCTTTAAGGAGAAGTCTGTAATATGTGCACTGTAATTTATCATAAAATGTCCATGATTTGTCATCAGGGATTAAGGAAGCATGTCAAGTTTGAGCAGCAGCACTACAGCCCTACTATCCTGCTTTGAAATTTCTTTTTCGGGCCAGAATTACTTTTAGTTTGCCTGTTTTGAAAGAAATCATTTCTAATCTTATAGAAGGAGTAGATGCTTATAATGGTTAAATTGACTGACATGTTAATGGAGTCTGGCAGGCAGTGAGACAGATAGTCACTGAACCCAAAGACCAGAGATTTTCAGAGCAGTGGGCTTTTATTTTCAGGCTAACAGACTTTACATTGACAGACAACTGACAGTCATAACAGCTGATCAGCTTACAGTGGAGGACTCGTCGTCTCTTTTTATTGTCAAATTACAATGTTGTGCTCATTCTGGGCTCCTGCGGTGCTCCTGCGGTGCTCCTGCGGTGCTCCTGCAGCCTGCCTGCTTCGTCACATCTTGAGGGGCGGGAGCAGGGGGAAACATTTATCGTATCTTATAATAATATGGATTCATCCTATGTAGAATTCAGTCACTGCCCCCACCTCACTATTTGGACTGCTGTAGTCACTTTTGGACGTGCAGTAGCTACATGTTGCTCCTTTAAGGTGTTAAGTTTAAAGTTGAGAACTGCAGATGTGCAACACCACCAAGGGTTGAAAACCTCACCGGAAATCTTAAAAAAAAATGTGATGATAATGGACACCAGTCCAACCTGCAACTTTTTGATCAATGATGACCTGTTTGCATAAACGGCCGGTTCAAATATCTTGTCCCATGATTTTCTAGCTCACACTGAGATGCAGCATATGGTACAGAAACAAACAAACAGTCCAAACAAACAGTCTGCTTCCTCCAGAAGAAACCAGACAGAGCTCCACTTTCTGTAATTGTTAAGCACACTTTGTCTTTTTCCAGTTATTTTACAACCCAAGCACAACAACCCACACTAATGTAACGCTGATGTCTTCTCTCAGCGACAGCATATTATGAAACACAGAAACAGCTGCTCTACACTATATGTAATTACCACATATTTCCCTGCAGCCTGCCTGTTGTGATGTTTATGAAACCCTAGTGTGTCTCCGTCTGCGTGCCGGTGCGAGAGTGTGAATGTGTGTGAAGCACGTACATAAACCCTCTCACACACACAGGTGTATGCACATACTGTAAACAGCTCTGATACTGTACACAAAAAACAGCTGTAACTGCTCCTTTTGACCCTCCTGTTGCTTCCCATGCGCCGGTTTCCAGGCTGTAACCCTGGATGGTTATTAGTTATGATGCCTGTAGGAAATGGCAAAAGGCTAAATGTCACAATCCACAACACCAGCGTGGATAATCTGTTTCCTACATTTAAAATTGGCTCTGCTGGCTGGTTTGGGAGTTGGCAGCGTTGCGTTGGAGCTGCGCCCGTTATTATACTACAGAACTATACAGATTGAATGTATCTGCCCCACCAAACTGGACTGCCAGAGAGAAAACACTGCAACACACTGTAAAAAAAAGACCATTTGTTTTAACTTAAAGCGACTACAAGGATCTTTAAACTGTTTATGAAATGATCTTATTCATTACTGATGCCTCTATATGACCTAAATAATTTAAGGAAACTATCCTTGAGAAGATTGACTACTATTTATATAATTATTCTTAATTGCTGCCACAAGGTGGGATTCTCCTTGAAATCAGATGAAACCAGCCTGTGTTTATATTTTTCCAGGCAAAGTTAGAGAGATCAGTACATTAATCACTTATTTTTGACATGTTATCTGATATTTTCTTTATCTGCTTATATATAAAATAAAATAAATATAATGTATTATTTATAATATAATACACAAATGAAATATGTCATGTACTTTATTCTATATTTATTATTTTAATTGATTATATTTTGTTATTCTGGTGGAAACATGTATTCCTTGTAGTAACTCTACAAAAGTTAATGTTTGTGCTGCCCTACAATTTTAAGTTGACTGAATTTGACAAAGACAAGTTGAGGTAATGCTGCAATAATTTTAGACAAATAAACTTTTTCTAGTCAAAGAAAGTTAATTCAGTTGTAGTTGAGAAAACATGTTGATTGAGCTTGAGTTATTAAGTTGAATGAACAACTTTTCAGTCACGGTGACAAACATTACAGACAAATTAGATTTTCTTTTATTATATTTTCTCAGTTTGAAAAGTCAGTTCTTCATTTCACAAAAAACAACATCTTCATCTGATCCTGTCAGAGCTAATTTGTCCCAGCACTGACACAAAGACAACTTGTGTAACTGCTCCCAGTGAATTTATTAAATATTAAGTGTGAGGGGGTTAGGACTGAATTCAACTATTTGACTAACCGTTATTGTGGTTCATAGTTTTTTTTTTTTTATTATTCTGAAAACAACCAACATTCATCATCCATTCATCAGGCCTATTCATCTACTTCATTAGCCTGAAAAAATTAAAGTGTGTTTACATTCCTTATGTCTGACCTGTAAAATTAGGAGTTTAAATATGTAAAATAATGCAGCCTTTTATTTTATTTTATTTCCTTTCATTTTGTTTTATTAGTTTTTCCAAAAAGAACTGAAAAATTAGTGCACCTCTGTAATCCTTGATTGGAGGCAGTATCTCAGTCTGTAAGGACTTGGTTTGGGAACCAAAGGGTTGCCAGTTCAAGTCCCACACGGACTAAAGTGTGTGGACTGGGAGCTGGAGAGGTGGCAGTTCACCTCCGGGGCACTGCTGAGGTACCCTTGAGCAAAGCACCGAACCCCTTACTGCTCGGGGAGCCTGACTATATGTATGTATGCATGCAGCCCCCCCACTCTGACATCTCTCTCAGATGCATGTCTATAGGTCCTGTTTGTGTGTGTGTGTGTGTGTGTGTGTGTGTGTGTGTGTGTTTCAGGCCTGTGTATGTATGTACAAAATTACAACAGAGTGAAAAAAAAAAGTAATTTCCCCTCAGGGATTAATAAAGTATGCCTTCTTCTTCATATTATTATTGCTTAAATAAACACCATGTTGCATTTAACATCTTTTCTCATTCAGTTTGAGTCTCGTACATTCCTTCTGTTTAATGAGCTTTAGCGCTGCTAAAATAACAAAATAATAAGTGTCTCTCAGCAACAGACATAACCAATGGGCTTATTAGACTATGAAGAAAATGATCATCTTCTAATAAACAATGTAAACATCCTTTAACTTAAGATGTTAGCTGGTTATTCAAATAAAATCACTGATGATATAATGACATCATTTTCATATTTATAAAAAGGGCTGCCTTGAGGTCAGTAAAAGGCTGGATTTGGCCCACGAGCTGCCAGCTGAATAGGCCTGATGTACAGCATGTTTTCTTCAAACTATAACAAAGTAAGTTTTAGAAGAAGTCATGTTTGAGTTCTGAAAATAAATACTTGAAATTTTAAGTTTAATTAACTTGAATGAATAAAATTTGTATATTTATGTCAAGTTAACAAGAAACAATAAGTTGATTCTACTTAATTATTGTATGTTTTTTTTTTTTACAGTGCATCTGAGAGGACGGCTCATTAAAACCATTAGCACAATATGGGCTTCTCATTGGCACATGACAGCCATTTAGCCTCCGTCCCATAACAGAACCACAGTCTTGCTAACACCTGGTGGAATTTTGTAGTTGAATAGTTTGCAATAGCCTCCCTTCACCCTCCTGACAGCCTCGCGTGTATACGCAGCGGGAAACAAAAGTCACGTACAAACAAATGCCACTTTTTAGGTATGGAGGAATGCGCACACACTTGGCAGCTGACAGGAGCACATTAATTTTCACCCCCCCAAAAGAAAGAAAAAAAAAAACGCTCATTGCCTCATTGTCCCTCCTTCGCTCATTGGCTACTTCAGTCGCCCCGTTCCCTTTGGATTTTCCCATGCCCTGCTATCTTTTCTCAAGTCTTAATCTTTTCATTCTGTCAGGCCCGCTCTCGGCAGCCTCCGCGCTATTTCCAAAGGTCTGGGCTTCATGCTAATTGTCTCTCAATGGCATGGTTACCTCCCACCTACATAATGCACCTTGTTTCCTCCGCTCAGTCTGGGCTGCACCATTTTGGCTCATTCAAATTCAGGAGGGAGCAGGACTGTAAAAGCAATGCCTCGGGCTACGGCCGTGCAAAGCAACTACCAAAAGGAGGAAAAGAAATGATTTGCCTCCCCGTTTTTGGCGGAAAATTTCTGTGGGTGGGCTGACCAGTGGGACGTTTTGAAGGATGAGTTGCATGTGATTGCTGTTGTGTTAGACGAAACGTCATTCCTCAACGGCGAGCTCTCCGTGCCAGCATTTATCACACAGTTCATCATGTCACGCAGCCGCAGCAGCAGCGGCAGCGGCGCTACCGAATCATACCTCCACGTCATTTTTGAATTAGCTTCACTTTCAGTTCGTCTTCAGCTTCTGCCAGCGCTTTGATCTATAGTTCTCAGACGCATCAAGAAGGCAAAGGAAGGTAAAGGTTATAAAAATCATATTCGCCACGTGAATGCGGAGCCCCTCTTGCAGGTTAAACGGGAGTGCTGTCGTGAAAGGCGCACATAAATTGTGCTAATTGTGTCCACGTAGACCCCAAATTGGCTGTTTTTCTTTTGCTGGAGAGATCTCAACCACTCAGGACTAAGACGACAGCCATGCACCATTAACATCTATTCAAGTGCACACGCTTTGATCTTCGCTGAGAGAGGGGGAACACAGGGGGAGAAAAATAAGGAGAAAAAACATCATCAACAATTCAAATGCGCCCAATTATTGGACCATAAATAAAAGCCTAATTAGCATAACTTGCTTCCACATTGTTGCTATTTTTACATCATTTCTTCTTCTCTATTTTTTGGGTGTATTGTGTGTGTAGGCTTCTGCATTGGAGCGCTTGAGTTATGATGGAGATGCTTAATTTCATAGCGAAATTGCAGCACTAATTAAAACTGCTGGATAAATATTTGCTTTTTGCACAGGATCCGCATGTGTTTTTGTTTGGAAACATGGAAAAAAAGAAGCATTTTATGTTATCTCAGAATCCTGATATCGTCACAGCATCGTTTTGATGCATATCACAAAACAGTCAACACAGCGTCTGTGACATGTCAAACTAATGACTCCTTAGTTTACCTCTGATGTCACGATCATCAACGTCAGCATTTATTTAGCCATGAAATATTTTCTTTTTGGCCTGCAGTTGCCAATTAAATTAGACCTCAGTTGATTTTGCGTCTTCTAAAATTAGGACCAGAGCAAGGGAAAGTACTGAAACACCGCAACCAGAATGAGTTTCACACATCCTCCCTGAAAGGTTTTTGTTTTCCAGTCGCCCTCCGTGATGGTTGCTTATAAAGGGCAGCCTGTCTGCTCTGTCTGGTTTGGGTTATGAAGTCACTTTTGAGTACAGGAACAAGACGGCGAGGATCAGGTCGGATCATGGTTCTTTCCCAGCGTCTTCTGAAACATTGTTTTTGATCAGACAAACTGGGATCTCCAGAAATGGAAACAGTATCTCACCACTCCTTTTTCCCCCCCTTTAACCCTTAATCGACATTTAGACAGCATCTGTCCATCTGTACGTCTAGGAATGTCTGCTGGGAATGAAACCTGCACTGATTGGTTATAGTGTCGTCTGTCTGACCAGTGGACCATGATTATAATGAGCTTTAAAGATGGCATTCCCACGCAACTCCTTTGCCGCCTCTGGGTTAAAAACCTCAACACCCAGTGATACTCCACTGTCCTCTCCCACACACTTTCAACACGTCGGGCCAGAGCTTCGGCCTGCCATTTGACTTCGAGACATCTTTTGTTCTCTTGTGGTTTTGAGTTTAGTTTTTATTACACGCTCTGATTCATCTAATTCCAATTTATAATTGCCAGTTTGAGGCGCAGAAGGTTAGAATAATAAGCCAAAACTTCTCTTGAGCTTGAATGTTTTCCTTGGTCACTGTTGATGTCATTCGGCCATTAAAATGCCAAAAAATGACTTAATTGTAATTTCCATCCAAGTTGCGGAGGGAAAGAACACTGATTTCCAATAAGTGTCTCTATAGATTAGTGCAAGGGGTTGTTTTGGGCGGTGTTGGTTGTCTTTCTGGCAGGAGCAGACAATAAAAAGAAAAAAATATGACGAAATAATTCATTTTTTAAAAACTTTTCTCATCTTTTAGTTTGAATCGGTTTGACTCAGAACTGGAAAATCTGCTCATCTAATAACAAATTAAGCAAAAATGCAAATGGTGTGAAGCGAATTTCCACTTGTTTAGCTTTTACAATTGGACTTCATTAAAATGGAAAATTTCTGCAATTTCTTTGCATTAAAATGTAATTCTATACAATTAAAAAGACTTAGATAAAAGTTGTTAAAAGTTATTAGTTGTCAATCAAAGTACTTTTTTTTTTTGCCTAAACCAAATGCAGGAATTGTAACGTTGGACTGGTCAGTGTCCCAATGCTTCAAACTATGACACCG
This sequence comes from Lutjanus erythropterus, assembly GCF_056507025.1. Taxonomy (NCBI): domain Eukaryota; kingdom Metazoa; phylum Chordata; class Actinopteri; order Lutjaniformes; family Lutjanidae; genus Lutjanus; species Lutjanus erythropterus. The sequence continues at coordinate 37,901,682 of NC_139321.1, read as the reverse complement.
TATGACCTATGACATCCAGAGCTCCACGGTCAAGTTTGCAATAATAAATATACACTGTATGAGTACACTTTCAAAATAAAGGCTTCAACTACCTGGTTAGCTTTATGAAAATATCAAGTATGTATGTTAAAGGCACAATCAGTAGGATTTGTCTGAAATAGTTGATTGTTGAATCTCATTCCCATGACGTCAAATACCCATGTTTTGAGTTTGTAAAGTGTCTTGACTGCAGTAAAGTAATGAGAAAATAAGGCAATAAAGGCAGCAGGCAAAGTGAATACAGACACCACAATACACATCTAGTGGGTCATAATTGATGATTGAAAGGAATTATGTTTACAAGAGTCTGTACGTTTTTAAGAAAAATGTTGCATATTTTGCTTTTAACATATGAAATGTCAATATAGTTGACACAAATCCCTGGTTGACCATTGACTGTAAATAAAAATGGACGCCATTTCTCCACTTTCTACCTCTGTACAAAAATGAAGCCAAAATAACCCCATGTGACATCATTTGGAGCCAGAGTCTGCGCGGTGGTGATCAGGGTTTGAGCCACGCTTTCGAGTTCCCACCCACACAGCTTTCAATCATGGCGTGAAACCTCTGTTTTATAGCATGAAATAACTAATTAAAACTAAACTTAACAAACTCACAATTAACACAGAAACCATCTTTGGGAAAAATTTATTTGACAGGCACTTTTTTTTAGTTTGGCCTCTGCTAACATGGAGGGGGCGGGAATTATGACCTATACTGCAGCCAGGCATCAGGGGGCAATGTTTTGGTTTCACTTTTACGGAGCTGTCATGTTGTCCATTTTTATGTCAGTGTGTTTCGTCCACCTCAACTCCTCCTTTATTCTACGTCACCTGACTTTAACAGCACACAAAACATCGTCCAGGAATGACGCTGTGGGTCCCTACAGCATCATAGTTTGAAGCAAAGGCGCGCTGACCAAGCTGCTGTACTTGATGTGTTAAATAATAGGAAACACACCAGTCATTTCTAGCACACAGGTTGACGTCAGAGAACCTTTTTGTGAACTCCTCTTCTTCACAGTTTGTGATGAAATAAGCTGGCAGACAATCGTCTTTGTCTGCCTGATGCTGAAGTCAGCAGGAGAGTGAGTTTGTGTGGAGGTCTATTGTGTCTGCATGTTGAATCCAGACCACCTCTCCACGTTGATCAGTCAAAGAAAGCCAAAGATCACATCTCCTTTCTCATCAGCCACCATGAAATCACGCTCGAAGGGGGGGAGGAAGATTCTCCACTCTCGATGAGTGCTGAAGTTCAGGCTGCTTTTTCACAAAGCTCCTATCGTGGCTGACCCGCCACTGAACCTCTCGGCTCTGTCTCGCAGTCACTGCCAATGTAAGCAGATGCCTCTTCAGGGTTCACTTTCAGTCTCTTATTTATGCATGGGATGATAATGCTATCCCGCATGTGATACTTCAAGAGAGGGAAGAGTCAATAACTAATGGAATTCATGCTAAACAAGCACTCCTCTTCCCTCTTAGCGTACCACCCAGGTTTTCCACTGATACGCTCACCTCTGCTGAGCATCGACTCCCGAGCCCACACAGTTTGCCACAACAGCTTTAGCTCAATTACTGCAGGTCCTGCAGGATTGAGCCCTTTATATCTCCAGCTGGGAAAGCTCACTCCTCTAAACTCCATGAGCGGGGAAGCTTTTGGAAAGATCTATAAAATGACATCCAGAATAAAAAAAAAAAAAAAAACCTCCCACCCTGCCTCTCCCTCGCTCTCTCTCCTTACGGCTCCATAATACAAGGTTTTACAGTTTGAAAGAAGGTATCAGTCTCTTATAAGTCCTGCAACTGGATACTTTTCATCCGCAAAAGTTCAGCAAACCATAAATCAAACGTTGTACTTCAGCAGAAATTATATAATCAAAGGATACGTCCGCAGTGTGAGAGTCAGCACAGTCATTCAGATGGATTGTAAACAAAATCAGGATACGGTGTGTGAAGCAGAGTTTAACACGTGAAACATCTGAAGAGTTCAGAGATGTTTTCTTCCAAACCTGCTGTCCAATATTTCACGTTAGGGTCTGTTGGCAGGTGAGGAGACAAATGTACTGTGTAAACACAACCTCTGGATATACTGTATTATCATATGTTGTTAATAATATAGTTAACTTGAACTGGTAGTATGTAGGAATACAGGATTTAAGATCTTTTTAAGGAGTTTTATTGTTTATTTTTTATTTATTTTAATTTATATGTGATTAAATATAGTGTATTGTTTGGTAAATAAATTAGCAGTGCAGTCTAAGACAACTCTGTCTCCTCGACATTACTTTTAACAGTAATTTACAGCAGCAAATATGTTGACCAGATTGTAAATTTTATCACCATAATAATAGGTAAATGTTGCCTAAACGTTACCACACATATATCAGGATACAAATTTGAGTGTCGGGGGACGAAGTCCTACATTTTAGCCCCCACCATTCACACCAATTGCTTTCTGAAGACTTACAAAAATAATACAAAATGATCATGGTTTCTTTTCCATTCAGAAAAGCAATTCCTGCTGGAGTTTTACAGGAAAACAGTGTTGGAGAATCTCCCAAAACAATGGAAGTGAATGGTGACCAGTTTTCAAACATTAAAACGCAATTGATATAAAAACATTAAATGCCTCCATACTGCTTGTCTGGTGTAATCCAAGTACTGTACCAGATTATTAATTTCCACATGACAGGGTTGATCTAATTCCCGTTATTTTGTTAGAAATAAAAGCTCGGGAATTAAGATTTTATGATTTTAAAACCTTTTTTTAATGATTTGGACTAAAGCCATTGTAGCCACTGGTGTTTCAAACTATTTTATTGTTGAAAATCTACAATTCAATGTAATTATAAGTAAGGTGGAATATTTTAATCTGTTTTAATCTTAGTTGATCCTTGATTGCTTTTAATATTTCTTTATTAAGCTGTATTTCTCTGTTACATGTGCTATATGTGCTGCTACTGTCTTGGCAAAGGCACTGCTTTGGTTTTATTTTTAAAATTAAGTCATTATTAACATTCTAAACATTATTTGTGATTTTTTTTTATTTGATATAGATAAGAGAATCCTACTATTAAAGGCTTCCAACTAATAAAACCTCACTGTCCTTCCCTGCTGGATAGTGGATAGGAACAAACATAAAAATTGTGTTTTAGCTCATTAAACACATGATATTTTGTTTTTCTTCAGAGGATATCCAGATTCTTCTCTGGGGTCACAGCCACCCCTTTTTCTCCAACATGGAACATTCCATTACCGCTTGTGCAGAACCATTTTTGACCAATTTGGTTTGGAACCCCTAAAGTTCCCAGTCAGAGCCAAAAAATAGCAGGTTTTCCTTGACCTGGAGTGGAAGCCGTGATTACATCAGTGGGCGTTTCATAATCTTGAGGTTGGAACAACCCATTGTCATCCTAACTCATCACATACTGATGATTTGTCACCACCCCTCACTGTCTGATGCTGAAAAAGAAGGTACTCTTTAGTGCCTATTTCTTACACTGTCAAAAAGCCTCTTTGACCATGTGGTCAAACGCTTGTAGTTTGGTTAGGTTTAGGCACAAAAACTGCTTGAGTAGATTTAGGACGGGAGCAACCTGCAGCTCCAGAGTCGCATGCATTCAGCCCCTCGTCAGTGGCTACCTCTGGCTTTAGTAAAAATTATATGGAAATGAAGGACATTTTCATTTTCAACATGAATTCTTAAGCTTTGAAAAATTACTACTAATATTTTAAAACCATTTCAAACCTCAAACATTCAAGTTTATCTAAAGAAGAAAATTATCTCAAATCACAATTATAGGTTGACCAAACATTTTTTAAAGTTTATTTTTAAAGTTGGGTTAAAAAATCTACTGGAGTACATTCTCTTGAAATTTTGAGTTATGTCAATCTTTTTTTTACAGTGTAAAGTTATGTAGCCATAAACACCAAATTTAAAAAGGAAACTAATATTTTGCCAACTAAAATGTGAGTCATAGCCTGCGTCAATGGCTTGGTACCTTTTCCTCTAAATTTAATTTAATTTAATTGTTGTGGCTCCAGACAGATTTTATTTTTCTTTTTTTTTGTCAAAAAGTGGCTCTTTTGATAGCCAAAGTTGCAGCCCCTGGTTTGGGGTTACTATAAAGAAGTCAGGAGACACACGTGTGTCATGTGAAGTCACTGATGCGACTCGCAAGACGAAAGTCACATGACCGGTGAGTCTTATACAGCCACATTGAAGTGACTTGAAAAGCCAAGTGCGTATCTCAGCCGCTAATAGAAAGGATGGCGAAGGCAACAATTGAAAAGTCATGTGAGAAATCATCATAAAAAAAAACAAGCCTGCAGTGATCTGCCAATAAAATCCAAAACTTAATGCTTGGTGAGGATTTATTGATTTATTTCCACTTCCCTTGTGCATTACCACTTACAACTGGTGGAAACTCAGGCTAGTTTGATGGATAGCACCAAAGAATCCTGATGGGAAAAATTTGGTGAAAAGACGTTGCCAACACGTCTCACGTTTCCCAGGTAACATTAATATTTAGATAGATTTTTATATTTTATGGCTTGTTTATGAGCAAGAAGCCAATACCAAAAAAACACATTACTTTTGATTACAGCAGCAGTTTACTGCAGCTGATTTGCTCGACCTTTGAGCCTTTTAAAGAAAATATGTGTCTGAACTGGAACGGTTGGAAAAAGGTGAAACTATGACTTCTGACAGTCTTGACAGAAGCAGGTACTATATGTTACAACAATAGTAATAAATCAAAACACTGGGAATTTTTGGAAGGATCATACCTGAAAATTGCATACTGACATATTGGCCTGAATACTACAAAAGCACTGTGCATGTGTGCATAGCTAAAGGTAATTTCCAGCTCCAGTTCAGATGACGGGCAGTTATTAACATCTAAAAACAAGACGCAGCTCATTGTTTCTTTTCCAGCAGCTCCACATATGTGTTCAGTGATTGATTTTAAATTACCTGCACAAATATGCAGGCATGGTAATGATATGATTATATCCTACTGTACAAAATGTATGTCAAATAAGCTCCTAAGTGCTCTGAGAGTTAAGCATAAGAGGCAGCATCTGAGAGTTCAGCAGGTCAGCTAAGAAGGCTCTGCCTGAATATTTCCAGGCGATTAAATTCAGTGGTGAGAGTCTTGTGAAGACCCTCCAAACCCTGCACCTGGTTCGTATTCCATCCTCACAATCTGCTTTCTTTGGACACTGCATCTTCCTCTTATTTGATTTCAGCTCTTTGAGATATAAAATACACGCTGATACTTAAAAACTGTCTTCGGGGATGGTGAGGTGAGGCGGAGGGACGGCCCTCTGAGCCATTTGGAAAATAGATTTATGGAGAATTGGCAGCAGGGTGTGGACTGTCAAAGGAGTTCTGAATGAGACAGAAAGCCATACAGTCTATATAGCAACAATTATGGGATCTATTAATGCTTTTTTCGTACCCACCACTTGAACAAGTCAATCTTGGATTCTGTTCAGGTATTTTTACGAGATGGTTCAAAGGACTTATGGCACCAAATTTCCCTCACATGGTTCCTGCCCCTGCTGAACAGTGTCAGCAAACACTTTATCTGATAAGATGGATGCCTTAGATGCGGAAACCCGCCTGAATTTCCATCTGTCCCACAGTCAGGATGGTCTACATTTAGGTTTTTATGACTTAGCAAACGGAGGTGGCTCCGAGGTTATTAGATAGCAGTAAATTCCTGCGCTTCATGCCATTATCTTGAGTAAGGGTATATATAATGGATCGTGATAGCTTTACTGGTCCTCCAAAGTCCTCTCTGGCTATAAGTATGGAAAGCTACTTCTGCTGGCAAAAACAAAATAATTCATCAGAGACATGAAGATATTCAAGTAATCAAAGTTGGAGACAGTAGTTGCCGGTGTCAGCATTACAGCAGAACAAGGAGCTGAATGAATCTTCATCGATCCAAGAGGGGTTTTGCTTAGCACGCATGACCTTTATTCAACAAGAAGCCTGACTCCACTTCCAACCTGGAACCTGTTTCACCATTTTCCATCAAACCAACCTTGGTAAACTTTACTGTCTATAAAAGGCAGGAATAACAGCGGAGAAGAAGTCATTCAATATACTTCCCGGGTTTCAAGTCCTCATGAGCAAACCACGTTTTCATATCACAGCCAAACAGGGGCCTGCTGTCTCCTGGTAGGTGAAGACTGGGACACAAAAAAACCCCAACATGTGCCCTTTTTTCCATGCATATGAGCTGGCCTGGCTTGATGAGCTTAACTTTGAGTGGAGCAGCTGTAAAACAGTGGTTAAACACTTCATTTCCTGTATGTTGAGTTGGTGCTCCCACTTATTAAATGTTCATTTGTTATTTTGTGTTTATGATGGGCAAACTTAATGTTATGTTATGTTTATTGATTGATTGTTTGAGTTGATTGAGGACTGATTGATTGACTGACAAGTCAGCTGTCTGATATTCATTGTGGGCGTGTTTAATAAAAGCCTTGCACCCGCAGCTGAGTTCAGTTGTCAGTAACCTGACCTGGAAAACAGCAGCAACTTTCTGCTGCTGTATAGCCCTACTCTGTCAACACTGTATGTTCTTCACAATAATAGTGTGTTATTTTCAGGATTGGAAGGGTTATTTTAAAAATGTATTTCCAGACAATTACTAATTGCCTGTTAAAATTGTAGCCAGTAACCTAATCAATACATCATCATCATCAATTTTAAAGTAATGTAATTTGATTACATTTCATTATTTCTGGATTACCATGCTGGTCACCACCATCACCTCAAATATTTTTCAGCACTAGAAGTAGTGGTAGATTTTGACAGTTTAGCTAACTGTACATCAGCAGTTGTACTTTGTCGTTAGCCCTAGTGATTGGTCTAGTAGCTAAAATTAGTGGTTGTTTTGTGTAGCTAATGCTCGTAGTTGGTCTATCCAGCCAATATTGGCAGTTGTTATGTGTAGCCAATGCTAGCCATTGTTCTGTATTGCTAATGAAAGCAGTTGATCTGTAAATGTGTTATTTTCAGGAATGGGCGAGTTGCTTTAAAAATGCATTCTGATACAATTACTAATTACCTGTTACCTGTTTAAATGCAGTCAGTAACCTGATCTAAGTGTATGTAACTTAATTACATTCCATTAACTCTGGATTACCTCAGTACCAAAGGTGGTGAAATTGTTTAGCTTAATATGTTTTATGCCTGTTGTTCAGGTACTCATTTTTTGTCCAGCTTCCTATGTTACGTGCAAATGCACGTATGGATTAAGAGCAGTGATTATGCACTTTTAAATGAACTATTTTAAGAACGCTATTCACACTCAAACGTCATGTACAACTGCCATAAACTTATTTTTACCAACACACCATCCTGGTCATCAGCATCACCACCTACAGGCCCAAAATACTATTCAGCACTAGTATTCTTTCTAGTTTCTGCACCTTAACTGGAGTCCACCTGTGGCAAATCAAATTGATTGGACATGATTTGGAAAGGCACACACCTCTATAAAAGGCCTCACAGGTGACAATGAATTGTAGAAGCAATGAGGTCAAAGGAACTGCCTGCAGAGCTCAGAGACAGGATTGTTGCAAGGCACAGATCTGGGGAAGGCTACAAAAAAAAATCCGCTGCACTGAAAGTTCCCAAGAGCACAGTGGCCTCCATAATTCTTAAATGGAAGAGGTTTGGCACAACCAGGACTCTACCAAGAGCTGGTCGCCTGGTGAAACTTAGCAATCGGGAGAGGAGGGCTTTCATAAGAGAGGTGACCAAGAACCCGATGGTCACTCTGACTGAGGTCCAGAGATCCTGTGTGGAGATGAGACAAAGTTCCAGAAGGACAACCATCACTGCAGCCCTCCACCGATCTGGGCTTTATGGCAGAGTGGCTAGACGGAAGCCTGTCCTCAGTGTGAAACATATGAAAGCCCACTTGGAGTTTGCAAAGAAGCACCTGAAGGACTCTGAGACTGTGAGAAGCAAGATTCTCTGGTCTGATGAAACCAAGATTGAACTGTTTGGCCTCAATTTTAAACATTATGTCTAAGAAAACCAGGCACAGCTCATCGCCTGCCCAATACCATCCCAACAGTGAAATGTGGTGGTGGCAGCATCATGCTGTGGGGGTGTTTTTCAGCAGCAGGGACTGGGAGGCTGGTCAGGATTGAGGGAAAGCTGAATGGAGCAAAGTACAGAGAAATCCTCAATAAAATCTGTTCCATAGCACTCAGGACCTCATACTGGGCCGAAGGTTCACCTTCCAACATGGCAATGATCCTAAACACACAGCCAAGACAACACAGGAGTGGCTTAGGGACAACTCTGTGAATGTTCTGGAGTGGCCCAGCCAAAGCCCTGACTTGAACCCAATCGAACATCTCTGGAGAGACCTGAAAAAGGCTGTCCACCAAGTCCCCATCCAACCTGACTGAAGAATGTCAGAATGAAGAATGAAAATGTCAGAAAATCCCCCAATCCAGGTGTGCAAAGCTTGTTGCGTCATACCCAAAAAGGCTCGAGGCTGTAAGTGCTGCCAAAGGTGCTTCAACTAAGTACTGAGTAAAGGGTCTGGATACTTATGCTAATGTGATATTTCAGTTTTTCCTTTTTAATAAATTTGCAAGAATTTGTAAAATTCTATATTCACTTTGTCATTATGGGGTACTGAGTGTAGATTAATGTGGAAAAAAATAATAAATTAAATGACTGTAGCATCTGGCTCCAACATAACAAAAGTGAAAAAAGTGAGAGGTCTGAATACTTTCTGAATGCACTGTATATGAGAAAAGAGTTTGTTAATTTAAAATGTGTCCCTGTTGGCCCATAAAAGCAACAGACTGAAGCTGACCAGACAGCCAGACACAGTGGATCAATTGGCCAAAAAAACTGATTAAAAACAAGTCATACAGAACTGTCAGTACCAATCAGTAGAGCGGAAATAAAGTAATTTATTAGACACAAAATCACAAAAGATATAATGGCAGAAGTTACAGGACAGCAATACAAAAGGAAGACATCTGTACCAGATCCAACACGAAGTAGGAGTGGAAAGGACTTTGGGGAAGAGCAGTCATGCTAGATTGATTTATTCATTGAGGCTCATTTGGAAATAGAGTGGGAACTGTGATGTCTGCCACCAACCTGAGACAAACAAACATGTATTTTTTTATTTGGCCCACATATGAAAGAGAGAGACGTGTATTAAAATGTGTATTTGAAAAAAGGGATTGTGAGCATGGCATTAAAATCAATCTTTACAAGGAGCACTAGAAACTCCTTAATGCAACAGTAGGTGGCGATAATGCTGCAACTGGTTGCAAGGCACCATTAACACCGAAGACGAAGAAGAAGAACAACACTGTTGCCATGTTGCACTGCTCATTGATATATGTTGCTGCTGCTATCATTAACTGCCTCTGCTACTTCTGCCATGTAGCATTTCATAAACAAGCTAACCAAGTTAGCCAACAATCTGCTCATGTAGCTTCAGGACACTTTGTGGAGGACTGATGTGTTTGTCATGTTGGTAGATTCACCTGTTGGCCTCAAACACACCTAGAAGATGGAGTTTCCGGTGGCCATGTTGTGGACTACAGTATCTCTTCCTGGAGGAATTACTCTTTAAAATACTACTGCTTCATCAAGGTAAGCTAGCTATGCTATGCTATGCTATGCTATGCTATGCTATGCTATTGTGAGTTGCTGTGTTCAGTTGGTGTTTGGGTGCTTGGCTGAACTGACGAGGCTTAATAGCCTGTTTGTTGGCTTGCTGGCTGCTGATTTTTGCTATTTCAACCCATGTGCAACTTCAGCATTAGCATGTTACTTGTTAATTGTGTGCTGTCTTGTCTTGGAGTGTTTGAGCTCATTTCCTCATTAAGCTGTTGTTGCTTTGGAGCATTTCTACAAGTTAAATACAAACTAGGCCTCTTTTAGTGGTTAATATTTTACAGAAGAGTGAATTTTGCAGATGTTAACATGACTTTGGTCTTGCACACAGTCCATTTACACAATTATTGGCTTCTTGTGGATCATGTTCATGTCATAATTCTATTTAAACTGCTGTTCTACATGACATGCTGTGCTGCACTCACCTCCTTTTACTGTATGTCAGTGTACCAGTGATCTCATGCTACTTATCACTGCTGAACATCATTGTATAAAACAGATTATTCTTCCGATGCTTTAACGTTTTTAAAATCATAATTAACTGTATAGTTTTCAGTTGAGGAATCTCCACATGGCAGCCAGCCGACCAGGAGGATGGTCATATTGTGGTTGGCTGTTTGTTGGCTTGCTGGCTGCTGATTTCTGCTATTTCTACCTATGTGCAATATTAACATTAGCATATTAATTGTGTGCTGTCTTGTCTTGATGTCTTTGAGCTCCTTTCCTCGTGCTTATTGGTTGGGACATTGAGATGATTTTATGATGCTGATTAATGATGATGAAATACAATATTCATGTTTGAATTATAACTATTACAGCAATATCCTTCTATATTGGTATTGGCATGTTTGTTTGTTTTTAAACAGAATTAGAAGTATTTGATAATAACATTTGAGGGATCATTGCAAAAAAAAAGGATATACATTTTGCACATAGGCTTTGTAATATTGTGTTGTGTATAGGGTTGAATATTGTTTGCATTTTATTGAGACTGATGTTGATATACTGATACTGATTCTTGATACTGTTATCGATACCTCTCGCCATAATTTGGTGTAAAACATAAAGACATTACTTGAAAAGATTCAGCAGTGGTTCTCTTTTGCAGAAATAAGTTCACTTGTTTCCTGAGTCATTACATTTAGCTGAATTTTTTAAAAATTCAATCAAGTGAGCCCACATTTTTTGAAGTTTTGCCCTGTCAAATGTTTATTTAATGTAATAAATACCAACAGCAGTATCCTTTGTCCAGGAACCTTTAATACTGCTCCTTGATAACCAGTGTCCTAGTGTATATTATATTCTGTAAAAAGAGTATTGGCTGATAAATAAATATCAGAACTGTTGTATTCCCTAGTATCAGTATCAGTGTCAGCTTCAAAAATCCATTAACAGCTGGGCTTAAGTTCAAATGTTGTGTGTATTATTAGTTGATTTCTTCATGTACTGTTTGCCAGTTATCACTGCTAAAGATCATTTTATAAGAGACAAACACACTGCAAAAAAAAGTTTCCCGTGGCCATGTTATGGACTACATCCTGGCTTTCTGAAGGAGCTTCTCAAAAAGTTGCTTCACTTCCTCAAGGTAAGTTATGTGTCATGTTAACACACACGTGACCTGCTCTGTTCAGTCGGTGTTTATGTGCCCGGCTGTGCTAATGAAGCTTAATTAGTCTTCATTAGACGTGCTTATTGGCTTTTTGGCTGCTGATTCCTGCTTTTATGCACCATCCTCTACTTAGAGTCTGTGCAGTATTAACATGATAATTGTGTGCTGTCTTGTCTTGGTGTGTTCGAGCTCATTTCCTCATGCTTGTTGGTCAGGACGGGCTTTCAGATGCTTTTTATGATGGTGAAATGCAACACTCATGTTTAAATGTTGTGTGTGTTCTGGGTTGGTTTGAATATGTGGAATATTAAGTTGCTGTTTCTTTGGCTGCTTGTGGATCATGTTCATATTATAATTTCATCTAAACTGCTGTTGTACATGACATGCTGCTGCTACACTGTGCTGCACTCACCTCCAACCTCATCTTTACTGTATATCAGTGTACCAGTGCTCTTGTGCTAATTATCACTGCTGAACATCATTTTATAAAACAGATTATAAAACACTGTCTCACATGCTCACATTATGGTCAGGTACTGGACATGATCTCTGTGGTTTGGGATGCTGACCAGGAGAAATGGTCATATTGTCTTTAGTGCTGCCGTCCCACACTTTCCCTAAGACATGCTCCACATCAGTCATTCCCAAAGACTGGGTCAGGACCCATAGATTTTATTTGAATCTCCTAAAAATAAAGGACTATGGAAGAAATTCAGCATAATTCAAGATTTATATCAGCAGTACATATTTTATTGAGCATTTAAAACATATATTGTTTAAGTGAAGAGAGAAAAAAACAAGATCCTCTTTGAGTTGAGTTGAGCCCCCCCGAAAAAAAATAAAGTTGCTGAAGTAAGTTCTTGAAATTTTGAGTTATCTCAACTTTTTTTTTTTAGGTTTGTTTTTGTGACGAGAGAAAATATAAAAATGGAAAGGTCCTGTTAACTCAAACTAAACTAGTTTATTTTTTTATTTATAAATGGAAATGGCAGTGACATTGGTCGGGAACACACAAATTAACCCTTGTAGAATTTATTAATGATGCCCTCTGTGAACTGGGTCATTATTGTTTGTCATTTTTAAAAAGTGTGTCTCCAGAAAAAAGTTTGGGAAACATGGCTCTACATAATAGCTGGCGTGTGACTTACAGCAGATCTCTGCTTGATAAACCTGAAATGCTTAATGAACAACTTTTAAAACATCTATTCACATAATTATTATATTGCAGATGAGTTGGATGACTGGAGCAATTGGATATATTTCTTCTACAGTGGGTTTTGTGCTTTGTTTTGTTTCATCCCTTGAATAGGAGATTTTGAGACTGTAAAGGTTTTCTGCTCCTTCAGTGTGACATCGACTTTAAGCATTCCTTTTTACATTTTTTTGCATTTGTTGAGGTGGACGGTGGTTTTGAATAGAGAAGAAACAAAATTGCTGTCCATTCTTTGCATTCCAGCATCCTGTGGCTTTGTGATACTATAGTAAGGATGTTTTGTTGTGTTGGCGATTGTCATTGGTGTCTTAAAATGTATCTGAAAGGCCAAAGTAAGGACACAGAAGCTGGAACACTGGGTTTATAGTATAATCACTTTGTCTGTCACTACAGGGTTGGTACTGAAACTGTATCAATATGGCATCAAAATTCCACTAATTAAAACCATGTCAACAATAATTCCACGGCTCTGGCAGCAGGTATCCTCATATTTGTTCACAGCTGAGTCAAACACAGTAAAATGCTGATCTGAATGGTCTGATGAGGGGCTGTATTTCACTTGAAAGGATTCCAGCACCGGGCAGGACAGTTGTGTGTGAAGGAGGGAAGCATCTGCCAGTGTCTGGGATACACTTTAAATCAGAGTGATGCACCGAGCTCGACTGTGACTCCATGTCGAGCACAGTGACAGGCAGTGTGGGTGTATCTGACCTGACTGTGAGGAGCACACCAAGAATACCAACTCAAAATGTAGTCTGCTGTTATGTAACTGTTGTTTACTGTTAAATTATTGTAGTTAGGTTTTATTCATTGTGTGAAGTGTTTTGTATTTATTTATATATTGTAGTGTACTTTTAACTTTTAATATAGTATATTATTTCAACTTCAAATTTGCAGTGGCATTGAGACTAGGTGTTCTTTAATGTTTAAAGGGATAGTTCACCCAAAAATGAAAATTCAGAATTCAGTCATTATCTTCTCACCCTCATGCTGATTAAAGGTCAGGTTTATTTTGTTAGTCCGCAAAACACTGCTGGAGTTTCACAGGAAAATAGTGTTGCAGAATCTCACAAATGATGGAAGTGAATGGTGACCAGTTTTCAAATATAAAAAAACATAAAATGCCCCTATATTGCTTGTCTGGCATAATCCAAGTCTGCTAGAGTCCCAACATGCCGTTTGCACACTGTTACAACACACACACAGTTCAAACAGTGTGTATGTGCATGTGAAAGTGCCTTCAAGCAATGATCTACAGTGAAGATTCAGGTTAAAAACATGGTGTAAATAACATTTTATTAGTCAACTGGGCATGTCGGGGCTTTAGGAGACTTGGATTACAGCAAATGAGCAGTATGGAGGCATTTCATGTTTTTATTTTCTTGTTTTTTACTTTTCAAAACTGGTCACCATTCACTTCCATTGTTTGGGAGATTCTGAAACATCATAATGTTTCCGGTTAAACTCCAGGAGTGTTTTGTGGCCTAAAAAACTAAACCAGACCTTCATTTGGCATGAGGGGGAGTAGATAATGACTGAATTTTTATTTTTGGGTGAACTATCCCTTTAATAAATCTTCATCTCTGTAAAGGTCTGAGTTCAGGCACCAGTACTATGGTAAAAATATTAATGATACCCAACCTTAGTCACTACTTTTTTGCCTTGAGTGGCAACATGCAGCTCTGTCCAAAAACATCATCAATTAAAGAAATAGGTCAACACTGTCCATCAGTAACTTTATTTTCTTTTTTGTTTATGACAGTTAATCATGGCAATGTTGGACAACTATGACAGTAAAGGAACAGCTGACATAATTTTAGCAATTTTTCAAGCAAATGTGCAAAACTCTGACTGTTTCCAGTTTGTCAAATGTGACAGTCTGCTTCTTTTCTTTGTCTCATATGATAATAAACTGAATATCTTTATATGTTGGGCTGGACTGGGAATATTTCTGTTTTCTGACAGTTTATAAGGAAAACAAGTAGATTTATCAAGACAATAATCAGCAGATGAATGGATGATGAAAATAAGTAGGGCTGCCACTACCTATACCTACCTGCATGGTCATGGAGGAGTAAAGAAACCATAAAATATTCACATTTAAGAATTTAATTGATTATCATATTATCAGTTGACAATTACTTTAATAGTTGACAATTAATAGTTGAAGCTCTAAAAATAATAGTTTGCTGCAGCTCTAACTGGAAAACTGGAGCTGTGTTTTGGTGTGTGGCTCAAAGACTATTTGTACATGTTTTGCAGTCTATCTAGAAATTTGTTGTGGTGCTCAGCTAATTTTTTCTTTCCATTATTAACTAATCTAGTTAGAGCTGCAGCGATTAATCAACTATTAAATTAATAGTCAGCTATTCTGATAACTGATTAATCATTTAATATAAATATAATATATATATATATATATATATATATATATATATATATATATATATATATATATATATATAATATATATAAATGTATATAAAAAGAGTCAAAATTCTCAGATTTTAGCTTCTACATATGAATATTTTAAGGTTTTTTTTTCCTCCTCTCTAACAGTAAACTGACTATTTTAAGGTTGTGGACAAAACAAGACATTTGAGGACGTCATCTTGGACACTGATCGACATTGAGAAAGTATCTGATTGATCGGTAATGAAAATAACCATTAGCTTCAGCCCTTAATCTATCAGTTATTTTTACTCTTAGAACATTTCAGAAAATACTGAACAATGTTTATCTGATTTTCCTAAAGCCAGACAGGCTCAAATGTCTCGTTTTGTCCCACCGGCGTTTCCTAACCCATTCATTTCATTCATTTTACCATCATGTAAGACAAAAATGAGAAGCAAATCCTCACAACTGAGAAGCTCCAACCAGAGAAGTTTGGCATTTTGGTTTTAGAAATGACTAAAATTATAAATTGAGTATCAATAAAGTTGATTTCTATTTTCTGTCAATTAACTGATAATTTATTCAGCTATTTGTTTGAGCCCGTTCCTCACCTTTTAGATGAGGAGTGAATTGTCAGTAGCACCAACAAATAATCATATCGTGATTATTTTGACTGAAATAATTATTGCAGTATGATTAGTGGGACTGATCATTTTCACATTACAGTTTTAACTAAAAACAAAACAAAAAAAATCTTAAAATGGTGATGTAATATTTGTTTGGGTCTGTAACAAACAAGCGTTTTTTAGGCCACGGCTGCTCTGCAGCACTACAGTAATGCTGTTTTCTCACACCTTTTTCTTTTTTTTTTTCCCCTATACATTGCAATCTGGTTCTGTGATTTGGATGTTACATCTGGCCGTGCTGCGATTTCGATAATATTGCGATTAATTGTGCAGTTCTACCAGCAAACTCTCCACATGGTCATCCGAGCTGCTGCAGCTCATCACTCTGCAGTCTGTATCAGCTGTCTGACAAAGTCATTAGATCATCTCCACAAACACAAAAGCACTCAGAGATGAGAGAGATGTTAAAAGACGTGTACAGTTAAGAGGTCGAGCCCGGCTGTGATCCACAGAGATGTGGTCCAGTAATTGAGGATACCTTGGCTGACACTCAGCCCCCGGGATGATTTACAATGTCCTGATGGTTTTCCCAACTCCTGGACCTTGGCGTCAGAGACAAAAGGAGTCTGTGCTGCCATTCGCTCAGATGGATGAGACGTGAATGAAGCTGAAAAGGAGTGAAGGCTGGAGTCTAAATCTGTAATCCGCGCTCTTTGCAGCTCATTGATGAGGTGCAGCAATGAAATGCTTCCTCTGTAGTGTGTCTGACAGCGCTGCCTGTTTGTGAGATCCAGAGCCAGGAGTTTTCCCAATTGAAAAAAAACTTTCCAGTCCCAATTACAGTCTCAAGTGACTTTGGGGATCCAGAACCTTTCCTGGTCGAGGACCTCTGGCCGCTGGTTTGATTTCTGAGTAGTTCAACATCAGTTTTTTATCGACTTGAGAAAGCACTTTGTTAGCTGTGTCCAAGCAAGAGCCCTCTTCAGTAATCTGGTTAGTGGTAAGAGGCACTCCACCAAGAGAGCTCAGCGTGTGTGTATGTGTGTGTGTGTGTGTGTGGTTGTGTTGGTCTGCACTTGTGTGATTTCCCTGCGTCTGTGTGGAGTTTCAGGCTGGATAAGAGAGGCAGGACATTAGAGAGCAGCCAAGAGGCCTGGGTTTTCCTGGCACACAATAGCAGGAAGTGCTGCCACACTATAAATGGAAGCTGAAATAGTGGCAAAACTCAGTCAGCAAGGCCTTTCTGCCTCCAGCCAATAGGATTTATGTGCTCGCTCGACTTTTTTTCCAACTTCCAAACTGTGATAATGAAACTAAATAGGAAAGGGTACCAGGAAAGTTGTACATTCAGGCCAGGCTGAGTAATTATTCAACCCAAAGCTTTTGAAAGCTGATACTGACAGTGATAGTTTAAGATTGGAGCTGCCAAAGCTTATAATCAGAGCCCGAATTCTGTATAATTTTGACCACTTTCTGCCATAAACTTTCAAAAAAAAAAAGTTCTGGGGATTCATTGTTTCCTCCAGAATTTTATTCTTGGGATGGTGGAAAAGTTATTACCACTCTGAAAACCACACTAATAAAAAATTTCTTTGTGTAACAGCTTCTCAAGGCATTGTCCGCCTCACAAACCAGCAATGAAAAGAAAAAAATCAAAGTTAAATCTCATCTGTGCCTCCATTAGTCATTGAACTGCATTTGGCCTTCCCTGTAAACTTAGAGATATTTGGGGGAGCTCTAAAGCAATGTCCATTTTTAAGTTATATTTTATTTTATGTACATGTTCCTGAGATCATGATAATGATAAATATGTCAGTGTTATGTGTTTGTCTTATTATGCTCTGATTAGGCCTATTCTTTGATTTGAAAACAGTAGCCTTATGTTGTGGTTATAGCCTCTGTGAAATTTGTTAAAAGTAATTAACAGAATTAACTATCTATGGAGAAGTAAGAAGAAAAATAGAATTTAAAAAGCAGAACTTTTTTCACAGTAACCCTGTAACTGACAGTGTTGCCTCACAGTTCAGTGTTAGCAGGGCCCAAAAGCCAGTGCTTCATTTGAACCCTGTTTAAAGCTCATGTAAAAATAACATTTTCCACCATATTCTTGTTGCATCAGTGGCCAGTTCAGTCACTCAGACAAGTTGTTCTCTACTTAGTGGTTAGTAGGGTTGCAACTAACAATCACTTTCATAGTCAATTAATCTGTTGATTATTTTCTCAATTGTTCAGTCAATAGTTGTTTGGTCTCTAAAATGTCTGAAAATGGTGAAAAATGTTGATCACTGTTTCAAACAGTCCTTGTGTGTCTTGTTTTACCCACAATCCAAAGATATTTAATTCACTGTCATAAAGGAGTAAAGGAACCAAAATATATTCACATTTAAGGAGCTGGAACATGTGATTTTTGACATTTTTTTCCTTAAAAAATCACTCAAACTGATTATCAATCAATAACTGAGTAAGCGATTAATCTTTGCAGCTCCATCAGTTAGGTGTGACAACTAGCCAAAATGATGGAAACCTATAAAACTTTAGGAAAATACCCATTGCAATATTTTAGATCACAAGCCAACATCATTAAAGAGTAACTTGTAACTTTTCATCTTGCTGTGTGATCTGTAAGTGTACTTCAGAAGTGAGCTGCACCAGCTGGACTTTACTAAGTCTGATCCTGACTGCTAAGTTGTGCTAGTTGGTCTTTAGAGTGGACTTTAGTTGCACCAACCAAACTTAAGCCTGACTCCCACAGAAAACTGTGGCTGTTGCCTAGTTAACAATCTTATGCTGTCTTGCAGATTTGTAGCTTATCATTTCTAATTTGTGTTAATGTTAAGGAGGATCAGAGATAAAGAAAAGGCGATTTCATCTTGCACTGGGGTAAGAAAGTTAATAGAGCTGTATCTGTGTGAGTGCAGTCCAGTGTAACAACAGAGGAAGCAGTGGACTTGGAGAGAAATAACAAAAGGATATAAATGTTTTGTGTTAGCGAACACAATGTCTGTTTTTACTGATTTCACTATTGAACTGGAAACCGCAATATCCCCAGACTGTTAAAAAAAAAACCCCGTCTGAGTCAGGAGAAACATAATAAACTTTGTGAAACAAAGTCTGTGACTAAATTCGTAACTTTTATGTTGTCTTGTAAGTTTGGCAAATGTTCTACATGAGTTGGCTATTTGACTTTTTGGATAAAACCAACATCCGTTTGTCCCAGTGTGTTGGCTACTCTCAATAAATATATGCCTCTTAAATGTCACATATGTCACCTGAATACACCACTATACAGTGTTTTTGAGAATGGATACAGTGCCACAAAACTGTATGGTGATACTCAAGTGTATTTTGTGTATTTTCTTCCACCCTTTGTGCTTACACCTGCCTTTAATGTGCACTGGTTGTGCGACTACTTGAACACCACAGAGCAGCTCCACGTCTCGCTCTTTATCAGTCTTTTTTGGTGCAGTTGACGCAACGTCTCCTTCCTCTCTTCAAAAACAAAACAAAGCAAAAAAACTCAGCAGCATTCCAATACTGATCTGGATGTTGATTACCATGGCAACGGTTGCCATGGGTGTAGTCAGGGGTGAAACAGGCTTGAAACTTTTACACAGAGAGAGCAGCAAGGGGCAGATTTGTTTTTCTCACAATAAATAATCGACCAATGGTTTCAGCTCTACTCTGCTCACCTGAAAACTCTGCTTTCACCTTCTTTTGCCAAAAAAAAGCTCCACCCTCACCTCACCATCCACCTGTACACTCCACATTTCTCTTGTAGGGAAGTACTTGTTGTCTCTCTCCATCCTTTCCTGTACTGAGTTTGGTGCTGCTTTGTGGAGACCAAACATCAACTCTGTACATATTCTACACTCACATAATGATCTTTTCCATGTGAGTTGGCAGTACTGTACTACTGAATCTGGACACACTTTGAAACTATAATTGCATGTTGAAAGTTTGTTTTTTATTTGGGAGTTTTGCGAAGCAGCAAGTCAACAGCGTCTAATCTACAGGCTGTGTGAGTACGGCGTAATGCTGAGCCGCTGCCTCAACCGTGGTTTGTTACCACTAAAGTTTATGACAGGACTTAACAATAAAAAGTGTTGTGTGCACACAGCCGAACAGCCAAAGAATTTCTTCCGTTGGTGCACTGCAAGTTAACGTCTCTGCACAGAAAATGCAGCAGGAAATTCCTTTATAGCTCATGGTGAAAATGAAAATATGCCTTTTGAAAGACTGTCAGTATCTTAAATGCACTACAACTGGATTCAAGAAGAGTTGGCTTGAAGTCGCACTGAATGTGCAGATACGTTCAGTCTCAACAACACTTAAATGATCTCTGAGGGAAAACTGGGTCACTGCAGCAGCAAAGATTAGACTTGAAGTAAGAAAAGCACAGATACAACACAGTAAAGATCAAAGACAGATAGAATGTCACTGCGATGCTGCTGATAAAAGAAGAAGCTACAAAGTTAGTTTACAGGTACTTTATTTACTTTGCTGAGGCTCTTTTTTTATGCATGTCAGCGTCTCTGTTTTACAGTTTAGAGTTCATCACTTCTGGAAAACGCATTACATCCCTCACCTTGGAGAAGCCCTGCCTGTCTTGTGCTGTGTGGCTCTGCCCCTGGAGTCCATGAAAAACTTCACGACCTCCCTGAAATGTCAAGGGTAAGCTTAGTGAGAAGAGCAGGCAGGAGGCCTGAAGGGAGGGAGACGGACGGGGAACCTAACAAAACATCTTCTGCCCTTAAGACCTGGACAGAAATGTTTGGACATGAGTTTTGGGAGCAGGTCCAGTGGGCTGTTAAACTGATTATCCTCAGATTTTGGTCAAACATGGAATAAATTTGGTTTTATGTTTAGATAATTCCACCTGATTCTAAAATCAAGTGCACATATTATGTGGGGAAAAAGGCTCCAGTACTGCCTAAAATGTGGCATCGGGTATCAGTGAGTGCAGTGAGTCTACGATCAGATACCATGTAATGTATTAGCCCCAAAATGGGACCCTGCTGCAGCATCTCGTGCAAATTTTACGGTCAGTGGAGGAGAGAAACACCAGCGTTACTTTGGCATCATTGTGTTGCACAGACGGCGTTGTTGTAGCCCGCTCATTGTAAACAGAAACCTGATCTCTGGAGTCTGTGTCAGGATGTATATATTGTACACAATCAATGTTACTGAACAATGAATACCAACAGTCTTATCTTCTGATATGGTTTGTTTTTTGTGGGGATCTATGGTAAAACCTGGAGTGGAGTAAAAATCGGATTGGACTGAACTGTTTTGGGGTTGTAGGGAAAACAAAACTGATCCTTTACTGAGTGGATTGAACACTGCTATTTTCTTTTTTCTTTTAACACACAAATTTCGGCTCAGTGGTTGGTATGCAAAGCTCAGGTATCACAAACGGTTCGAGTTTTTGAGGTATCAGCTCTAGGGATGTCTGGCACTCTGACTGTGGGGTTAACGCGGCAAAAAGTACATTTGAAAAACTCAACGTCAGTGTCTCTTTCCAGAAATAATGGCCTGGTTATGCTAGATAATCCACAGATAGGGTGACCAGATGAGAAATAGTGAAATTTGAATTTGCGAGTGTGTCATGACAGACATTAAAATATGTAGAATAATTTCTCTGATCATTTATTAATATAGTGAAGATCAGTTACATATTCTGAAGAGGATACAACACAGTGTCCTGTGTGTTAGTCATTTAAAACTTTTTTTTTTTCTGTAGATGAGATTGTCATTAAGTAGTAGATGCTCTATACCACAGCATATTTTAGGTATTTTTATCATGAATTTCTCCCACTCTCTATCATCTATAAGCCAAACAACTACCTCAGCACACAGCACTTTACATCTGTTTATTCTTTCTCCTAAGCCTCAGTCCTCACTATCACGCACATAGTGGTCTTTTTAACGTAGCTTCTATTGTGTTTCTATTAGGGATGTTCCTGGAGACTGATTTCCATGTCGATTAAACACAATATTTAATTTAGACTAGTCTGATAGTAAGACAACACTCTGAAAGCAATTAAAATTGAGCAATGTTAGCAGCGCTAGCAGCAGCAGCAGTAGCTGCTGCTCTGCTTACAGGTTTATGTCCGTGTCTGTGCTGAATGTTGTTACACATTGCTCCATTTGAGTAGTTACATACCAGTTTATTGTGGCACAGCCTCCATTCAACCTTATTTTCATTTTCTGTACCAAAACACTGCCAGACCACACTGGTTTTTACGAGGTGTCATCTGTCCGACTTTGCTGATTAAAAATATCTGGAGTTGGGTGGGCTATCAGAGCATACACACTGGGCGAGAGGAGCTGTCGTCTGATGGGGCCGCAGCCCCGATTAGTGGCGGGCAGCTGCATAACACCTTAGAGGCAACAGTTAAGTGGTATTATACATGAATAAAATACAGAATAATAGTTTTACTGACTAATATTTCTGGTGCCAACTCTTGAGGATGGTGATGTTTAATCGTGTAGCCGATTAATCGTGCAGATCCCTGGCTCATATTATCTATTGCTATTAGCTAAAGGGAATTTTTTGGGACAAACAGGACAAGATTTGGAACAACTGCTAAAAAATGAAGAATTTTTATGAATTTTTCAGGACATGTGGTCACCCTTTCCACAGACATTGTTGTGAGCAATTTGAAGTTGGAGGGATTTATTTCACCATGCAGAAGGAAGCATGCATCTACTCATGGATGAGAGGCTCATGCTACAACAAGGTCTGTGGATTATCTTGAGTGACGTTGCTGTTGAATTTTTGTTGTTGTTGTTGCTTTGAGCACCATAAACCATCTAATTCCTTAATATTAGACAAAAGGCTGACATCTCTGCCACCAGTTTCTCCACACCTCTGCAACTCTTGCCATGATATTAAATATAAAATAATCATATTGTAGCATATATCTTTGTACAATACTATGAACTTATATTTAGTTTCTTGGAGCCTCACATGGGCAGAGATGCCTCGAGATAAAGAGCAAACAGCAGATCAAGAGTCAAATGTTTGGACAGCAATCTTTAAAACTCCATCATGTGGATCATCCTCCTGCCCTCTGTGAACCTGACAGCAGAGATAACACAACGTTTACAGCACAATCTCTGCCTTCCAACTTGGACACGTTTCTGACACTGACCTCAGTATTTCTCTCACATTCCTCAGCGATGGCTCTGCCTCAGTCTTTGTCACAATAAATCATCGTTACTTCCTCAATTTCAC
Organism: Lutjanus erythropterus; assembly: GCF_056507025.1. Classification (NCBI taxonomy): domain Eukaryota; kingdom Metazoa; phylum Chordata; class Actinopteri; order Lutjaniformes; family Lutjanidae; genus Lutjanus; species Lutjanus erythropterus. Next base: position 37,878,886 of record NC_139321.1, on the reverse strand, counting down.
GCATTTTAGACTTCGCTTCTCTCCTCCCGTGGAGTTAAATAGCACGTTTGTGATACTGAATTATCTCAGCTTGCCAGGGGACTTTCTCAACGTAGTTGTGAAAGTGCTGCTTTTTGCATTCCTCTGCAGCAGCCGAGGCGTATTCTGTCAAACTGCTGTGTGACAGCCGAGTAATTGTGCATTAAAACTTAAATCCTTAAGTCAGTTTTTCTCACTTGAGATGAAGAAGTGATACTTGACTTGATCTCCAGGGAATCTCTGGAGATTCATGCAATAAAAACAGCTTCATCAGCCGTGCAGAAGTGAATTAAGATGTTGGCATGATAGATAAGGTCAAAAGTAAATAAAACGACACATGGCAGCATTCTTCTTCTCCTGGTAACCTTACATTCAAATGGATATTCAAACATCCATACATAATGTTTGGCTTTTCTGAAAACACCAACTTAAGTTTTTGTGGTTTCTTTTTCTGCATTTATGAATCTGCAATGACCCCAGGGCTTTCAAACTCCTCTTAAAACATCAATATGAACATGTACAATATCAAAAAACACAGAAACCTCTTCAGATGCTTATCTTTTGGACATACCTCAGAGGCATGTACTGACCAGGGAGCTTTGATTTCTTCATCTGGCTGAGAGCTCAGGCTCTGAGCTCTGGCTGCGCTAAATCTCACCAGTAGCTTCGAGTTGAGCCAAGGGCGGGTCTGGGTTAGTGGGTCAGCCTGCCAAGCAGCAGCTCAGCTGGCATGTCAGACTGCTCTGAGATAATGTCGGCACATGAGAATACTAATGATAACCAAGGAGCTACAGCCAGAGCTGGAGATTCTGATAACATTATTGAATGGCACTGCCTTTGTCAAAATTCTACTTTTTTTAAATGCTTCTTCTGTATCAGGAAATACAGGGAGCAGGGAAGAGTGACTTAAAGAAACAGCAACTATTAAATTCTTTCTTTTCTGGAGACTTTTCTGGGGTTTTTTTTGCCACCCACAGCGAGCTTGTGGAGACTGAAGAAGACGACACATAATGACAACACTGTGACACATATTTTAGTATACAAAATATCAAAAGTACTAAAAATTTTTAATTCATTATACATATGCTACATGCAAATACAGTTTAGATTTCACCAAGCACGGCACGTCTGCGCCATGGTTCTGATTCATCCTCTACACGGCCGCAAGCTCTACCAGCAAGAAGCATTTCAGCAGCGGAGCGTTTTGCCCGCCTGATTATGTTTACTTGCTCAGATTTAGTTTTTCCTTGCTCTTTGTGCTTTGACCATGGATAAGCAGGCTACGTGGGTAAATAATTTCTTTTCTGTCTGTCTTTATGATTGTGAGTCTGCACAGGTTTTTTTATTTTGAAAATTAAGTGGATTCTTCCTGCCTTTTCTGTGTCTGACTTCCTGCCCATTTGATCTCATCTATGCTAATTGACATGGCATCTGTCAAAAATAGACTTGGTGCGTATTTGAAGCAGAGCAGAATGGAGAGCTGCGTCTGGGACTGCTGGTGGCATCACAAGCATCATGTAGAACAGCTGTGATCAACTCCGGCTGACATGGTGCAGCCGTAACATGATGCCTCCGCACCCAGTGGAATTTAGCTGGTAGTAAACTAAGTAGTTTTGCTGAACTATACAGTTTAGTTGAGATAATTTACATTTCTGCTTTAGATCAACTTAAATCTTTGAGTTTTAGAAAATAAAAAAATGTATTTCAAAAATTGGTCACAGTGAGGTGTGAACTTGAATCGTCATTATTTTGGTGCCTCAACATTAAATGGTTTTAATTGAAAATATTAGTTGTAACCATCATTCACTTTCACTTCAATGGTTTTACTCTATAATTTTTTAAATACATTTTTTGGGTTTCTAAAACTCAAAGATCTAAGTTTATCTAATAAAGATTAGTAGTTGATAAAACTTTCAGAATTTAAATTTTGGTTTGAGTATGTTGCTGTGAAATTTTCTGTTTTTTGAACTTTTTCATTTTTACAGTGTAGACCTATGATAAATCAAAATTAAAATGTAAAAAAAACATCACTTTTATTCATTTGCATATCATTTTTGCCAAAGTCACAGGGAGCTGAAGCTGCTGTACATATTACGTGACCAACGTTCAGAAGATGTGTGTGTGTGTGACAATGACAGGTACAGAATCAGATATGTGATGCTGACTGGCCGGTCACCGGTCAGGGCCGGTCGATTGGTGTGTCCCTAGTGGAAAGAAAAATGAAGAGGTATGTTAAGCTTGTGTCTCACTTTTTTTGTTAAAAAGTGAGCTAAATGAATGAAACTGAAGTCTCACCAAATATCACACCCCCTTCCCCCCTTGTTTTGCTGCATGGACATACTTTTTTTTTTCTTTCACTACTACAGCTGTTCTTACTGAGTATATTCTGTAGCACTGTGCATACAACTGCTTCATACAGTACTACTTCTTCATAACACTGAGCCTTGAACTTTGACCCTCTTGCTCATACGTCCGCCTCAGTCTGTATTGCAAAATTTGAAGTAAAAGGAAAAAGTAGGCCTTTGCGTCGAATATGGTGTCATCTGTCTTTTGGCTTAGTCATTGTGATGTATCTTACACTGCGCAGAGGATTGTGTGTCAGAAAAGAAAAGTTTGCTGTGGTTGCAGAAGGATATTCCGGTGTTTTCTGGCATACTACACTGAATATAAATATGTATTTGGCAGGAATTATGATCTGTTTTTCATTCTACATAATAAATATAATTAAGTAACTTTGTTTCAGTAACTCGCATCACTTCATTGAATCACTCTGGTCTGAAATCAACCCTAGATGTTTGGCCACAAGTTTTCTGTACAGTAAATGCATAACTGCAAACTGTATTACAAATGCAAACTGGTGTCTGATTAGTATGTGGCAATGGAAATGTTCATAAATACACTTTTAACATATGTCATAGTAAAAGAAATATCTTTAACATCATGACAGTGGCACGTGTGTGACATGTAGAACTTGTGGCAGTGCCACCTCACATTTTTCTAGTTTGAACACATAGCATTTAAAAAAGATAAGATGCACAAAAACAATAATTTCATTTGACCCAGAATTGTCCTACACACTGTATCTTTGTTACCCAGGTGCTATTTTTATTGTCTCCGGACAATGTGACATCTTTAATTTTGCAGCACTGGTATCAGGATATACTTAATCTTTTTCTGGCATATGAAATAATATAGCAGCATGGGTGTAGGGACGCACCCAGTGTCTCATTTCTATCTTTTTGTCCCTGTGGATAAGGTGCAATTGCGGTCGAGACTAATAAGGCACAAAATCAATTATTTCTACATGAGGCTTTAAGACATCAGAGACTATAAACCCAGAGGGAGCAGTAATGTGTAGAATTACCTGCTCTCTGTCTGTAAAATTTTATTTCCCATAGAAATGGCTCCATGTGGCACAGAGAACGATGATCACCAAAACTGTCCAGTGGATGAGTCTGTTGTGTATCTGTCTGTCCATGACTTCATGCTTACAGTTCTTGGTCTTGTTTGTAATAAATCAGTTTGAGCAGGAACCGGACCGGCTCTGAAAGACAACAGCGTGTCTTTTTTTTGTCTTTGGTTCAGACCAGATGAAACTGGACTGCGATTCAAAGTGACCCCAGACACGTGTCGTCGTTTGACAGCGATGTCTTTGCCTAAATTGGTTAAAGATTTTCATGAATTTTTGTTTTAGCTAAAAAGCCAGCAGAGCAGGCTGTGAACACAACATTAACATTTCGTTAAAAAACAAAATCTTATGGCACGTCTTCACAAACAATTGCTTATTTACACATCGGGCAGATATGGAGCAGCCTTCCTCATTTGGATTGGTTTCTCTGACCACCTGGTGAACTTAAGCCCAGTATTCGCTCACAGGATGAGTTTGCTTTACATAAACAAAGGAAGTTCTGTTGCAGATACTGTTTATCGAACAACCACCTGTTTTTGATTATGAAACGAGTTCCGAGCCAAATTTTCATCACTCATCGAAAATTGACAAATTGTGTTTAATTTTCACAGTGAGGAGGACAAACAAAATTAAGGATAACAGCGAAATCTGAAAGTTTAGACTTTAATGCACCTCCTAACCCCAGCCGCTCACCCACGTTCGCCTGTTTGCGTCTGGGATCAACACATCTTGATGCTATTCAAACGAGCTGATTGGATATGAACACAAGGCATGACATTGTGATTGGTAATGTTGCTAATACAGCACGAGGAATCTTCGACAGGGTGTGGAATGATAATCATTATGCCTGGTGTGACTCACTCAGAGTAAACATTAGCTTAGCCGGTGTGTATTTCTGGCCGTGTGCACCTGTTTGCATGTCACAGGCTAATTCATAACTCCTTGAGCGCTGCACTATGTAAGGAACACATTTGAGCCTTAAACAGGTCCATATGGACAAATACGCTTGTTGAGAGGATTTAAGTCGACTTCTTACTCGCCATGCAAAATTAGCTCCATACCACTCAGGCTGTAATAAGATGTGGATCTAATTTGAGCCATAAATTTGTCTTGCAACAGCTTGCACAGAGGATGGACACTCAACTAAGGACTTAATAACTTAATTACTGCAGCACCACATGCTGCTCAGTTTGTGGAGAGACATCTCCGGTGTTCCACGGGGCCTTGTAAACCTCGTGTTTAATCAGCTCGTAAGGTGCGTAAGGACATCAAAAGCTACCGCAGTTACTCCGCCGCCACGTGTGAGCGCTCTGGTCTCATTTTGACGTGTCGTGCGTTGCTTAACCTGAGCTCGTGCCTGCGTAAAAGTTGATTGGGCCCACGGTGTTTCATTATGCCCGAGTTCTTTGGCACAAAATGAAACAATCCGGAAAGGACACAAATGTTTCTATCGTAAAACTCAAATGAAAAAACGACTATAAATTTCAGTCCAGATCTGGTCTGAATTCTCGCCGTTTTCATGAAGACTCCAATTAAAGGAGTGGAAAGAGTTTGGTGTGACTGCACACAAAGGCGTTAATCTGAATATCCTGTCATATAATAGCCAATCAGATGGAACATTAACACCTTATATTCATCTGCTGTCAAACTAGTCCAAATCTCTGTTTCTATATTAGCTGATTGACACAAAGTTTATGAGCAGCTGTTTTGATTAGGGCTTCAACTAATGATAATTTTCATTAGTTAATTATTTCATATCAATTAATCTGCCTATTATTTTTATGATTAAAGGACCAGTGTGTAGGAATGTGGAATCTAGCAGTGAGCTTGTGAATATTATGTTCCAGTTCTACAGTATTCTTCAAAGAGCTCTCTGTAAATCATCCACACTGGTCCTTTAATTTGTTAATTGTCCACAGTGATGTCTTCAGATTGAAGTCTCTTGGTTTTGGGATGTTGGTTGGACAAAAGATGCAAATCTTTATATTTAAGCAGCTGGAACCAGGAAATGTTTGACATTTTTGCTTGATGATTGAAACGATTATTGATAATCAAAATACAACACCAATTCCAAAAAAGTTTATACTTTGTGCAAAACATAAATAAAAAGAGAATGCAATGATATGCAAAAAAAAAATCCAAAAAAAAAAAAAACTTTTGACCACTGTTCAATTGAATACAGAGTGAATGCAAAGACAAGATATTTCATGTTCAAACTGATTAACTTTATTGTTTTTTGTAAATATGCACTCAAATTGAATTTGATGCCTGGAATAAGTTCCATAAAGGTTGGGACAGGAGCATGTTTACACTGTGATACATCACTTTCTCTTTTAACAACATTCAGTTAGTGTTTGGGAACTGAGGACACCAGTTGTTGAAGTTTTGAGAGTGAATTTTTTTTTCTCATTCTTGCTTGATATACAACTTCAGGTTCTCAACAGTCTGGGGTCTCTGTTGTCTTATTTTGTGCTTCATAATGCTCCACACATTTTCAGTAGGAGACAGGTCTGGACTGCAGACAGGTCAGTCTAGAACCTGAACTCTTTTACTATGAAGCCACGCTGTCGGAACACCTGCACGATGTGTCTTAGCATTGTCTCTCTGAAAACGGCATCGTCTGGATGGCAGCACATGTCACTCCAAAATCTGTTTGTGCGTTTCAGCATTAGAGGGGCCTTCACAGATGTGACAGTTACCCATGATGCCATGGGCACCAACTAACTTTGTGTCAGTCCATCTCAGATGAGCTCGGGCCCAGAGAAGTCTGCAGCGTTTCTGGATGTTGTTGATATGTCTTTGTCTTTGCATGGTCTTAACTTACATTTGCAGATGAAGCAAAAAGAAACTTTACAGACAACAGTTTTTTAAAGTGTTTCTGAGCCCATGTAGTATCCTTTATACAACTATGTGGGTTTTTAATGCAGCGTCACTTGAGGTGTCAAAGGTGTCAGTGTTGGTTTTCAGCTTGCATGCAAAATTTTCTTCAGATTCTCAGTGTATTTCTGTGTATCAGGGCACCTTGGTAGCTCCGTTGGTAGAGTATGGACCCTGTGTGTCGTACTGAGGCTGACCCTTGGCAGAGCAGCTCAGCTGTTCTGTCAATTAAAGGCATGAAAGACAAAAAATACTTTTGGCCCTGATGAGGGAAAAGAGACCTAGACAAGAGCCACACTGTATGCAAGTTGTGTAATTGTGGATCAATACAAAAATGTCAGAGTTTTAAAAGTAGCAAGCAGTCACACTTGCGTCGTACTGAATCGAACCCTGAGGTTCCAGGAGATTTCCACCTCTAATTGTTGCAGCTTTAGTTTTGACAATCAATTAATTGTTTTAAACAAGTGAAAATTGCCTCTCCAGTGTGATGATGTGCTGCTTTTCCCTGCTCTACATCATTTAAACTGAATACATTTGGATTCTGGACTGGCTGACATTTGAAGACTTCACCTTAGACTGTGGAAAACTCCTCAGGACTTTTTTCACACAGACTTACAAATTGGCAAGTTATCTGGTAAAGAAAATAGAATGCCAATATTATTAAAGATAAAAAAAAAAAAGATAAATAAAATGTCAGACCATTATTCAAGACGACACCTTACTGCATCATAACGTGTGGCTACATGTTAATTATAGTGAAAATACACAGGCACTTATTTTTACAGATGACTGAGCTCGTCATGGCAACGCTTTTCACTCCTTTCAGTCTCTCCAGCGCGATGAAAGGGGACACAAAGCGCCGTCTTCTCTCAATAACTTTGAACTCTCCTCAAAACAACTTTGAAACGCTGGTTCTCACACACGACAGCCCCAGAGGTGAAATTTGTGAATCGGGCTATAGATTGAGAGCCCGAGCCTCCCCCCACCCCGGAAGAAAGCGCTAATTAGCTCAGATGTCTGGGCAAATGCACACCCAATGCACTGCAGGAGATCTGGAAATAAGATGTTGTTTAAAAAAAAACTGAAAGGAGGGATGTTAAGTTTTACATCCAATTTAGTGCGAGAACAAGCTTACCTCAGTTAAATTAATTTAATCACAAACATATTACCTCATGCACACATGAAACAACAGCTGAGCAGTTTATAGTTATGAGCTCATAACGCCTTTTGTGGCAAATAAGGGAATCCCTGGGCCCTCGCGGCGGAGATGAAGCCATGCGGAAGCTTCTGTTCCTGGACCGGATCCGACACAGCGACCGCTCCGAAGTTGATTTTGATTGCACTGATCAAAAGAAGCACCGTGTCTCGATATTTCACCAGAGGCAAAGAACACATACAGGACTTCAAAGACCTCCATACTAATCCCATTTGGATTATTTAATTAAGGACTCAGAATTATTGGAGACAAAACAAGAGCATGGTTGTCACATTGATGCCGAGTGACCTGTGGGGAAGGCCACAGGTGCACTGTGGGACTCAGGAAACCACTGCAGGCTGCAAGATAGAAACACAGCCTTACTATTACATTAAACACAAACATTTTTTTTTGTACTGTGCATAAAATGCTGCTGCACAGTTATAGATTTTGGCAACGGCTCGCTCTACCCATTTGTTTTGGTTCACTGCACAGGTTGCTCTTTGTTCGTTTAATTGTCATTCCAGGGAACATTCCCCGGCTTGGTTTAGATTAGTTCATGATGGCAAAAAATAGTGGAAAAACCGGGAAGATATGATCGTAACCGCGCTGCAGCCACGTTTTATGTTAGATGTGGAAGTGATCTCAAGCTGGGCTATTATTAGATCGGGCCCTGGGGAAACTGCTCCTTGGTTTAAGGGTGAAGTTTTGACCCAGATGTGGTATTGCTTGGCAGGAGTGGAGGAGGAAGGTCATACAGTCACATGCAGTTTGTTTGTGTGTGTTTGTGTGTAAAGGAATGTGTAAAATGTGGCAGTTTATTGGAGATGAAGACAACAAAGATGATGTCAACTCGTAAACCCAAATATACAAATAAGGCTTATACTGAAAAACACATTGCTTTTATTGAGTTTGGTAGTTAGACCCTTTGCTTAATACAAACTAGCTTCTCTGTCATAAAGACTCCGTATTTCCATCTTGTAGATGCACAACCACATGTTCTGTTGGTGTGGTTTGATTGGTCCATTTAAAAGTGTAAACAATCAGTGTACTCCATAATTAACATTGTATATAATGATTTATGTAGCTTCATGGTGAGCTAAAAGTCACCTCTAAAGGATGAATTATATTCCCAAACAGACACGGACGTGGATTACTGTGCACACCACAGATGCTTTTTATTTTTTACCGGGGATTTCCACCAGGTGCAGCTTTGTGATGTTGCGTGTGCACCACGGTTTTGTACCATCATACGAGCGACTGCAATTTCCACTGGCAGCATTTCAGAATTGTTTCAGCAGCAGCGCGTTTTGCCCATCTAAGTTTACTTGCTCTGATTTTGTTGCTTAAGTCCTCTTTCCTTGCTCTTTGTGCTTCTACCAATGATAAACAGGCTACGTAGTTAAAAAGTTTATTTTCTGTCTGTCTTCATGATCTTGAGTCTGCAGGGGATCTTTTATTTTGAAAATTAATCAGATTCTCCCTGCTTTTTACGTGCTTGACTTCCTATCCATTCGACTTACTCTGTGCTAATTGACGGCGCGTATTCTCCGCGGAGTGCCAAGCCTGGTTAGGGGTTAGAGTCTGCTTGGAAAACATGTTCCAAGCAGATGTAGGTGATATATTCATCCAATCGCCCAGCCCTAATGCATACACTCTCGTGAAGCCTCTGTTGAATGGAAAATTCACGTCATTGGACCCCCGCTTACTCATGGATGTGTAAAATTATAATACCAACTTAAGTCACAGACAAATCTGATTTATTAACACCTATTGTGATTTTTGCTTACTTTTAACACTACACCATGGGAAAAAGTTGAATCATACCCTTACAGAGATTGTTTATCATGACTGATACTTCCAAAACCAATACACATCATGTCAGTCAGTCTTACTGAGTTTTATTTCAGCAGCATCATTGCTATACTGGATATAAAAGTGGTAGATAAAATACTTTTTGAAGTAAAATGCTATATTTAATCTGTTCCTGCTCACCAGGCTGGTGCAATGAAAAGATAATTTCAAAATATGAAATAATCGAGCCCCTTGTCTGTATTTTAATGCTAATGGGAAGTTTGAGTTTTGACTCTTTGAGGTTGCTGTAATCTTGAGTGAGGAATGATGCAAATGAGTAACTCATAGCAGAGCAGAGGGAACATATGCCTGACATTATCAGCATGCATACAATTTTATATTAGGCATGTGAAGTAAAATGGATATGTTTGTTTAGATAATATTTCTGCAATTACAATGCTAATTTCCCTTTGGGCTTTCATGGTAATGTCTTAGCTATTAAAAAACGTATTCGGGTATATTAAAAAAAAAAAATCACAGTACTTAGAAGAATCTTCTTTTTTGTCGCCCACCCCTGCCACCAAGATGGTAATGTTTTGCTGCAGATTGTCTGCCAGCAGGATTAGAGAAAAAACTACTGGCCTGATTTTAATGAAACTTGGTAGGATGGTGTAGCAAGGGCCCAGGAAGAACGTTAAATTTCCGAATAAAGGGCGGCTGCACAATCACTTTTGTTAACTTTTGTTAGCAGGTACGTATGTGGTCTTAGCAAAGGCCTGTGCTCACCAAGTGGCCAAATAGGTCTGCAGTTGTGCCCACTGACATTTTTTTTCCCCACCAGCTGGATTGAGTGTGTAGACAGGAATAAAAAGGTCAACTTTTTACATCGCTAGCTAGCTCACTGGCTGAGTCCATTTAAAAAAAAGCAACAGAAAAATGGCGACAAAGAGAGAAACAAGTGTGGATAATATCAACACAGTGGTACAGGGTGGCGCTAATCTCAGAAATAACACTGCTCCAGCTGTACTGCTGAAAACAAAAGCTCCTTCCAAATAGAAAATGGGGTAATGTAAAGATGATGTTTGATTGTATGGATGAGGTGAAACGAACTAATTCGATCTGTTTATCAGGCTGCTGCTGGTGACCAATGAGCAGTTTAATGGATTTATCTAAGAGGTTAAAAATGAAAGTTTTTTTTACATATCTGTTCACCAGGCAGCAGGTACAAAAAGTTCAGACTACAGGACTGCAGAACTTAGTTCAACTTGAGTAATCTGCAAATGGTTGTTTAGTTTAACAGCATAAATCGCTCATTAATTTCTTTCTGGATGTTTTCAACTTAACTGACCATGCAACTAAATTGTTTTGCTGGGTTTTCCTAAAGCTCCAGAATTTCCTCATCATGCAGAATAATTTCTTAGAGACCATATAAAGATGCTCACCAGGCATCAAAGAGGTTGCGCTAGTGTTTACGGTCCCTAACATTGTCTGTCTGATTTAATCACCTTTGATTTAATCATCCAGGGTGGCACTGTCACCTCACAGCAAGGAGGTTCTGAGTCCAAATCCCCCATCCGGCTGGCAGTCTGGGGAGTTTGTGGCTGGCGCAGGACCTGTCTGTGCAGAGTTTGCATGTTCACTCCAAGTTCTCCGTCTTCCTCCCAGAGTCCAAAGACATGCAGCATAATGGGTTGATTGATAACTCTAAATTGCTTGTAGTTGTGAATGTGAGCGTGAGTGGTCGTCTGTCTCTGTGTCTGCCCTGAGATGAGCTGGCGACTTGTCCAGGGTTTACCCCAGCTCTCGCCCAAGGTCAGCTGGGATAAGCTCCAGCCATCCCCCCCACGACCTATCAAGGATAAGCGGTTACAGACAATGGATAGACATTTGAATCCATTTGTGTTCAGGACTATAGCTTACAGTTTCTTTTACCAAGAATAATGCAGGATGATGCCAGAGTGAAATTGCTTGGATTCAATGAACTTGGATTGTCCTGCAGTTGTTGTTTAAAGACGTTTGACAGTAATTTTATGCTCCTTTTGGAACCCTATACCTTCAGATCTCAATCACTTAAATTGTTTGAGAGAAGATTGAGCTCAAACTAAGGTATTTAAATTGCTCTGTGCTTGGAGGTTGCGCAAACCTACCGCAGACAGGGGTGATAAGATAAATAAATCTCCTGCGTTTTCATCATGGGTTCAAGGACTTTTCCCTCATCAATGATTCTTAACGGGGGTCAGATGTATTTCACACCGTTTTGTTTTGCCCAGTTGCTCTTAGAATTTAAACCACTGACCTTTAAGCACCAAGCCCACTTCCCTAACCTGTGATTATGATTGTCAGTTTTATCAGACAGAGACCTTTGTTTGACTCTTTGTCTTGGATTAAAAACACATTCCATTGTGAGTGCGGATGCTTGTGGGCACCATGTGGATACAAGACAAACACTTAATGAAATCTGTTGTTGGTTATTGTGGGTTTGGGAGAAGACCAACTGTCTGTGTGTGAGACTAAACAAGAGTACAGGCGATGGATGTACGGGGTCCAAAAGTTCAGGAGGTATGTAGGAAGTGTCTCCGTCCTTGAAGACCAGCGCTGAACATGGAGCTCAGGCCTGCAGTGACGATCAAACTGTGGCCACGAGGCTCCAGATCGGCGGCTGCAAAAGGCAAAATAATGCCTCTTCAGCTAATATATATTGCTGAAACCAATCTTGTAAATAAACCCGCAGGTGATGGTCTGCAAAAACTCCATGTGTCAACAATTTTTAAACTTAATACATCTTGAAACATTAAACAATAATGTACTATAAAGGGAAGAAAAGCAGTTGTTCCAATTTCTGTTGTTCGCGACCGCACGATAATAAGAATCAGGATGCTTCATTGTCATTCGAGAACATGTTAAACGTGATGGAACAAATTGAGGTTCTCAAGTCTTTGTGGGGGAAATGGCATTAAGAAAAATCAAGACAAACACAATACACAATAAAACAATGAAAACACCACAGAAGTTAGTAATGAATATGTCAGTTTAAGTATAAAAGTATAAAACCGACAGATAACAAGGCTGCCTGTGCCCGAAGTGCAGCAGTCTTGGGGTAGACAGCACAGTAAGTAAATAATTGTAATAGCATTTTTTAAACCACAGCATTTAGATCACAGTAATGAATAGCAGCAGGTTAATATAGCAGCTGTTACTTTAAAAGTCCGATAAAAAATGTAGTCTGTAACATAATGCAAATATCACAATATTAAAGTAATGTAACTTATGTAACTTGATTTCTTTGAACTTATAACTTGTAATAATAACCATTTTTACTAAACAGATATGTAATCTGATTACATCCATTTTTTCATCTGTAGCTGTAATGGAATACAGTTAATTTTCTTTGTACGCAGGTTACATGTAATCTGTTACTCCCCAAGCCTTGTTATTTCAGTGAGCTGCAGGCAGGTTTATCAGGTCAACAGCATCTCTCCAGAGTTAAACTGTTTTACAGCATCAGGATAGAAGCTGCTCCTCAGCCTGACGGATGTGGCCTTGATGCTGCGTAGCTTCCTGCCTGACGGGAGGGGAGCAAACAGTTCATTTGCAGGAAGGGAAGAGTCCATTATGATGCAGGTGGACATTTCCCTGCACTTACTGATGAGATGTCACTGATGGTAGGCTGCTGCTGATTTTCTGTGCAGTAAATAGACAAATACTTTTTTAAACTAACAATTAATGAAGAAATTTTCACCAAAAGTCTTCTTCTTGAGTATGTCTGTGGACACAAAAACTGGACTTGATTGTTCCCAGATCGCTCCCTTTGGACAAACTGTCTCCGTTCACCACAGTTGTCTTTCTTTGTTTTTCCTGATCCACCCATACAACACATCCACTCATCTACAGCCCTGACTTCACATTACAGTGTCCAGGGCTCCAGACACAAATGCCCCATTTATTTCCACACAAACAGCGCTTCAAGGCCCGAGTAGATGTAAATCTCTCCCTGTTGAATTATCAGTACAAAAGATGAGCATTAGAAAAAAGGCCTCAGGATCCCCCAGGAGGAGCTGGAAAGTCTTGCTGGGAGTGAGGACTTCTTCTGAGCCGACTGCATCCACAACCCGGCCCCGGATAAGCGGAAGAAAATTTAATCACCTTAGCATGCAGTCTGTCATCAGTCACATCCTTCATGATCAATTGATATAAAACTTCACTACCATGGTTTTTCAGATAGCAAGAGTTAAAGTTTTAACAAGTAATCTTTAGGATTCTGTGTCAAATAGAAGTCCAATAACATTTTGAAAGTCTGGAAGAACCGCATGGTTGAATTATTTTGTCACAATCAGTTAGCTGCTCAGCTGAAGGACGTCTCTGCTGCGTTTGCTCTATGGGTTGCACAGTGTGGACGCATATGCAGAAGCTCCGATGCTGAAGCTGATGAAGCCAACTTCATGCACCAATGAGCAAATGAGCACCTCTCAAAGGAATGGATTGAGGCTGCATTCAGTATTCAGTATACTTCCATGGGCTCATGGGAATTGATAGCCATCTGATGTAATAACTGACATACGATTCATCCAATCACCTGCCAGTTGTGTTTTTTGAAAGTGCCTGCCCTTTTCCAAACAGTTTCTGTGGACAGCTTCTCAGACTGTTTGTTTGTGTGTAACAAACCATCTGGTGTTTCAGGTCAGTACAACACCAAAAACTGAAAAAACAAACAAAAAAAAACTCTCAAAAGTCAAACATACTCAAAAACAGAAACCTGCAGTATTGTCAACACCTTTTAGATTCCTGCATTTCTGTTTTGGAAAAAATCAAGGATGTCATTTACAATAAAACTTGAATTTACAGTCTGAAAAAATAACTCGCTGAACAAATGTCTCCTTCACAGCTCTACAGCTTTTTATTATTGCATGAAAAGAGTAAATATAAATGTGGTTTTCTTCTTTTTTCCATGGCCAAACAGCTGCTCCAGACAAACAGGCCGATTGTCTGGAATTTGAATTGTCTCGCAGACTCACAAATATCCATTGTGAGTTACTGTGGTGACACATATGCACTAATTTTGATGGATGTATTGTTAAGCTTTGTCGGTGAATACGACAAAATTGAAATGAATTTGAGTTCAGGAGCTTTTGGAGCATTAATTTAAAACTTTATGTAAATACACATGTCACCCTCTTTTATTTGACTTTTTTGTAGCTGATACATATTTTATGTTTCATGACACACATTATGTTGTATGTGCACTATGTATTCTGACTTTAAACATTAACCGTCTACTCAGGGACTACTGTATATGTGACTATAAACATTTATATGGTCAATTCAATATTGCACTCCATTAAAACCTGACTGAATATACATACATTGTGTAAATATGCTTGAAATGAAATACATTCCTGACAGCTTACACTTCACTTGCCAGTTTTCTTCATTCCCCACATTCGACGAAAACTCTCTTTAATGCAGTTGGTTCATATCCTAAAGCACAGCTAAGTTTAACAATAAGCTGAATAGCTTTGATGTCTCTAAGAGCTTCAAAGATGAGAAGTTTTCCTTCTTAATCATTAATCATGCCCTTGAAGCGTGAAAGTTTCCCAACTGAAATGCAAAAAGATTTTTCATAATAAGGATGATAATGTAGATTCATCAAGGCCAGGCCCCCGGCGGGATTTCCAAAAAATAAAGACGGTCCAACTGGACACTGATTGTAGTCCAGCATCAGCAGAAAGGTTCCTTTGTGAAAACTCAGCGGGGTAATCGAATCCCAATCGCTATAAACAAACCGGCTGGATATTAAAGATCATATAAACACTAACTGTGGCAAACAAGCTTTATCTCATCCTCCAATATATCTTCACTTTTACAAAATCTAAATAAAAGTGCTTACTCATGACATGTGCTTCATACATCCAAGACTAACTCTGATATCCAATCCCCGTCTCCGCACAACGGCTTTTGTTTAGCCTTAAATCTCTGTTAACTAAATAGTTTGAATGGATGTCAGATGTTTGCCGTGGCGGACATTTAAAACTATGTAAACTAAGTAATAAAGTGGGAATTCAATAAGTGGTATGAGACCATCCTCTCCTTGAGTTTTTGCTCAACGTTTTCTACACATCGGGGAGAATATTCCACTTTCCAAAAGTTTGCTTACTTTCGAATAAATGTAAAACAAACCCAAAGACATGAAAGAACATCTAACCCAAAACAGCATTTCCAAAAACCCTGAGGAAAGTATATTATCTGACATTGTTTTTTATGGGAATTATTAGCATAAGGTCATTATATTCCCAACATTGTCAAGAAGAGACTCCGCGCTCCACCAGCAGTAAATATAACATTCCTTAATTTGGCTGATAAATTTGGAATCATCCAGAACTGTAATCTGATTAAAACTCTCGGTTTTCTTTTGAAGTCTGTGAAAATGAGGAATCAATTACGGAGCGCACACCCATTTATTTCTGTGTTCCTGGAGAAGCGCAGTCATTTGCCTCATTTTAACTGTGTCAGTGCTCTGTGATTAATTAGCCACGCTGCAGACACACACATCCCTGAAAGCCTCCAAACGCCCTCCAGCTTGTTAGCACGACCTGCCAACTGCAGTTAATGTTTCCACCTGTTCGTTTGAGGGCGAAAAACAGTTCCCTCCTCTTTCATCTGTGTGATGTTCATCATCGCTAGTTGACTTCCAGCGCAGGCGGGGGAATCATTTCCCAGCCGCTTCGAACCGCTGAGTAATAAGCTATTTTGGCTACTTGGCCCCCAAAACAATGACTGTTATTAAAGTACGAATACAAAGTCTGTGAAGCACAGGATTTGCTCTGTTTCTTTACACTAATGTGTTCCAGAGCCTTATCAACATGAAATTAATGAGTTTTTATTCCACTTGCAGCTTACAGTGGCTGCTAGTTTCCCTTTTTTGGCAATACCTTCTCAACTCAATATAGCACTGAAGGCCCTCCCCTTCCGGTCAATGGAAAGAGCCCCCCCCCCCCCCCCCCCCCCCCCCCACACACACACACACACCCCGTTTGAATTGTGTCACAAATTACACACATAATATAAGTCAATTTAAAACATAATTTTACAAATAATGAAGTTGCAGTTTGTGGTAGGGTTGTTGTAGTTTTGTGTGAAACTACTCACTGAACTACATCTCTTGTCTCGCACAATATATGTCATCAATATTAACTGTCATGTATAATGTTATCTTACCTTTTATTTACCCAGTGACACCTGGTCCTTTTATCAAGTGAAAGAATGGACAAGACCCATTACTCCTGTGACTACAGTGCATCCAGGTACAAAAACACGCAACCATCGTAGCTTCAGCGGATAACGTTAGCTTTTGGAGGTGTGCAGTCTCTCCAATTACGTACCTTCACAGTCTGATACTTCACAGTTTTTCAACAAACTGGGACTTTCTTGATTCAGAAGAAAGTGACAAATATCATATGTGTGATTCATGGAGCAATTCAAACACGACCAAAAGTTAGTTGTCTCTCTTCATTCACTACAGTTCATATTTTTTTTCAGACTATGATGGTCAACTGAAAGTGAAAATGTAAAGGTGAGCTTTAGCAAATAAACTAACATACAACAAACCCGCTAACTAGCTTGTTTCTTGTATCTTAATGGTTTAGCTTGTATGGCTCAGCCGGTTCTCATCCCCAGTTCATCAGTTACTGATGTTTTTGTGGACGAACCGATTTGTATCAGATGACGCAATATATAGAGTGAGAAAGTCTGTGTATGGAGGACGTGGGGTTGATGGATGGGTCAAACAAAAGCACAGAGTTTGAGTTTGATGTGAAACCAAAAGTCAGGGTTGACTTACTTAAAAGTTGTACTCAGCTGAGGTGTGCATTGAAGTGTGATCTTCATGTTCACTCTGTCCCATCTGTGAATGAGAGGGATGTCAGAAGTCAGATGTCCAAAAACTTCCACATTTTAACAAAAGTGTTTGTGGTTCAGCTTGGTGGGTCAAATGACTGAGCCACATTCAGAGTAAATTATTCATGACTCAAAGAAACATTGTGTCGTGTGCATTGTGCATGGCGGCTACAGTGGAGCCTAGCATGGATGCTGCAGGTGTTTTGTTGGTCTGCATCCATCTCGTGCAGAGACCACTGTCTTCCTGAGGGACCATGGCAATGAACAAAGCTCCAAAATATTCAATAGAGACCTAGACAGATGAATTTACACCTTCCCAACATCTGTTGGGAACCTCCCAGAGGTTGTTTGAACAATCAGATTTCCGGCAGCTTTCCGATCCACCCAAGAGACCTGAAGTGACCGAGTGTAAAAGAGGTGTCAGCTGCATTCAGGTTTAGATAATGTGGGATATTTATAAGGAGTCAGATTGTCTGACTGCTCGTGTTTTTTGCCTCATTGGCCTTGCTGCTGCAATGTGTATGTGTGTCCAATTTTCAACATTTGACTGTTTCTAAGTCCTGCCTCTTTTCATTCTGTCAAGAGCTAGTTAGCTTGTGTTTTGTTAAGATTAGTCATCAGAAGGCTTTGCTGGCTGTGACACAAATTGTACTAAACTGGAATTATTCTTTAATTGTATCATCCTGGAAGATGAAATTTAAAAGTCTGCTCTTTAAAGAAAAGTTCTGAGACCTTGAGCTTTTACGTCAAGCATGTAACTTTTGACCAAATCTTATTTAGTTTTGTCAGCCTGGTTTTGTAGCAGGTTTCTGACTGTGTGCAGGCTGGCTTCACTGTCAGCTTTCTACCTCTCAGTGTGCGCTTCCTGTCTGATGTAGGCTTGTCTGTGTCCAAAATATATTGCTAAACTAAAGCTCAAAGTCTGCTGCATCAAACACATGTAAATTCTTTAAAATACCATCTCACTCTCTGGACCTCCACTGGAGGAAAATGAAGAATTTCCTGCAGGGTCATATCTGGTTCTTGCACACTATTTTTGGCATCCCTGCTCTTTCCTGTTTTCAGACTATTGTTGCTAAAACATAAAAAATTGTCCCACACAGCAACAGGCGCTGTCAAAGGTTTAGAGGGACTGACCTGTAATTGACTGTGAGTCTCTTATTGTTTTGTTTCTGCGGACATGTTCCTACCCCGCACACCTCCACCCGCCCTCCACACACACACTCATACACACATAAACAGCACTGACCATGATGAAAGAACATTAATCCCTGAAATTGACAATGGGATTACAGTGTTAAAGAGCATTGCCATCACTATTCTACTTCCTGCCCCCTCCGTGTCATCTGAACTGTTTCAAATCCTTTCAAAGGCCAGACTCTGTTGTGGCGGGAGCTCTCCCGCTGGGCCCGTCCTCTGAACTGTACGCTGACGTCTAACTCGAGCAGACAGGTTAACTTGGGCAAAAATTAAGGCCTGCACTACTGGAACTTATAAACGATGCATTTCAGGGCTCTTTCTTCTTCTAATTGGTAATTGCGAGACTAAAAGAACGGGAGAGGATGACTCACATTTGAATTATTCACGCGCGCCGGCTGTGTTACTTTGCTGTGACAGCACTGAGCCTGAACCAAGAGGAAGCTGTTTAGACCTGCGGGTTACCACAACACCTGTCTATTACTGTTCCATCTGATTTTGAACAGAAGTTTTAAATAAGTCTCGTAATGTTTTGTATTTTTCCCGTCAACACAACCATGAAAACACCCAAACAAACAACAACTTGCTCCTACTAACGAGCAATGTCCAAAGTTCACTATAACGTCATACTGTATATTGACTTGTACAGAAGTACGAGTAACACTTGCTAAATATTGCCATGCCAGCTTTTTTAGGAAGTTACTTAACCTTTTTAAAGAATGAACAATGAATGAATAACACATTTTGACTTGTTCTTAAAGCTTTACATCTTCATTATGAATCAGTGGGCTTAGGGCAAAGTGTCACAGACAAGTTAGCATAGTCATAATGTATTAGGAGATAGACAAACACAGCCAAGATATACCTTACAAAAACTTAATTTCAAAAGTAAAATAACAGACACATAGAAATGACAATGGCAACTAATAAGAATAATATGAACGATAAAGATTTTATATGTATATATATATATATATAAGTTTTTTTTTTTTGTTTGTTTTTTAAGTTAGGCTTCTTTGCCATTTCTGGCAGAGAACAAAGGCTAAAAAGGAAATATTTTAATGTGGAAATAAAGCTTTGACTGATGGGGAAAAACACATTTGGCATTGTTTGGTATGTGTAAAATCTTTGTTTTTGCAATTCTGATTAATGAAAAATGTAATACATAAGAGCAAACATGTGAATGAAGGATAAACTTTGTTGTATGATGTAAATATTGGCATGTCCGACTGATTAACGTTAGTTTACTACCTGCAGTGATGTTACTTTTAGCCAACTTTTAGCCAGCTGAGGTGGTTAGGGCATCTTGTAAGGATGCCACCTGGTTGCTCCCCTGTGGAGGTGTTCTAGGCACATCCAGCTGGGAGGAGGCCACAGGGCAGACTGAGGACTAGGTGGAGGGATTATATCTCCACCCTGGCCTGGGAACGCCTCGGGACTCCCCAGTCAGAGCTGGCTAATGTAGCTGAGGAAAGGGATGTCTTGGATCCCCTGCTGGAACTGTTACCTCCACAACCCGATTTCAGATAAGCAGTTGAAAATGGATGGATGGATGGATGGTGTCCAATACCACTGCATTTACTGAACTCATGGTTTACTCCCACCAAGGGTTACATTAGGGTTTGTAAGGTCTTGCTCTTTCAGATCTAAACCTTTGTTAGGTTGCCTTAAACCTGGTTGCTCTTAACCTGATCGCTGTGCTTCCTTTTCCGATGTTATTGAGTGTACTGCTGTCATCTATCGTATATGTATAAAGATGTTTGCTGGGATGTAGCTCGGTCCTCAGTCTTTTAGTATAAGTGTTATATCATGTACATAACTGTGAAATAACTGAACCTGTTTCAGATGTTTTTACAGGGTTCTTGTCTGTAGTTTGGTTAAAGTAAATCCTTAATTCACCATGTTAGATGGTGAAAATATTCTAGCTCTACAGGCTCTCTTGTTCTCCAGCTCAGTGGGTGTACTGTGCTGCTGAATTAGAGTCTGTTCCTTCAGACCATTAAATTTTCCCAAGAAAGAAACAACTGGCAATGGACTGAGCCAGCTGCCAGTGATATGATAATCCAATCGCCCAACCCTAAATTTTCTACATATTAGAGAGCAATATTAGCATTCAATTGGAATTGGAATCATGCTTATTCCAACCAAACCAACCAAACATTAAATCCTACACTAAAAGTAACACAATAACACAGAGCTTCTGGTGCGTAGCTCAGTCAGAGGCTGAACTGAACACAAACACACACCCTCGATGCTGCACAAGGTGAAAATTCACTTAACTTTCTGTGTGAACACACAAATATCGATCTTATAATAGGAACCAAACACTGGGAAATTCTAGTACCAAACAATTTTTAACAAAAAAAAAAGTAGAAAAAGTGCCTAAAGTTCAGTATACCATGCAATACTTTATCTCAATATTTTCACACTGTCATTTATATAAAGAAAAATAGGTTATAGCAGTTTTAAAGCTTTCATTGAAAAGCACTGCAGAAGCATCTTGTTGCTGAAATACAAGCTGGTGTGCAGATGACTACATCCTCTCAAATGTTTCTGTTTTGTCTCTGCCTCAAGATAACTTTTAATTCAACCTAGAGTTTTACTTTAACTTTCTTAGAGTCGGTGCCCCATTTTTTAAAAACTTGGGACTGCCTGCCACACTTTAATTTAGCTGATGTAATGTCGACAATGCTGTGGGACAAAAATAGTTCCAGTTGGACTGATAGTGAATTAACACCACAGCGCGAGTAACAAGATACGCAGGCACAACAGGGCTGCTTTTGGCCATCATTTATTTTAGAATTAGGGGCAGCTCCAGTTTTATTTATGCCCATATCGTAAACATTCTGAATACATAATAAACATGGTCGGCTATAAATTAAATTTCAAATCATAACGAGCCATGATTTGCCACAGTCTTAGCTCTGCATCTAAACCAGATGTGCTCTAACTTGATCCTGGAACAGTCCATCCGGCAGGACCAAACCCTGGAGGACGGTTCTCTGTGTCTTTTCACGTTGGAAACATGAAATTAAGACGTTACACGAGGAATATACTCTTGGGGCTGCTCTCATGCTGTGTAATTTTTCATTTATGGTTTCTCCTCTCGCAGGAATCTGATGACATCATCAGGGGCTCGATTTATGTTGCGAGACGCTCGCTTGTGTTTGCTACTGCTGGAGACGCTGCATACCGTCTCACATGTCTCCTCTTACAATATATATCAGCCTTGAACTGGGAAAAATTGTTCGCATAGCACACAGATGTCATCCCTAACAATTCAGTCGACTCCTTTTCACTGTAATGCAGTTAGTCAGGGAGGGACTTTTCCCAAGTTTCCTTTTGCCCCTCTCCTCTTCCTTCCATACTCCATCTATAGATTTTAGCTGACTGGATTGTGTTGCTGTGAGGCATCCTTAATGCCTGCTAGCACTACAAAGAGTCTGCACTTACCATTTTAACCCTACAGTCGAGCAAATGTTTTTGAAATTATCTGCAGCTTTGCAGATTATGCATTGTGGAAAAAGTAATGCAAAAAATAGGCTTTTATCCTCCCTGTTGATAGAGTTACACAATGTGACAGCAGCATATTTATATAACCTGAGTTACTGAGACAAATGCACATAAAACAAATCTAATTTAACTTCATTTTTAGGGCTCAGCGTCAATACAAAGTATTCCTGCACTTTACTTTTTCTGAAATTTAGTGCTATGACGTCTCTCTGATGACTTGGTGACAGGTCTGCACGTTATAGTGTTAGCAGCAAAGCCAATTGAGTCTTGAGGAACAGGATATCTTAATTATGACATAAAAACCTGTCCTTCTTGACTGTATCACTATGCTACCTTAATTTAAACATCCTTTATTGTCAAGCTTGGCAGGCAGATCTTGAGAATATGCCTCTGAGAGCTGTCTAACAGAGCTTCTCATGTGTACTGCTGAGTTAAAACCATATGCAGCATTTATGACAGCAGCATTTTAAACCTGTTTTTGGTTATTTAGCAGGATCAGCCCGCCTTTGCCAGAAAAACAACCATTACTGTTAGGCGGTAGAGTTGTCACGATACCAGAATTTCAAACTTTGATACAAGACGAGTATAAATGAATATGATATTCGATACCTACTTCAATACTATGGCAAAAAGAAAAAATGTCCTATGTACCCAAATGAGAATTAATTAATAAACTACACACAGTGCAGAAAACATCACTGAACACTGTCTGGATTTGCTGAAAGCCAAAGTTTAAGAAAATTAAAAGCATAGTTCACCCAAAAATCAATATTTAGTCATTATCTACTCACCCTCATGCTGATTGAAGGTTGGGTTCAGATTTTTAGTCCACAAAACACTGCTGGAGTTTAACTGAAAAACAGTGGAAGTGAATGGTGACCAGTTTTCAAATGCAAAAAAAAAAAAAAAAAAAAAGCCTCCATGCTGCTCGTCTGGTGTAATCCAAGTCTCCTAAAGTCCCAACATGCCAAGTTGACTTGAAAGACATCATTTACACCATGGTTTTAGCTTGAATCGTCACTGTACATCCTTAGCTTGGAGCAATTCATGTTCACATGCACACTGTCTGAACTGAGTGTGTGTGTTGTGATGGTGTGTGAACGGCTTGTTGGGGCTTTAGGAGACTTGGATTATACCAGATGAGCAGTATTTGAGGCATTTTATGTTTTTCTTTTTGGTTGTTTCTTAAACTGGTCACCATTCACTTCCATTGTTTGGGAGATTCTGCAACACTGTTTTCCTGTGAAACAGCAGTATTTTGTGAACTAAAAACCTCAACCCGACCCTCAATCACCATGAGGGTGAGTAGATAATGACTGAATTTTCATTTTTGGGTGAACTATACCTTTAAGACTGAACTGAGATCTTGAATGACCACATAGATATTTTTTTAATTGCTATAATTTACAAATATTGTGTATTGTTTTAAATGTGGTAAAGTATATATAAGTTTTGGTACTTTTGATAAGATTATTAAGCGGCGACCAGTTGTGGCTGCCGGCACTATGACAGGAGTGAAGAGGAAAATCAGGTGGTGTAGTAGAAATAATGACAAAGTTTTCGTTTGTTCACTGTCTTTAATCTAGAGATAAATGTGTGAGCTACTGGATAACCACATTTCCCAAAGGGATGAATGAAATATCCACCCATCCATACAAGACCCACCAGCACAATCTATTTGACAATGTGCAACTGCAATTTCGTGGTGTGATAGTACCTTCAGACTGGACTTTTTCTTTTATCTTTTTTCACAATCACCTGCTTTTACAGTTTGTCTTCAAGGTCAGCTTTCTACATTTTAGTGTGTCTTCCTCTACATTGCTGACCTCCTCCAAGAAGTTTTGGGAAGTATAAAAGTATTACTATATCAAAATACTGTCCTAAATACAGACGCTCGTCTGTGTATTAAACTGATAAGGAGATGCTGCGTTGTAGGACGCAGCATGCACCACCAGGGGTCAGTCTCTCTACTGGTGGACATGGCAGTGAGAAACATTTCATCAGAGGGTAATCAGGGGAATAAAATAAATAAATAAAAAAAAAACATGCCACAATGCGAGTATATAGGATTTAGTCCTGTTGATAAATGTAAGCCAGCAACCTACTGACTGGTCAGAGGAGTGTATCATCGTGAGGCAATTTACATTTGACTGAAAGCTGCAGCTTCTCAAACTGAAGCTGAGTTTCTGAGTGCGTGTTGTTTCCCAACTGCGGGAACAGCGTCACTATGACGATCAGCTCCACCTACGTCAAGGGAGTACTACAGTGCAGCTGAGTTTTACACAAATACCACCATAATACTGTGTACCCCAACAAAATGTCAGGAAAGTATGAAGTTATGACAAAATAGATACCACCCAAGTCTATTTTCAGGCTGCTGCCACTGCAAAAGAGAGCTCTACCTTAGTTTCATTAGTAGTTCCATTCACTTCCCTTCAGCCCTTGCTATGATGTAACTGCATATGTCTTACGGAGGCCATTCGGAGAGCAGGGGGGAAGTGGGCGGGGCTGGAGCGGGGAAATAAAATGCACTTGCCCTTTTACACTTTCAGCCCAGTAAGCTTTATTCTTCTTTTTACACATCATCAGAAATATCTCCAGACTCATGTCAATGAGGCAAACGCATCTTCTGCACTTGGTTAATAAGCTGCATCAGTTTCTGATTTATAAATGTCTGTTAGTGATCTCTATCATGATTATCTAAACTATTATTGTTGTGGGTTCATTATATCTTGAAAGACAGCATTTTCTTCTGCGTGAAATGTTGATTGATACGCCTTGTCTCCGGTAAATAAATAACCAGGGTCGATCTCACCAAGTTCGCTTCGGTTTTCACTTATGATGGCGGCGGGGATTCCCCAGAGGGCAAGCGCCAAGGGGAAGTCAATGAGGGCATGTCGAACGACTAATGAAACGCAGCCTTAGAGGCAAATTTGTTTATTGGGATCTCCATTTGTTGTTGGCTTGGCAATAACTACTCTTCCCAGAGTCTAGTTCAGACCCTGCCTGTTCTCACTCCTCCACACACCTGACCAGTCGCTGCCAGATCTAGTCATGATTGTTTTAGACAGTCTGAAAAGCACTTTGATTCATAGGTTGGAGTAGCAGAACTTGAAGAAGATGTTTGACCTCACTGTTGTGAGCGAACTTTAAAGCAGTGTGGTGCATTTGGTTCACAGGCCTCATCTTGATTTTTGTAATGGGTAAAGATGTTCTTTCTCTTTGCCAGCTGACAGCATGAAGTTGTCCAATAAATCAATAAATGTAGCCTTTCTTGTGGATATTAAGTGCAGGAATTCAGCATAGTTTTCACCAGAAAACATGGGAAGAGTTGAGAAGATATATTGACTTTGGTTATATTGTTATCCATCACTGTCTGTTGTTGTTACCAGATTTATTCAGCCACTAAATGACATAATGACAGGAAATCTACTTTGTTCTATTTTTGCACACCAGTGCTTGTGTTCTGCACTGGTGTGCATTTCATTCATGAAATTATGGCACTCGAGGCTGCTTCGCTTTGTCTGATTTGCCTTTCAACTGAACTGACCTGGACGGATATGTAACGGCGGACATGGCGTGCATCACGTCTGGATCACAAAATTGAGAACGACGCATCGATTTGTTTCAGCAACAATGTGCAAATATTTTTGGAAGTTAATCTGAAAAACAAAAGGCTTGAATGCTCGTCCCAGTATTGTTTTATTCCTTTATTTTTTCATCTCTTCCTGTTTGGATTATGTGAAGATGCCACCCCAGTGGTTTATTATATATTATTGGTGCCAAAGCACAAACTCATCAAAGACAAACATTGTTTCTTTCCACCAAGAAAACCATCAAAAGCGGTGTCCCGGAGGCCCAGCGGTTTAAAACACATGCCATGCAACCATAACGATCCGGGTTCAAGTCTGGTCAGTGGCTGTTGTTGCATGTCAACCCCGGTCTCATATTTCCTGTTGCTTTTTATTGTCATGTATTTAATTAAAAAGGGGAAAAAAAGGTCAAAAATGCTGAGCTGAATTACAGTAGGATGAATGAATACCATCAGCCCAGGAAGTTGTCCATTTTCATGGATATTTTTCTGTTTACAGTTTCTGTTGCACCTGCATCTGATTTACAAAACAGATCACAAACAGCATATGTATTGGTTCCACACAACAAATAAAGTCAGTGTTATTTTTATTATATATATTATAAAGGAAAGTAAATAATTCAGAGGAACACGTGTTAATAGAGCAATAGAGATGTTTTCAGAAACTTTTGACTCTTCTTTTTCTTTAGGGTAACTTTTGACTCTCTAGTGGATGTGTTGCCTAACATGCACGCCAACGTAAATGATGCATGAAAATATGTGGACAGTGACTATCATACACAAAGAGGGCATAAATTAACCAACAGTCCCTCCAGGAAGTTGCGATGTTGCGATCGCAACAATTCATGCAAATTCCACCAATTCCAGTGAATTCTCCGCGACCTTGCAATTCTGTCCTTTTCCGCAAATTAGACCAATCATCACTGCTTCCCACAAGTTCCACCAATCAAAGCAGTCCCCCGTGCAAACATCACACCACACGTTTCTCTCAATGAACCGACTAAATGTTTTTTGTTATTCACTTATTTTTTTTATTTTATTTTTATTATTTTTTTTATTTTGTCACCAGTACAGAAAAAAACACATTTGTCATTGTTATTGACTTTTATCAAAGCTCTGTGCACATTTATTTATTTTTTTTACTGAGTCTGAGCTCCTAAAAGATTCTGCTTCTTTGTAAAATACCCCCCTGGTGAACTTGATTTACCAGTAACGCAGATTATCAGAATTTTTGTAATTCTGAGTCTTTTTGGTGAGATTATTGGTGAGGTGCGGTTTTGTTCTTGGAACAAGTTGCCTTTCATTTTTAATAAATTATATTAAAAAAATGCAACTTTCTTTTGAAACTTTCTTTTGGTCTGGCCATGTTATCGCAAAAAATGCCCTAAAGCATCATAACATGCAATACAAAAAAAGCTGCAATGAAATCAGGCATTTTAGGCTGCAGCAGTCCCCCAAAAAGGCCTGAAAAATCCTGAAGGGACTGGATTAAGACAGCTGTATGACTGAGAGTGTTTGTAGCTCTAATAACTCCAACAGAGTTTTAGTTTCACACCAGTTTCAGGAGGAGTCTCCCTCTTCCAGTTACACTTTTATTCAAATTGCATAAAAAATTTAAAGCTACTATAAAGAGTTTTCTACTGCTAATTAGATAGACTCAGTTTATAACTAATGGCTCTATACGAATGACATAAGTTGATGAGACCGCTGCCAAGAAGGTTGGCTATTTCTGTATAGTTGTTCTTAAGGCCAGCCACCGGGTTGATTCTCGTGAAATCAGATAAAAAGAGGCCTGTGTTTGTATCTTAGAAAGTTAGTGACAGTATATTAGCCAAGCAGGAAGAGATTTTCCTTTTTTTTTTTCTTTTTTTTTTTATGTCTGGCCTATATTTTGTGGTTATTACGGTGAAAACACTACTGTTTTTGTCCACAGGGGTCTCCAAAATATGAAAGTTGTTTGTGGTAGCTTTAAACTTCTCAATGTAATAGTTTGTAACAAGGGCCTTCAGTATTTTGATCAGGTAGCTTGTCAAAAATAAGATGTGCCCAATTTAGAGGGCCACTGTTGTTATCAGACTCTACATCAGAGATAGCCAAGACTGAAAGACTTAAGTTAGGGGTGAAAAAACTTGATCAGGACTTCCTTGGTCAAATCTAAAGGTATTTAAAGGACCAGTACGTAAGACTGAGCAGCATCTACTAGTGAATTTGCGGATTGCAAAACATACTGTGTCACTCTTGCCTTCCAAGCTTGCAGGACATGCTACGATGGCCACAAAACTCATGCAAAATGCAAGCATTTCATTTGTCCAGTCTGGGCAACTGCAGAAACATATAATCTGCTCATTCTAAGTTAACGAAAACAAAATGATTCTTATTTTCAGCTGATTATATAGATTGAAACATACTTTCTGCCAATACATCCTTGTCAATGTTACACGCTGGAGTTGCAATTTAATTTTATAAAACAGAGAAATGCTGTGAGGCCTCACATTTTTGTGAGTGTAATTTTGCACAATAAATGTTCATTTAAATGTCAGAATTGAATAACTGAGTAATCAACTAATCATCTCAGCACCATCACCTAAAAAAGAACTTTGTTCCTCTTACTATAATATTTCTGTCATTCATGGTTTCAATTAAAGATGCACTCCCTGCTTCAGTGTATAGACTTTCAGACAGGTGGAAAACAGCCAAGACATTTAATATTGACTGAGGTTTCCACAAGTCTCATTTTAAAAAAAGGCACGAGACTGCGACAAATCCATATTTAACCACGATAGTCCTGCTTCCTCCATCGGCAACATGAGCTAACCATTCTATTTTGAATCCAGGTCTGTCCAGGCCACTTCCACTGTGAAATCAGAGCAGCATGTGTGTGAGATGTGTGTCAGTGAGCTATGCGTCCAGAGAGCTGGGCGTCATTTATCAGTCTAGGCTCAGGGGCCACTGGGAGAACGAAACTCAACCGGACACCGGAGCCTAATCCGCACAGGTGTCTCTCTGTAAACCGCCAGCTGCTCCTGACATGCAACTCTTCCATTTAGGTTCTGCGGGTGTCATCTGGGGTAATACAAGTCAATTCATTGATTCAGCGCGTTATTATGGAGCAGTAGTGTTGGAAAAGTCTGTCAGTGTGTGAAGATTACATTTGTGAGACTCATTAGACTGAGCTGAGGTGCTTCAGAAATGCTAAAATGATCTAACGTATTTATTATTTAACCTTAAATTTACCAAAAGAGCTTCATGGTGAATTACATGTCTACTTTTCAAGAGATTCCTGGCCAATGGAGCCACAATGGAGATGAGTTACAGGCTAGCAACATAAAAGATGTAAAGGTTAAATCAAGTATTAAACTGCTGATAAGAATTGCATAAAAGATGGAATCATAGAGACAACTTAAACTTGATGAAAACTTCTCAGAGGGCTGAACTTAGTAGGGCTGCAGGATATGGTAAAAACAAATCATATTATTATTGGACAGATACAAAAAATATATAAACATAAAAACCTGGAAGTTGTTTTTTTTTTTTTGTCCCAGGATGGCGAAGGCATGACCTGCCCTATTTGGTTACATATTGGCTTATGTCAGACGTGGTAAAGCAACAACCCAGCAGCAGTTTCTGATTCTGGAACTCCCTGAAAACTAAAGCTCACTGTTGATGCAATAACTGTATCAACCCTGTCTGTTTAGTCAACAGTGTGTATGACGCCTTGGATTGGTTGGACAAGATTTGTGAAGAAATTCTGGTTTCAACACAGTTATTTTTGGAGGATTTTATCGTAATACTATAAAACACTTGACAAATGAGACACAACGAACTAAACTCGTTCCACGAAGGAACTGAATCCAAGTCCAGTGTGGCCACAGAAGACTTTAAGATTTCATATTGGGCCTTGAGATTACTAAATTTGGGAATTGGCTCATCCAAAACAAACACACTGCCAACCATATTTTATTTTTTGTAGTGAGTATTTGGTGTAAAGTCTAAATCCACATTAATCTCATGGAGTTCTATGTTAATTGATGCATTAAAATTCCTGGAAAAAGAGAGAACAAAATGTTCTAATGTGCAAAAACTTGCATTTTAACTTTTTAAACTTTTTTTTTTTTTTCCGCCATTTAAATGCTAAAAATAAACTTTTTTTCACTCGTGTAACTCATACTAAAGCCTATGTAATTTTTGGGTTATACTATAAATTCAAGCAATCAATCAGTCTCTTTACATAAAGTTGCAAACAACATCTTGGAGCCAAAACCAGTGCAGCCTCAGCTCCGCCAACTCGTCAGTGACCATAAAATGTCTGACGTTCAGTACGTGTTGAAACGTCTGACATGTGGCATACAAAAGCAAACACGTGCCTTTCAGCCTTGACATCATTTTTCAGTTCAAAGCAGAGATTAATAACAGCAGGAATAACAAGGCCCTCCACGAAACTCCATCAGCTCACGCTCAACTGACCCAGCACAGAGGAAATGTAGATGTGGATGGTCTGAAAAACTCCCAGACGTGCGGTGGTCCCGCTGGGTCCCGCCGCCGTGCAGCACAGTAGCCCACTGTGGGGGCTGCGGACCAGCTCTGTGTACAGAAGTCATGTGCCGTTAACATTTCAACAGGTTTGTTTTATATCGCTTTGGGGATGGAGTTTTTGGGAGGGGGGGGAGAAAATCACATCTGCATGCGGTCTGTCTCCTGACCTCTCCTCCTCCACATTAAATCACATGTTGTGTTTGCTTGTGGTTCCATTGAATATTTGTCAGAGACAGTGGCCACATCCGAAGATGGTATTATTGTGCAGTCGACGGAGCCTATGGTGTGAAATATCCTGGACCACAGTGTGCCTTCTGTGCTCATCATGTACTCTCAGGGACTCACAGTAATCCCATTTAATGTATATTTACGACAGAGTTGGCTTCAACTGTCCAGAAAACTTTTTACCAGCCCGCGACCGCTTGGCTGGAATTGTTTTCACCTTGTGAGTCTGTGTTTGTGTGTGTGTGTCTGTCATCATTGCAAGATGTCGTCCTTTGGCTGTAATACAGAAACTAACCGATCCTATTTGAAATGGACAGTTCACCCCAAAATCAAAAATACAAATTTTCCCCTGGCTCTGCAGAGTTTTGGAGAGGTCTTCCCACAAGAAAGTGCTCACATCAAGGTCTGTGGATTATACTGATTATCTTTGAAGAGACACAGGTGTTGAATTTTTGAAGCATGTGTAAGTGTTAATCTAGGAGAGAAGACAGACATCTCTACAGCTGACATCTCTCTGCAACTCACACCAAAAACGTCTAGATGGATAAACAGCACTACAGGCCAGGGGAATAATATGTATTTTTCATTTTGGGGTGAATTGTGCCTTTAAGTAACCATGGTAATAGGTATTGTTAGCACCTGATATACCAATCAGTTCCTAAGTCAATGTTCCTATCCTGACAGAGCATACTTTCTTTTCTCCCAAATTAGCATTGTTGTTTTGTTCTTTTGCAAAAAGAACATCTTTGGGTTTCTCGACAAATAGGTTTGCTTATTTTCTAATCACTTTAATTCATTTTGAATCCACACTGTTTGTTTAGTTGTGCTGTATTTGTCTTGATAAGCACTGTATTTAAACCTTCCAGTAAACTTTACAATTTTAGTTGATTTTAAAATGTAGTATTATATTTTTTTTTTCATGGTTGAATGTTTAGGTCCTTGCACAGGAAGTGGATCAGTGACTCCTATGACACTGTATATGCAATACTCCTTGCTCCACCACTGCTTTACCCCAACACACACGTACACGCAGACACACACACACACACACACACACACACACACACGTCACTTAAGTCACTTTAATATGAATTGTTCCTCACAGAGCACACTGTTTGTATCCCTGAGACTTAATAAAAGTGTTCAAATTTTATTCCTCATAAAACAGTTGCTAAGCCGATTTTAAAAATAAATATTTTTTAGCATCTAAATCAAGTCCGTCTACTGCTGCTGGAACTGTTGCATCATGGGAGTGAGGGGCCTGTGCTGCCAGACACATACATTAGCGCTTCATAAATAATTCCACTGTTAGTTGTGTTAGTTTACCTCACACTTCTTGTTTCAGTAGACCTGGGTGTGAAGCTGGCAGCCAAATTAGGCCAAAATTGGGGGGGAAATGTCACTAATATGCTCCATAGACACAGTAGTCATAACCAAATTGTAACCAAAGTAAGAATATGCCTCCATTTTATACTTTAGACTGAATAATTTATGAAAGATTGCCTTGACAACAAAACGTGCTCCATCAGAAAAATACAAAACACTAAAGACTCCTTCCTTTGCAAGGAGGAACCAAACCCATTATTACAAAGAAAGAGTAAAGCCACATCTTTTCTTTTCCACATTTATGGGACCCATAGACTAATTCTACCTCTTTGAAACCAAAGACGCACTAATTTCCCAGAGACAGCAGAAAGAGACATTAACTAAATCTGTGTGAGGCCCCTTTCGCAGCAGTCACGCGTGGAAGGGTTAACTACTCAGGTGGAATGAGAGCCAGAAGTGACTGCTTCAAGATGAGAGTCACTCAGAGGAGAAAAAAAAAAAAGCAATTGTCTCTCATTAACACGCCGCCCTCGATGGTTTCTGGAGTGCATTCGCATCCACCTGTTGACCCTGGCTCAGCTCTTGCCTTATCCCCTCTCGAGGGAGTCTGCACGCACCAGGTGTTTCCCGTCACACGTGATGCATCTCCTCCGTATGACTGCCGTAATGCTCTGTCTTTATTGCCCTCTTTGCCGGAGCCAAACAATATGTTTTTGACACAATTCTCTGAGACTAAGCCGGCGTGCCAAGGATTTCACATGTTTCATTGTAAGGGCCTCCTGATCGGGGTTTATCCCAGCCCGCAATATTGGGAGACTAGACCACAGGAAATCCCCAGTGAGCATGAGCACACAACTCCTATTCAGCAGAGCGACTAGAAGCTTTATTTTTGTATAAGGGGCTGCCACACACACACACACAGAGCAGAGTACAGCGCGTGTGTCCTTATGGCATTGCATGCAGGCAGGCATGCGTTTTGTGAATAATGAGTTCATGGGATCACGGCTGGTTTGGCTTCAGATAAAGCCATTTACTCTCTCCGAGAGTATATTTGGCTTTTAATTTAGCTAAGCCTACATAACTACCTGATCGAGCCCCCTGATTCACAGCAGGCTTTGGCGACCTACAGCACAGGGCTCACGCATGGCGGCAGATATAACTCCCCCAATGTTGTTCTAACATCCCTGAGAGCGTGAGGTGCTGCAGTGTGTCGAGCGGCTGGAGAAGCACTGAGGACTCAATCTCTGAGAGACAAAACAACAGTGCAAGAGACGGGTTTCAAATCCAGACAGCAGATGATGAAGAGGCATGGCGGCTCAGTAGTTAGCACTGTCACCACACGGCAAAAACTATTATTTTCAGTCAAGGCACTGGCTTTGAACCAGAGTTAGTCCCCAGATGATGCAGAATGGCATCTGTCAGATGCAATAACATCAACCACAATCAGCTTGTGGACAATCGGTCCTAGGTCAATTTTTCGCTTCGACATGAGCTCATCTAACCAATCAAACCTCATATTGTTGACAGTGACACATCCAAAACATTCAGCGTGGTGGATCACTGGTTTCACATGTTTCACAGAAGTCCGTTTTATGAAAAAAAAAAAAAAAAAAAAGCCTACAGAAAAACCTACAGATACCACGACTTAAAAGAATATCATGTGGAAAGGCATGAGTTTCACTATGATGGTGTTGATGGTATTTTTTATCAAGCTTCAACGATTTACTTAAAATTTTTTGGTTTAAACTTGTAGCTAGGTTAACTGCAATACACAATTATACTAAAAGTCATATATTAATTTTTAATTTACTACATCAGTACTTTGTACGCACTCATTTCCAAATAAAGACAAAAGCTTCACCCCAAAAAATTCCCTAAAAACCATCTGACGAACCCCTGTTTTCTTGGTTCACATAGTTGCTGGATGGTGGGAATTATTAGAGTGTGACACATCAAAGGTATATAAATATTTTTCCCACCCACACTCGGTGAACTCTGCCTCTGCCGCTAATATGCTAGTCATTGCCTCCGTTGGTTAGGTTGGTTATAAAGGCTAATCAGCATGGATGTGAATATACGTGTGCCGTGAGAGTTTTGCTAGCATCTGGGTCTGCCTTACGCACAAAAAGTTTAAAAATCACTAATTTAAAGGATGCCTGGCTACATGTAAGGGCTTTCCACACTGATTTAGCCCCAGATTAAGAGAGCAGTTAGCCCCAGGCTAAGGGAGCTGTTAGCTTAGGCTAAAAGAGCTTTCACACTGGCACAATCCTGGCATGTTCCAAAGTGACCTAACCCTAACTTTAGCGAAGGGCTAGCAGGCCCTGCTCCCGAGCAGGATTAGCCCCTGTGAATTGACTTCACCTGGGGCTAAAAAATGCCAGTGTGAAACAGGGCTAAAAGATTAGATGAAGAAGGTAATCAGCCAGGTTAACGCAAAACACCTGTGTGGGTGTACAGAGGCTTTAACCCAGAGCTAAAAGAAGGGCAGTGTGAATCTTATAGTCCTGGGCTTAGCTTAACCCTGGGTTAACAATATGTGTGAGAAAATGGGCTAAGTTAGCGTAGGGCTGTCCTTAGCCCTGGGTTAAGAATCTGCAGTGTGAAAAGCCCTACTTTGTTGTAGAAAGTGCTGGAAGTCAAGGGCAGGAACACTGCCCAGCTTCAGCTCGACTGCGGCCCTGAAACCATTGTGAGTGTGTGCATAGGACAGCCCCCTTCAGTCTGACTAAGATTGCCTGTTGTGCCAGAGGAGAGGCACAACAGGCAATCACACTTAGCTTTCAGTGACCCATAGCACAGTCTGAGGAGTTTGAAATACATTTTTCATGTTATGTTTCACGGCTGGGAAACAGCCAGAACATGCACGGCTCACCTGCTGTTGTGAAAATGGAATCACCAGTGATAAAACCCAAAATGCGAGGGGCGTTTGTTGGACGACTTTATAAAACACACTGCTGACAAAGACAGTGAACAGAGAAGGCAAATTCTGCACAGGGACAGAGGAACAGAAAGAGGGACGAGCCGGTTTATGTGCCGCGAGAGCCCAGAGGTGTAGGTGTGTGAATGTGGAAAAGAAAACTGAAGGGAAAAGCAAGGTGAGCAGATTTAAGTACAGTTATTCTGTCGTTCTGTGGGAAACAGTGAGTACTTAGGATGGGCTAAATCCAGAGAATGAATTTTCCCCACAGGGATCAGTAAAGGATAACTTAACTCAAGAGAAAAAGCAACAAAGACCGTCTGAAACAATAGTTTGGCTCTAAGCCCTCTCATGTTGCCTAAAACACTGATTTAAAGCGCAGACCTATTTTCCATTTGTTTCCTCCGAGTATCAGTGACCTCCTCTCACCCTCAGCCCCTCTTTGCTTTATTAACAGTATGACGGCCCACGCGCTGCTGGTAGCGGAAGCCCATTCAAACCAACCAGGGCAGGAAGCCAGTGTCCTCATCACAATGCCAGCTGCTTCCAACTTAATTTGTCAGACGATTCCTTTCAGCAAATTTAATTTGAGAGCGATGCAGATAATAATCCGCCGACTGCCGCAGCTCGTCGGGCCGCAGTCGAGGGTTGAGCTCCTTAGAGCGGCAGGATGTGAAGAAAACTGACGGCCTCGAAGAAAACAGAGGTTTTGTGGGAAAACTGATGTTCTCCACATACGTTTGTATAAACAGGAAAAGGAATACCTTAGCCTTTTCCTCTTTTTCCTCTCGTTTACATGGGGCTGCTGCACATATGATGAAATTGACAGAAATTGACCTGAACTTCGCTGACCTGGTTTCTGGAAGAGCAGAGCTGGAAATGAAAATGTAAACAGGAATTATGTGGCCTGTATTGGTGCAGATCAGTGCAACAGTGTCAGAAGAGGTTGAGACCTCGCGTCTTGAGTCCAGTCATGAAACCTGAGGCATCTGGGAAAAGGCACGGAGCACCTCCGCGCTGTGATCACGGTGGTTTCATTCAACAGATTTAAATGGCGTTGTCACAGAGCGCTGAGAACCCATTGATTTACAGCCTTTTTTGGTTCCACTGTTGGATCTTACAGACCTTACAGAGGTGCAGGGTTGGCCAAGTTTTTTTTTTTCTTTGTTACCATTACAATTCAAGGGAAAAGATGGAATCTTGTGAAGGAATAAGACTAAATCCATTTTCCATAGCTAGAAGATTGACTGTATTGCTTTGTTTGGCTTTCAAATGGTGGCTCTTTGTAGTGTCTTGTAGATGTTACAGTATCATAGCTGTGATTGCTCTGAGGTCGTGTGCTGCCTTATGTTTCACATCATCATATATGCTCAAATTTTAAAGGGGACCTATTATGGTTTTCCTTATTTTCTGCCTTATATAATGTTACAATGATGAATATTCATATTAAACATAGTTAAACACTGTGTCAAATAATAGTCACCAGGAACATTTGTAGTCTGATAAACAATAAATAAATCAAATTCAGTGTCCCATTATCTCATTGGGTGATGTAGTCTCACACAGCCCGTCTTATCTCTGAGCTAAATAGCGGCTAAATTAGTTAATCGCTTACAACAAGTCCAACTTGTATGACAATCAGAAAACTCGGAAAAGACTGGAAATCATTTTCTCCGTGAAATATAATCCAGTTTCACCAAAATCGAATGAATAAAGTTGTATTTTTGTGTCTGTAGTTGTGGAGCGGGGCTCATGAGCAACAGTGATGCCCCTCAGGAAGCTTCAGAGAAGTTAACCAGTCAGAAGAAAGAGGGGAGTCTTTGAGGGACAGGAGCTAAAATGGCTTGTTTTAGATGGATGGTGAAATAAAAAGCTGTGTAAAGGTACGTAAGATAAACAAGGATGTTTCTTGAACTGTGAATCATGCAAAGCTACTGTAGTGGAATTCCCAAATAAAATTTGGAAAATGAGCATAACAGGTCCCCTTTAATGTTTTATGAAAAGTGTAAGGGAACTAAAAATAGTATTTCATAAAACTACAATTCATTAGTTATGTCTACAGTGCCTTGTAAAATAATTTTTCCCTTATTTGTCAGGCAAATATGATGTTTTTAATCAGTGAGCAGCAATTCATTTACAATCTGAATGACATTAACATGTGGTTTACCAAAAGCAAAGTCATTTCCAAAGCATGCTACTTGCTGTATAGCAGGCTGTTATTCAAATCAGAATTTGTCAGAATCATCATGCCAGTAAATGACGTTGGAGGAGAAAATGTCAAACATCCGACTCAATTTAAAGAGTCACTTCCCCCCAAAATCAAAAATACATATTTTACCTCTTACTGCATTGCTACTGGTGCATTGTGTTGGTGTGAGTTGCTGAGTTTTGGAGATATCTGCCATATTTCTGACTTCTGTCAAATACATTAGAATTAGGTGGCACTCAATAAAACAGCAACAATTGGTCAATTAATGATTAATTGATTGAACGTTTTTTGCCAGCTATGTTGATAATCAATTAATCATTTTAAGCAAAAATGTCAAACATTTGTTAGTTCCTGCATCTTAAATGTGAGGATTTGCTGCTTTTCTTTGTCATTTATGACAATAAATGAAGATTCTTTTGGTTTGGGATTGTTGGATGGACCAAAGAAGCAATTTGAAGATGTCTGTTTGGGCTCTGGGACATTTTTCACGTTTTATTTTTTTTTATATTCTTTAGACTAAATGATTAATCATTCAAATAACTGTTAGAATTACGGATGTACTGATTGACTGGCCAGAGACTGGAACCAGTGGGTTTTCAGGGTGGCCGGTCAGCATCACATATTTGTGCCTGTCATTGTCACACACGTGTTCTGCATGATGGTCACGTCATGCATGCAGCAAACTGACCATGATATCACACCCACCACAGTGCTGATCACAGCTACACACACTCAGACACATGCTTGCATGAAGCTGATGTCAGAGACAGATTCCAAGAACAGGATAAAGAGAAGACAATGTTGCAGAACAGCTGTAAACTTTGTAGCTCTTCATGCTAATGTTAGCCAGCAGCAGACTGCTGTTCACAGAGGGACAGTTAAAATCTCACCTCCTGTTCTGGCTGAAGAATAAACAACCTGTGTTGATGTGTCTCCTCAAACATTTTCTTATCCAGACTTGTTTAACTTCTGCGTCTGTTTTTCTCACAGCAATGTTTTACTGCAGCAAACTGTTGCACCACATCTGTTTCTGGTTTGTTTGCATGAGATCATGTGAAATTGCGTCCTGCGAAATCCTGCGAGATCCCATGATCGCGACAAGATTGCGTTCCCCTTATTCATAATCTTAATATAAAAATGTAATGAGGCCTGGCTGGAACTTTGGAGAAAATGTGAAATAGTATTAAATGAATATTTAATAGTCAGTGTTTCATTATGAACATCCAATTGAATTTTTACAAGAGAAGTTGCAAAAATGTTTGAATGCTGTCAGTTACAGTTCTTAAAGAAACTGAAATCGGAATTGGCCGAGAAAAGTGAAATCAGTGCATCTCTAGTTATAATTGCATTCTTATTGTGCTAAAAAAAAATAAAAATATAAACTCAGCAGCAGTGTCTCTTTTCAGTAATCATAAGATAATCCACAGACCTTTTCATGGGCAGTTTCATGTAGGAACCATTTTCTTTTTACCGATCTACGTCCCCCGACCACGTCCACGTGCAGAAGGAAGCGTGCATCTACTCATGGACGAGACGTTAACTGTTGAGCTGAGGAGGACATCAGTCAGTCTGAAGGTTAATTTTCCATAGCTAGAAAAACGACTGTCTTGCTTTGTTTGGCTTTCAAATGGAGGCTTAGATTTCTTTGTAGTGTTCTGTAGATGTAGTTTCATTCACTTTTCCCTTACATGTCACACAGATCTGATGTTTTTCATCAGTAAGCAGTTATTTCAGTCTGAATGACATTAACATGTGGTTTAACAAAAAAAAGGTCATTTCCAAAGAATGCTACTTGCAACTTGTTATTAAACAGTCAAATCATAATTTGTCAGTATTACCATGCCAGTAATTGAAGTTGGAAGAGAAAAGGCCACATGCGTGACTGAAAGAGTCAGTTACCCACAAAATCAAACATACATATTTTTCCTCTTACCTGTTGTGATATTTATACATCTAGATTGTTTTGCTGTGAGTTGCAGAGTCTTTGAGATGTCTGCGTCTTCGCGAATCCAATAGAACTAGATGGTAGCTTTTGGTGCTCAGTAGAGCTATCTATTTTGACTATCAATCGCTTCAGTCATATTTCACGCAACAATGTCAAAAATATGCTAGTTTTGGCTTTTTGAATGCAGGGCCAGATTAACATGTCACTGTGCCCCTGGGTAGCATCATTCAAGTGCTCCTCCTCAGGACTATGATCATATTGTAAATCATCAAGTGAATCTTAATGATAAATTATGTTAAAATGTTCAACTAATCAGGCTTTGTCTATAGAACTCACGACAGTAGCATAGCCCCACAATAAATATATAAAATGCTTCAATATCTAACAGTCATCAAGTGCATTCAAGAGAACTTATGATGTACAGATACATGAATGTTCAATCTGGCTTTGTTGACTTTATATAATCATAGTTCAAATACATCACGGTGCCTTGCTGAGACACGCTTTGGATCATTTTTCAGATCAGCAGAAAAGGTGCCAGGGTTAAAGTAATTAAACTTGGAGACTTGGATACAGCAGCCTCTCTCTGCCTGCAGTAGTAATAATAGAAATAAACTTCAGTAAACAGTATACTAATACTATACTGTATTATAGTATATATGAATGAATGAACGCTGTCTTTTGTTCATTCATATATAATACACATGGAGCTGCGCTGCAGAGTAAAGCGCAGCATGCATCTCATCTTTTCACTGCAACTTTGCACCTGCATTCAGGGAATTCTTACTTTAAAACTGAATGGTATCAGTAAAACTAGTCATACTTAGTCTGTGGTGTCAAATCTGACCAATGAAGGGACGGTCTGGCAGCTCTCAGTCTCGCAGGCTGCGACATGTCCCAGCAGCACCAGGCAGATAGGTTAACATAAACACAAGTTCTAAGCAGATATTTTGCTTGTGTCCTGGGCTCATTAGATATTCTGAACCCCTGCGCAATTGCCTTGTTGGTTCATCTTGTCCCACTTGAACATGAGGATTTGCTGCTTTTCTTTCTCCATTATGGTAAATGCAGAGTCTTTAGGGTTTCAGGGCTCAACCATAAGGCTTGCCTGCTTGCCAGGGCGAGTAAAATGCCATGCTGGGCTATTAAATTGGGCAAGTGACAGAAAAGAATTAAGCTATTTTGATAACCAGCAACTTGTTAAAGTACAAATGGCAAAAATGGCAGAAAATGCTGTTTTCAGTCTCTCATATATGGAGATTTCCCATTTGTATTTGTTTATTATCATACTTAACTGAATATGTTTGGGTTTTAGTGACAAAATGAGACCTTTAAATACGTCACTTTTGACTTTCAGAAACTGTGAAGGACATTTTTCACTATTTTCTGACATTTTATAGATTAAACATGACAGTTAACTCTAGTCTTTGTGATTTAACAGCTACAATTGAATAAAATTATTTGAAGTAAAAACTGACTTTGGGCAAGTAGATTTCTGACCCACAAGTGAAAAAAAAAAAAATAATAACGTTGAACCCTGCATTTGGATTGTTGGATGGACAAAAGAAGCACTGAACTAGACGCTGCACATGCTGTCATTCATATTGCTATCAGACATATTTATCAGTCAGAACAGTTTCATATGACCTTTTAATTTGGGACAGAACATGAAGCTGCGAACAAAACGTTAGCTCTAAGTTAAACAAAGCTCTGCTACCTTAATTGTTAAAGGCTGTGGGGATTAGATCAGTAACTATCAGTAAATATGTGTCTGTACTGGGATTAGAAGGGGTGAAGTTTTCATTATTATGAAATTTGACATATTTTTGTGCTGAATTCAGTTACTTTCCCTTTAACATGTACAAAACATAACCAGGATGTCTGATAAAATGCCAGATAACTGGCCAGGAAAATGACTAAAAATGTCACTTTAGGGCCCTTAGCTCCGACTGATGTGAGGACTCTATTATATCTGAAGGAATTTTTTTTTGTTCTTTCTGTCTTTCTTTGTCCAAATGAATCCTATTCTTAGGCACTAAACGTGCTCAGTGACACATGAAACTTGGCTCACATGTCAATCACGGTGAAGAATGTATGTATTTTATGAGTCTCACACATGGACGTGGCAAAAATGGCTTGATAGATCCTCCTACAAAAAAAGCTCTGCCAGTATGTTTCATCTACATGTATGAAAATTGGTATCATATTTTAATGAAATTCTCTAATAGAATTAATCACATCCACTTCCAAATCAGTGCGTGCTGTCTGGAGACCTTGATGATATTTTTTTTCCCACTGGGCTCAGATGAATATAAAAGAACCAAGGCAAAAAAAAAATGTAGTATATAAACAAAAGATGACCAGCCAGGTGGAAAGAAAAAGAAAATCATGTTGAAGAGCTGCCAGATGTACAGTGTGCTCAAACATACTGCATGTCAACTCTCCAACAGGGAGCGTGTAAAAAGTAGCTGAATGACTTTTGTCATTCATCCTGCCCCAAACCTGTTCGGACGATTCACAATGTAAAATTATTAAGATAACATGTTTGTTGAACAGTGTGGCTGTGGTGTAAAAAGTTTTTTTTTTTTTTTGACATTTTGCGATGAAAGAGGATGTTTGTAACTTGAGGTCCAGTCTTCCCAGTCCTAGCCTGAACACATCTAGATCAGGACTCACAAACATTGCGCCACCTACTGGCATTACTAAGTAAGCCTTGTGTGATAGTCATCATTTGATCCAAGTCCATGAAATTTTCATGCTGTGGTTTACACGTGATATGCTGTAATATAAAGTTTAATTAGTGGGAGTTCTGTTGCGCCACCTAGCGGAGACATAAAGTGACAAAACACGTAAAAGTTCAGATCCTTGTCCACTGGTCAGCGTCCAGCAACAAGGCAGCGTAGGTGCGAGTGCCTGATCATCACTGCTTCCAGCTTTAATTAAAAATTGGATTTGGTATTGAACCTCTAGCGTTCTGACCAGAATGTGTAAGATTACAATAAGAATCAAACTGTCAGTTTTCAACAGTTTGCATGAACAATCGATCAGAATCTCCGGCTTGTTTATTTCTTTGATTAAATCATTCCTGATCTAAGTTAGGAAACTAGTTATCTTTGCCAGTTTTATTTCAGTTCTTGTTAGTGTTGAGAAAACATGAGCTTTGTTAGATATGTTTCTGAATGAAATTAAAATGGTTCCAAGAAAGATGCAGATTAATATAATTAAATAAGTAGAATACTGCAGAAGAGAAGAAGAATACTGCTGAGGAGAAAAGGAAGTTACAACAAAATATTTAATACACATACTTCATAGAGACACATTTTCCTTGTCTGCATTCAGACTGTCTTTACTCAGTCTGTTTGGACACACTGGACGTCTTTCTGCTCTTAATCTCTGTAAATCTGCAAATCCAATAGTTTCTCCAAAATCTCCGACTGAAAAGCCTGTCCTCATTTCCCCAGTCATTTACAGTTGCTCTCACCCTTCAGGCGAACGGATCTGATTCTTCTAAACCACTTCAACTGTCCGCCTTTCAGGCCTCTCCCTGCGGAGCTGCTCAGTGAAGCATGTGTTTTGAATCTCGATTTCTTCTGCTCCTTCCTTCCTCTGGAAAATGTCTCATTTCAACTCAAGTAAATAAATGCGCCGTAGTTACTTTTGTACCGCTTTCATTACACTAAATACAGTCGTGTGCGTCGACTCCCTGACACAGACCAAAACAGACAGTGTGTATGAGTTTCTTAGATTGCTGTTGTCTCAAGTAACCATACCTCATGCCAATTATGCAAAACTTGTAAACACAACCAGTAGGATAATGATAATAAGAAAAATATGCCCCAGCTCACTTTGGAATAACAAACGTCTTTCAGCCCAAGAATAAGAACCTCAAACTGCTTGAATATTAAACAACAGGACAAGCTTAAATAAATATCCGAAAAGTCCTACCTGTTGTCATATAATGTTTACAAAATATGCAAAGACAGAAGACAGACATTGAAATCAGGGGTATTTCCAGAATTTTTTTTTGGACTGAGGTGGTACAAATGGGCCAGCTTGTAGTAGGTGCATGCAAGCACGGAGACACATGCATGCTTTCACACATGCACATCAGATTGCATTCATTTATGTTTCTCGTATCTACTTTAATTGCTTATATTAAAAGATAAGATGTGATGACAGTCCTTTATCAGTGCCATGATGGGGAAGTTTTCAGTGTTACAGCAGCAAAGTGGAGAGCAAAAATAGAGAGAAGCATCAATAAAACAATAAATAATAAGTGAAGCAATATGAACAAGAGGAAAGCATTTTAAAAGTATGATCAACTTAAACAGGAGGAAATATAAAAATATGAAATTTAAACAAGAAGTAAAAAAAATAGGAGCAATATAAACAAGGGACTCAGCATTTACACAACTGACCCTTCGCTAAGCCCCACCTTCCTTAGTTACTGTTGCTATGCCTGCCAAACATTCCATTCTTGCACTGCATCTATGCAGTTTACAGTGATAACAGTGGCAGATTTAACATTGAAACTAGAGGAATTGTTGAAACACGAGGTCTTTGACTCCTTAGAGAAGTAAACAAAAGCTTCTTCTCACTTCTAGCTGACGATGGTGGATTTCACAAGTGTAGCTGGATGATGTAAGCTAGTGCTAACTCCACTTGAGTCAGCTGAGAAGTCTCCAGCTGTTGTTTTAATGTTTCCATCTGACACATTTTATAACAAGAATCCTGTGAAAGTGTTTATGTCAAGTTACCTTACAGCTGCATACATGATATAACATTAATGCTAACAGACTGAGGCTAAAGCTAGCTTGCATCTCAGCAAATATTGGTTGGATGGTTAAATACAGCAGGTATATATACATGATAGATGACAGAAATACACTCATCGGGGCGGCCCTATGGCTCAGTTGGTAGAGCGTCCGCCCCATGTACTGAGGCTGTTAGTCCTCTGCAGCGGCTGCCGGTTTGACTCCCGCCTGCGGCCCTTTGCTGCGTGTCATCCATCCTCTCTTCACCCTGTTTCCTGTCTGCTCTTCAGCTGTACTATCCAATGAAGCTGAAAAAGCCCAAAAACATATCTTAAAAAAAAAAAAAAAAAACGATTCAAGACACTCATTAATGTGGAAAAAGGAAGCGCAGGGATTCAATTAGTGCAGCAGACCTAGAAACGGGTCACCCAGCCAGACCAGCTGGACTGCAATCGCAAAAGAGAGCCGGAATGAGAGTTGAGTTAACCTGGCGTAGACCTGAGACAGTGAGCCAGAGTGAGATGCATCGTCATTGACCCACTTTGATTCTGCAGCAGCCAACATCCTCCTCCTCAAACCCCCATGGAACAAATACAGATGCAGTGGGATCTAATAAGTTTATCCGGAGGTAAAGTTACTTCAGCTAGTAAGCTAGTGTTAGTTAGCCAGACATGGTAATGTTAGCAGCTTATGTTAGAGCAGTTGAAAACAGAGTTTGATACATTCACCACATGTGTGCTCTTGTGTTTCATGTTTCTGAGAGACTACAGAAAGACTCCACCATCCAGATTCATGAAACACAGAGTAATGCTGCTCTTTCCTGAGCCTCCTGCACACCTTCAGCATGTGAAAAAATGGAAAGCTTGCCAGCCCTAGTTACAGTTGCTAACCTGTGATTGGACAGTTGATGTTTGGAGGCAGGGCTTAGCAAAGGGTCAGTTGCCCCCAGTGAGTACTGATATTGCACA
This sequence comes from Lutjanus erythropterus, assembly GCF_056507025.1. NCBI lineage: Eukaryota > Metazoa > Chordata > Actinopteri > Lutjaniformes > Lutjanidae > Lutjanus > Lutjanus erythropterus. The sequence goes on along the minus strand of NC_139321.1, from coordinate 37,834,521 downwards.
GTGAAATGATAAAACACCTGATTAAAATATTGTAACTGCACATCAACATCAAATTCCACCTGAGTGAAGCATTGCACAGCATGAAATTAAATGTATTATAGTTTCTTATATTCCTGTGCTCATATCCCCATGTTTAAAAATTTTATTTAAAGGACAGAAAGTCCTAAAAATCACAACATAACAGAGTGACACCACAAAACGTAATATTAAGCTTTTGTACTTTAAGTCCTTGAGAATAAATTGTACATCCATTCCAACTCTAGCCTCAGTTGTAATATGTTGATTTATTATTTATTCATCTGTTTGCTGTACATAGTTTTTGTGTACGATTTTTGTTTTTGTCACTAACATAAAAAGAATTACAACTACCATCATTATTATAAAACCCTGTGTTATAAACTGATACATAAAGTAAACTAACCTTATAACAAATTAAAAGTAGGCTACATACAAAAGAAAACAGTGGACATTTATAAATAATCATCAAAAAGCTCAGGTTCAAACTAAGGTCCCGCCTCTTACTGACAGATTGCCACTCATACTTGAGTATAATGAGGCTGACTTGGGGTGGCCAGTGCCCCCCAGGTCCCCCTCTAGAAATGCCCCTGGTTGAAGTGAACCAGTTAGACAAAAAAAAGTCAAGTTGAGCATGTGTCAGGAGCCTTGCAGGCGCTGCCATGAAAGGCTGCCCACATCCTATCATTTGTCTTTGTAATTAATTCTTCAAGCAAATGTTGAAAAATGACCGTTTGTAACATGGACATTAGTCATCATCTAGGGAGGCGTAACTTTCACACAAGGACAAAATTATACCCCCTTTTCGTGTGAGCTTCATTTAAACAAGGCACTAAATCATTTAACACTTTCTCAGATGTTCCTCCAGAAACTCCGGAAACGCAAGTGATAAAAAAATGGTAGTTCAAGAGCTATTAGGATACAGGACGAGAAAAAAAGGGATGACAAACATGTGCTATTAATGACCAACATCTGCGACGTCAAGAAGATGTTGCTATTCAAGCCTTAACACAGGAATCAAAGACACGTGCGTGGCAGAGGGTTAGCGGCACTGTGAGTTCAGCCAAACGTTGCCTGGCACTTTGTAGCGGGCATGCAAAACAACCACGGTCTGCTGAAGAGTAGTCACTCAACACGGGAACAGCTGCTCGCTGATTCAATTCTAAACAGACAAGAGGGTTTGGTAAACTACTGTTATGCCAGAATCAGGTTTCTCAGCCCTTCCCCTCGTCCAGCCGTCACTGTTTGTAATGAACCACATTAAGTGTGTCCCCAATCACTGCATGAAGTCACGGAGCGGGTATGAAAACCACATTGAGCCCCTCTTCTTCTTGTTTTGTCCTCTGTTGTAAAGATGGAAAGTAAGGAAGCGATATTTTATACCAGGATATGTAGATCTTAAGGCAAGACCACCTCAGTCATGTCTAACCCATTTACAAAGGCAACTGAGACCAAGACCAAAACAGTGAAAATTGTGGAGCTCTGATGATTAATCAATTATTGATCAACTATTAAATTATTTGCCAACTATATTTTCTGGTTTCTTTACTCCTCTATGACAGTAAACTGACAAAATCAGACATTTGAGGATGTCACATTGGGCTTTGGGAAACAGTTATCACCATTTTATGGACCAAACAACTAATCAATTAAAGCTTGGGTAAGTATTTCATAATAACCTTTCAGTGTATTGTAAGTCAAGTGGTCTGAGACAGAACTAGACTTCTGGACCTCCTCTTGGCTCTGTTTTCAGCATTTAGAGCCTAGATTCTCAAACTGTGGTACGTGAACCACTAGTGGTACACAAGCTACTTCTAGTGGTAAGTGGAAGGAATGTCAGAAATATTTTTTAAAAATGATAATACTATCAAAATACTACAAAATTTTAAATAAAAATACATAAAATGTGTGATCACTGAAATGCAAAAAATAAGTTCTGTTGGCAAGACAGGTAACATGTAGAGACTGAAAACCTGCAATCGTGGCTCCAGACATGAACAATTTTGAAGAGAAGTGTAGATCAGGAAAAGAATAAGAGAATATTTCCAGCAGCCGTGTTGAAAATAAAACAGACGATAAACCAGGCACGTTCACTCGTGGTTACTTGCTGCTAGCTGCTTATTTTGCTGGTAGCATAAAGCGGCGAAAAACAGTAAGGTGCGCTCAATATTTTCTGAAGTGGTACGTGGTGTAAAAAGTCTGAGAACCACTGGTTTAGAGAATCTGGCCCCTGAGTGTAGACTTAAACCAATCGCAGGTCATCTCAGACCGGGTGCTCCTATTGGCTGTTCCACTAGTGCAGCTGTGCGTGCACGCACCTTCAGTGAGACTATCAGAGAGAGAATCTTAAACTCCTGGGTTGAGCATGTTGCTCATTAGCTGGACACTTTGTCACTGAATCTCCATATTTTTAAATGCAGTTTCTCTCCTCTGTCGCTGTTTATACTGTATCTGCTTTATTACACACAGCTGATGTCTGTTGGTCCGTGCTCACTCGTGATGTCCTCAGTAATGTGCTGCTCATTCAGTAGGAGGGACTACTGAAAAAATGAAACCTGACTCAGATGAGACTCAATAATCAACTGGTTTTAGCCTTTCTATACCTACTACAACTTTTTAAAAAATGTTTGTTTGTTTGCTATTTATGTCTTTAATTGATAGGACAGATGAAGATGAAAATGGAACTGGGGAGAGAGAGTGGGGGAATGACATGCAGCAAAGGGCCGCAGGTGGGATTCTAGCCCACGGCCACTGCTGAGGACTCACATCCTCCGTTCTTGGGATGCTCTACCAACTGAGCTGGCCATGTGCCCCTGCCTATTGCAGCTTTAGTTTAGAAATAATAATAGGCAGATTATAATAATAATAATTCTGGGCCCTAGTTGGCATCAGAAGTAAGTAAAGTTTATTTGTATAGCACCTTTGACAAATAAAATATCAAAATTGTCCTACATCAGTCCAAAAACTATCAAGAATCAATATGAAAAGTAACAACTATATGAAGTACTCCTCACAGTTGTATGCATGTCTGCCCAGACTCATAATATGTCATGCAGACTTTGAAGGAATTGAACTGAAGGAATGGAAGTTCTCACTATATTGGCATGTGTGATGTAATTGAATAATTTCCTGTTTGAAACATGCTGTCTTCACCTGCCTCTTCTCTAGATCGTCACATCAGCATCACACCCTCGTGACGACAGCGTTCACGCCGCACAAAAGCTTCTGTCTATATCTGTTCCATATTGTCCGCACATTTCAAAGCATCCAGCAGCAAATGAGTAGCCAAATTTTCTATGCAATATGCAGTATTCCTTTGATATGTGAGAAATTCCTGATCTGTTTTCCATCAACACAATGCATATAATTGTGGATGAGCAAAAAAGTGGAAGGAAAAGGGAGTGCCGGCAGCTGCGCTCAGAGCAGAGGGATTAAAGTTTAGTAGTGAAGTTGTTTATTGGCAGTAAATGTACAGTTTGCTTATGAATAAACACTGCAGGAAAAGTTCAAGACATTCCAGTGTCTTGCTTACCAGCGGCTGAGTAAAACGAGGGGAGAGTCTGTGGGATTTAACCAGAGGAGACTGAGCTGATCACTGACTGTGAAGCACACTCAGACTCCGATGTTACAAAATGTGGATACACGTGCCTTTTTACTGGGCACCAGCTTCATGTTTACACACGTGTTGTCAAGAAAAATAGACTTGATGTCTGAATAAATGCTTCAGCTCAGGTACACTGATAAAAAATGAAAACTTTTCCGTTGCATAAGATGTGTGAGTGAAAAATACACCCAACTTGTTTTCGGTCGAGACATGGAGTTAGAGGCTGAAATGTCAATGCCTCCTTCCACCACCAACTTTTGTAAAAGCTCCTCCGTTGACAGACTCCTGAGCCGCTGTTGCTTGGCAACCATTTTGCTGTCTTGGGGAACTATATTGCTTGGCACATTTTATGTTGCTGTGTGTTAATTTACCGTTAAATAAAAGCCACTTGACATCAGGATTTACAGTGACTTCAGAAAAACTCGGTATAACTCAATTTTAATTATATAGCACTTTTCATACTAATATACAGGCAAAAACGCTTCACATAGCAGGAAACCTCTGAAAAAGTTGATAGTGCCAGGATGGTGTAAAAGCGTGCTTGAGCCCTGTAATTAAAAAAAATAAAAGCAAAATACACAATAATAAGCAAAATCTGGAAGTATAAAAATGACAAATGAAACAAGATTATGTTAAAAACTATGAATAAAAGTTTATAAAATAGAGATTATGATGAGGCTAATAATAAAAATAGAATTGAATAATAATAAACAATAATTAATTATATAATAACAAATGGCTCTAAATGCCTTAACTACAATTATACTACTATTACTATTAGAAGTACTGTAACCCTCTTTTCTTGTTGTTCGTGTTCTCCAGTTCTTCCGGGCTGTGGGTAATAAGCGGGCTACAATGTGTCTTTGTTTCTCTCTCATTTAATATCCGCCAACACGGCACGACAGTATAGAACAACTCCAACTTAGGGGTACAGCAACACCTCTACACTAGCACGAGGCACTCTCTCCGAGTGTGTCACCTATATCTGTCCGTACTAAGACAAGAGCAGGTAGGAACCAATTAACTTAACCAAGGGGATACGTCACTTAAAATAATGCACATGAACATACAAATAAAATAATATACAAAGTAATATAAATGACAATGAAATAATAATTTACAGTAACTCAATGACGCTGTAAAAAATATTACTACTTAAATATAAATAATATACGTACTGAACTGCTAGATAAGAAACATAAATTTACACAATAAATTAAGTAATAAAAATAACCCAAAATATAATGTGTACAGTATTTACAGTTACAGTCTTCCCTTGCTACAAGTAGAAATGTCCCCATTTCAATCAACGCATCAGACAGTTGGTATATAATATTGGAAATGTAACAAATCACAGTAGTAAATATGTGCAAACAATTCAGCAACTAGAACAACCATACTCTTACTCTTAATGAACTCAGAACTGAGCAACACATAAAACACTTTCTGCAAGAAAAATGTCAGTGCAGGCAGAAAAATCCTTCACGTAATATATACTCAAATAACAATCAGGTATATATACACGTGGTATTATAAAATCATAGCACCCAAACAACCATAAACACAACATGTAAGGGCCTGAATCAGATTAACCAAACCACTTTAAGTGACAAAGTCCCTGTACTTGAGTGGTCGCCTAACCTGGCGTCCACAACGGGATGTGACGAGCAGGGGCTCCTGAAGTGGTGGGCAAAGTCCATCCGTTTCGCCAGGAGGGGAAGAGGGGGAATAGGGGGAATAGGGGGAGGGACTGGGGGGATGAGAAGAAGGTGGAGAACTGCTTTGAGGAGCAGCCCTGGCAGGGGCAGGCACATGTGGGGGAGTAGGAGGGCGAAAAGGCAAGGCCCCTGACAAGGCAGTGAGAGGGGGGGGGGCTGATGACAGTGATGTGCCCAAATCAGCTGGCACGGAGGGTGGCCGGCTGCTGACGGGGGCAGCTGGCAAGGTCCCTTTGTAGGCTTTCAGTCTGTTATGATGAACAATCCATGTCCGTGAGCGTGCATTCCTAGGATCCGTGATTTCATAGGTGACGCTAGGGTGTCCGTCTCTGCTCATCCTTTTCCGGACCACAAACGGGCCCTTCCATCTGGGAGCAAGTTTATTCATTTTTTGTGCTGGGTCATCCAGGAGAACAAGGTCACCTGGCTGGTGAGGGTGAAACACAACTTTCTTGTCATAATGAGTCTTTTGATGCTGTTTGGTTGCAGCAGAGGTTTGGGCTGCATCCCTGAAAGCATGTGACAAACGTGTGGTAAGATCCTGCACATAAGCTGCTGGTGTACCTGGTGTGGATGAGGTCACTGCAGGACTACAGTTCAACATGACATCCAGTGGCAGGTTTGGTTCTCTCCCATGTACAAGGAAGAAAGGGGAAAATCCAGTACTTGAATGAACACTAGAGTTGTAGGCAAGCTCACACTGTGGCAGGTACTGGTCCCATTCACCACCATTTTGTGAGATGTACTTAGCAAGTTGATCTTTCAGTGTCCTGTTCAGTCTCTCCACCATACCATCTGACTGGGCATGGTATGGAGATGTGCGTGTTTTATTGATTCCAAGCAGGCTGCAAAGATGCTTGATGAGGTCTGATTCAAACTGGCGGCCTTGATCAGTGTGAATAGACTCTGGCAAGCCATGTTGTCTGATATAGTCCTCAAAAATGCACTTTGCCACTGTGGTAGCACGCTGGTCTTTCAGGGGGAACAGATTAACATAGCGTGTGAAATAGTCCATTACTACCAGAACATACCTGTTCCCTTGTGTACTGACAGGTAGCTCAGTGATGTCTGCAGCAATTTTCTGAAATGGCCTCTCTGCATGGATTGACTGTAGTGGGGCTCTTTCATGTGGGTTTGGAGAACCCCGTGTTTGACATGGTAGGCACTCAGCACAAAACTTGCGAATATCACGGGTCATGTATGGCCAATAACAAATACGTCTGGCTCTCTGCAGTGTGCGGTCTGCACTTAGGTGACCACTGAACTGATTTCCATGCAAACCTGACAAAGCTGTGGGAATGAGAGTTGCAGGCAGAACAACTTGAAAGTTTGCAGGGGTGTGAGAGCTTGTATTGACTTTCCTACAGAGGATTCCATGCCGAATGATCAATTTGGGGTACTCATGCCAGAGTTTCCTCAGTGTTGGGGAGGAATGTTTGAGGTGACCTATTGGTGGTTTGTGAGCAGCGTTCTCTAGCCATGCAATGACTGTGCTGAGACATTCATCCTCCTTTTGTTGTTCCTGCAACTTTTCAAAGTCTACTGACAGTGTGTGGCTGATGTCAGGCATACCTGAGGATGTGTTGTCATGCCTGTCTGTGGAGGTGATGGAAGATATAGCACACTGAACAGCTTTGTTGTGGGTCTCAGAATTGGGACGCCTGGACATGGCATCTGCGTTGGCATGCTGTTTACCTTCTCTGTGCAGTAGGTTGTAGTCATACACATCCAGCTCGAGTATCCACCGACTACGCCTGCCAGTGGGATCGTTGTCCACTGGTGCTTTCCTCAAGCTCAGGAGAGGCTTATGATCTGTGATCACTGTAAATGAACTACCAGAGAGGAAGTGTTTAAAATGTCTCACAGACCAAACAACTGCCCAGAGCTCACGGTCAAAAGTGGACCATTTTCTTTCAGGAGGCCTGAGTGTGTGGCTTGCATAGGCAATGACACGTTCTTTGTTGTCTTGACGTTGAGCTAGCACAGAGCCAATGCTATCCTGTGAAGCATCTGTGTACAGTAAGAATGGCTGTGTAAAGATGGGGTGTGCCATGATTGGTGGGTGAGTGAGAGCGTGTTTCAGTGACTGAAAAGCATCCTCACAGTCAACAGTCCATTTGAATATTGCTCCTTTTTGTGTGAGAGCATGCAGTGGAGCTGCAATAACTGAAAAGTTTTTGACAAACCTACGGTAGTAGGAACACAGTCCAATGAAAGCTCTCACCTCTGTAGTTGTCCTAGGTGTTGGCCATCCACGTACCTTTTCAACATTTCTTGCATCTGGTTGGAGTCCATGGTTGGAGACCACATGTCCAAGGAAAGTCACTTGGGTTTGTGCAAGCTGGCATTTTCTGGCTTTCAGTTTGAGACCAGCTGAGCGAAACCTGCTGAACACCTCTTCCAGGCACTTTAGGTGGTCTGGAAAAGAGCGGCTGAACACAAGGACGTCATCCAGGTAAATCAAACAGTCCTTCCAGTGTAGGCCATGGAGCACCAGCTCCATCAACCGTTGAAATGTTGGTGGGGCGTTGGTTAATCCCATAGGCATAACCTTGAACTGGTAGAGAGCACTGCCAGTGTTGAATGCAGTTTTCTCCTTGTCCTGTGGCTCAAGCTCAACCTGCCAATATCCACTTGATAAGTCCATGGTGCTGAACCAGCATGCGCCTGATAGGCTGTCAAGGGCATCTGCAGGGCGTGGCAAGGGGTATGAGTCTTTAATGGTGACTGCATTCAACTTTCGGTAATCAATGCAGAACCTGTAGCTGCCATCTTTTTTTCTCACGAGAACAACAGGAGAAGACCAGGGGCTGCAGCTTTCTTCAATGATGTCCTGGGCCAGAAGCTGCTGGACCTGGCGGTCTATCTCTGCTCTGATGTTTGGTGAGGTTCTGTATGCTCTCTGTTTGATGGGGCGAGCATCTGCTGTGTTTATGCTGTGTTGTACAACATTAGTGCGTCCATAGTCTTGGTCATGAGCACTAAAAACGTCACTGTATGTCAGCAGTAAAGCTTCAAGCTTTTGTCTCTGTTCGTCACTGAGTGCTGCCTGACTGAGGTCAACATCTGGTAATGTCTGTTGAGGGGAGGGTTCTGCTGTAGTCGTAACTGTGGCTACGTCAGCTTCCACTATGGAATAGTCATCCTCACTATCACCTAGTGGGTGAAAGTCGCCTAGCCTTGTTTCACTTGGAACGTGGAGGTCAGTAGTAGTTGGGTTCATTACTCTGACATAAGTGAGTCCTGCCTGTACAGTAGCAAGTGTGCGTGCAGCTAACAGACCTTGAAAACTAGGTGGACCTGGCTCTAGGATACCTGAATAGTCAGTTTCAATATCTGGCACACCAATAGTGGGCTGGACTTTAGCTAGAACAGTCATTTGTGACATGGCAGGGACTATAATAGGGGATAAGGTGACAGCATTGCAAGCCAGGGGAGCAGTCTCAGTAGCACACAGAAGGGGGGTGCTAGTACGACTCCCTACTTTAAAAATGCCTTCTCTCAAATCCAAAACTGCATGATGTGCAAGTAGAAAGTCCCATCCTAAGATCACTGGTTGTGTTACATTTCTGACTACTTGGACAGTGTGGGTGAAAACCTCATTACCTAGTCTGATGGTGAGAGGAAGTGTACCTAGAATGTCTAAATAGTCACCAGTCACTGCTCTAGGGAAAAGCTCAGAGCGTTGCATAGCTTTAGTTTTCAGAAATGGAATAGACATTCTAAAGTCCTCACTAATCAATGAAATGTCTGAACCTGTGTCTAAGTAGACTTTAGTAGCAATGTTCTCAATGACAGTCATTACATAGCGTGTAGGCTTTTTGTGAGAAGGTGGAAGCACCTGTTGTGGGGCCTCATGAGCAGTAGCAGCAGACACTTGGCCCTCAGCGTCTGCTACCATTCGTTTCCCTGATCAGTGGGGTCTCCTTTAAAGCTCACATGATGGCTCCTTTCTCCGTATGATGGTCGTCTTTCCTGAGCAGAGTATGCATGATGTGACTCATACCTGGGTCTGGCTGACTCATGTGGGGGAGAGTAGGAGGTGTGTCTGTAGGAGCTGTTTTGGTGTGGGTATCTGGCGTTGAAGTGGTCAGGAGAGTGGCGCCTGTCTGGGCTGTGGTGCCTGAAGTGATCCCGACTGCTGGTGGAGTGATGGTCACGTCGATGATGTGGAGAAGATGGTGGAGTGGGTGAGTATCGCCTGTTGTGGTGATCAGGAGAGTATCTGGAATGGGGATGATCACTGTATGACCTGCTGGTTCTCTGATGGTGGGTTGCAGAGGAGTAGACACCGCGGTCAGGAGACACAGATGGAGAGCGACGATACCTTTCTCTGCCGCGCTCACCCCTCAGTTCATCAGGACGGCCATATTTATGTTTGGAAAAGTCAGCATGGGGAGCACGGTGGCTAGCAGAGTAGCTATAATTTTGTCCCAGCTGAGTGACTTCAAGCCTGAGTGCATGCACATCCTTGGAGAGCTGCTTGACAGCATCCATAAGGGCAGCAGATGAGTCTGAGTGAGATTGTTCATGTTTGGTGGAAACCATAGCAGAGACTGGCTCACCTTGTGGGGCAGGAGGAACAGCATACTGGCTGGTTGCATATGAAGAAGCAGGTGGGGGGAGGAGTTTCAGAGCTTCCTGTGCACGTTCCCATTTACATGCAACATCTAAGGCATCCTCCAATGTAGCAGCACCATGCTCATGACATTTAGCTTGAAGAATGGGGTCTAAACCAGCAACAAATCTTCTGAAGCGTTCCATTGCAATAGCTGGCTTGCCATAGTTAGGAAATGCCTCCAAAACCAGTCTTGTGATTTCTGCAGCATAAACTTCTAAAGGTTCTTTAGGCAAGCGCTGTCTGGCATTTACAAAAGTCTGAAAGTGCAGCAAAAATTCTTTCCTCCCAAAAACTTCATTTAATTTGGCCACACATTCATCATAGTCCTGCTGTATTTCTGGTGATAATGACAGCCAATATGCCAGTGCATCTCCACTAAGGCGGGTGGGCAGTATAGTGGCGATATCTAGCTGCTGTCCATCTGCACAGGCTTTAACTGCAAGCTCTAGCCTGGTTTTCCACAGTGAAAAGTTTTCTTTGTCCTTACCATCTCCGTGAAAATATGGCGGTAAATCCACTCTGTAGTGAACCACTGTCTTTGTTGTGTCCCGTTGGGTCGCGCTGCGTGCGCCATCATCCTCATGGGCAGGCTCGTTGTCCTCAACGTCGGACACTAATGACTGCAGCGACATGTTGTAGTGTACTGTCCAACTTCAATCGACGACGGGAAAAAAAAACTTTGGTCCGCTTGTCTCTTTAGCAACTGTCCGTAAAAATGTTTAACTGTCCATGCACAACAGAAACAAACTCACACAGTGCACTTGTAGACTGCAGCCGGCGCTCCCGTCGGCGCGAGCTAGTTGATTGCCTTGGCTAATTAACACAAGGAAAACACAGAAGAAAAACACCGCTGCCACCAGTCTGTAACCCTCTTTTCTTGTTGTTCGTGTTCTCCAGTTCTTCCGGGCTGTGGGTAATAAGCGGGCTACAATGTGTCTTTGTTTCTCTCTCATTTAATATCCGCCAACACGGCACGACAGTATAGAACAACTCCAACTTAGGGGTACAGCAACACCTCTACACTAGCACGAGGCACTCTCTCCGAGTGTGTCACCTATATCTGTCCGTACTAAGACAAGAGCAGGTAGGAACCAATTAACTTAACCAAGGGGATACGTCACTTAAAATAATGCACATGAACATACAAATAAAATAATATACAAAGTAATATAAATGACAATGAAATAATAATTTACAGTAACTCAATGACGCTGTAAAAAATATTACTACTTAAATATAAATAATATACGTACTGAACTGCTAGATAAGAAACATAAATTTACACAATAAATTAAGTAATAAAATTAACCCAAAATATAATGTGTACAGTATTTACAGTTACAGTACTATTAATAATAGTTACTGTCTATGAGCTACACACACATTTTGCTGCTGCATGTACCCTCAGGGTTGGTACAAATTTGTACTTTAAATCACTTTGAACCCTTTCTGATAGTCTAAAGGTGCACTTCTGGCCTCTTAAAGTCTAATATTGTACTTTTGAGAGAACATTCTTAAAAACTGTACCTATAGGTACAGAAATGTTCTTGTCTCGTACCTCTATTTTTGAGAGTGTGTAGAGGACTTATTAAAAGCTGCAGAACATTCTAATGTCAGCATTTAGTTGACCTTTTGGATATACAATGTCATCATTCTATTAGACATTAGTATCAAACGTTGTCATAATTAGCATGTGAGTTCTTGAGTTAGGGCTAAAAACATGTTTTGTGAAATCACTGTGACCTTGACCTTTGACCACCAGATTCTAACCATTTCACCCTCAAGTCCAAATGGATATTTGTACCAATTTTGAAGAAAATCCCTCAAGGTGGTCCTGAGATATCACATTCACAGGAATGGAAGATTCATGAGGTCAGACTGACTTTGACCGTTGACGTCCAAAATCTAATTAGTTCATCCTTGAGTCCAAGTGGACAGTTCTGTCAAATTTGAAGAAATTCTCACCAGGTGTATCACATACATGAGAATATATCAGTGACCTTTGACCTTTGAGGCTCAAACTCTAATCAGATCATCTTTGCATATTCGAAGACATTCCCTCAAGAGGTTCTTGAGATTCTGTATTCACAAGAACATGGTGGACAGATGGACAACTCGAAAACATAATGCCTCCGCCCATGTCTCTTGCCGACGCAGAGGCATAAAAACACAAGTCCACATTCTCAGCAGTACAGTTTATTCAGTCAATATCTAAGTCCAACATATCAGCAGGCCTCTGAGGACCAGACATGAAACCCTGAAGCAGATCAGGTGATCATACATGCACCTCTTGAGTCTACAGTGTGGCTTTAACACCAGGGTTTAGGTTAAACTCCTGTTCATTGGAGAGTGTGTCACTGTGGACAAACACTGGGACCAAACGGTTGATGAAAAACATGACATAACATTGGTGTTTTAGTTGTATTTGCAGTTTCCCTTTTGTACAAAATCATCCTTCTGAAGCTTCCTATACTGAAACACACATTTGACGTTATCTTGATTTATTATTAACATCTGGTACTTTTATCCCTATCATAATACCTTCATGTCAGAGATATGAGCGTTTTGTGTCTTTGTGATGGTTTGCCATGAATTGTTTTAACAGCGGACACAAGAAGCACTTACGATCCTCCTCTATACACAAAGACTCCTATAAAACTATTGCCGCACCTGTTTCTCAGAAAGACGGACTATCACATGCTTATCTTGCCAGTTTTATCCAACATGTTTCAATTTTCATAAACTTCAGGAGATGGCACATGGATAAAAACAGGATAAAGTCGGTTCCAGACAGATGGGGAAAGAGCATAGTCCGGAAAAAGAGATGCCAGCTGTGATAATCTGACTCTGGATCACGATCTGCGCACCAAAGCAGAAACGCACAAATTTCTCAAAGCAGCCCGCTGCATCTTTGTACCAAAAAATGTCAACACGATCTTGATGTGAACTTCTCCAATTAAGATCCGATCTGCTTTCTATCAGCGTTTGATTGAACTTGATGGCTTTTCTTGGCATGGGGGTAAAAGCAGAATCCTCAAGTGACATTTAAGCTCTCTGCTGGCATGCTTTTGCAGTAGCAGTGACACATTAGAGTTTTTTATTTTGGGGGGGGCCTTCTGTTGTGAGATGGAAACATGCAAAACAGAATCACTGTTTCTGCTATGCTGGAGATGTCCTTGAAAATGTGGGTGCAAGTTTGTGGCGGGCGTTCATGCATGTAGGAACAGTTAGCGTGACAGTTAGTTGTGGCAACGTGTGTTTTGTATTCAGGTTTTTTTGGGGTTTTTTTTTGCAGTTAGACCACAATAACTACCCAAAATGGGATAATGGTTCATATTTCACTTTTAGTATTTTTAGATTAAAAGTGCTGTAGAATTTCCAAAATAGTTGTTCCATAATTAAACAAAAACTAAACAATTAAAGTGTTTTATGATGTTCCCACAAGGCAGAGAAGCAGAATGAAAAGAGCTGAGTTGCACAGGAAATCATATATTATGCACTAAACAACACTAAACAATGGTATAGAACTTTAATGGAACAGTTCACCCCAAAATCAGAAACATATTTTTCCTCTTACCTATTTAGTTATTTATTAGGGGTGCTACAGTTTCTATATCAAAGTGAATTCTCCCAGTATGTTTCCACATTTTCTTTCCATCCCTGCCTACTTATGCACACACACACACACACACACACACACACACACACACACACACACACACAAAAAAAAAACGCTTCAAAGACACAGCATAGCGTACCGATAGCCTGCTCTGCACCGCCGCCATGGTTATCTAGCAGTTAGCTCATTGTTTCCGCTGGTAATATTTATTCATGGTAAGTAGCATTTCACACAACTCTGCTCTGCTGTGAAGAGCACAGGAGGATGACGTAGTAATGTTGCATGAACAGAGACTGTTGATTTCTTTTAAGTGACGGTGGACACAAAACATGGCCTTTCAGTCACTGTTATTATCAAGGGGCAGAACAGGAAGTAACTACCCCTTATGCAGGAGGCCCCCCAGTTATATCTAAGAACAGCTGATTATAGTTGTTACACAAAAGCCTTAAGATCAGTGGTTTTATCAATAAGTAGTCTGTCTTTTTAAAGCAGAATTTGAAAAGTTAAATGACAGTTCTCCGGGCATACAAATGATCTGCTGATCTTTACAAATTAAGACTCAATAGTCTAACAGTGAAATATCTTTAAGTCAAAAATTAAATTGAATCAAGACCAAATCAAATTCGTGGATTTGGAGCATCTTGGCACCCATTTATTCATCCAACAAACAAGTTTTGTAAAGTGACCTTCAAATTCTAATCAGTTCATCCTAGAGTCCATGTGGACATTCGTGCCAGTTTTGAAGAAATCCTATTAAGGTATTCACATTCACAAGAATGAAATTAACAACCCCCGAAACCAGAGTAATGACAGGCATAAAACTCGTTCCTACATGAAACTGTTCACAACATGGTCAGTGGAGTAACTGGGTCATGATTTCTAGAAAGACACGCTGTATTTTTTTGGCACTTTGAGTACAACAAGCCGATTGTGATTGAGTTCTATTATGTTGGAGGGAAGTTAGACACCTCTATGATGCAGAACAAGCTCACACCAAAACAATCTAAATGTCCAAATAGCAGGGCAAGGAGGAGGAAAAATACATATTTCTGATTTGGCGGAACTATCCCTTTAATGTGTAAGCTGCCAGCATATCCAGCTGCATTTTAAATTCAAATGAATCCAGTTGTGAGGACTTGGGTTGAGGATTATTCCAATAGCTCCAGCGAAGCTGTTTAGTGGCCAACAGTAGAAGAATGTGGTTGAACTGGCTGACTCCCAGCTTTGAATGTCTTTCAGCATAATAAAGTAGAATTAAAAAGTACATGCATACTCAGCAAATGCACTTTTGGATGAATGAAAACGGGCCAGAGGGAAAGAGCAACAGCATGGTAAACCGTCATAAATCAAAACCTTCATACAAGCTCAAGGTATGCACTTAATATGACATGCTAGAGAGTTTCTCAGCCTGTGGAGAGCTACCAAACTGAATAAACTAACATCTGACTGCTGAAGGATGTTCCAATCAAAACTAAGAGCAGGGTATTTAGTGCAAAGTATGCATGGCATACCCTATAATCCTCCCTGTAACTCGTTAAACCCAAACACTACATGACTCCTTGTTAGAGACTCAGATTTTAATCCCTTCACTCATGCTGTTTTTCAATACGATATGATTGTTGGCAGTGGGGGACTGAGGCTGTCTGTGGGGCAGGGGCAACAAAGATGGAAAGGGCACCAGCTGTGTGCAGCGTGGTACCTGCACAACAACAGTCATGATGCATTTATGCAGAAACAGTTCCAATCCCTTGTTAGGATATTAATAAAGAAGAGACTTTACCATGTTTTGTCCACCAAAAGCACACTCTAGAGCACACTTTACCACATTTTCTCTACTATAAGGGCACTCTATAGGGCATTTTACCTCATTTTTCTCACTGGAAGGGCACTCTAGAGCACAAATTAGCAGGTTTTCCTCACTGGAAGCACACTCTAGAGGGCACTTTACCACTTTTTCTCTACTGGTAGGGCACTCTAGAGGGTACTCTACTACATTTTGTCCACTGAAAAGGCATGTTAAGAGGGAACTATATAATGTTTTGTACACTTGAAGGGAACTCTTGAGGGCACTTTATCACACTTTGTCCACTGAGACAGCAATCTAGAGAGCACTTAAGAACAATTTATGGATTTCAGTGTGTTTGGATCACTTTTTCAAACATGGATGGGTATTTGCCCCCCCTTTAAGTCCACCAGTGATTGTTGAATTTGATGTACACTACACCAGATAAAGCAATATATGGCAACAGGGGACCTATAAGTGTACAATCCTCCAAAACGCTTCCAAATACTTTGTACTGACATCCAATCTCCTGCTCTCACTCTGTGTTTAAAACTCCTGTGCAGGGGACAGCACAGCTCTGTCAGATCCCCTCGTCTCTGTGAAGAAACAGAGCGTTGGCCACCGCACAAGTTCCCCTTCAACGTCCAAACATCCAAATCAACCTGTCCCAGGTGCTTCGTTTGCCTCCTTCCTCTGAGTGGCCCACATCCTCTCACCCCAGTGATCTCTCTTTCAGCTCTGGAGCAAACGTCTCTACCAGACGCAGAGATATGCTCTGGCTGTTTGTGCAGATCTCATCTCTGACAAGGGCAGGGAGCAGAGACGAGGGAAAGTTATCTCACATGTGCAAAATGAGTCTGAATTCTTGCCCCTCATACTCAGCAGCCGGTTTTATTAAATGCGCCCTCAAAAAGTGTGATCCAGTGCGAAAAAAATCTTGCAGCTACCACATGCGGTGGCTAAAGTCCAAGGCAAACACTCCCACCGGTGTGTACACCAAGACAGATGACTATAGGACTCAAGGCCTGGCTAGCACAACGTAGCCCTATTCAGTATTTATTTTCACAGTTCAAAGCACTGGCAGCAGCCCACTTAGTGTCTGCAGTCCAGTCCAATGCACCCCTGATTGCCACACTGAGGCTTCGCAGCCCACAAAGTCGTATACTGTAACTTGTGCCAGCTACTAACTCCACATCTGCAGCACGGGTACCGAAAAATGGCGAGGCAGCATCCAGGCGGGGAGGAGGGGGTTTGAGGGTAGGCTTAAGGGTAGGGGGTAAAGGGATTCTTCTGAAACCACACTTTGCTGTGGGTTGAACGGCTGCTTTGTGCAGCTTGGCGTGATCACACAGCCCACATTAAAGGACAAGGTCTGTTATTCACCAGTGCAATGATAAGTAATGTCTCGCAGGCCACTGATCAGAGCGGCGAACTTTCTGCCCTTGGCTGTGAAGTTTATCGCTGCACCGTCGTACCCGCCCACACAGGGCTCGACTCTATAAAACCCGCGTGATATACAGGCTACCGTATGGAATCAAGGAGGATGCTGGGTTATATGGGGATGCAGATGTGAGTCGAGAGATGTCTCATGTTTCTCTGGATACTTTTTACTGTCTGGGAATTCCTCGTCTCTGGCGAGTGATTCCCTCAAAGAGGGATAAACGTGGAAAAGCTGTTAAATGTTGAGGAAAATGTTGTGGAGAAACATTTAAAAACTGATCATTGGAGAGAATTCAGAGGAAGCTTTGCTCACAGTGCTGTGATGAGAAACTAAAGTCGTTTGATTTCATCATGAGCACATTTAATTTCCCTTCGTCTGTACTGCAAACACACATACACTCAGGTTTCATTCTGTTTACCCTTCCAGCTCAGTATTTAACCAAACTGTTGTCATTTTACAAGTAAACGGCCAATGATAACTATCAACTTCAATAATACTCTATCGTGAGTTTAAAGGGATAGTTCAGAATATTTTATGTGGGGCTGTAAGAGGTACTTATGGATAGTTAGTGTTAGGGATGCACATATGAGTACATTTGAGTACTTGTAATTACTGAGTACTTAATGTCATTACAGTTCTTAAAATGGCATTAAAAATATGTTTTATTTTTATTGTGGATGTTCCTAATTTTCTAAATGTAAAAAAATGTTTCCATGGTTACTGTACTCATTACATTTTTCTAAATTTGTATTAAGTTATTGTGTTATTTTTTTAAGCTGTGCAATTTACTGTCTACAATTATATTTCAGTAGGAATAGTTCCACAACACTATTATGGATTTTCATTGCATAAAATGTTGCATACGATTATTATTTTATCATCATTTACATGAGTTTTTAAAAAATATATATATTTTAATTAGACCTTTGCATGTAGCACAGATATGAGTGTACAGTAACAGTCCAGTGTTTTAGATGTGCACCATTAGCCGACTATACAATTAAATGACAATTAAACGCCATCCTCGCTAGTCAGCGACAGAAATACTAATCAGTTAAACTATTTATCAATACTTCATTCATGCACAATGCCAGTTAACTGTTGTCATTAAATTATTGTGCAGCTGCCCACCAGTAGTTGGAGCTGCAGCCCCTTCAGCACAATGTGAATGAGCCAATGGGCCACTAAACCCTGCATGTTGTTATCAGCTAAGTCGGACTGATGACAGCTCTTAACACCAGTGTGATTCATCAGTGTTTTAATCTAGAAAATAAAAATAAATTGAATGTAGACTGTGACAGAATAAGCTGGAATATAACCACTTGACTGGAGCAACATGTGACCACATTCAGCTCAGACAGGGACATTAACCTGCAAGCAGAGCAGCTGCTACTGCTAGAACAGTTAATGTTAGCCACACTGTATAGCAGGCTGGCAACTAACGTCTGCACTGTAAATGTTGTTGTTTACCTGGGTGAGGCATTTAGTGAGTTGTTGTCATGTTTTGTAGGTTAACATGCAGTGTTCATAATGCATGGTGCAACGTGCCACACATTTTAGCGGCATTTAAAATACGATTTGGTGACTGTAGACTGTGATTAATGGCTTCAAATGGCTCTTAATGCATGCAGTATTTTTTTAGACAATGTGACATTATCAATTAATAAATAGTGGTAAATTGTAACTGCTTTCTGAGTGTTTTCTTTGACTAGTCAACAATTAAAATTTGCATTTAGTCGACAGGGATTAGTTGCAAGGAACATCCCTACCTGAGTGTAGTAAAGGCAAATATACAAAGAGAAGTTGTAGCCTATTTACTACCCATGAGGCATTAGACTAGTTTATGTCTGGGGGGTCTTACTGGACAGTGGCTTTGATCTACAGGTGGACTCTGAGTTTGTTTCAGTTTTACATAGACTTTTAGACAATGGTATGGACAGCTGCCAAAGAGAGACGCAGGCCAAAGCTTTGTTCGCAGCAGTTTAAGTTGGACAGTACTTTACAGCTGGTCACTGCAGTCATTAGTGGAAGACAACATGTCGCTCGCTGATAATAATTCCGCTGCCATTATAGGATGCAAATATTGCTCTGTCCAAACTAACCAAACTCAATGGGTGAAATAAGTAATTTTACCTTGCAGAACACAGAGGTTGCAGGTCTACCGCTGCCTCAATTGATTAATGTGTTTGTGTTATTGTATGACTTTGGCATTTTAAAAGGTTATTTCAGATTCACTAAAGTCAAATAATAACAAAACAAACTAACAGACTGAGGCAGCGGTAGACCAGCAACTCTTGTGTTCTGCAAAGTAAAATTACTGATTTCATCCACTGAATTTGGTTGCTTTGGAGAGTGATATTTGGCTTATATAACTGAAGTTTCCCTGTAATGCTCAATCCAGCACGTCACAGTAAATGTTTGTTTTATTTTGGAACAGCACTGTTCATCATTCGGAGCAGCCTGAGAAAGGAAACAAGAAATGAAAATATGGATCTTTAGTTTACAGCTATTGGCCTCGATATTTATTACCACAATAATAACGAGTAAATTGAGAAAAGTCAACTTCAAGTTCCATTCAAAGTTCAAGTCCAATACGGCCTCTAATGGGAGATTTGCATGAACACAATAAACAAAATACAAAAACACACTTTAAACACTCCAACGGGCGCCAAAAACATCTTATGCTTGGATGGCGACTACTTGAGTTGCATCCAATGTATTAATTTAGAAAGGCTTTTCAGCAAAATTAACCCAAATTATTGTTTCAGCTTCCAACTGATTTTATGCATTTGGTATTTTTTGACCAAACAGTGTGTTCTGTGCTTTGCTGACTTGACCCAAGAGAGCCCTTCAGCCGTATGTAATGGCTATGAGACTAAATCAAGGTTGGCCAATACATACATTCGCTCCGTTTTTACTGCCTGGCTCCTCCTCATGAAGTCCCTCCACTCCAAGTTTTTCCTCTCAGTCTGGACTCTGTCATATGCAGTTGTTAGCTCGTATGCTACATGTGAACTGAGGGCTATTATTCACAACAAGCTCATCAGCCCGACTGTGTTGGATCACCCCTCCGTGCTTATTAGTCTAGGCAGTAAGTACGGCACGACAGCAGGGACCAGTAAAGTTTTCTCAGTCCTGTCGCAGCTCTGTTTTTAGGACACATCCAGACCAAGCTCAACTTTTTTTAAAAACTAAAGTGAGTTATTCATCACCCGGTCGTCCTTTTCGCACTGGCCCTGAAGCAATGCCTTTGTATGGCAACACAAAAGAGAAAAATTCATTTTCTTTGTTCTGTGCAATAATACAAACTTCAGCTGAAGCTATAATGTAGCTTCAGTCTGTCTCAGTTAGACAAATAGAGCAGGTATTTTGTTCTTAAAAGATCTCAAATTTATCCAATAATCTTTTTCTTCATGGAAAATCAGTACTAAGAACTCAAAAACAACCTTCGAGGAAGTCATGATCACAACTCTAGTAGATGAAGTGTGAAAAATTCAGAGTGATTTTGCAGCAGCACACTTATTTTCTTTCTCTGCAAATGAGTAAGTTAATTGTCTTAGCCAGTGGGTCTCAACTTGGGGGTCAGGACCCCCATGGCAGTCCCGAGCTAATTTCTGAGAGTTGCCAGATGGCTGTGGAGAAAAAAACATAAATAAAATAACATATTGTGTGCAGCTCTGAGTGACATCAGCCTCTTGAAGAAAAACTATGTCAAGTACAGCTGGCCTCAAGAAACGAAACCGCCACCTCACAAACAGTTTAAACTACAAACCACCACAAAAATGACAATTATCAACATAAACCACCATGTTCTGAACAGACACAAACAATAACAAGAAACATTTGATTGTCATACCATAAAATATCATGCTTAAACTACTCAGTCCAACACAAGGCATGATGGGAAATGAGAGCTGGATTTTAGACTGGGAAATGGTCTGTACAGTACATCACCTGCACCAATGATATAATTTGCTTTAGAATAAATTTTATGGATTGTGTTTTCTTGATTCAGTGTTTCTCAGACAGTTGGGGGTGAGGGGATGGGATTACCAATCTGGGCTGTGTTTCCTAGTTTTAATGAACCTTAACGTTCTACATAGATTTCTACAGTGTACCTTAGCAAAGGAACTATGAAAACAAAAAGAAAAAGGTCTTGCCTTGTCGGTTGCCCCTAAGGAAGAGTTGCTAAGGTACATTGTAAGCTATAAACTGTCTTTCACCACAGTGCATGCACTGATTGATCATTTGTAAAGGCTTATAAATGATGTTTTAACATAAAAAGTGTTTATGAAAAGCCATTATCATTTTACCTCAATTTAATATGTACTGCAACTAGGGATGCATGCAATTAGTCAACTGTACTATTAAACATCCCCACCCTTGCTAGTCGGCACCATAAATACTGGTTGTTTAACCTATTTATTAATATTTCATTCATGCACAATGCCAATTATCTGTTGCCTCTAAGATTTTATGCAGCTGCACGCCACTAGTTGGGGCTGTGGCACTATCAGACGGCAGCCCCTCTCGCCCAGCGCGTTTAAACCGATTGCCTAGGCAACCCCAGATGTTTTATCAGCAAAGTTGGACAGATGACAGCTCATAACACCAGTGCAGTTTGGCAGTGTTTTAATCTAGTATTGTGCATTTCAGCAGCATTTAAAGTACAATTTGGTGATTGTAAACGCTGATTAACGTCACAGTATTTTTTTTTTTTTTCGGACAGTGTTTAACATCATAAATTAATAAATTCTGCTCAATTTTAATGGCTTTCTGAGTGTTTTCTTAGTGTTAGACTAGTTGACTAGTCTAAATTAAATTTTTTGTTTAATCGACAGGGAAATTAGTTGGCAGGAACATCCCTAACTGCAACAAAGGAAGCCCTTCTAAAGGTAAATCTTTCAGAAGGTATACATCAGCTAAGGAGACTGTGGGAAACAGCCTGTAAGCTTAAGGGAGACCTTAGGGTACAGCTAATGATGTATACAGCGCCAAGGAGGCTCTAGAAAACGGGGCCCTGATGATTCTCGGGGTTGTGCCTCGACAAGGTTGAGAATCACTGTTTAAGTTATTCATTCATAGCTAACGTAATTTTCTTTTCTTGTTTCTGTATAGTTGTGGGGCAGTTTACTGAACAGTTCCCTGTTTTCCTTCAAAGCCTTGTACTTTTTGAGGATTTCCTTATAAAAATGGTGCTGTGGATCATGAAAGATGTGCCACCTCTCAACCTCAAATCTCTCATCATCTATCTCGCCGACTGGAAGGTAAACAGAAACATCAAAGATGTCGGCGTTAATTCTGACCAATGAAAATGGGTTGGAGGTGAAGCAAGTCAGCAAAACTTTGGAAGTGATGTGAATGAGCGACCATCAGATTGTCAGTTACATGTTGTTTGTATTTTTACAGTTAGGAGTGATGAGTTCAAGTTTCAAGAGTTGGAAAGTTTCACTAATTAATACTCAAATCTACAAATCATCGCTGCAAGATCTACGACATTAAGAAGACCAGTTTGTTGCTTTAGTAGAATTTCTGGATCAAAAAGAAGCAGACCCAGTGAGCAGCTGGCAGTATGATCAACACACAGAGAAAAACACATTTACATTTTTAGGTAGGATTCATTTAAACATACAGGGTTTACCTTGTTTAAGGTGTTTTGTAAGATGTGGGTGCTCATCATTTTTAACACCAGATAGTTTCACATGTAAATAATCAGTGTGTTATGCAAAAGTATTCATCAGTCTCTCCAGGATTTCACAAGTTTTTTTTTTTTTTAGAGATTGTTGTCGCCTAAAATGCCTGATTTCACTGCAGCTTTTCTAAAAAAATGCACTTTTTTTTTGCAAAGACATTGCAGGACCTAGTGAAAATGTTTTAAATAATTTAATAATTCATTAAAAAAGCAACTTGTTCCAGGGAGAACACAACCACAGTCAGAGTTCAAAATCTGCTTTAATTGTAGATGAAAAGTGCACCTAGTGGATTATTCAACAAAGAAGCTTTTTGGAGCTCAAACTCAGTCAAAACAGCACAAAATTCTAAAATCTAAAAATGCACAGAGTGTTTATGAATGTCAATAACAATGACATTCATCAACCTTGTGTGCTTTTCAGTACCAGTGAGAAAATATAAATAAAAAAAAGTAAAAAATTAAACATTGAGTCATTTCACCGAGACATACATGTACGATGTTTGCCCAGGGGTCTACTATGATTTGAAGCAGCTGTGAGAGGCAATGATGATTGGTCAAAATTGTAGACAAGTTACAGAGGTTTTGCAAGGGTCATGCAGAATTCATAGAGAGAGGTTGAATTTGTGGGCATTGTTGTGATCTCAACTTCCTGGAGGGACTGATTGATGGTCATTCATAAAATACTGTTACAATCAGGAGCCATTAACACTTTCCTTGTCATTGTGTTTTGTTTCTGCCAAGTTGGTGATTCTTAATTTATTCAATAAAACAACAGTTTGGCAAAAGAACTGAGTGTCCACTGGGTTGGTTTAGCAAACTGCTACACATTTTTTAGAGTCGAGACCTAAGTTTTTTGAGTCCTGGTCTCAAATGTTGCAAATAATGGCTTAACAGGCTCAAAAATATACTTAAAGATGCTGAAATCGGATTACAACAGAGATGAGAAGTCTGAACTGCATCCAAAGTGATAAGGATGAGAGAAAAATGAAAAGTAAAATTATTATCTACTCACTCTTACGCTGATTTAGGGTCATTTTTCATCTTTTTAGTCCATAAAACACTGCTGGACTTCCACAGGAAAACAGTGTTGCAGAATCTCCCAAAAATGGGAGTGAATAGTGGCCAGTATTCAAACATAAAATGCCTCCGTACTGCTTGTCTGGCGTAATCCAAGTCTCCTAAAGTCCCAACATGCCGTCACACCACACACACACGCCCAGTTCAGACAGTGTGCATGTGTTCATGAACGTGGCTCCAAGCTAAGGATCTACAGTGAAGATTCAGGCTGAAAATATGGTGTAAGTAACATTTTTTAGTCAACTTGACATGCTGGGTCTTTAGGAGACCTGGATTACACCAGATGAGCAGTATGGAGGGATTTTATGTTTTTATTCTGTTGTTTTTTTATGTTTGAAAACTGGTCACCATTCACTTCCATTGTTTGGGAGATTCTACAACACTATTTTCCTGTGAAACTCCAGCAGTGTTTTGTGGACTAAAAAACTAAACCTGACCTTCAATCTGCATGAGGGTGAGAAGATAATGACTGACTTTTAATTTTTGGATGAACTATCACTTTAACTTTGAGGCTTAATTCAACAGTTTCATTGATGTCATGAGATATCTGAAGTAAATACGTCACCATTTCTCTCACCAACAATATATGTCTTCTCTTCTCTCCTCTGAGAGTTTTCTTTGTTAAGACAAAAGATTACAGTGTGTGTTCTTTTCTACCACATGCAGTCCTTCATGCTGTCAGTAACACTGTTGAACATCAGAAACCTCTTGAAGATGCTGTGACTGCATCCTTTTGCTATTCTATTTAAAACCTCAAAGACAATGCCCAAATTACAGACTTGTTACTCGAGAATTGTCTTTCACAGAAATCAAAAAGAACCAAACAGCGACGAGAAAACGGAGGACGAGCCCCGTTTTCACAAGATGAATCAGCGGGAGAACAGATGATTAAGTGCCCCACACCCCACGCCCGCCTTCGCTCGGTCTGTTTGTTTGAAAGAAGCACCACGCCAAGACAGAAATCTCTGGGATTAGATGGTAATAAATTGGTGATGAAATAATCCTGTTGGGCAATCCCATTTCAAGGGACGGGAAGTCGAGTTTCCCAGCACTGTGTCAAACAAAAACACAATGGTTTACAGACAGGATGAGTGAGCCTCGTTGAGCCCCGCGGTAACAAAACGCAGGCATACTGTACTTGTTCTGTTTGCTGTAGTCACTGTTCTGTGTTCCCTACACATGCTTACACGAGGTTTGATGCAAGGAGTGACTCATTTATCATTAAAACAAACCAGATCAAGACAGTGCAGTTACAACAGGCTGAGTTTCAGCTGGCTTGAATACAATAAAAACTCTTTATTGGTCATTAATGTGGATACAGCCATGTACATTATGAAATGAACATGAGAAAATAAGACTGGAGTTCACAGCCACGTTAGCAGGTTGCACTTGTATCGTACAAATGGCAGCGCATGCTAACATGGTCACAATGATGATGCTGACATACTGATGTTTAATTGGTAATGATTACCATGTTTACCATCTTCGTAGAGTTGGGCGATATGCTAAAATTTTTCAAATGACCATCAGCAGCCCGTCAATCAGTGACTGATGATATCTTTGTCCCCTCTCTTACCTCCTCCCGTCCTCTCAAGTCTCAGCTGGGAGATGTGCACAAGCAGCAAATTCACTACATTACGTACGCTACATACGTTCACTGTGCCCAGAAAACAAAATAAACTCTCAAAGTGTCGACAAATTGAATATTCTCACGCTTATTTTTCTTCTGAAACGGAGAAATACAACTGTTCACCTCCTAGATTCAAGTTTCTTTCTTTTACCCAGCTAAGACAGGATTAATTGGCTTGTTATCTCCTCGTAAAACACGCCTCCAACTCGACAGCAAAAACATGTAAAACTCACCAAAACCATCCTTGTTAGTCTATCCACTCCTCCAACAACCACCAACTCCTCGCACTCATGGTTCGGCTGGGTGCACTCTGCCACCAGATGAGAATCGGCCAAAAAATAAAGCAGCCGGCGATGGATTCGGCCCATCATCAGTGGACGATATACTCGTCTAATCACCCAACCCTACGTCTCAGTTTAGCATATTTAGCGTGCCAACATTCCAAGTGTTGTATGAATTTAGAATTTGACGTGAGGATGATGTTCGATTACGGCCTGCACTGATACCTGAACCATTCTTAAACTATGGAGGCTTCACTTGTTAAGCTCAACAGATCACTGGTTTTGTGCCTTGACAACTATCAATTACATTTTCAAAATCATCTTTAAATACATAGTCTGTATGGTATTAAGTGTGATATAACTGCTGGTGAGCTACACTGTGTTGTCTTTGAAGTGATTGATTTAGATTTTTTTTTCTTAGGACACACAACTGATACTACAAGGATGCAGAGGGAAAAAAGCTTTGTGATTCTGCCTTTGATTTCAAATACTGTTTGATTTTGCTCAATTTTTCTTTTCTTTTTTGTGACCAAGTTGTTGTTTTTTTTAATTGTTTTTTCTTTGTTCATTTTGAGGGTTACAATTCATAACAGAATTTGAATGTACAAAGCTCTACAAAGTACATACAGCTGTATACTCAGGATAAGACCCATAATAAAATTATTGATGTGTCAATGCATTTAAACAAATCATTCATTAAATTAAAAGGAAAAAGAAAAAAGAAGAGAAAAGCAAAATGAAATAAGATAGTAAAATAAAATTGTAACCTCCATCTACACTTCCATTGATCATGAATTTTACTTTGCACCCTCTTCACCCAAACTGTCACCCCACCCCCTCCCTGTGGCCTGAACTCTTAGTTCTCAGTTTAGTAAACTGTAAAGTTATATTTGCGTCTTACATAGTTGATTTTGCTCGATTTACGATCTAATATTGAAATTGTGGCATCCCAAATACAGTTAAGGGAAATTGCCTCCACAACGGCTTAAAATGCAGCATCAGGTATCCAAGGGTGTGTGAGTCAAAGATCCGATACCATGTCATTTATTAGCTGAAATGGGACCCTGCTACTTCCCAGCAGCATTCTGGAAACCACATTTTATGGTCACTGAAGGAGAGAATCCGGTGTGTTGTGTATTTCCCATGAAGTTTTTCCAGGAGATGTCTGTGTTTTGTTAAGACCAACAGTCTTACCAGTTATGTATGACTGACCATCGATACCGTGTGTATCTGGTGTGTATATTTTACACAACACTGTTATATCAATCTTTATGTCCTGATTTGGTTTATTTTTGTGGGGATCTGCGTTAAAACCAGGAGTGTCTTTTTTGAGTTGTTCTTCTTTTGTGATTGTGAACTCGACTGGACTGAACTGCTTTGGAGTTGTGGTGAAAACAAAACCAGTTCTTTACCAAGTGGATTGAACTGAGTCTTCTTTTTTTTTAGGCACTAGTATTTGATCTGTACTCGGTATTGGCAAGGAAAATATGGTACTTGAACATCTCTACTGAGGGCCAGTGTGGCCCTCCAAAGCATTTTGTGTGACCCCTGAATGTGACAGGAAATGCATCCATTTATTTTAGCAATTTCAATGTTTTCACTTTAAATTTAAGACACCAGTTGGCTACTATATAAAACTGCATCCTCCGAACAAGCGTCTCTCAGGTTGGGAATGTCAGCTTCTAGAAGGCTGCTGTTTGCATGTCAACTATTGGCACCTTGAGAGTGTTGAGGGAATTATGGTCTGTCATCAATACTAGCTCTTTATTTAGATGGACAACTCAGAAGTTTAATGTGGAAAAGCCAGTGTGGAAAAATTCTGTATGGCTGAGGAGAAAAGGATGGATGGAAGGACGTTTCAGGAATAATGGATCAACTCTTACTTCGTCTGACCTCGGGGGACTGAGAAAGCGATCTCCTCTCCTGCAAACAGGCACTCAGTCACCAATACTTTGGAAACCACTGTGCAAGATGAAAAGTCACAGGATCACCAATGGGACATGAATGTCTGGACCAAATTTCATGGTAATTCGCTCAGTAGTTTCACTCAAAACCACATAGCAAGCACATGGTGACATCATTAGGACACATCTTCTGGGAATCTTGAATGTTTGTCTAAAATTTTGTGCCCATCCAGATGTTGTGATGTTTCACTGGAGAACTGAAGTCTTTGAGCCGGCAGCACTCGATGGAAGGTTGGAGGATCGCTAAATTCTTTAAACTGTACCAAATGACAATCCATTATATAGTTGTTGAGATATTTCACTAAAAAGCAAATATGTCAACCTCATGGTGGCGCTAGAGAAAAGGTCACGGGTAGTGATGACCAGTTATTTGGTTGGCCAATAAATATATAAAATAAAATAAAATAAAATATCTGCTGCTTACGAGGCCTATTAACAAATATGTAGACACATTTGCAGGTGCTGTGTCAGTGCAGCTGCTGTGGAACAATGCTATCACTCCCCTTTATGAGTTTTGGGAGGGTGACTGGAATAGTAAAAATAGTACTGAGCCCTGTACTGTAACTCATGCATCCTGCTGTAAATGCCTAAATTTCCTCAGTGACCATAGTCTTTTCTCCCATCCTAAAACTATTACTGGCAAGTGTTAAATAAATAGATATGATGTTATGATAGTTGAATGATTTCCTTCTGACATATATTTCTTATTTCCTTAATTAATAAAAATTCCATCAAACTTTAGACTGTGATGCTGAGTGCCACACTCTGCAAGTGGGTGTTACACACACAAACAGACCACAGACAGTTCGGACTGGCGGTCTTGCCTCCTCCACTCAAGCGTTCAACACTGGAGTCCCTCAGGGCTGTGTGCTCGGGCCCCCGGCCTGTTCACACTGTGCGCTCATGACTGTGACCCCCGAAATGGAAAAACAACCCACTGCTCACCAGCAGTAAAACCAAGGAGCTGATTAGTTTGGTCTATATTTAGATCACATACCGTATATCAAACTGTATATTTTAAGAATAAAATTTGCACTGTACACTAAACACTGTCCATAAATAAATGACTTGATGTCAGTATACACTAGACAGCATCTCAATATCATAGCTGTTTCCTGCCGTAACACTCTAGTCAATGCTTGTAGCTAAGCAAAGGGCCATCTATCACTTTTTCTTTCTTGTAGGCATGCAGACCATTTATATAGGCCTGACCTTAAATTTACAACCAGCCCTTTGAGTGCACCCCAGGATTAATCTGAGATCAACACCCTTGTTGTAAAAAATTAAGATAACCACATATATTAGATTGTACTACACCATAATAATAGAATTATGCATGACTCTTTGTTTTGATATTGGTATTATGTATCAGCCATCGGTTGCCGCGCTGTCTAAATATTGGCCTCGGCCATCGAAGAACCCATACTTGGTTGACCGCTTGTCAGGGGATCATTAAAGCTGAAGGATTTCGTCTTCTGGGAACAATGACTGTCATGGCAATCCATCCAGTAGTTGTTGGGATATTTTTGTCTGAAAGTGGAGGTCTGACAGACCAACATTTCCATTCACAGAGATATGCGGCTAAAAGTCTTGTATTTACAGAAAATGCACGGCTGTAGAGAGCCTCTTTAATCATATTTGACAGGTAGATAAAGATAAACATGCCCAGCATTTTTGGGCTTGACTTACGGTAATTCAACCTACATATTTACACCATTTTGATTCTTTGCACTCAAATATCATGTTTTGTGTAGGTCCTATGTATCACTGTAACACAGTTACCCTACATAGCACTTTTCCTGTCTTGGATGTGTAAGCTGTACTACTCAATATTTTACACGTAATGATGGTGAAACCATGTAATCCAAGATAACAATCTATCTGCCCGGTCTGCCTGAGGGCGAACAACAGGAAGTGGTTTGATCCAGGCAGAGATTTAACAAACTTTGTCAGACTAACCTATAAAAGCCGTGTTATTGGTCCACAGTGAGTGACAGCTGTGCAGAAGACGTGTAATTTTGCATGAAGCCACCAGCCCACCCACAGCAAAATATATGGCATCCAGATCGAGAGCCTGTCCCCGTTTTGTCTTAACAAAGCTGATCCTTGTCAGGGTTGTTCATGTTTGAAGCTTTAGTTATAGAGATCAGATAGCATGTGTTATCATACACCATGTCATCCATGTGGTTTGAAGATCATAAAAGTCAAGTTTTACATCTCACACTTAATTAACAATAGCAAAAAAAAGATTTTGGAATGCACACTATAGACCCATTTTGTTAAAATGGGGGTATTCATGATAGGAGCAGCAGTATTCATATCATGTATTTTCTCAATAATAGCTATTCCACAAAGTAAAAATGCTTTATTACAAGAAAGAGTCTCTATAGTTAGTCAAGATGGAGCTCGTGTTTACAACTTGCTGTGGGATGTGGACCTATCCAAAGGGCCACAAGATAAGTGCAGCACTGTGCCAAGAAAAAAGAAAATGATTTTGTGCTACTCAAATGTATGTGTTTTTCTCTGACTTCCCTTTTTGTCTCGTAAAATACTGGATAGTTTCACCTCTTTTGGCCCCCAACAGTTATTCAAAATGAAACAATATGAGAAGTTTAATAGAGAGAATAATTTTTTGGTTAAAGTGCTCACAACTGACAGATGTATTCAAGCTGTGATGAGAGGTCACAAGCAGACACCAATTCGTTTTCAAGGGTTCATCAGTCTAAAAGATTGGGTAAGCATTTGGCGAATGCAAACTTTTAAAGCTACCACAAGGAACTTTCATATTTCACCATAATAATCACAAGATATAACATCAAAATTGTATTATTGAATGGAAATTTTGATCCTTCTTCTTTTTTAGTTGCTGTAACAAGGGAAATGTAAACATGGGATTTTTTAATCTCATTTCAAAAGAATCCAACCTGGTGGCAGACATTAAGAACAACTATACAGAAGTAGTCTTTTCTCTGATGGTTTTGTCTGCTTGTGTACATCATAAAAAAGGCATCAGTATTAAATTGAGACTGTTGCATAAGCAGTCACAAACTCCTTATAGTAGCTTTAAAGTAACTAGTAACTAAAGATGTCAAATTACAATATTTACCACTGAAATGTAGTGGAAGTTGCAAGAAAAGGAAATACAATACTCATAGTAATCAGTTACATACTTAGTTACTTTCAACAGTGCAAGTAACTAACTAAGGTCAGTCCACTACCAAGCTACCCGCAGAAAAGTAATGAATCACAACATAATCTGTGCAACAGAGGATTGAGATAGTAACAGTGTCTTTAGCCACATTTTGTTGAAAATGACTGTGCTTATCAGTCCCTCCAGGTAGTTGCAATGTAGCAATTGCAACAATTTAAGCAGATCCAACCAATCCCCATCAATTCTGCACAACCTTTCAATTTTGCCCAAACACCACAACTTTTCCACAAATTGGACTATCCTTGCTTCCTGCAAGTTCAGTGATAGCAGTACCCCATGCAAACATCATACATGCATGTCTCAATGAACCAACTCAAGGTTTTGTTTTATTTTTCACTACTTTTTTTGCATTTATGTGTTCCAATCCCAAAGACAGCCCAATAAATCCTGGAGGGACTGGGTTATAGCTACACAGTGCAGAGGTATGGGATTCTACAGATGTTGTTTGATACCTTTTTTTCTAGTATCAAAATTAGTCACCATTGAAATCCATTTGAAACCGCATCAAGGTTTGTTCCTCAAATCAGATCTTTAAGACATAATGTACGCACACTTATGTCCCAGTGATGAGATCAGATTTGTTTCTCCAGGCACAACACAACCTGTCTGCATGGACTGCTGTGGTAACAATGGAGGCATCAGTGACTACATGCACTGGTGATGTGGCTGTCCAACATGGAGAAATTCTGTTCACCCCCTCTGGCTGGTGCACTTCTGTCACTCTGGATCTGATGTCAAGTCACATTTACA
The DNA here is from genome assembly GCF_056507025.1 of Lutjanus erythropterus. NCBI lineage: Eukaryota > Metazoa > Chordata > Actinopteri > Lutjaniformes > Lutjanidae > Lutjanus > Lutjanus erythropterus. The sequence continues at coordinate 37,803,115 of NC_139321.1, read as the reverse complement.
CAGTAATAGCCTGATACCACAAAGCATGTCTGAAAGGACTGTACATAAAATCATAATGAGCAGCATTAGTAAAAGCTATAAAGTGATCAAGAATTTTAGTGATCAGAACATCCGGACTGAGACGTATCTGTAGAAATCCAGTTGGAATTCCATTTTAAACTACTTCCAAATGTGGCTTGGATCTGATTTGCAAAAATCACATAGCATCTTTTTTGTCGTTGTTGTTTTTCAAAGATTTTCAAAAATCAATCTGGATACAATCTGGATATGCCAAAGAATGGATATTGGGTTGGCAGTCTGAGCAAGGCTGGTGTGACTCGTCTTCAACAGGACGCTTGTGTCTCTGGCTCACAGGGCCAAAGAAGTACCACTCATAATCATGTGCATTAGTTGCGCATTATTATCCATGCTATATATTCTATTTTTGTCTAAGTTTTGGGAGAGTGTGGTCTGTGAAAAGACTTCAGCATGGCACAAGCTTCCATAGTCATAACACGAATCCATGACATCAGAAATCATAAAACCTGACTCATACTCTGCTTACATTACTGTCATAAACTAGGCTCCCAAATGCACCTTATCCCCCAGACTTTTCATAGAGCTTCTTGAAATGCTGACCCCGTCTCAGTCCCCTCGTAGAACGACGGTAAAAAAATTTGGCAGCAGACATGCCGAACTCTGCTCGAAAATTGGAACCGTGCAACCCGCAGCATTCAGTTGTTGAATTTATCTACATGTGTCCTCAGTGTTTGCCGCCATAAATACTGTGGAGAGGCGGAGCGGCCCCTTGCACGGCAATTCATCATTCCCACCATCGGCTCTGTATTTATGACACCACACTGGAAGGATGGCCGCCGTCCAGAGGATGATCTAATGACGCTAAATCCATGCTGATTGGTTCAGTTAAGTGGGTGCTGACAAAAGTGGATATTCTCTATGCGACCATCTAATTATGTATACACATATCACTCAGTAAGTCATGCACGGGAAACAATAGGGTTTCGATCTAAAATGGAAAATTTAAATTGGATCATAAACAGGAGATTTATGTTTAGATCCCCTGATGCTTTGGCAGATACTTTAAAATAGTTTTTATGTGTTTACATCAGCAAAGGAAGAGATCTTTAGAACCTTACCCTACACAAACAAACATGTTTTATGAGAAAGGATGAAATGACTCTGAGCAATTATCACCAACTCTCCAGCTCCGTGGAGTTCTTTTTTAGCTTCATTTGGGTCGTCGTTGTGGTTTAACTGCACATTTCTCTCATCAGGCATATGTCCAGCCCCAGGGGCACCTGTTTTCAACAAGCAGTCTCCAAAAAAACCCACTGCACACAACCTCTGCATCACCAAATTGCCAAAGACAAAGTTCAAGACCAGCTAATGTTCTGTCCAAACTTTGGACTGCGTAAGATTTCCAAGTCACGTACTAAAACATGGGAAAAATAGGTTGACTTCAAAGTGACTCTTTAATACACTTAATTTACACTATAAGTTATTATAAATACATTACAAACTCGTTGTCAGTGTCATATGTTTTATTATCATCGTTATTATTGCTGAAGCAGTTTTTTAATGTTGTATCTGGAGCTAATGTTAACCGCTTTACAGATTGAGTATGCTGTTTAGTGACATGGCCAAAAGAACCTAATGATTTTAATACATTGTTTCCCTGCAAAAACGTTTGAAACTGTCTAATATAGCCAGCTGTCATCTACTTCACTTTTTGACTGCAAATAACATTTTTGTGCATGTTATAATAATTATAATAATATAATAATAATAATAATATTTGACATAAATGTGTATTACTGACATCAATCAGATGAACAATTAAATCAAGCTATACGTGTCAGTAACCCTCTAACTTCAAAATATATACTGTGCATAATCATCAACTCCATGCATCCATTCAACATTTATCTCTTTTGCACTATTTATAATGTTATTAGAATATTATTATTTGCAGAACACTTGACTTATGTAGAGTATTTATCTATATTTTTACATTTGAAAACTGGTCACCATTCACTTCCATTGATTGAGAGATTCTGCAACACTGTTTTACTGTGAAACATCAGCATGGACTTAAAAAATAAACCTGACCTTCAATCAGCATGGGGGTGAGTAGATGATGATTGAATTGTCATTTTTGGGTGAACTATCCCTTTAATTTACCATGTAACAATCCATTTTATTTCGTATCCTCACAACTTTTAATACTCTTAAACAGTACTAATAGTTCATGAATGCAGAGGAATAAAGGGATAAAGTAGCCTGGAACTGAAATACTCATGGAAACACAAGTACCTTAGAATTGTATATTACTTGAGTGAAATGAATGAAAACCTTCCAGAATGAAACTCTTTGGATTCAGATTCTTTTTGTCTCTGAATTCAACACCACTGGTCAATGTTTCAGCCTCACTTTAATGTCCCACCACATAAAAACACAGTGAGCTCGTTTCCCACATCTAATGACTGATTTCAAGTGTGTGTGTGTGTGTGTGTGTGTGTGTGTGTGTGTGTGTGTATGCGCTCGCTTGTGAGGAAATGAAGCTGGTGGCTGAACAACGTTATAAAATGTTACACGGTATATATGAGCTGCCACACCAGAGCGTCGACACACCCACGCACGCTCCCTCATCATCACAGCATGGCTGTTACACTTCCTCTCCCAGTGCCTTGTGGGTACATCTGGATAACCGGTATAATGCGAGCTTCACATGTCGGGAGAAGTGTGGAAATGGCGAGTTTTCCAGAGGACCAGCGAGAGGGAGACGTGCTGACAAGTTCAGTTCCAGGCAAATTCGGATGAGTTATTATCGAGGCCGGTCGCACTTTTCACAGTGGGACATAAAACCTTTCAGGTTATAAATGAAGACATTGAGACAGATAATTTCAGCCAATCCTGTCTGCCGTGGAGGAATGGACACTGTCTGCAAAACATTTGTTATTTACAACCACAGTTCCAAAAAAGTTTGGACCTTATGTAAAATGATAATAAAATTAGAATGCTATGATTTGCAAAAACTTTTTGACCTCTATTTAATTAATACAGTACAAAGAAAAGATATTTACTGTCCAAGCTAATTAACATAATTGTTTTTTGTAAATATACACTCATTCTGAATATGATGTATGCGACATATTCTAAATAAGTTGGGACAGAGTCATGTTGTCCACTGTGTTCTACCACCTTTTCTTTTAACATGAATCAGTCCACCACGTTTCTGAATGTTGATGTATGTCTTTCTCGTTGCATGGAGCAGTCATGTATTTTAACTGTTTTGCTGAGTGTTTCTGAGCCTATGTAGTATCTTTCATATAATTATGTGGCTTTTTAATGCAGTTTTTAATTCAGCATCACCTGAAGGGTCAAAGGTCATGTCCAATCAGTGTTGTGTTTTTGATCTTACCCGTTACGTGCATTTCTCTGGATTCTCTGAATCTTTTAATGATATTATAGATTATAGATTGTGAAATTCCTGCAGTTTTGTGTTGAGAGACATTGTCCTTAAACTATCACTACCACTATTTGCCCACACACACTGTTTTCCACAGCCTCCCCTCTGTCTATGCTTGTGAACGACTGAGCCTTTCGAGGACATCACTTTAATATCCAACCATGATACTTTCCCAGTCTTTTGCTGTCTATATCTCAGTTTTTTCAAACATGTTCCAAGCATCAAAGTTTATCCACTTGAACATTAATTATCTTGTCTCTATACTGTATTCCAAGTCAAAGTATTTACAAATCAGCGCATTTTTTTAAATTCACATTTTTCCCACCGTCTCAGCCTTTTCAGAACTGGGGTTGTAGAAGTTAGTGGGCGTGGCTTTCCTTTGGCATCAAATCCAAAACACAACTTTATTCATATCTACTATAAATACTCATTTCTTTCTATTCTTATATTGTCAGTTTTTATTTCGGGTTAAAATAAGTTTTACTGATTATTTTGTGTTCATACACGTGTTCTGGCTTGTTTTGGTTGTGTTTCAGATTTGTTTATGTACTGTACAGTGGGCAGATATATTTATACTGTAAAATCATGTGGTCTCTTTTGCTCATTGCAACATTTACTTCTCTGAAAAGGAGCGTTTGCCCATTTTAGCAAAATCCATGCTTCATACATGTATGATTACACGCTTTCAAACTTAGGAACTACCCACTAAAACCACACTTTTCTATTGTTGGCCAGTATTCAGCTTTACTTGAGGAATGGGGGGTTACATGCCTCACTCATGAGTCTTTCAGGGTTGTTGAAAGAATGGATAATATATTTATATTTTCCCATATGACCAGTGAGTCAGTACTAAGTAAGAGGACTCTATAATTATGAAGGTATTACTCAGGATTTTACCTTCCTCAGTTTCACAGTTTTGACTTCATTTAAAAAGATTTTCCACACTTTTTCCATGTTAGTTTGTTGGTCACTTGAATGCCATGCACTGTGTGTTAGGATACATTATCTTGATGATGATTTGCATTTAGACCATGCAAATAAAGTGGACAGAATGGAACATTCCTGTCAATAAACATGGCCAGGGGGAAGCAGATCCTGCTGTAAAGGCTCCTACTTGTTTTTCATTTTATTGGGAAATGGCTTGAGATAGCCGGAGGAGTTGGAGGAAGGTGACCTTGGGCCTTGTTTTCGCTTGAGATCTGATTACAATGGAAGGGAAGCTGCTATCATACCGATTACAGGGCACTCTGCTTTCATTTATACTGTGACTTCATCAGGAGCTGCTCACAGCATCCATATACAGCTGTAGCTCATCCAACTGTGAACAAACCAAGTAATAATACAGGCTGAAGGTTCATTCTGGCAAAAAATATCATAAACGATTTGCTTCTTTCTTTCCAGAGCATCATTATTGGGTGATGGAGTTTAGATTTTCAGGGAGATGGTTTACTGTTGTTACTTGACTTGACTTAAGTGTGGACTGTCTGTAAGGTGATTACAAGCAGTTGTCTCCAATATTGCCCAAAAAGCCTTTCAATATAGACACCCATTACAAAAGAAGTCCAAAGTGCAGGTCAATAATGACCATTTGGACTATGAAGTTTTGATCCTTGATGGTTTTATTTTTGTAAAAGTTTGCTAGACCTGGGAAAAGTGATTTTAAAGTCATCACATCATCACAGTGTAATATCGATGGGACGAATGGCAGGGGCAGATCTAGATCTAGACCCATAGATATATTATAAAGAACAAGATAGTGAATGCAAAGATAGCATCCATTCAGTCCAGTGAGAGTTGCTCGCCTAGCACATAAGCAGAAAACATTTTCTAGCTTCCAGGTTTACTTCACTGGAGTGTTTCCCCACTTCCGAGTTCCTGCTTAGATTTTATTTTGTGGAGATGTCACAGATTTTTAAAATAGCTTCTTTTTGGCTCGTTGAAAGTTTTACAAATATAAAAACTCCATTGATCAAAAATTCATAATCAGAAGAGTCATAAATGAGCTTGTTTGGAGTTTGAGGTGTCCTGTCATCACTTTTACAGTCATCTCTTTTACAATGGTGACCTACAGTGGGAAAATGTGGCTGGTGGAGAATTTTCACAGAAATGCCATGAGTGGCCAGTGGAAAAAATTGGCGGCAGTGCTGAGCTGGAAAGTCCTGTCTAGTTCTATAATAAGTCTATGGTGCCACCCCAGTTTTGGATGCCATGTGGTACAACAATGAAATGTTTTTAAGTTACTCTTCATTTGGGCACTTTGTCAAGCATATATTGATATATATGAGTGGTGAAATCAGAATATGTATCTTTTTGTCATCCCTTAAAGTCTTCATCCCACTCTCTTGCCACCCCATGGATATTTCTCTAGATCCGCCCCATGATAAGCAGGAATGGGACCATTGGGAGAAACACAACTGTGCGTATTCAGTGGGATACAGACCCCAGAAGTAAATCTGGATGCTAGAATTTTTTTTTAATTTTTTTTTTTTGGCGTGTGCGCCAGGCGAGCAACTCTTTTTGGACTGAAAAAGCCCCATCTTCAGGTCCAGTATCCAATTTGTAATCCATCTACTGCTGGGCTGCGCTTGTGGATGTGAATGACCCCTTGCTTGTACACATGTTGAGCACAGAAATCATGTAATAAAATGAAAACCATTATGAAAAGTGCAGTTAAAACAAGAAAACAAAAAAATACTGACATAATGTGCAGTATAAGGGTGACTTTCTGAGTTAACTGACCAGAAATACAGGGCAATAAGCTGATTAAAAGTTCATATATTCATGGGTCAAAGGAGGTGTAAAAGACAACAAATGGATAAAAACTTCTTCAAAATAGTGCGATTCTCAGGAGGCTCTGTACTCCAAATCCTCAGCGTCTGATCACCTTCAGCCACAGCGTAATTACCGCGATGAAAGAGCGATAATGAAGGAAAGCATTTGTCAAATCTTTATTGAGTCAGAGCACATCATAAAGAGGACTGGATCCAGCACAGTTCAGTCTCCAGGCGAGTACATCCAATAATGAGCAGGAGGGGGGGGGGGCTCTCCTCTCTAATAAATAACATCTGAGGATATCTGAAGGTTGTCTCTTATTTTCTTGTTTCTTCTTTTTCTTCCTTGTCTATTTCTTTTCCAGCGAGGATGACTGGTACTCGTAATGTCTTCCAGCTGCAGCCCCCACACCCCCCTTCTCTCTCCTACCCCCCCTCCTCGCTCTCTCCTCTTTCTTATCTTTGCATGAGGTGAAGTTTCCACTCGCGGGATAGGCTACCCCACTGCTCCCGCTGTCAGACGCAGACGGAGAGAAAGATGCAAGTCCAAATTCCTTCTTGTGGATTTGGTTCTGCAGGAGCCATCCACCACATTAAAGGATCATTCGTCAGGATCCTCGTATCAAACACGGACACAGATTCTGATATGCCCCCCGTATCTGCTCACCAGTCAGGACATTTTAAAGATAAACACGTGTCCGAGTTAATGTATGTCACTTTCCTCCTTCATAAAGAATTGCTTTCGGTTTGAACAGTTCCGCTGTCTGAGCGATGATTTTGAGCGATAGCCTGCGCTGGAATGCTTATGACGGGCCATGTTGCATTAAGACGTGTACCACCTGGTTTTGACTTACTGCAGCCGTCCAGAACCTAAACCACAATGCATTTCACAGGCCAGCTGCACCCGAAAAAAGACGGATGATGGAAGTGTTGATTGAAATGTAACACTAAAGATAAATGTGAATCAGAGTTTAGCAAAATTAGATTTAAAATGAGTAAATCTGGATTTTAATATAAGCAGACCTGTTGCCCAATTAAAAGTTAATCTTAATCATTAAAGGAATAAATAACAGTGTAAACAGAAGAGTTTATTATGAAGATGCTTGTTTGCCCAAATAAAGATAAATACATAAATATAAAATACATTTGAGTGCTGTGAAACTTAATAAGTATAAAACATGTTGGGAGACAAAATGTTACATTGTTTGCTAGTTCACTAAAAAGTTAAAGCATTTAATAAATTAATACTTGTAATCTAGGTTTAGAGTAAAAAAGTAAACAAGACCTTAGTTACATTGTTTGTTTAGTAGCTCAGAAGATAACAAAACCCTAGCACAGTTATGGGCTAGCTAGCTAAAAAGTTAACAAAACATTAGCTCCAGTGTTTGCTAGTTACAAAGTTAGCAATGTAGCACTTAGCTACATTGTTGGCCTACTAACTAAAAAGTTAACAAAACCTTAGCTACATTATTTCCTTGGTATCTCAAAAGTTAACAAAACTTTAGCTTCATTATTTGCTAGCTAGCTTGAAAGTTAATGAAACCTTAGCTACATTGTTTGCTAGCTAGCTAAAAAGTTAGCAAAACATTAGAACCATTCTTTGCTAGCTAGCTAAAAAATTTTACAAAACCTTAGCTAGCATACATTGTTTGCTTACTACCTAAAAAGTTTAGACAGCATTGCATTGTTTGTTAGGTAGCTAAAAGGTTAACAAAACCTTACCCTAATTATTTGCTGACCTCAGTTAGCCTACTCTTGTGGTTGCTAGTTAAAAAAAATTCAAAGCATTTATTGTTTGCTAGTTAGCTAAAAAGTTAATAAAACTGAGGTACACTGTTAGTTAGCTAGCTCAAAAGTTGTTTAGCCTTGTTATGCAACTGTTAGACAAATTTAACATATTAACTGGGGTGAAAGAAAAGAGACGCATCATAAAATTCAATTGGGCTGAGTCTGTCCCTTAACTTTTTTCAAGAAACTTGATTATTTTGCTCAATCCACCTCAACAAGACCATTTTAAAAGCATCAATTCTGAGTTTAAAGTTCATAACGGATCACATTCTGAATTGTGATTTAAAGTCTTAGTGCAATAAATTAAATTTATGTTTCAAAGAGAGGATTAAATTTAATCTCTCAATTTTAATCTGGTGCAACATGATTTCAAGTTAAAGCATGTTTCCATGGGGTTTAAAAATTAATCCTTGTTGGTGCAACCCAACCTAAGAGAGCTAGAAAGTGTCAGAATTGGGATACAGCAGCCTACAGAAGTCCTCTTCATGTATTTCTGTTCAGTTCCAAAATTGTCTGATTGCAAAAGAAGCAAATCAGGATCATCTTTGACTTTCAAACAAACTTAATCAATATCCTGCCCTCTTTTATACATCCAGCACAATCATGTCCAGACCCTGATTTGTATGTTTTAACATGTCAGAAGCATCATTTCCACCATTTTGAAACTGCTGTTGTTATGACAGCGCTCTTCATCTAATTTCATCGCCTGGAAGCTACCTTGCAGCCGATGCCTCCGTGGATGTTACACTGTGAAATCAGAGTCTGGACATTATTTCAGACATATTTACATCCAAGTTCCATGATTTTCAGTTCAGTGGGGTAACAAATTGTGCTGAAATGAGGCAAATGGGGATCTCAAGATCAGAACAGAGAAGGAGACATGAAGCCAAGGGAGAAAATATACAGTACTACTGAGGAGACTGTCCTCCTCCACTTGTAGAGTTTGGTCCAAACCACAGAGATTTACAAAATCTGGAGATCTATTTGTATTTTTCTTTCTTGTCATAATGTTTGCCATCTTTATTTTTCCATATCTGGTTCTCTGGGCTGTAAACAGGCCATCAAATGTTCAAAATTCATTCACAAGGATCATATTTTCAGGCATATGACTACAACCACTGTAACTAAGGATTATTTTTCTTTTTTTGTTATTAATCTGATAATTATGTTCTTCATTAAATGTTTGGTCTAAAAGTCAGTAATACCTGGCACAATTTCCTAAAGATGACGTCTTTAAATGTCATTTTTTTTCTCGACCAACAGCACAAACCAGAAAATGTTCCGTTTATAGAACAGCAAAGTCAGCAGATCTCTGGGTAATGGTCCACTGTTTTGACTTGAATATCAAAATAGTTTTGGATTATTTTTCTATTGATTGACCAATTTATCTTGTTTGCTCTTTTGTTTAGGCTAAAAGGGTCTATAATGGCATCTTAAATAGTGTGCAAGAGTCATGTTTTTTGTCTTAAAAGATAAATATTGGACGGACAGGACTTACAGGACTACACTGCAGCAAATTTGTACACCAACATACTGATGAAACTTTCAACTGTTGTTGTCGTGTTCAATGAATGCTGCTCTGTCAGTGAATTCATACACAACACTGGTAGAGTCCTCCTGTCCTGGGTCATGCACATCCCAGCATGCCAGTTTGTGATGTTTGAAGTCAGGATGCTTTCAGTTGCTCCTGTTTTGAAGTTAACATGAACTTGGCACCTGCCGAACTTCTTAAGGCTCCTTAAGAAATACAGCTGTTTCTGAGCCTTCTTTACCGAGGTGGAGATGTGTCATGTCAATGACAGTTTCAGTGTGAGGAGCCTGCTGCACCTCTCTGATGTAGACAGGGTTTGCTCGTCTTTGCCTCCTTTCTCCGAAAATCAACAACCAGCTCCTTAGTTTTGTTGCTGTTAAGCAGTCGGTTATTTTCTGTGCGCCAGAACCTCAACACAACTGTTGACTTCCTCCCAATATAAAATCTCGTCATTGATAAAATCTGACCGATAATGGTTACCTTGCAAGGATTCATGAGATCAAATGAGAATCCATCTTGCCAGACTCCAAGCTATCCATTTGTGTCTGTACCAGAGGTGGTGTGAGCCAATCAGTGTCCTTGGAGGGACTAATGGCAGCTATGGGTGTGGTTTCAAGTGTACCAACAGCAAGCAGCATCCATGGACTCGTCTCGAACAAGAAATGGCAGCTCCTGAAGAAGTTAGCATAGATACTGTGATAGAATCAGTTATATCTGAACTAGAAAAGATGTTTTTGCTCTTGTTTTGGTTCAATTCGAAGAGTTAATCTGGTTGGTTGGCAGTCACCTGCCAGGGGTTTTCTTGAAGATGCCCGCCCTTTTCCAAACACTTTCTATATACGGCTTCCCAGATGGTTCTGCGTAACAAACCAAATGGCATCTCAGGTAATGATGATGGTGGTGTCATCTGCAAACTTCACAACAGAGTTTTCTCCATGGTTTATTAGATATAAGCTATCCTGGCTATTCCAAATAATACAAAAAACATGAGGTAAAATTAAATTTTAAAATAAATGAAGAAATTAACGTGAAGTAGCTAATTTTTAACCTCTGAACTGAGCTTTGAGCTCGCTCTTGTGAAGTGTAAACTGCTGTTCAGCAGCTGTTGCTGAAAACGATGCTGATGGGAGTTGTGAGACTGAACCAGAAGAATAAGGCTTCAAGCCCACAAACCGAAGCAATTACCTGAAAGATGCGAAAACTCTCCGTAGAGCTGAGGGGAACTCGGAGGAAACCGCAGAGTTTGGCGATAATTCTCTCTGGGGTCATTACTATGACTGACCCCTTTCACAACACTCAGTCATTTGATCCATTTTTGAACTTAGAAATATCAGTTAGTGAAGCTTTAAGTGAACAAAACCACCCATGCTGCCATGTATCTGTCATGTCAGAACTGTTGTGTGTAATTATTCTGCAAAACTACTTCTGGGAAGTCTAATTTCTGTAGAGAAATACTTGGGAAGTTTTGGAAGATTTTATTTTGCAGTAGTCTTTCCAATCAGCATAAATCTTGTGTGGTTTATATAAAGCTACATTGTGCACATCCTCTCATTTGGTAACCTTGAATATCCCACATCCAAAGAATGAAAATTCATGCACATCACTCACTGGCAGTCGTTTCAACAAGAACTTTTCTGCCTTATCTGTCTACTACTGAATGCTGTTCATAGGCAGAAAGGAAAGGATATACAAGATTAAACCAATATGAATTTTCAGTGTCACAGTAGTCCGGCCAAAACGTGTGCAAAATAACCATGAATCACAACTGTTCTTGTACCAAGCTGTGACCGCAGGAGCAAACTCTTTCCATGCTGCAGTGCATCATCGTCTTCAGGCACGAGTGCACCCATTCCTCACCGTGCACAGAAACACAAAACAGAGCACCAGTCCTCCTCTCTTACAAAATGAAAAGGAGCCCTTCTGCGTCCTGCCGAGTTGCGGACAGATGTTAATGCATGACGAACATCGCGGGCTGCTCAGGCGCAGACCTGCCAGCGCACTCTGTCTTCGTCCTGCGGAGGGTCCTCTCGGAGATGTGTTGCAGCGTGTGCCGTCGCAGACCTCCACCGGAGCTTGGAGCTGGCCCCACAGCGCCAGATGTTGTATGAAATGACGGGGAGAAGAAGACCGGGGAAGGGGGGGGGGGTCGTGCACCATTTCAGATACTGTGATGTGGCCGACGTGAGCAACACAGCACATGAGCATGGCGAGTCCCGTGTCTGTTTTGGCAAGAGGCAGCAGTAATGGCTTTAAGGCATGACAGGAGAAAATTAAAACCAAGAGAGCAAGAGATAACTGTCATACTACCATCTTTGACCTTTTTGATTTTTATACTGTGAAATATTGTTCCTCTCTGTTTGTAATAACTTCAATAAGGTGGAGATCAGTCCAAGCTGCCTGTATCCTAGAAATCAATCACCTCAATGCAACAATGGTATGAAACATTTCTACGAGGTATATTTGTGCAGCTGCTCTTGTTGGCAGTTTCTTTATTCCTCTGTGTGAAATATACAAGATCAGTCCTGGCAAAATAAGGATACACAAATCAAATCCAACCTTTTTTTTTTGTTGTTGTTGCTCTGCTGTTTGTAGGAGCTCTGAGCTCACCCCCAAAGTAAATCTAAACGCCCAAGCCACCAGCTGAGAGGTTAGATTAGGTTAATGTCATTTTTAACCTACAAACCCCATTTTAAAGAAGTTGGCACATTGTGTAAAATTTAAATAAAAACAGAATGCATTGCAGAATGCAGAATTTGCAAATACTTTTTGCCTTGTATTTAATTGAAAACATCACAAAGACAAGACATTTAATGATCAAACTGATAACCTTTTTTGTTTTCTGTGAATACACACTCATTTTTGAATTTGATGCCTGCAACATGTTCCAATAAAGTTTGGACAGGAGCATGTTTACCACTGTGACACATCACCTTCCCTTTTAACAACAATCAGTCAGTGTTTTGGAGCTGAAGACACTAATTCTTAAAGTTTTGAAAGTGAATTCTGCCTCATTCTTACTTGATATATGACATCAGGTCCTCAACAGTCTGGTTTCTCTGTTGTCGTGTTTTTTGCTTCATAATACACCACACACTGTCAGTGGGGAATTTAGAGTTATCAGTTAATAACCTATTATGCTGCATGTCTTTGGACCAATTTCAATGGGAGACGGACCTGGACTGAAGGCAGGTCAGTTTAATACCTGAACTTTACTACTAAGCCACGCTGTTATAACATGTGCAAAATGTGTCTTGGCAGTGTCTTGCTGAAATAAGAAGGGATGTCTCTGTAAAAGACGTCGTCTGGATGACAGCATATGTTGCTCCAAATTCTGTAAAGTACCTTTCACCATTAATAGGGCCTTCACACGTGACAATTACTCATGATGCCATGGACACTTTACATACTAGGTACGGTGAAAAAAATCGATTATTAATTAATCGCAATTATGTTATGGACGAGTATGAATCGATTATTAAATTTTCAAAAATCGATTATTTTTTGCATTTTTTTATTTTGCAAAAATGTTATCCCGCGGTCAGTGGAAGTTGAATGTTACGCGAGCGTGCCCAGTTCCAATTCGCAAGTGCGTGCAGTGGTCAGAGCGAGTGAGCCGTATGAGCAGGTGTGTAAAATGGACGAGAAACAACCAGCAACGAGCAACCAACTAGGGCTGCAACAGATCGCAGTTGACCCGTGTCCCGTACGGATCGCCCTTTACAGTTTGGCACGCATGTGATCCGCTGACCACATGTGAGCATCATAGTTTTACTGTCACTGTTACTTTTGTATAAGTTATAATAACTGAAATCTCAATGCAGAGTTGCAGTGAAAAGACAGACGCTGCTGTGTGCAGCGCATCTCTGTGAAGAGCGACTGATTTAAAAGCCGTCACATCGCCTCGAGTGAAATCCAGACCATAACTTTTTTCATTGATGTAACTCTGCTATCACCAAAGAAACAGATCATAAAACTGTGATGTTCATTGAAACTTTGGTGATATCAGCTGTCTTAACTTCTACACAGCTCCTCTCTGCTCACCGGTGCAGCTCTGTCTCACCCCGTCTGTGACACAGTGTGTCTGCTGATTGATTGATTGACTCATGACTTCTAACCAATCAGATGTGCTGCTGTAGGCAGGACATTGAGCCAGACTACAGAGAGTAGTTGTGTATTATATTGTACAGTGTATAATGATCTAATATATGTATAGTATATACATAGTACATACATTGTACAGCACTGTATAAGTTTGAAGTTTTTAATATTATTACCATTATCATTACTATGATCATTATTATTACATTACATTACTATGGTGATAATTACAGACAAAGATTAAAGACAAGTGCATTTTTAAAATAATTTAACCCTAATCCCACCACTTTTTTTTTTTTTTTGCACTACACAGGAAGTGCTTTGAGTTGTTAATCAATAAAAGAGTTAAGTAATTCAGCAACTGTTTTTTTAATGGTACAATAAATTTCTGGTGTATTTTGGGTTACTGTTGTCAAATGGAAAATCAATAATCGCTAATCGAGAATTGTTAATAATTGAAAATCGGTTGGTAATCGAATCGGGACCTCAATAATCGTAATCGAACCGGATTGGGAAATCAGACAGATTAACCACCCCTATTACATACCTCCATACCTCCATACCATCACAGATGCTGGGTTTTGAAGTTAGTTCTTGTCCTTCTCCTCTTAAGGACACAACATCAATAATTTCCAAAAGTGTTCTGAAACGTGGACTCGTCAGACCACAGCAAGCCTTTCCACTTTGCATCAGTCCATCTCAGATGAGCTCAGGTCCAGAGAAGTCTGCAGCGTTTTCTGGAAATTATTGATTTACGTCTTTCTCTTTCCATGACTTTGTATTTGTGGATTCAGTGGCAGACTGTGTTTATTGACAACGATTTTCCCCAAGCCAGTGTAGTATCCTTTATACAGTAATGTGGGTTTTTAATGCCGTGCCACTTGAGGGGTCAAAGGTCACAGGCTTTCATGTTGGTTTTCAGCCTTATGCCTAATATGCAGAGATTTCTCTGGTTTCTCTGACTCTTGTTATGATATATGGATCGTAGATGGTGAAATCACCAAATTCCTGCAGCTTTGTGTTGGGAAACATTGTTCTTAAACTGTTGGGCTATGTGACAACGCAGTTTTTCTCAAAGTGGTGAACTTTCGAGGATAATACCCAACCATGATCCTGTCACCTGAAAAGAATTTGCAAATCATTGCATTCTGTTTTTATAAACATAAATGGAGTAGTCAACCTCTGAAATATTCAATCGTCCTGCCAGCAACTGGAGCTTTAACAAAAACTGAGAAACCTCCCAACAAAACAATCTGCTTCAGGCTGATTCGTAATAAATGAGTGTTTTCCGGGGGAAACAAATCACTGTCTTCTGAACTTCACGTGCCTCTGAGATGACCGAATGTTTCCAGTCATGGTTTGTTTATTTGTTAAATGCACGGGGCTTGCAGGAATACGTTGCAGTTTTGCTGAGAAGACACTTGATACAAGGCAGGTTTTTGTGGAGGGCATGTGAGCGTCAGTGAACCAAAGACGCTGACGCAATAACTGTTTCCATTAACAAGCCCAGAATTTAGTCGCAATCTGCATCCTTTTAAAAATAATATTCCATGTTTGATAGGTGAACGCTCGCCCCACATGACCTCAAGCACAAGTGTGAGTGTTAAGAAAACCCCTTCAGACCCGCTATCTACCAGACAAGGAGTATTTTCAACAAACAATTTAGAAAATGATTAGCAGATATGCGATACGTCTTAGTGGTTCCGAGCTGAGATCTGAGAGGATTAGGTTCGAAGGAGACTTCAATGCAGCGGGTTTATCTCCTGTATCATCTCACGGGGTCATTCACATAACAGCGAGCATCTTGAATTGGCCACAGATGTGTCTCCCTAAATGATAATCCTGCCCCTGATGACTGGGGAAGGGTAAAGACCAGTTGATTAAACACGGATTATGACAGAGTTCGAGGGCCCTGACAGGATTAAATGACTGTCAAAACTAATGAGAAGCAATGAGTTAGTTTCGAAGGGTTTCTGAACAGATCTCTTTGTTATTATTATTCAGATTTATATTTTTTCAGATAAGTGGACAGTGGTGTTGTCCTAGAATGCACTGGACCCTTGTTTTGTCGCCTTTACATGAACGAAATACAGAAAACATTCAGATTTTCACTATTTTTCAGGAACTTTAGACAGATGGTTGTTGAGCAGTGCTGCAGCAGCACAGTTTGTGATTTCTCCCTTTGCAGATGAGTAAGTTAAGTGTCTATTTATTCACAAATAACGTATTTTTCTTAAAGGACACTTCTTTTGGAGGACAGTCTACTTACTTTTAACTCTCAACAGCTTCCTGTTTTCCTTTCATACCTCGTCCTTTTTGGGCACATTGCCATGGAAAGGCTGCTAGAGAACATACACTGTATAAAGTGCCGCTTCTTCTCGTTAATTAGTCTCTCGTCCTTCCTGTTGACTGCTTTGATGATGGGCAACAGAAACTTCAAGGACATCGGCGTCCAAATAAAATATATCGGAGGTGAAGCAAGTGCACGAAACTTAGCTTGAAACAGAGCCAGAGAGAGTGTGTTTTGAAACGGCATGTTGTTCAGCCTGTTCACTGATGCACGGAGCAGATTAGGATGTCTTTATTGAAAAAAAACATGAAGCAATCAGCTATTTGCTTGCTCGCTCGTTTGCATCTCTTCATGTTACAATCCTACAGTTTAGCATATGCTTTTATTCAAAGCAACGTACATCTCAGAGCTGATACAGCACAAACAAGGATCTAGTCAGGAGAGAACAACATGAGTATGTAAGTAACACAAGTGAGTGCCATGAAGCAGAGATCAAGTCTGACAGGACGAGGTGAATACAGGCAGTGCTGGTGGCAATGTAAGGTCCACTCCACGCAGTGAGAGTGAATCAAAGCAGTAAAGTTGTGTGCTGGACAGCAAAACAATGAGCTTGACTCAGGCTCTTTCAGACATCTGTCCGCTCACTGAAGCCTGACGTCCACTACTGTGATTAAGAGGGATGTCAGATGCCCAAGATGAGATGGTATACAGATTGGACACACATTTCATTCAATTTGTTTGGTTTTTTTTTAATAAGAAATGGTTGCGATCACACCAAATGTGTGCAAAGCTGTCATCAAAGAAAAAGGTGGCTACTCTGATGAATCTAGAATTTCAAAGAGCAAAAAATACACTTGTAGGTCGACAGGTGTGTCGGAGAAGACCATGGGTCTACAAGAGACACTTGCAATCAAAGATAATTTATGAGAATGTTATGAAATCGTTGATTGCAAGTGCAGAATACAGTGTGCAACATATTCTGCATTGTTCACGTTTTTTGATTAGTACATAATGCCAGATATTTCCATATTTCAGAATGTAAAATTTTGGGGCGTTTGTGCCTTTAATGGTCAGGACAGCTGACATGAGAACAGGGAATGGGGAGAGAGATGGGAGGGAGATGACATACAGCAAATTAAGGCCACCATGTTTTATCATTTTGATGTCTCTAGTATTGATTACAACATAGAAAAATAATAAGAAAAAAAGAAAAACACTGAATGAGAAGATGTGTCCAAACTTTTGACTGGTACTCTGTATTTCCATATTTTAATAGTGCAGTGTGTTTGCCTTTATTGATAGTCTATAGTGATGCACAGGTTGACCCATGACCTGCGGGTCAGGTTGATCTACAAGAAAATCTGGTTTGGGTTTGCAGGTCAAGTGACAAATCAGTGTTCTAATTTTATCTGAAGTGTTAGCACTGTTGAGTATAATTAATCAGTAAAATGACTTCTGGAAAGTCTAATTTCTGTAGAGAAAGACTTGGAAGGACTGTGGAAACTTTAGAAGATTTTATTTTGCTCTCATTTTAACAATCAGCATCAATCTTATGTGGTTTGTAAGAAATTATATTCTGCACATTTTGCAGCCTTCTTGGCGGATGGAGATTGCTCAGTTAACATGGAGATGATCTGGTGGCTATCACATCACCTTAAATGTGGAATTTATATGATAACATGATGAATGATAACAGGATATTATACAGGGTCATATTTGTGTTACAGTATGTTTTTAAATAAAGTAAATTTCTGTACATATTTATTAATTCTGTTAGGAAATATAACATTAAAGGGGTGATATAGGTGCAGAGCAGCTTTAATCCTGCTCATGTGGGAGCAGCAGTGGTCTTGATTAATGCAAACTGTTTCTAGTTAAATCTGTTAAAAATACTAAAATCTGACTATTTTTAAAAGTTTTTCTTTCTGCTGCTATGGTTGAAACTTTAGCCATAATGTCAGCATGTTGACATATGTATATTTCTGAGCTGTGACACAGATAATCAATTGATTCAAACGCGGTTTAAAAAAAGACATCTGAAAACTTTTTTCCAAATCAAATTTGATGAATGCCGCAGATACAAACCAAAGGTTTTAACATTTTAGAGTTGTGTTTCAAAGACGAGGTCACAGAACTGTTTTCTTAAGAATTTTTATGAAGCATTTTGGTAGTGCTTTGTGTATATCCATTTCAGGCTCATGCAAAGTGCTGTTCATTTTGGATTAGTTTCCTGGACTGTCACAGCGGTGTTCAGTGAGCTGGATTGACCCACATTTCCCAAGTGTTTCTCCACACCATCAAAGCTGTTCCTGCTCAGTTCTAAACTAACCGAGTACGATGAAAGGTAGTTTCATTTGAACAGAGAAAGCTCCAGTCACCACGGAGGGTTTGTAGCTGCTGCCCTTTTAGTCCTCTGAATGGCACTGGATTCCAAGTCTGCAAACGTCCAACAGAGCATCAGCCTCTGTCTTTTTAAACAATATTTTTTTCTGTGTTTACAGCAGTGAGCAAACTCTTATCTAAAAGGGGAAGGGCACCCCAAAATCAAAATATAGATTTTCTCCCTTCAAATTTCAGCCACAGAGATGTCTGCCTTCTCTCCAGTATAGTGGGACTAAATGGTACTCAGCTTGTTGGTGCTTAAAGCATCAAAGAATGCATTTTACAAAATCAAAACCAGTGTCTTGTTCCAGAAATCATGACCCAGTTACTCAAAATAATCCACAGACCTTATTGTGAGCAGTTTCATGCAGGAACTACTTTCTCTCTATTAGTAAAAAGTAGTTCCAGTACATTCTACAGCAGAGAGAAAGTAGTTCCTACATGAAATAGCTCATAACAAGGTCTGTGGATTATCTGGTTTTTAACTTTTAAGTTATTTATTTATTTGTTTATTTAGTTTTGGTGTTCTGAGTACCATTTATTCAGGTGCGTGTTCAGACTTTTGACTGTGGTGACACAGGTGGGGCACTGACTTGTGCAGGGATGGCATGAAGTTTGTGTGCGCAGACATATAGGAGTATCATTCAGTTACCATTTCTAATATCTGCTCTAATTACTGTCAGTATCTTACACTTTATTTACCTTGCGAGGCACCTGATCATGCAAGAATCCATCTGGCCAGCCTCCAACTTATCCGCACCAAAAGTGGTGCAGCCAGTCAGCATCGTAGGAGGGACTAGTGACAGCTATGGGCACGGTTTTAGGTGTGATGACAGCGAGAAGCATCCATGGAAATGACTCATCTCGAACAAACAATGGCAGCTCTCGAAGAGTTTAGTGTAGACACTGTTATAGCATCAGTTATATATAAAGAAGAGTGAAGAACAGCACTGAAGGCCTTTCTCCGTGGAAGATGTTCTCATTTTATTTCCAGCCGGCTTCAGCAGGAGTTGGATCTGATTGGTTGAAGTTAGCCTGTGTTAGACATGATAGACAGATTATTCACCCAGTCACCTGCCAGTGTTTTTTGAAAGTGCTTGCCCTTTTTCAAATTGTTTCTAAGGACGAACAAACCATCTGACATGTCAGGTTAACAGTTTCTTAGATTCCTTTGTTTGTTTGTTTTTTAAAATAAATATTCCTAGCAATCACAATAGAGTGGTACCACACAAATATAATATAAAGCTTCCATAATTTATTCATCAAGTCCTCAAAAGTAAACTCTCTCTTTTCTCAAGCTGAGAAAAATGGTTTTACTTTTGTGATTCATTTTTTATTCCCCAATTTTGCATTTTTTGTTTATGTGAGCAGAATAAAGGCAGCTACATCTGTTACCGGTTGATTCTGTGCCAGGGTTCTGATCCGTCCTCTGCAGGGCTGCAAGCCCCACCAGCAGTGTTTCAGAATCATCTCAGCAGCGGAGCGTTTTACCCACCTGATTTACCTGTTTACTGGCTCAAATTTTGTTGATTAGCTCCTCTTTCCTTGCTCTTTGTGCTTCTACCATGGATAAGCAGGCTATGCAGATAAATGGTTTGTTTTCTGTCTGTCATTATGATCTTTTATTTTGAAAATTAACTGGATTCTCCCTGCCTTTACTGCATATGACTTCTTGCCCATTCGATCTGCTCTGTGTCAACTGACACAGCATCCATCAAAAATAGACTTGACATGTATATAAAGCGGAGCAGAGAGCCACAAATGGGACGCGCCAAGGCGCTGCTGGTGGAATTACAAGCATTGTGTTGAATGGCTGCGATCAGCTCCGGCTGACTTGGCGCACACAGCCGCGCCTGCTGGAATTTAGCCATTATACAATGTGCTGTCAAATTATCAATAAAATAAATTAACCTGGTCTTCGGACTATCAAACAGACCAAAACTGTCTAGATGGATAAATAGCACTTCAGGTCAGGGCAAATGTATGTATTTTTGTTTTGAGGTGAACTGTCCCTTTAAATACACGTCTGGCCTAAAAGCACCCATAAAACTGTATTATTTTAGCCTCTAAATATTTCATATTTCTGTCAATGTATTTACTGTCCAGGCTGAATAATTTCTCAAAAAGCCAGAGAAAACTTTGGAACATTTCAGTTCTTATGAAGCAGTTGTGTAGCGGTTATTTGTCAAGACACGGGGACGTTCAGGTTGTCACGAGTGCAATGCTTCACAGATGTTCAGCAATGAGTTCATATCTTTCAACAAAAGCGGGTGTTTATTTTGCCCTCAGTCTATTCCTTATGACGAATGGCTGATCAATTGATCATGGAGACATGCTCAAGTGGAATCTTGTCAAAGGCAGAAGTATCTCATAAACATTTGGTTCTTGTTATTTCGCTGAGAACCCTACGGCGGCCTGACTTGGCCACGTATCCCCCTGGACTGTTTTCTTTGAGCATGCGGATACCACTGGCAGGCGATCCCGAGAACCACCCATAACAAAACAACCAGGAGCTCCGCTGCTCGGCTGTGAAATAACGAGCCTGTGCGGTGGAATTTATTTTCAGAGAGGAACAAAAATGCACACATAGCTTTGATGATGTCACCCGTATGCCAGATCCCCTGCGTGCGCCTCGCGAGGCATTGGCTATCAATGAAAAGGTTCCATTCTGGTAGCGCGGCGATCAGAGAGAGAGCCAACGCGGTCACACCCGAGCTGGGAACAAAAAGCTCCTTTGCAGCTCGACGGCTGTTTGATATTGTTACCAGACTCCTGCCCGGCTTTCAGGCCCAGCCTCTAGTTCTCAGCTGAACTCTGTGAGATCACGCAGAGAAGTGCAAGCTATAAAACCAGAGGATCATGAAAAAGTTGACTCAAAAGAGAGGAACTCCTGTTATCTAATGACCTCAACTGGCTTTACAATCAGTGTTTGGTTTTCCCTCCTTTTTGGAAAAAAAAAAGTATGGAAATGGGGGATAAGGCCGGAAAACCCCCACGCCCATTTGGAAGCAATTCCAGCAACCACCATCTGAAAGTGCTTGCTCGTGATACCATCACACATTCCCAAAAGCAATGAATCTTGGGAGATTTGTAGACAAGACAAACGTGCCTTATTCTGCAAAAATTTAGTCAGTCATGTCAAATAACCTCCATAGCAGGAGAGTAAATGTATTAGTTTTGTTAACATTTCATTTTTTTGGGAGAATATTTCCATTTTTTTTTATTGTTTTCGTTGCAATCACATTATTGTTGCAGCACAGGGGTAATAATAGAATCATATCAGGGTTTTATATAAATGTAAACTGGCTTTACTGTAATCCCACTCTAATCCTGCTTTTTTCTGCAGCTTGCATTATGTGACACTTTCTATAAACACATGTCTGTGCTGCTCATTTTTCCATAATGTAATCCAATTTAAAAGCTGTTCATCAGTTCTTGTACTTTATACTTACACTGGGTATTTAAGAGATCTTTCTTGGGGGGGCAAAAGCTTAGGAGGAGGTGAAAACATGGACTATCGTGAGGTTAGTTAAATAAAAATAAAATACTTTTCATAGTTACATGACAACAAAACAATGTCATGTTAATGTGGGTGTGATGTGTGTTTTCTCCTCTTGTGTATGTGGTGCACTGTTAAAAAGATGCACAAATCATTATGCACAAGTTGCAGGTATGTTGCAGTCTTTGTAACGCCGTTTCAACAAATAAGATTAAGAGTTTATGCACACTTTTTTGAGATATATTAGCACAATTTCCTCATGCAGTGGCACCTGCACTGTCCATCGTCTGTTTTAAACAGGTCAAATGACAACAATATGTTATTTATGATCAGTGCAATATCGTGAAAATACATAAACAATACTCTTGCATATTTTACAAAACAACCCCCAGAACATTTATGATAACTAAGCAGGAATTAAAGCCTACATTGAGTGATTTGATCATAATATTTTTGGCATCTATTCCTATAAAGGTTAATTTTTGGGACAGGGATTGGGACAATTGCTTGTAACTCAGGACTGTCTTGAGTTTTTCAGAATGTCTGGTCACCCTGGCCTCGAAGTGTAAGGAACACTGATCTTTGGGAGGCTGAAGGATGCTGCTATGGAGGATGACTTTTTATATTTTATGCTTATCTAGACAATAATGAATAGTCACATTGTATTTTGACCAAACAAAAGCATCTGCTATGTGAAATATCAGCCAGGAGATTCATCTGCACAGTTTATTACAGAAATGCTGTTATGGCAATGGTGATATAGTCAACATGGTAACCAGAACACAGCATCATGGGTCATAAAACTTACAAATTGCTGGAGTTTAATAGTAGATATACTGTATGCGCTTGTCTGTTTGGCAATAAGTGAGACTCTTGTGCAGAGCCAGGGAGCACACATGAACAACAGCCTTCGTTTATAGCAATGTGAAGACAGTTAAATCAATATGGAAAATAATTCATGATACATCAGTTGGGCCTGTATTATTGGCCATCGTTAGCTTAGCACAGATGTACTGATGTACTGTGTATTGCCATATCAGTCAACCTGAGTTAAAAGAGAAATGATGTAGTTCTAACAGTGTCATCATTAAAAGTGCAGGGTTCAACATTATTCTTGTTGGTTTTCTTGTCTTCAGTTGCCCAGTCGGGCGGATGGGTCAGAAATCTACCTGCTCAAAGTCAATTTTCACTCCTCCCCTGTACAAAATGTCTTATTTATCAGAAGTTATCTCATCAGAATATAGATTAAATTAATTCTCATGTTTCATCTGGGGCTACAATGTCTATGTACTGTCAGAAAATAGTGAAAAATATCAGTCATGGCTTCTTAGTCTTGTTCTGTTGGTCCAAAAACCAAAGATATTCAGTTTAATATGATAACAAACTTAGAAAAGCAGGAATTCTCCATATTTGAGAAGCTGATGACAACATTTTCTGCTGCTTTTGTTTAAAAAACTACTTAAACAATTAATAAATTATAAAGATAATTTAATTTTTTTTTTCTTTTACCACACTTGCAGTCAGGCAAATGAGTTGTTGACTCACCAGCCCAACATGGCATTTTACCTGCTCCAGGAAAGTTCGAAATCCCTATTGTTAAGCCCTGCAGAACATAATATCTTGGTTGCAATTCTTTAGTAACCAAATTTAATCTTTATTTATCAAACAAATGATGTGTTTATGGGAATGAATATGAATACAGAGCCTTCACCACTGTGCTTGATCTAGAGAAGTATTGGGTTCATAAAGTTTGGTTTAGACTCGCTTTATATGAAAAGTGCCTTGAGATAACTCTAAAATGCTTTGGTGCTATACAAATAAAATTGAATGGAACTGAATTGAATTGAGTATATGCAGATATGCCCTTATAGGATTTGAAGAAACTGACCTCGACCTTAAAAAATCAGGAAGACCCTAGCATTCAGAAATATGTATTGCGATCCAAAGAGTGAATTGGAGCCATAAATGGTATAAATCAGCCTATGATTGAAGCAAGTTGTTTCCCTCTGGACCTTCCTCTACAGACTCAAAGCTCAGGCAGCAGGGAAAGAAGCTGCACAACATTATAATTTCAACTGTCAATTGTCTGCCAGTGCAAAGTTAGCCCATTATCCTGAAAACAAAAGCCCACTGCTCTGAAAAGACACACTCTGGAGTTGGAGCTTAGTGACTGTCTGCCAGACTCCATTCAGATATTGCTCAGTTTTACTCAATTTAACATCTAACTCCTTCTAAAAGATTAGTAATAATTTCTCATGACTCCATAAACAGACACTAACTAATTCAGCAAACATTCGACATTAATTTGAACTCTAATAAACGTGAAACGAACAAACAAAAAACACAAGTTACGGACTGGAATAGAAATTTCCAAGGACATGCTGGCTGTCAGAGAAGCCAGCATTGCAGCTAATCTCTGATGACATGTTGTGGTCATTTTATGATCTAGTACAGCAAATATATGACAGATTTCTCCTTAACAGAAACCGTATCAGTCAGGCTCTATTATACATTCATGATGAGCAGAAAAGGAAGAAGTGGGTCATTAGAATGAGTTGCAGCAGCAGACGGAAGAGAACTGCCAAGGGCATCGCAGTGGTAACCACATGCAAAATATTTCATGATATTTATGCTTTATTAGAGCGAGTGCAGCAAAGAGACTGCGGTGAGATGCAATGTAAGATTATGAATGAAGGTTTAAACTTGTGACTGTCTAAGTACATGATTTGGAAAATCTCCTCAGCCTCCTCCTCACCTTCCCTCACTTTAAAACCGACTGAAAAGAGCGGCCTTTATGAAAAAGTTTCACTGCCGGGTGCATTGAATCCAGGTGGACATTAAAACATAAGCCAGAAGTAAAACTTTTGACTTTAATGCGTGTAGTACTCAACTCCTGAGCTTTATTTCTCCTGAGTTTTTGGAAAAGTAGCCCAGGTGCTCGGTGCAATTCCATCTATCAAAGCAGACCTCATCCATCTGCAGCTGGGAGATATAACTGACACTCCTCATATCAAAAGTCACTTCAGGACTCCCACTCAATGGGGCTCACTTTGAGGCGTGCAGACTTTGCTGCCCCCCCACCCCACCCCTGTATCCTGTCAGGGCCCGGAGCCAATACGGATTTACACCTGGCAATTTGGAGATGAAAAAAAGAAGAATTAGCTCTTCCAAGTTCAGAGTCCAGGGCTGAAATGGAATTTTTTTTTTTTTATCCTATTTCCTTTTCCTCATATCACATCCGGCTGTCAAATACCATATTATGCAAAGCCGTCTCAGGAACTAGGATGTGCACATGGTGGATAAATCAGCAAATTTAAAAAAAAAAAAAGAAAAAGAAAAAAGTGCTGGGATTGTAAGTTGTTATATACAGGTCTGACTTTCAGCAAGGTGTAGGCGATTACATTTCCCTCCCAGTGGTCTTGTTTTCTGCACCACAGAATGTAAGGAAATAAAGGAAGAGAAAAACAGACATAAAGTCACTCCTGCACTTGCACTTAGAAACCAAAGAAATAAACGTGATGGATGCAAGTTTATTGTTTGAGACCTTAAAAAACCATAGTAATTGTAAAGTGCCAGCGTGTGATTTTGTAGCTTTTGGCTCCTTCCGTTGGATTGCGGCTCTGTTTTCTTTGGGAAAATGGCTTCGATAAGTACATTTGTAATAAGATAGCATTGTATTAAGACATGTTCTCAGCGTGTAAAAACCCAGGCACTTGTCATCAAGTGCTCCCAACTGATTAATAAGGGAAGAGAAAATAGCGATTAGGAACAAGCCTCCTTTTCGAAAGTTCCCACCATCAGTATAAATCAAAAGTTTGCGACTGTGTTTGTAATCACAGAGCAGCAACACATGCTAGATCAATCCGTCGCATGTTCAACCCGACCAGAGACATGGAAGTGCTTTCGGAAGATCCAGCGACACCTTTAAGAAAAAAACTGCCGCCCACTCATGGCTGCGCAGCACGCCTGTTTTGTACGTCAAGCTTCAATAGAGACACACTTCCTCTGCTTGAACCTCGTAACACGGTGCGATTGGTTTCCGATGGCGGCCAACGTCAACTGTGATAGCGAGGCTGCAAAAATATTTCCCCCTTGTTGGGCGATCGGGTTACGGCGAAACGCAGCAGAGTGGGCTGTTTGTCTCTGTGAGCTGAGTAAGCTCCTGGAGGATGCTGGGAGGGCTGAAGTGTTTTACAAGCTCTTCTCATGAGGACGACTCGTGACCTCCGAAAACCTTATCTGAACCTGTAGATGCAATAAACAGCTCCCAGGAATTTGACTTTGGTGTTTTTCTGCGACGGTGTTTGAAGTCCTGAAACGTGGTTCAAGGTTGCAGTGTTGAGAAATGTCAGAGAAAACAGGGAGTGACCACAGACTGTGAGGAGACAGAGTGGAGAGAGTGTGAAACATAAAGGTCAGTGAATGGACTGACATGCTTTATAGTAGAGAACACTGACCTTAAAGTCTGTGTGAAGGGAGTTCTTCTTCTAAACACGAAATACATTTTAGAAAAGACTGAAACATGATGCAATGATGTACCAGAGCCGTGGTCCCTCTAACACAGGGGTCTGCAACCTTTTGGCCAAAAAACGAAAAAAACAAAAATTTGTCTGAAGCCACAACTATTTTATCCTCTCTTTTCCCTGGAGACTTTTTTTTCATTATTTGGCATCTGTAGGTAAGATTTACTGCCATAATTTAGAGGAAAAGGCACTGAGTAAGAGTACTCAAAATCTGTAAACTGTAAACTACTAAAACAGTACTGGTGTGCTTAAGTAAAAGTACAAAGTACTCGTCTCAAAAACTACTCAGTTTTAGTTACTTTGTGGTAAATAGGTGGTAATTACTAAGTAACGTATTTGAAATGAGTGGTGCAGTGGCTAGCAGTGCAGCCTCACAGCAAGAAGGTTCTGAGTTCCAATCCCCAAGCCGGCTGGGGGGGCTGGAGAGTTTGTGGCTTTCTGGGCGGAGTTTGCACGTTCTCCTCGTGTCTGCGTGTGTTCTCCCCAGGTTCCTCCTGCAGTCCAAGGACATGCAGCATACTAGGTTAATTGTTAACTCTGGTAGGTGTGAATGTGAGTGTGAGTGGTTGTCTGTCTCTGTGCGATGAACTGGTGACTTGTCCAGGGTGGACCCCGCCTCTCACCCAGTGTCAGCTGGGATAGACTCCAGCCCCCCGCGACCCGTCAGGATAAGCTGTTACAGACAATGGATGGATATATTTGAAATTTCCTAGAAATTACCCAGAAATGTTGTGGTTAATTATGTGATAATTAGCATGTACTGTTTTCATGTAGTGGGTGGTAATCACAAAGTAACATATTAAATTTGCAGTTCATTTCAAAGAAAGTTCAAACGTGAAATGGTTATTACCAACTTCTTGCATAAAAGCCACACCTTATTATTAATTATCACATTCTTACCATAAAGTTTGGGGGCAATTTGTGGGTAAATTGAGAGAAATTTCAAAAATGTCGCTTTGTAATTACCACAATAGAAGACATTCTTTTGTCTTTTTTCTCATTTTAAGTTTTAGTGCCTCTATTCATCACATGGTTTCACCAGACAAAATAATGTTGACCAAGGTGCAGTTACTGTTATTTATAGACACTGCATCTGCATTTGTTCTGAGGGGGTAACCCCCACAGAACAAATGCAGATGCAGCAATATCAACAAGTTTGGCTGGAGGTAAAGTTACTGCAGCTGGTAAGCTGGTGTTATTTAGCCAGATATGGAGGATGTGGGCTGATGCAGAATCAAAGTGACTCTCGACTCTGGCTTGCTGTCTCAGGTCTAAGCCTGGTTAGCTTAGCTCTTGTCCCAGCTGTCTTCTGTGATCACAGTCCAGCTGGTCTGGTTGGGCGACCCCGTTTCAAGGAGCACTGCACTAACTGACTCCCTGTGCTTCTTTTTCCCACATTAATGAGAGTATTTCTGTCATCTATCATGTAGATATACCTGCTGT
The DNA here is from genome assembly GCF_056507025.1 of Lutjanus erythropterus. Lineage (NCBI taxonomy): Eukaryota > Metazoa > Chordata > Actinopteri > Lutjaniformes > Lutjanidae > Lutjanus > Lutjanus erythropterus. The sequence continues at coordinate 37,775,321 of NC_139321.1, read as the reverse complement.
ATTTCACCATCCAACCAATGTTTGCTGAGATGCAAGCTACCTTTAGCCTCATTTATCATTAATGTTATATCATGTACGCAGCTGCTAGGTAACTTTACACAAACACTTTAACAGGGTTCTTGTTTTAAAACGTGTCAGATGGAAACATTAAAATGTCAGACTTACTTTAGCCAGCTACACTTCTTAAATCTGCCTGAGTCATTATTTTAGCTGTCAAAATCCACCATTGTCAGCTAGAAATGAGAAGCTGCTTTTGTTTACTTGTCTAAGGAATCACAGACCTTGTGTTTCAACAGTTACTCCCAATTTTGACATTAGATCTGCCACCGTTATCATCGTAAACTGCATTAATGCAGTGGGAGAATGGAAGCTTGGCAGGCTTAGCAACAGTAACTAAGGAGGGCGGAGCTTACCAAAGGGTCAGTCAATACTGGAACAAGTCCCTCCCTATGTGCCTGTTTTACAAGAAACATGTAATCAATATGCACTATTATGTAAGCAATATAGCCAGATGTTTCATGGGAACCTCTGTACATTAAATAACAAGGGAAGTAAAAAAAGTGCATCATATGCTCTGCTTGGAGCCACTTCTACTGAAACATCTGTGAGATACATGGTGAAGCACATTAAAACCCAACATATCTATGTCATATGACCTCTGATGAAGAAATCCCTCTAAAAAAAAGAGAGAGAGCACTTCAGAGAACAGAAAACTGACTGATTCATTTATTTGCTGTTGGTCTCCACATAGCATCACTGACATCACATCTCCCATGAGCTTCATTAGAGCTGACACCAAAGTCTGTTCTGTGGTGATGTAATATCCCTCCCTTCTTTTTAAGTTTTCTTCGTGTCAGCCCTCGGCACACCAATCAAACGTTCTACAACAACGGGGAACATTGTAATGTGGCCAGTTGTCTTAGAATGTGTTAGTAAACCGACTGTCCGTGGCACACGGATCAAACGAACACCAAACAAAACAGCTGACCAAACAGCTGACTTCAGAAATGACCTCACGATGGAGAGTGAAGACGACATCTACTGTGAATTAGAGACACTCCTTTATTATTGTTAAAAAACTGTTGTTTTAAAGCGACCCGTTGTCATCTGAGTAAGTTTAGGCACCAAATCTTCTTGGCTAGGTTTAGGACAGAGGGCTGCAACCTGCTGCTCTTTAGCCCCTCTCCAGTGGCTGTGGCAAAGAATTCTATGGGAATTAAAAAAAAGCATTGAAGCAATGCTGAATGACAAAAAATAAAATTAAAAAGTTAACAGTTTAATTTTCAGGCCCCCAAATATTTTTTTAATTTCTAAAACTCAAAGATTCAAAATTATCTAAGGAAGAAAAGTAAATCATGTCAACTCAAGATTATAGGTCAGCAAAACTTTTTAAAATTTATTTCAATGGTCAGAAAGTTTGACTCAAAACTCAAAAATCTATTGCAGTACATTACCTTGAAATGTTGAGCTGTGTTTTTACAGGATAAAGTCATTCCTACATTCTCCAACTGTAAACTTATGTTGCCTGTACACCAAGAAAACAGGAAAAAGTTTTAATATTCTGTCAACTAACCTCATTCAACTGTGTGTCATAGCCTACGTATACGACTCAGCACCTTTTCCTTCAAATTCTGTTGGTAATTTTTAGCCATGGATGCCAAAAAAATGTCTTGTTGTGGCTGCAGACAGATTATTTTTTTTGTTGTTGTTGTATTATTATTTGGGCCAAACATGTCTCTTTTGATCACAAGAGTTGCAGACCCCTGGTTTAGGATTTAACCTTGTTTGGAGTTATGTTAGGTTGCATTGTGTTTGTATATAACATTCTTTATTCTGAACATAAAGCTAGTTGTTCTGCTGTCTTTTTATTATTTTTTTATTCTCTCTGGTCTAATCAGTGCATGATGTGTCAGCTGTGGATTTCTTTTACTCTTTCATGGGATTTGGATGAAACAAGAATGATAATCGGCTCCTGTGTCACCCTCTAGTTCAGAGTCACTCAATAACATAAAGTAACTAATCAATCAGGAGAGCGATAGACCAGCAACTCCTGTGTTCTGTGACGTAGATCTCTTTTTGCGAAGACAGTTTGATTGTTTTGGAGACAGCGATTTTGATTTGATTTCCCTTCGGGAAAGGCTCTCTGCAAGCAAGGTAAAGTGATGAAAATATATTAAATGTAGCGTACCCTTAGACGGATAGATTTTTTGGGGGGTTTGGCTGCAGTGTCCACAGCAGTAAATTGCTTAGCTTCTTACACAGTACTCTTCTGTTTCTGAAGGTGTGCCAGCTGCTGTTTACTGAAGAGAATACAATGACTGCGTGCAAGAACCTCATACAACCAACTTTCAAAAAAAATCCAAACTATCCCTTTAAATTCAGCCTGGGGCAGTGAAGGGAAGCTGTGTGCACTGCAGCAGAAAACTCTAACATAAACTGCACAGTTCATATCACTTATCAGCTCGTTGGTAGGAGCATGTTTCTCCATAGGGGTCACCACTCCTTTGTGCAGGGCAGACAGCGTTTCCTTGTTGAGGCGTCTGTGCCTGTCAAAATGAGTGAAAGCTTTATGAACGCAAGCATAACATTTTCAAGTTGCTTTGCAGTTTTTGGCCTCTTTCAACCTGTGTGGCATCGGTGGTTTTTCACGGGAGTGGACCTGTTGGTTGGTGCGGGTGAAGCCGCTCGGCGTCCCAGCGGAGGAGTCGTCTCCATGGTTCACAGTCAGGCCGCTCTCCTGTGCTGGATGCTTTTGAATTCAGGAGGATAAACGCAAAACATTCGTCCAGCCAAAAGGATGTCTGAGCGAGGCTGACGGTTTCATAAAAGCAATAAATCCCGGCAACAAAACCGAGCAGGATTTCCATTTTTAATATGTCCACATGCCTGCTGTGGTGCCCATGTTAAATCATTTGTTGTAATGGGATAAACATGACTGGGCGCCGGTTTCACACAAGGCCTGATTCAGAAACAATCTGTTGCCGTGAACCTCTCGGCAAAGGTTAGTCTGTCTGGCTCGCGGCCTTGGCTCGTGCACCTGCAACTTTATGACCAGCAGACGGTTGCTGTTTAAAATGTGCATCGCTACAGGTTCTTGTTATTTCCTGAGAGGATTATAAACCTCAAAATACAACTAGAGAAGGTTGAACTGAATTTGTATTCATCTGTTGTTTTGACTGGTGTGGCGTTTACTTCCCATAAAACATATTTTAATGTATCACCACATAAATAAAAACACCTGCAAGTTCATTCTTTTCCTTCACTCAAAAGATTATCAATCACATATGTCATATAAACAAGCTCCTATCTCCAATTTTGGTGTTTTTCTCTCACTCACTTAAACAGCCATGGTTGATTATGCTTTGAATGTGTTTCAGGTCAGGTCACCTCTGTGTTACTTCAAGCCAGTTTTTGGACATGAGTATGAAAACAGTCGGCCTTTTTCTTCATCCCTGCAGCTATAACGTGTTTTGAAGCTGCATGACTTTCTCATGTCGACACCGAGTTGTTGTTTTACCTTGCAGAACCTTTGTGGCATCAACACCAACTCCTCCTTTATCCTCCCTGTCTGGGATGCGTTTGAGAAGAACTTAACCGGTATCTCAGAGGTCAGAGACCAGATGACGAAGTGACTGAAGGGCAATAAGCTTCAGATCCCCATCATACCTGAAAGTCAGCGTCGGCCTCGTTGCTTCTCCTTTGACTAATGCATGTGGTGGTGAAAAGTCCTTCGGGGCAGCACTTTTAACAAAAGGAACTGAACAAATGCCGGTTTGATGCTGCGCAGACTAGATAATAGCAACGAGAGTTAGAGCAGACAGGAGACACATTAGAGAAAATGGTTCGATCCCTTTGCCAGTGGGGGAACACGTGCGCCTCCAGAGCTGGGATTTCAAGAAAATAGTTCCACTTGAAAGACGATCAAAGATTTTCATAGAAACATTAATCATTTAAACTTTCTTTCAGGGTTATTTTTGTTGCCTCATTTTCAGCATGCAAACCTTTATACAAGGCTGTTTTGTTGGCAAAATGGTCCTGATTAGTTCCCCTGTCCCACAACAAGATCATGAAGACACTCCATCATGAAGACACTCCATCATTAAGACTGAGGGTGCAATGGATTGCAGTTGTCCTGTGTCCTGTGTACAGATCACCCCCCACGGTTCGGCACGCATGCTGTCCGCGGACTACAACCATCATAGTGTGAAGCACAGTTTTACTGTCACTGTTACTTTTATATAAGTAATAATATCTGAAACCTTGATGCAGAGTGGCAGAGGAAGTCAGGACAGATGTGTGCTGTGTTTTACTCTGCAGCGCACCTCTGTGAAGCACGACTGATGCTGTCACATCGCCTCGAGTGAAATTCCAGCCATGACACCAGCTATGTTCATGGGCTCCTCTCTGATCGGTGGTGCAGCTCCTTGCAACCTTTTTTATTTTTTGCTGATCTAAATAAATGATCTGATCTGTGATTCAAAACTAGAATAAAACGTGAATTGGAGACCATTTGGCCTACTTGTATTTTGTGGTATTAAGGCCGATTGTAAGGTAGAGCTATCCAACAATATGAGCAACAGTTTTACATTGTCAGATATCAGAGAATTTGCAATACAATTTATACCATGGTAGCTACCTCTTATAGAGCCCTGCACGGGCCAAAAGCTCCAGCCCAGGTCTGCCATCTTTCAGCTTGATCCTGACACCAGTCACTTTAAGCTGTCTCTGATTCAAGTTATTTCTGGTACATGCAAAAACACTCACTAAGAGGTAAACTTATCAGGAGCCTCAAACATTATATTAATACCGTCTGTCCATTACAGAGAATCATAATCTGTAGCTCTGCTGGTTTACTGGCACACAGAAAGGAGAGAAGTTAAATGAGCCTGGGCCCAGCTCAAATCAGCTCAGCATGTCGGGGCCCATCGGACCAATGGGTCCTGACGGACCTGCAGACCTTAATCTCTTAGCACCACTGGGTGTATTAGTCTGTTAGTGGAAGCGCTTAGAAACTGAGATTTGGACACATCATTTTGCATCATCACCGATAGCAGAAGTGGCAACACTATGCACATTCTCCACTCAAGTAGAAGTACACACACTCACTAAAAAACTTTGTGGTAAAAGTAGAAGTGCTGATTTAACTTCTTTTCTCAAATATAAGTGAAATAGTAAAGGCTCTAAAATGTACTCAAAGTATAAAAGTGAAAAGTCATCCATCGAAGGACATTTCTAATGGCTGTTTCTGTGCAAAGTTAACTTAATCTCACCTTTTCTCCACGGTCAAGTCTCCCTCTCTGTTTCCTCCTGTTATGTCTTTTACATTGCTTTTATCTTGTCACATCTCTCACGTTGCTTTCACCTTGTTATGTCTTTTAAATCATTTTCATCTTCTTATATCAGTTATCCATGATATGCACTGATGGACATACCAGGAATTGTCTTTTCTGTGTGTTATTTTCCCATCCATTTAGGTTGAAACTGATGTTGGGAAGGCGGGGCGCAGTCATACAAAATAAAAATAATCAATTATTCCCCTCAAGTTCATTAAAAGTAAAGTAACAACCCTGTTTTGAAAATGTAAGGTGTAAGGTATTGTTTTATTGTGCTAGAAAAGTTGAGCCCGTCGAGGCCTGACACAAACAAAATTCCATCCAAAACCAACCCAAACCCAACCCTCATTAGCATATTTTAACCAGAACCCGATTACAGCCCAATATTTATCTCACCGAACTTCCCTCTATGCACCAAACAGCAGGAATTTTTAGTGACAGCGATCTTATATGCAGGGAATTGGAAATGGCAGCAAGTGAATAGGGGAGAAAGACGAAAATAAATATAGTACTAATAATAAAGTATAGCCTAAACCCGATGTGAGCCCTTGAAATATGTGAGAAATAAGGCTCAACCCGATCTGAACCCATCAGGTCCTGTCAGGTTCAGGCAAAGAATTGAAAGTAAAAAGTTGTCAGGAAAAAAACCTTGAGTGAAGTACAGATACCTGAAAAATACATTTAAGCACAGTAACAAAGTATTTGTACTTAGTTACTTCCCACCTCTGACTGGCAGCTGTAAAACCACTCAACAGTAACTTTCACATCTGTAAAATTCAAAGCATTGCATTGTGGGATAGTTAGAAGAACTTTTTTCACTCCGTAGTTAAATTTTTGAGGGCATTATATACTGTAGTGGACACATTTACACACTCAGAATTCAGACACTCAAATAAAAAGTATACAGTATAGTATCAGTTATATGAAAGAGCTTTTGACTCTCTCTGAGGTCCACCAACGTACCCTCCAATTCTGTATTCAGTCTGACATTGCCTTCACTCTGGCTGATTTCCCTGGGGGATGGAGGGATTTGATTTTCCCTAACCAATCACTAGAGACCGATTGTCATTTTGAGTTGATGCCAGTGTGTTTTCATGTACTATGTTAGCTAGTTTGTAGTTCCAAGTCAGGCTAAAGTCTACAACTGGAGGTCTCCCAGATATGTTTCTGAGCTGCAGAGGTGGGAGTAGATTAACAAATCAGATGGCTGGTTTGCATTTTCTTGAAGTCTTGGACAGACATGAAGTAAGATCTTAGCTGCTATTTAGCTAGCTTTTACTTATTTTCTGTGGCAGCAAACACAACACACAGCCTTTAACGAACTGGTCCCTCCAAATTCACACAAATTCAACCAATCCCCATTGTTCAAACTCTGCACCTTTTCAGCAAATTTGACCAATCATCGTTGCATTTTTTGTCTTATTATTCACTATTCACTTTTTTTTTTTTTTTTTTTTTTTTTTTTTGGCATTGTTTTAATTTTATCACCGGTACAAGAACAATTGACATTTATCAACACTCTGTGCACTTTTATATTTTATTATTTTTAGCTGGCTGTTTTGACTGAGTTTTGATTTTGCTCCTTTGCAGAATACCCTCCAGCTGTAATTCTTCTAAAGTTTTTGTCTAACTATACAATATTTAATGTTCTTTTGCAGTTTTCACTTGCTGATGCAAAATTTCATTGCTAAAAAATTGCCTAAAAACATTGCAACATGCGTTGCAACTTTTTAGAAAAGCTGCCATGACATTGGCCGTTCTAGGCCACAACAATCCCAGAAACAGCCCACAAAATCCTGGAGGGACTGACTTACTGTTACACTACAACCTGAGCTCATCTGCACACTTCTTTAGGCGACTTAAAACAGCCTTGACAGCAGCATCGACAGCAGCCGCCATTTTTGTTGTTACTCCTCTTTGGTTCTGGCACACAGTTTGACAACGGTCTTAATCCCACCTCGTGGTGCTGTTTGGCTAATCATTAATCCCACCATGTAACTCACTGGTTGTTTGTCTTTTAGTAATTATAAAAAGGATTTGACTTATTTTATTTTCTGTTCCCATGCACGCAGTACCTCCAGTTTACATCTTAAATCATTAGTTGAATACCAGACCGTCTGCAACTATTTTGATAAATGATGTATTATTTTCAGGCATTTTTCAATAGAAAACATTCACTGGTTCCAGGTTCTCAAATGTGAGGTTTTGGTGGTTGTCTTTGTGACTGAGTTTTGAAAGATTGTTGAATAAAGGATGTCATCTTCTCATTTCAATGGAAATTTAAAAACCATTTTAAAAACCAAATGAATAATCAATCAGTCAGGAGGATCATAATTAGTTGCAGCAAACTGATGCTTCACTTCTTCACTTGTATTTGGAAAGGCCGTGGCGCACCAAACAAACATTCTCCAACAAACATAGACAAACACAGATGTTTGTTTGATGTACCATGGCTGGTCGTCCTTGTTTGGAATTTTTTTTGTAGCTGTTTGGTCAGATTCGGCATGTTCAATCCGTCTTTGTGCGTGTTTGATGACGTTTGGTCAGTTTGCCATGCTTTCAAACGGACAACACCCCTACAGTGCGCATGTAGTACGCACATACGCACAACACAGCTCACACATGCTCGGTGTTTGTGGTCAGCTCGTAGGACCAGCTGTGTATTTGTTGTCGTTGTGTTGAGTGAGGTGATTTATCTGAAATGACTTCATTTTGAACGCTGGACAGAAAGAAACTCTTGGTAGATCTGTGGGAAACAAAAAAGAGCTGTGTGATGTGTCATCGCTGCGATTTTCCAACCCGAAACAGGCAGATGAAAGCAGTTTTTCCTGCAATATTTTGTGCGTTTGAAGACACCCTGTCACTTTTAAAGGGATAGTTCACCCAAAAATGAAAATTCAGTCGGTAGCTACTCACCCTCATGCTGATTGAAGGTCAGGTTTAATTTCTTAGTCCATAAAACACTGCTGGAGCTTCACAGGAAAACAGTGTTGCAGAATCGTCCAAACAATGGAAGTGAATGGTGACCAGTATTCAAACAGAAAAAAACAACAAAAATAAAACATAAGATGCCTCCATGCTGCTCATCTGGTGTTACTCAAGTTTCCTAAAGGCCTGACATGCCAATTTTCCTTGAACAGCGTCATTTACACCATGTTTTCACTGTGTATACAATGTAGTTACATAACCTGAGATAATCTGTAGCTATTGCTTTCATTTGTTCACTTTTGTTTTTATGCAATTTCTGTAATAATTTAACTAACTATTGGCCTCTAACTTTTGTTTTTATGAAAATCAAATGCAATTTTAATGTTCTTTAAGCATTTTATTTCGATGTGTCTACGCTCCTGTAAAGCACTTTGAATTGTCTTGTGTCTGAATGGTGCTATAGAAATAAACTTGTCTTACCTGTAGATCCTTAGCTTGGCATCACATTCCTGTGCGCATGCACACTGTCTGAACTGGGTGTATGTGTTGTGCGAACGGCATGTTGGGGCTTTAGGAGACTTGGACTACACCAGACGAGCAGCATGGAGGCATTTTATGGATAGGGTTTTAGTTGCCCCCTCCCCCATTTGGAAACTGGTCACCATTCACTTCCATTGTTTGGGAGATCCTGGAACAGTGTTTTCCTGTGAAACTCCAGCAGTGTTTTTACAGAGTAACAAAAGTCTAACGAAAAACCTGACCTTCAATCAGCATGAGGGTGAGTAGATAATGACTGAATTTTCCTTTTTGGGTGAACTATCCCTTTAACTGGCTAAATTACGTTTTGCTGCTGACCCTGTTAGCTTTACTGTACTCCTGCTGCCAAACTGGTTGACTGTCATTTACTTTAAGTAATACACTGACTATGGATAAGTCCCTCATACAACACCACTTCAAACAATACGTACTATCCCTTTAAGAAGGAAACTTTTTACTGCCCTTAGACAAACAGAGTTTTTTAACAGACATCACAATGAAATTATGCCAAATAATTTCAACATTTCCATGCTGACTTTGTCTACATTCAAACATCATGAACGTGGACAGAAAGATTGAAATCATTGATATGTCGTCTTCCGTCTTTAGTTTCAAACTGTCACCAGAACGCACAGCGAGCTATTAATCCAGACTGTGTTCTGACTAAACAGCTACAATCCAGCTCATGCGTGTAACGCAGGAAGGCGATATCAGCGATTGATTGAACATGTGCTTCCAGGTGGTAAACAGGTTGTCATCAGTCACGCAACACTTTTACTCCAATTTAAAGTAATCCTCAGGAAGCACCACAGGTATCCAGATCATACAGTATTATTTTCATATTGGATTTAGGATTTGGCATAAGATTGACATGGTTTCCATTTGGAAAGAGTGTCCTGATGTTATGATTAAAGAAACATACTCTTGGTTATCAGAGCGTATCAAATATGATCATAAATTGTAGAGTTTTTAAGGTATACATGAGGGGTAGCAGGGACATAAAAGTGCTCTTGATAGATTTTTATACTTTATGCCTGCTAGTCTGATTTGTACAAGTGGTTAAGAATGAAATTTTCTTGTATCTACTTTTATTTCCCTTGTTTTTATTGTTTTATCATAACCTTTGTGTTCATATTCCGTTATGTTAAGCTCTCTGGTTGCATTTTATGCATGAAGATGCTAAGTATTAGTGTTAGCATTAGTGTTAGATATGATATTCCATGAGATGTGATATGAGTTTATTATTTGTTATTTTTCTCTACCATCATGTGCATTGAGCTAAGTGTCCTCTTTTAATCCCTGGTATTTTTAGGCCATCAAAAAGGACTGCTTTATGGCTGTTTTGGATGGGGGTTAGGGGCTAAAATAGATTTACAGAACAACTGCATTACTGTCATGATTCTGAAACAATTCATTCCAAAAATGTTGGGACTCCATAATGACATTTTTCATTGTTAAAGGAGCAGCGTGGCAGCAGTGTGAGATTTAGTGGCGTCTAGTGGAGAGTTTGTACCTCAACCCCCCTTCCAAGTGTGTAGAAGAAGCAATGGTGGCTGTGAAACTTGCAAAAAACACAAAAGAGGCTTTATTTAGGCTTTATTCTTGGCTGCTGTAGAAACATGGTGGTGCAATTTGGTAGGACCTGTGCCCTTGAAACCTCAGTTGATATTTGAATAATAATTGTAAGGGGGTAGGTCACGGATCCGTGGTGTCTGCAGCCACACGGACTGTGCGTCTCCATGCATGCCTTTTCTTTTGGTTCATGTACGTGCTGCAGTGCGACATGGAAAAACGGCTGGGTGAAGGTGAAAACAGATCAGTGGCTGTGGTGATCATTAAATATTCTCTCCACCAGTCACATCACTGGTCTCATAGCTCCGAAACGGGTGAGCCAATCACATTTAATGATAAACACAGCTCAACAAACAGATCATGTAGTTATTATAACAATAGAAATGAAAAATAAAGAAACGTATTTGGAGATAATTACATCAGACCAACACTATTTTAGCAATTATTCTGTGTCTCAACTTCTACATGGTCACATAGTTTAGTAATTAGTTCAAGGATACAACACAGGGTTGCACAATGAAATCAGAGTTGTAGATCCTTCATAATACACACACAATACAGCAAATGTACAGATGATTAATCAGAATGAAAAAGGTGAAAATACAAAAAAAATAAATACATGTTAATTAGAGGTGTGTATCTCACTGACTGAGACTGATTTGATACGTATCTCCATACATGTTCAACGATACGATATATCTTAAAATTTTTAAATGGCCAATGATTTAGCTCTGTCACGATACAATACGATATGATGCAATACAAGAAAATGCAATGTGTTAATGTTTACATTTTGAGTCAGTTAATGCTACAATTGTAGAGTGCTATTAGTTGCAAAAAGAAAACCTGATAGTTTTACTAAGTATAGTGATAGTAGAGACAGAGAAAGGGAGACATTACAGTGTTGTTAACATCTTATTATTAGTCTCATGTGTAAATGAGATCCTGTAGCCTAAATTAGAATCTGTGAACAAATTATAAACTTGTTTAAAATATCAGTATTTTTGCAGTAAGATGATGTGCTGCTCTGTTTCATATGAAGAGTGTTGTGGTTTTGATCAGTGTGGAGGAACAGTGATGCTCTGTGTTACCTGCTCTCACAGGGACATGACGTCTCTGTGGGTCAGACTCATGTCTCTGTTCTCTGCTGTCAGACATATTTTACATAAATGATCTGCAGCAGCATTTCTCATCTTTCTTAGAAAACACAAAACTTATTCTACACTTGCACTTTATGAACATTAGGTGGTGTGACACAGTACAGTGTCACTTCTGTTGCTGTTTTCAGCGCCGTCTGTTTTGAACAAATGCAAAGAAAACACAGGAGAGGGAGGAGGGAGCGCTTGTTTTGTGTGATCGCGGCAGCAGGCGTCCAGCGAGAGTGGTGCAGGCAGAGGCAGGAGGAGAGAGAAAAGTTACAGCAGCAGCTCCCTGATGGCAAAAATTAAATACATGCGTGTCCTAATGAGATGTATTGATACACTAGTGCTGCGTCGATTTGTTTCCAATTCATCAGCTTTTTACCGATACAGGCTGTCTGAAACGATGCACTCCTACCTTACACATTAAAGTCTGATGCATCAGATGTACGAGTGAATCACCACATCCCTAATTTTAACGTTACACAACAGTGTTAGCAGGTGTGTAGCTATTTTTGCTATGAGCTCTGTTAATTAGACATCTAAAAAGTAGAATATGGAGTTATAACCGACCAGTCTGGTGTGTGTACAGGCCTGTATGGTTATACTGTAGTAGCCTGGTGTTGTTTTCAGGTGATTTAATGAAGGTAAACACAATGAGCCCTTGTGCGTAACAGCACTATTCTCTAGCGCGGCGTTCCTCAGAGGCTGAGGATTTATCAACACATCACTGGTGCTGTTCTGACTCATAAATAAAACTGTTTCTGCAAAGGATTCACTCAAGACTGTTTTCAACTTTTTCCACCTCTGTTCATCAAAGACCACACTTAGACTGTAGCTGTTCTATTTTTCATTGCTGTCGCTGGCCCTCACTGTAGATACAAGTACACCTCCACTAATTTCAGATGCAACCCCAGTTATTTTGTTCTGGAACCGGGCCTGTTCTATGGTTATGAAAACACACTGATTCTCATTTTGAGGTGATTATACACTAATGAAAACACACTTATGCATATTATATTCAGTTTCTGCCATATTCTGCAAGTGAATCCCCCTAAATCTTACACTCTAAGTATTTTACGAACATAGAAAATATTCCATCATCAAACTTTCAACGTGAGCAAAGTGAAGCTCCAGCACTGGGAAACATTCATTTCCACTGGCAAACCAAAGCACACTGCAAAACTTTCAGCCAACTCTAATGGATGAAGAAAATGACTTGGTCCATAGCCTATTTCAGTTGAAAACACTGGTGCTTGCACAGTGCTCTGGATATGGATGGGTTACATTGGTACTAGTATTGCAGAGAGGTGGATATATTCTCCACGGCCTGGCACATACGTTTGTAACAACAGAGAAATTGCTCATACAGTGGCAGAATGTTTTGGTCCATATTTCCTGCCCTGGTAAGAGCTTACAGAACGGCTGAACCTGAGTAGTTTTGTACCTGCATGCTGCAGCTCTGTGACTGTGGTCTGGCTGTAGGAATATAAATTATTTTTAAAGTATTCAGGTCATCTTTTAAGGGTTTCTTATTCTTCTCTCAGAGAAAACAGTTTTAAATGGTTATTCAAAAGGCTCTCTGGTTCCACAAAGGGTCATCATGAACTGCAGATTTATTTAAGGGGTGATTCTTCACTGTATGTGTTATTGAGTTATTTGGTAGCTTTATGTGGCATTTAACCTGGAACCCTGCAGAAACCCAGCTTCCTGTGAAGCTTTCATGTTAAGCACAGAATGTATATCAGTGTAAATATAGGACAGTGTGTCTATGGCTCACAAATGCGTTCAGTGTTTCTTGATTTCTGGTATGGATCCACAAGTTATTTTAAGGTTTAAGGGCACTGTGTTCCCCCCATGACACTTTTCCAACAATTAAGTTCTTTTTGTAAATTTTTGTTTTTGGTGGAAAAGGTCCAAACCGTTCAAAATCAAGTGCTTGAACTGGAAAGAGGCCAGTTCCATGTTGGTGGAAAAGGCCTAATAGGGCGTTATTTTGTGTTAGTTTTTGGCCATTGGATTTACTTTGTGCTTCTCTGAAACTGACATTTTTTTTAATACGGCACTTGACTGTAATTAAATGAAGTTAAGCGTGGCGCAGTGGTTAGCACGTTCACCTCACACTAAGAAGGATTTGTGTGGAGTTCATGTTCTCCTTGTACTTGTGTGGATGTCCTCCTGGTTTTTTCCACCATCAAAAATGTTGATTCTCCAGGCAGAACCCTTGGATGGATTAAATGCAGAAACTGAATCTTACTGTACAGTTGTACTCTGTATAATTATATATGTCACAATAAAGTTGATCTTTACCTTTAAAAAAAGACTGTCAGGAAATGAGCAACAACTATGTTCATGTTCAGTACAAGTCAGGTTTTTTCTGTCTTTTTTTAAAATAAGAAATAGTTGAGATTAGCAACAGTCTGCAAAGCTGTCACAAAAGGCAGCTACTTTGAAAAATCTAAAATATCAAAGAGCAGAAAGACTGTTTCATACTTTCTTCTGCAAAGAAAATATAGAAGACAGTGTGCAGGAGTCATCAATCTAAAATATAAAACATATTTTGCCTTGTTTTCACATTTTCTGCCCACTACATTATTCCATATGTCATAGTTTTAATGTCTCCAGTATTAACAGTGTGTAAAATAATATAAAATAAAGAAAAAACCTTGAATGAGAAGATCTAGCCAAACGTTTTACTGGTACTGTGCTGTCTTTCAACCTACCAATTAATGATATAAATAATTTGATTTAAAATGTTCAAAGAAACATTTTTTTTGAAAAAAAAAAATTGAAAGAAACCTTTAAAAGATGGTCTTCATCGAACCAGTAAAGGTTCAAAGAACTTTGATAAAAATGGTTCCTTAAAACATCTATTGTCACCCAGATTCTTTGAAACAACATTGATGACATTTTTTGATTGGTCTTCTTTATAGAAATGTTCTTTGAGGAACTTAAAAATTCTTCTCTATGGTATCACTCCGGAGAACCATTTTTGATTCCAATTAGCACCGTTAACTTTGTGTGTGAATATAACTCACAGGTTGTTGCTGCCAGTCTACTGTTTGGTTGTAACTGTATCTTCGCTGCAGGATGATGTCATTGATGTGTTACCACCCCTGTTCCTACCGGTGCCCTGCAATCCGTCATAGCAAAGGCCAAGCTACACCAAGGCATCTTTTAAAATGGCAGCACGGGCAAAGAAGAGCCAAAACTAAGAGAATCACGACACTCTGCATACATTCATCTTGCAGAACATCTGTAATCCCCTAATTCTCGCCAAGAAGTTAGACGGTTTAAACGCCAAACCCCTCCTGAAGGTGCTCTTGTGTTTCTAACTGCTTTGGCTCCTAATGCTTCGCCTAAAGTGCCAGAGAAAATTAACTGGGCACGAGTTAGTGTTTTTTTGTTTCAGCTCTGACTGTGGTCGAGTTCAGCGTGTCTCACAGGCATGGAGGCTGCATATAATGAATCGTGGTAAATGAAAAATAAAGTACTTAAAATGCATTCAGCTCCACAATCTGATAACAATCAAACTCTTCTTTACTCTATTAGCCATGACAACGTTTTAAACAAAAATGACATGAGCATATGTAAACATTTTCGTACATTTACTGAAATATTTATCTGAGTATGTGCAAATGGAAATGCTCCAGTATCAAACAAGACTCCACATGTTCCTGTGCCACACAGCATTGCAAATTGACAAAATCTAATTTAACAGCCTCCTGTGACCGCCCAGGGACTCACACGAAGCAGGACACTGAGCAGAATGATAGCCAGTCATTGTTTTAAAGCGAGCCAGAGCAGTGTGGTGACCTCCAACGCTGTAACATCTGACGAAATATTCCTGATAAATTGCGCTCATGGCGGGCAGAGTCGGGTTTCTGCCATTTTTCCTGCGTATCATGTTTGCTGACTGTATAAATGTAGTAATTGAAATGTAAAGCAGGCTTCCCGTGGTACAATATTTACACAAAACTCCTCACATATGGTACGGATTGCTGGACAGCTGCAATCAATCGCGGAAGCCGAGCATAAGAAACACTTTGAAAATGAATTTTAAATTAAGAGGGAGGGACGTACAGTCTCAAAGACCAAAGATTTCAAGTATAATTCCTGAATGTACAGAGTTACTGTATATTTTACCTGAGTTGGTTGGCATTTCAGAGCCCCACTGAAGCCTGGTCCAGGATTTCTGACAGTTAGTGCATGATTTTTGAGAAATGATGTGTTTGAGAGCAGTGATTAAACCAGTGGTTCCAAAAACTTTTTGTTGGGCCTCCATCTTTGCGGAGCCCTGATGAGTTTTGTCGAGTTGCTCTGTGGATCGAATGATTGCGGTGGCGGCCAGGGAGTGAACCGAGAGAAAC
The DNA here is from genome assembly GCF_056507025.1 of Lutjanus erythropterus. Classification (NCBI taxonomy): domain Eukaryota; kingdom Metazoa; phylum Chordata; class Actinopteri; order Lutjaniformes; family Lutjanidae; genus Lutjanus; species Lutjanus erythropterus. The sequence continues at coordinate 37,759,442 of NC_139321.1, read as the reverse complement.
GAGCAGTTTTTAATCAAAGCGAATCGACCCTCGTGCCAAAGCATTTTGTTCAAACGTTGTTGTCTGATGTGAAGAATGGCAGATTGATCTGTGGAGCCAGCAGTCGCCACAACAACACAGCTCCCGCCACCAGTGCTTTTACCTTTTTGGAGGAAAATATTTTGTCATCTCCTCCATCTTCCAACACACATTCACATAAATACATAGACACATCCTTTACTGTGACCTCCTTCACTGTAAACCCAAAAAAGTTAGAAATACTTAAAAAAAAAACTGAGGCAATCAGTTGCCCTTTTTTTTGAGTTTATAAACTTTAAAGTTGGAGGTTATCAAAGCTTAATTAATGTTACAAGTCCTCTTTGATTACAGTTAAATTAAAATATTTGATTAAGTCAACTCAAATATTTTCAGTAAATGCAGCCCAGAATTTTCATTCACACCTCTCACTGCAACAAGTTAACACACCATAAAAACCAAAAAGGTAAGAAAACTTAAAATTGAATTGAGTATAGAATAGAATTGAGTTTTTTGAGCCTAACTCAAGTCAGGTTCATATAGTTCACTGTGAACAGTTTTTAAAATATGATTTTTTTGGGTAGTTTCTAAAACTCACAAGATGCAATTTTATCTAAAGAAGAAAAGTAAATTCAACAAATCTTTCTCAAACTTTAAAGAGTTTGAGTTTGATTCAAAACCTAAAAATCTAGTGAAGGCAACTGCCTTGAAATTATAAGTTTTTGAGCCTTTTTTTTTTTTTAAAGGACAGAACTGATTCATTTTAAGGTTCAAAACAATTATTTCATGTTCAGCTTCAACTTAAAGTTTTTGCTACTTTTTTCAGCTAATTAATGTGTGCATTTGGTTTTACTGTGTATCTAAACTACGATATTACATTTAATTTGACAAAAGGAGTGATTTTCACAAATGCTGGCATTAGAATTAATACCACGGCCTTTTCTGTAGCTCTGTCCACACTTTGATTTGAATAATTACATATTTTTTTTCTTAGACTAGTTTGAATCCAACATAGAACATTAAATAATTGCATTTCTCCAGCATATTACAGTAGGTGTTTGCTTTGACATAGTGACCAGCACTGAAAGCTCAGAATACAGAAATTATAAATTTTTTTGCTGAAGGGGAAAGAACAGACACTCGGGTGGTATAAACATGTTACCGTATACCGTCATAAATACAGACACTCCTCTCTCTATTAGACTAATAGGGAGATACTCTATTGTAGTGCACCCCTTACACCACCAGGGGTCAGTCTCTGAGCAGACAAACATCTTCTAAAAAAAGAAGAAAAATTCTCCTGTTTGGGAGTATTTTGGATTAAGTCCCGATGGTAAAGGTAAGCGAACAAACACTGCAGATCACTGATCAGTCAGAGCAGCACTGCATGGTGAGTGTGTAACTTTAGGAGAGGGCGAGTTACAGACTGATTATCGTCTGTGGTGTATGAGAGGGACTGTGAATTTGGGCTTGTCAGTAAATGAAAGGTGCAGCTTCTCAACACCAACGCAGAGCTCCTGAGTGTGTGTGTTGTGTCAGCTGTGGGAATAGTGTCACTATTACATTAATAACTACAATACAGTGGAACACAGTTAAGTTTTACACAAATACTGTCTTACTACCATATACCTCAATATAATGTCAGGAAGGCATGAAAACATAGATACATGCCCAAGTCTGCTGCATGACACACAGCAATGAGCTATCAGCTAAAAGAGTAGACCATCAGTTTAGCATTGTGTTCCTATAACATTGTCAGACTCATGATCAGTAGTTTAAATAAAGTCCCCAGTGTCCACTGGCGGTATGTCTGTTGACAGGACACCTCGAACTGCAAGCAAGATCAGTTATGAATCTTTCTGCTATGAATTTTTGATCCAAGTGAAAGCAATATAAAAATCTTGGCATGAGACGTGCCAGACGAGCAGTTGTCATCGCACTGAAATTTCAAAGGACGACACTGCGGCTGTGGCGTTGATGTCAGAAGCAAGTATTTCAAATTAGCATGTTCCATTGATCTTTGATGACATATTGTGGCCATTTTATTATTTATTACGATAAAGATATTACATATTTCTCATTTACAATTGACTTACATGACATTCGTGTGCAATAACTCAACTGCAATTGTGCAGTAATTCAGTGTATTATACATATGGCAGTATTATTTATTTACACTGTATATATTATAGTCTGATGCACATTAGTGTACATAATTCTTGACATTGGTTATTTTCTATTCGTCCAGTTTTCCAAGATATATAGTATTCTATATGCTGTTTGCTACTACACATTAAAAAACAAGGCACCTGTCTTTTTTACATAACTTGTGCTCTGTTATACTATTTTGTTATATATTTAATTAGACCGTATATATTTTTTATAATCCCATTTTCTATTTTCTTAATTTCCCTATGCCTATATATTTTCTGTTCTTGAATGGAAGCACATGTAACCTGTTTCACCGCTGTGATCAATAAAGTCATGCTGATTCTGATTTAACATAAAGATTGGCAAGAAAAGGGGTTAAAAGGATAGTTTACCCACAAATGAAAATTCAGTCATTATCTACTCACCCTCATGCCCATTGAAGGTCAGGTTTAATTTTTTAGTTCACAAAAACACTGCTTGACTTCCACAGGAAAACAGTGTTGCAGAATCTCCCAAACAATGAAAGTGAATGGTGACCAGTTTTCAAATGTGAATAACGGATTAAAAACACAAAATGCCTTCATACTGCTTGTCTGGTGTGATTCAAGTCACCTACAGTCTCAACATGCCAAATTGACTTTAATATGTTATTTACACCATGTTTTTAAACTGAATCTTCACTGTAGATCCTTAGCTTGAAGCCACGTTCACGTGCACACACACACTGTCTGAACTGTGTGTGTGTGGCGTGATGGTGAGCAAACAGCATGTTGGGGCTTTAGGAGACTTGGATTATGCCAGACAAATAGTATGGACACAATTTATGTTATTTTTCCAGTTGTTTTTTTTTCCATTTGAAGACTGGTCACCATTCACTTCAATTGTTTTGGAGATTCTGTTTTCCTGTGAAACACCAGCAGTGTTTTGTGGACTGAAAAACTAAATCCTACCCTCAATAGGCATGAGGGTGAGTAGATAATGACTGAATTTGAATTTTTGCATGAACTATCCCTTTAAAACACCTACCAGCGCCTCTTAAGCTCACTGATTAACATTATTTCTCGTTTGTTTAGTCTGCACAGAAACCAGTGTAAATCTGGCACGTGGCTCCCTGCATCCTGGTCATCACCATGAGGTAACCAGACAGCCAGTGGAGACTGTTCTTGATTTTCTCCAGTTGAGCTCCAGGTTAAAGTGTTCCTCTTTTGGTCCTGTATTTGTTCCAGGAAAACATATTAAACTTCAGCGTTTTCAGACTCAGAGATGGTCTGCAGACCAGCATTAATACATCTGAGCACGCTTCTTTCCTGACTCATTTTATGTGTGGGGGTCACCGCTAAATCAGCGGTAATCATCTGGGCACTGACCACACTCCTCTGACATGTAACATTTCCATTAGACGGGGGTCTGACTGTACTGCTTTGTGGCTGCGGTGTCTCAGCAGGGAGTCCTATAAGCTGATACGGTTTCTGTACATGCTCGCCATTTTTTCCCCTTTTTTCTCCTTGATGTTTTCGGTTGTGCAGCTGCGTGCAGATCTGAGTCATGGTAGGATCCTTCTTTACTGTACTGTGGAAATATTCAGATGATCAGCAACACATGACTGGGAATTAATCATATGAAACCTGTGGGGTGAGTGTTTTTGCCAGCTCATCTAAAAAGTGCTGCGCTCCACGTCTCATGCCACGTAAATGCGCTCGGGATGTAGCATTATTCAAATTATGCAAATTCACTCATTAAGGGGTTTTGTGCAAATTCATCAGGGATTGGATCACCTCCTTCAGGCTGTTGGTGTCTGTTCATCTAAGACTTTCTCTTTTCCATGAGTCATCGCCGCTGATAGAGCTATGATGCAAGAAGTGCATGCGCCTCTCTGTTTGTCACCAGCAGTTTATCATGTGGTGTACAACATGGATATTGGCTCTGTTTACTGCCTGTTTACACCACAATCACTGCATTTCCGTAATTTTTCATCTCTGTGTGCCATTAGTCAAATTATGCAGATTCACTATTTGCTTTTGAGTCAATCTATCATCACTTTAATCATCTTGGTTACGATCCGCGAGGCATCCAATGGCTCTGATCCAGTGGCGGCTGGTGATTTTTTTTTTTTTCCTGCAGGGGGGCTACACTGAGAATCAAGCAAACATACTATGAGCTGAATGAACATCTGTTATAATTAAACATATTCCGTTATATCAGGTAGGGGACTTCAGTTACTGCAAATTCTAATGATCTTTTATGATGCATTTCTGATGGTGAAAGGAAAATGTAAGTAAAAAGTATTTTACCTCAATAAGTAAGAACAAAATCAGTCCACACAGCCTGAGACAATAGTAGAAAATTATAAACACACTAAAACCCAAGAGAAAATAACTAATTAAAATACAGTATTACATTTGAAATACCCGGTGTCATCAAAATAGTAAGTGAACTGGCTTAAAGTCATGTGTCCTTACTGCCTTGTGGCTTTTGTACATAAATTTTGGCTTTTTGAGATGTAAAGCAGCTAGTGAGCTGTTGTCATGTTTTGTAGGATAATGTGCAATGTTCGGATTACAGTGGCACACATTTCAGCAGCATTTAAAATACAATTTGGTGATTGTGGATAGTCATGGCTTCAAATGGCTCTTAATACATGCAGTATTTTTCAGACAGTGTTTAACATTATCATTTAGTAAACTTACCTGCTTTCAGAATGTTTTCTTACTGTGCAACTAGTTGACTTGTCTGAATCAAAATTTGCGTTAAATTGCCAGTGAAAGTAGTCCCCAGTAACATCCCTAGTAAAAAATAACACTTTGGTGATTTGGAATTTTTACTTAAACTGAGGGAGGGAGCGCTCCTTTATGAGTTGAGACACTTCTCCTATTTCTTAAGCCAAACAAACCATTTACAAAGCCATGGTTTCATCAGGAAAATGTATTGCCACGAGCTGAAAACATGGTTATTTTACTTAGCTCCAGAAAAGCTGACATTTTGGAGGTAAATGTTTTTATGAAATATATTATATTTCAAAGTAATTAAGTCTTATTCAATGAAATTTTAGGATGTGGTGGGAGGTGATGATGTGCTTTCAATTGGCCAGGCGCCACTGCTCCAATCTACTCTGTGACCACTTCTGACAGACATCTGTTGTCCTGTTTTAGTGTAGATCATTGAGATGCTTCACCAAACTAAAAATTAGATCACACAAACACCCCAGGGGGAATCTGTTACATAGAAGCAGAACTCCTGATCAATTGTGAGCCTGTTTTGGCCTTCAAACTCTGTTCACATCTGAAGTTTTGACAGCACGACCTTATAAAAGCTGGTATTATGGTGTCAGTCTGGTCTCTGCCAAAAGAGGACAGAGTGGAGGAGACACATGTGGAAACAGGCAGTTGTTTAACATTGACATGGTTTGTTGGAAAGTATAGCTCAGATGGATCGTTGCAGACATTTTCAGACCTTCAACTGCAACATTTTCAACTGTTTAAGATACGGTATTCATTTATTAGAATTTAATTTGGTTTTATTTGGCCATCATTCTTAAAGGCAGCAGCATCATCGTACTCAAAGAGGTAACTAATGAGACATTGCTAAAAAGAAGTCAGATGGGGCAAAAAACACAAACTGGTAACTGAGCCTTTTGGTCCCACTCTGAGCTTCAGCATATGCCATTGTTGTGATTATTTTTGGTAATGATATTTCAGTTTAAGTGCTGCTATGTTCCCGAGGACAGGAGTAAAAGAGGACTGTATGATCTATGGGACATATTTATTAGTAGTGCGCATAGATGACTTGAGTTGAAAACTGGGGGGTCAAAAAATGTCAGCCTGTATTACATTAAGGTGTGATGCAGTGAGTGTTATGGATTAATATTTTCCTGAAAATTACACATTTTCTATCTTTGGAACAGAGGCACACTATCCCAGTATTTTTGGGCTCCAAACCTGATCACTTTAGTGTTTTATCTGCTGGAACTAATGATCATTACTGAGGCAGACGAAAGTCATTTCAACATTAATCAATATTATAATGAACATAATATAAACTGTGCAGGCAGTGTGCACCTGGACCTTCACTGCAGCTGCATGTGAGGATGAAAAGCCAAAGTCAGCCTGCGATTTGTCACTTTCTGACTCAACGGCCTCATAGAAGTGATATTTTAAACTTTTTCATATTTTAAACAAACAGAATTTGTACAATCGAGTCGTTTGGTGTTTTCAAAGTCATGATGCTGAGCTTAAACTGATTTCACATTTCGTTTGCGTTCAGAGGCTGCAGCTGAGCGCAGCAGAGTGATCGCACTGTGCACGTCACTGTTCAGCATAGTTGGTTTAATAAAGCTAATGATCACTGCAAGTTAAAATGCAAAACTCTAAAATGTTCTCAGTCACTTGGTGTGAAGCTTCGATTGATTCTTCAGGAGATTTTTGCATCTTTCTGGAGCTTTTTGCCACAACCAACAGCAGAAGATAAATTTTAAAAATAATATACGTAGCACATGCCATGATTTTATTTTCCTTTCCTGTCAAATGCGAATTAAATGTATTAGTCTATGGCTATTTTACAACTGCATTTTTTCCTGCTGTGCTTCAAGATCGGTGGGTCACTGTACCTCCACCTTCAACTTTGGGAGGGCATAAAACCCAGTGCCCCCTGTAGATGGCGTCTATGGTAGTGTGTTACTTCTACTAGAAGTAGGCACTATGTAATGTATTGAGAGAGGACCTTAAATGTTACACAAGTAAACTGCATGCTGGATACAGCTCACTTAATTTCCCTTTCTCTATTAATTGATGAGTTGTTTGGTCCATAAATTGGTAAAACACCCAAGGTAACGTTTTCTTTTGTCCATAACCCAAAGATATTCAGTTTATTGTCAGAGAGCAGTAAAGAAACCAGAAAATATTCACATTTAAGGAGCTAAAATCAGAGAATTTTCAAATTTTTCATTCAAGAAATACTCAAAACTATTATCAAAGTAGTTGACTAATTTAGTAATTAATTAATAATTGTTTAATCTTTGCAGCTCCATATTGTAATAAAGTCTCGAAAGTTAGCCATTTTATTGAACTAAACATTTCAAGCATCAGTTTCAGAATGAACGCATTCTCAGAATTTTGGGGGCCAAAATTCAAAACAACATACGATTTGAATTTTAAAGTCTTCTTCAAAGAAACTGACATACATTCCCTGATTTGGAAAAATAGTTATCGCCCAAGACATACTCCAATCTCATTTGCTTCGTTTCCACAGAATTTGCAGTCAAAACCAGGATTTTGAGGAGGCTACGTTGACTTTATTCCCCGCCTCAAGACACTGATGAAACTCAGTGGTCCCTATGCAATATTTTCAACACTTTTCTGAATCCCAAACAAACAAAATATAATTCCTCTTATGACAACATATTCCAAGCAGAGTCTGAGTATGAATCCAGTTCTGAGGAAGAAATACTATCAGATTTTTGGGAAACACCAGTACCCAGAACCCTACTACAAGAACCACAACCTGCAGGATTGGTTTTGCTCCCAAATAGCTGGCTGTTAGCAGTGACAGCAGCCAGTTGGAATATTCAAATTTGCTATTAAGTTGCACAATATTTTTGCTTTAAATGGCCATCCCTTCCAAAGAGGCATGTTTTGAGCAGGCGCTGAGGAAAACATGAATGCCTGTACCAAATTTTATGGCAACCCTTCGAGTAGTTGTTAAGATATTTCAGTCTGGACCAAAGTGGTTGACCAACAGACCGAGCATTAAACCAACACCACCATCCCTGCAGCAATGCCACTTACATGATTTAAAATGGCCAAATCCTTGACTAAAGCTGTAATAAGCCAGAATGACCTTTTTGAGTTCTGTTGCTCTTATTTTTTCAGCCGTATTTTAAAAACCACATAAAATTTCTGTCTGTGGAATAAAAGTTCTGTAGGTGAGGCTTCTTAAACGAATCAGACTTGCGTCTTCAACAGCAGAAATGATTTTGAGTCACACCCTCGCTCATGTGCTACCTGAGGATATCCAAATGTTTCTCTTCATGGAGAACAACAGCCTGGGTTCTTTTTTCAGACATCTGAGTACAATAACCCCGACCAAAGCCTTGAACACACACCCATGTCATATTTATACTGGCTCCGACATGATACTAAAACCTGCTCCCATCATACTGATTGTAAATATCCACAGATTTATTGCTGTCTTCCTTCACTTGGCTTTATAGCAGTTAAAATCTCCTGTGTTGGACATTGCGCTCACACATTCGAATGTCAAAGTTCACTGCAGCACATATTGCAGAGAGCAGTGCATTACTGAATCCTGGGATGGGGAAACCTAGTGGGACATGAATGATGCTTGTCAACAACATCAGTCACGACTCAGGTTTTACATGGAGGGTCATCATAATGCTGCACCTCGCATCCTCTGGGCCGCAGGCCTCCCAGCTGCTGTGGCCTACATTTCTTGCTATTACAGATGTTTTGGCCAAATAAGCAGTAGCAACACGCAGGCCTGAAATTGGTCTTAACCTTTTATTCCCCTGAAAAAACATTCCTTCCTGGGGAAACTGTCCAGCGTCCACCTACTCTTTAGCCGCTCCATAAAAAATGTTTCCAAAGTGATTCTATCGCCGGCCAATAACAGACAGACACTGATGTTGATCTGGGAGACATTTACAGCTCCCTGATTTGGTAGTAACTAAGTACCCAAGTACTGCACTTACAGCTGCAGCAATTGATTTTGGCCACTTAGAGTCTGGGAAACAAACTGAAAACAGAACACTGACATACTGTCACCTAAAGTTCTTAAGTACTGTCTGTCATGTATTGACACTGTTGTACCTCTGCCACATGGTCAGTGTTTGTCTATGATGTATTGTCTTATATGTCCAGTACAGATTAAGGATGCACTGATCGACAGGCAAAAGTCTGGAACCAGCTGGTTTTCAGCATGACTGGCCCTGACCAGTGACCAGCTGGTCAGCATCACATATCCGATTCTGTGCCCATCATTATCACGCACATGTTCTGCACGATGGTCACGTCATGTGTGCAGCAGACAAACTGACCGTGATATCACACCCACCACAGCGCTGATCACAGCTACACTCTCAGACACATGCTTGCATGACATTGGTGTTAGCGACAGATTTCAACAATAGGATAAAGAGAGGACAGACAAGGAGACAGAGCAGCTGACAATGTCGCAGAACAGCCGTAAACTTTGTAGCTCTTCAGGCTAATGTTAGCCAGCAGCAGACTGCTGTTCACAGAGGGACAGTTAAAATCTCACCTCCTGTTCTGGATGAAGAATAAACAACCTGTGTTGATGTGTCTCCTCAAACATTTTCTCATCCAGACTCGTTAAACTTCTGTGTCTGTTTGTGTCATGGCAAAGTTTTACTGCAGCAAACTGTTGCACCACGTCAGTCTCCAGTTTATTTACATCTGCTTCCACAGGAGATCATGTGAAATCGCGTCCTGCAAAATCCTGCGAGATTCCATGATCTCGTGAGCTCACGTTCCCCCTATTCAGAATCTTAATATAAAACTATAATAAGGCCTGGTTGTAACCTCAAGGACTTTGGAGAAAATTTAAATAGTATTAAATGAATATTTAATAGTCAGTATTTCATTATGAACATCCAATTTAATTTTTACAAGAAAAGTTGCAAAAATGTTTGTGAATGCTGTAGTTCTTAGACTGAAAATCAGAATCAGCCAAAATCGGAATTGGCAGGTCAGACCTTTAAAAAATTTGGAATCAGCCACAAAAATTGAAATCGGAGCATTTCTAGTACAGATGTTCTTTGTTTTTGATTTTTTTACTATGCCTACCTTAGAAATTGCCCCTGGAGAACCCACAGAGTGAACTGAATTGAAGCATCTTTCAACTTGATGAATGCATGTTCAGTATTTACTGTTGTTTTAGCTCTCCTGAAGGAAATATCTGGTTCTCTCTTTCGTATATATCAGTGTGAAAATGGTAGTTCGTAGAGATATACCTGAATCCACAGCTGACTGTTTCTCAAAGCTTTCCAGTGACCATTAACAATGGGTACAGATGTAATTGTGGTGGCACTTGCTCAAATTACAGCTATCAGTCATCATCAGAAAACTAAATTTAGCAGCTTAAGAGCTCAACATTTCCCTCAAGAGTTGGTGGAGACCAAAAACAGAGCAAAAAACAGTGAAAATTGGACTTAAAATCCATTAGGTGGCCAGAAACTGATTGATTTATGAGTAATTAGGTAACTGCTTGCTAACAAGTTTGCCATGTCAACTTAAAAGGTGATGTGTGTTTTGTGTTAACAACTTGTTTCTGCTGCCCCACTGTGGCCAAAACAGCTGTTTTTACACATTTAATCAGGCCTTTTTATGGGATTACTGCTTTTAGTCAAGGAAATGTTCTGAATACTTCTATCAGAGCTGCTTATTATTGCTTACTTATTTCAGAGGCCAATTACAAGAACTGTAACTGTACAAGAACGAGTGAGTCAGTTGTGACTCATGATGCCCCCCAGATGGAACCATAAAAAGGGGAACCCTGTAAGAGAAACTTGATTTCCCATAACAAACAATGTGGTTGCGTGTACATCAGATGACTTCCGTTCTTCAAAGTTAATGGCAGTAAATAATTAGTGTTTCATAAAGCCTGGGGTAGTATCCATGGGTTTGTCCGTGAGAACCAGAGACTTCGACTTCCTCGCGCCGTCCTCGACTCGATCGTACAGCACGTCTTTACACCATGACTTGCACATTAAAGCTGACCCGTGTTGTATTTTGTGGGAGAAGAGACGAGCCTTAATTGCAGACGCTGGAATGCTGTCAGTCCCACAGAATAGCTCTCCGAGCCACATGAGGGACATTACAGTTTGTCCCTCAGACTGATTTCAACAGGCCTCTCTCACTGGGGATACTGGAAGCAATTCCTCTGCAGCTAAAAGTGGATTAATACTGTTTGAAACACGGCAGCTGTATAAATCACTGCACTATTTCATTAATGCTGTTTGTTTAATCAGCACACAATAAAGTTTGTCCTCTAATCTTTTAACCCCAATTTATGAAGGGATTTAAACTGTCGAGTGAGAAGTGGGTTAGGGTCAAGCAGTATTTAGAGTGTGACATGGAAGTGGAATGAGGCCCTTAAATATGGCAGGACATTAAACATGATCGCCGAGAATCTGGACAGCGATTGTGTTACAGCTGAACTGTACAAAGGAATATGAATTTCGAATAAAAACAAATACTGCTTTTAATTGGCAGTCGGCTGACATCTGCTCTGTTGCAATCCCAGTTTCTCCAAACAATATAAAGGTAAACCGCACAGCTGATGACTTATTGACTGACTTAGTGAGTCTAAATGTCTCCAAATGGAGAAACTTGTTTGCTGAATTTTAGAAGAAAAACTTTTGTTTTGCTCCAGAGTTTAAATTTATAGCTCTCTCTGCTTCCACAGCAGAATTTAATTTGGGCAAACAATCCTTCTACTGTGTCTCTGTTACTGGAAACAGGATGTTTTGTCCCCAGTATGGGAGTTACGCTAATAAATTTTGCCTTTTATTATTATTTATAGTGTTATTTCTAATTTATTTGGGCCTGTGTTTAAGCCATGCTAGTGATGAACCTTTCCATGACAATATCAATTGCTGATCATTTGTATTTACATCCCGTGTCACCAACAACTCAAAGCCCTGCGCAGCTGTTCCTATGTTAGTAATTCCCACATTGTAAGCTAACACGCCAATGTTAGAATGCCAACATGCTAAAACACTTAGTGGCATGGTCACATATGCAAATGCAGAGAAGTGGCCAGCACCTGATGAGGCGAACGGCACACACACGTCTTTGCTATTGGTTGAGGTCAAAGTTCACCAAAACTGAACTGGCATGTGACCGTGCCAGGCTGCACGTAGTGATTATTTCTAAATTAATCTGCCGGTTATTTTCCCAGTGACTTTTCCCAAAGCCCATTTGCTGTCATCAAGTATCTTATTTTGTTCGATCAGCACTCCAAAACCTGCAAGAAATTCAGTTTACTACCATATAAAAGAAGAAAAAAAAAACAAATGGTCACATTTGGGAAGCTGGAAGCTTTAAATGTTTGATTGAAAATTGACTTTTGGTTGAGTGTGTAAAATTTTGGGTAATCTATTGGGAGAAAGTGGCAGAAATTTAAAATAATATTCATAAGTATGCTTTTATTTGTGTATAATCACCTGAAAATAATAATTATTGTGTTTTTGTTACCTTAAGTTGAGCCTTCTATATCTACAGATTGTGTCAGTCGTCCTCCTATGTTTGTACAGTAGGCCATCAAGCACAAAATTAACACTGGCTCTAGTGAGGGCTTTTCACATTTTATTAGCCACCATAAGTTCTTCTGCATGCTTGGAAGGGGAGGGTAAGGCGAGTTGGTTGCAATCTGCAAGTTTGCTGCTAGAAGCCGCGAAATCCAACACACTGGTCCTTTAAACATCAAATCAGTTATCAAGATGTGCAGACTAGTTTTTTGTTAATGCTAATACTTAACATATGATGATGCTAACTACATCCATAATTAATGCATACACATAAGTTTGCATTTTAATAGTCTAACATACTGGATGTAACATTGCTAACAATAAGCTCATAGCACTAGGTCTATGCTGCGTTAACAAAAGGACTTTCTCTGTCACCATCTGACCAGACTTGAATATTTGCTTGGCTAGTTGTAGGGATCGAAGACCTATGGTTGACAAGAACAGCTGTGTTTGCAACGATCTTTTTAATGCCGTTATCTTAAGATCATGAGTTACTTATTTCATTGTGTTAAGAAACTACCTTTGTTATCTGGAGATAAAAAAAAAAATCAACCCGTTATCATGACTAAACAAAATGTTGTTTCCTCCTACTACTTATAATGTTTATCAGAGATCAGGAGTACCATGGCAAGTAGCAAGACCTTAAATTTAACACTACAGGGTAAATAACTCTATAGAGTGTAAATATTATTCTCTGTAGTGTTGATTTACTCTTCTGTGTTAACAAATCATGGGTTAAATTCCAGTATTCATTATCAATACATGGAGTTATGAAAAGTTAACCCTGGAGGGTCAAATCACTCTGATAAGTGTTGATGCTACACCAGACTGTGTTGATAACTTACTTTCATGAATTAATTACAATTAAAAAACACTAATATCCAATAACACCACACAGTGTCATTGAAACTCAGCGCTATTTGTAAACTTACATCTCAGTGGTGTTAAATTTACACTGAATTTACTCTTTTGTAGTGTCAAATTACATCTGACAAATTTTGTTTTCATTATTGCTTTTTCAAATGTACCATTTAGTGACCAAAAAAATAATGCAACAACAACTTCCATTATTGCATTATGAAAAACTCTATTGTCAGGCCAAAAATGTCATGGAGAATACAAAATCACTTTAAAACACTGGCCTACTTAATTAATTAGACTTAATTGATAAAAACGTAGGGGAGACACGGGACGGATGTATGTTTCTGACTTTTTTGGTTTTGTTTTTGTACTTGTTTCCAGCCTTTTCCAATAGGCTATGATTATTTTTTGTGATGGTTCTAGGTGGGAAATTGTTATTATTAATGTTAAAATGACATTTACAAGTTTATAAAATACATTTATAAAACTGTTTCTCGGAGCAGTTCTACATTAATCTTTGAATCAGATCACAGATGGTTATTATCCCACAGGAAAATATTGCTTAAAATATGCAATCATTATTACTACAAGCAATGACATACATATTGGTAAATGAAAAATACATTTTACAAAACTTACAGTTAAGTATTATTTCATTTTTGACTAGACAAACTAGCATAATAAATGCATTAAAATGGTCAAAATAAAGGTACATTGTTTGCTAGATATCTAAAAAGTTAACAAAACATAATCATTATATAGCAAGCTAAAATGTACATTGTAGCTAAAAAGTTAACAAAACTTTCTACACTGATATCTCCAAAACTCTGCAACTCACACTGAAACAATCTGGAAGGATAAATAGCACAATAGTAATCAACTGGTAAATATTGTAATACTGGTATTATTATTGTTAATTATTGTTCCTATGCCCCATGTTATTTAGTAAGCATGTCTGTTATGTTTAGATAATGATATTAAATAATAGTATTTGTTATGGAAATGTTACCTCCCACCGGCCATACGTAGGTGGCTTTAAGTTTCAGTTTCACTTTTGTACATGTTGTTGTTGTGATCGCTCGCCGGCTCTGCTGTGGACCTTAAAGGTTCGTCTGCACTGGAGTTAGAGCGTTCCTTAGACTGTACAACTCCTGCAAAACTCAGTAAAAGAAGATAAACGTGACATTCCTAGTCCTGAGTAGTCCTTCGTCCTGCACGACACATATCTGAGTATCCCCTGTTGGCGGTGGCTAACAGTTTTCATTAATTTCTCATTTATTATTAAAAATGTTACTCTCCATGTTTATTGAATTGCAGCTTTGTTCTAAAAAGTGTTCTTAATTTTATAAAGCAGTATTCTGTTACAAAGCAGTTCTAGGAAATTACTGGGAACTATAGGACCTTGCCATAAAATGTCTGAGAAAATGTCCTTACTATTATTATTGTTATTATTTGACACTATCATTTAGAGATGATCATTCTGTTAATGCAACAGTTGTCAAAATTTCATGATAGTTAAAAAGTTAACCTTGTTATCCTGCTGATGATTGCTCGGCAGAGAAACTCTAATTTCTCCTTCTTTAAGAAAACTGGTTGGATGAATAAATGAAGCGATCTGGCTAAATAACAGAAGATTTAAAATCAGACAACATAACACTATGGGGGGAAAATTAATCTGGGTTTAGAGTAAAACCTAAACTGCAGTTTAAAGAGAGGTTAAACTTTAATCTTTCTTTATTTTAAGATTATTTAAAAGTTTTCAATTTAAAGTTCAATCATGATTTAATCAGGTATAAAAACGAATCCATGTTGGTGCCACCCAGGCTCAATCCTTCACCACATACAGTCAAACTCAACACATTTGGAGATACATGGTTTTCACTGGAGAGAAAGGGTATAAAAAATGTAATCTGAAAAGTAACTAGTAACTAGTACAACACTGGCAGTTGTGTTCTGTGTGCTGACACTTTCTGGTGTGTTTACAAACAGCAACTGAGAAATCCTACTTGTTCTACCTTTAACGAAACATGAAATTGTATGCTAGCTAGCTAATAAGTTCTTTTAAAGGCACATTG
The DNA here is from genome assembly GCF_056507025.1 of Lutjanus erythropterus. Classification (NCBI taxonomy): domain Eukaryota; kingdom Metazoa; phylum Chordata; class Actinopteri; order Lutjaniformes; family Lutjanidae; genus Lutjanus; species Lutjanus erythropterus. Next base: position 37,744,058 of record NC_139321.1, on the reverse strand, counting down.
TTTATTAGCTAATTAAAAACTTAACAAAATGTTAGTTTTCTAACAAGCTGAAAAGTTTTTGTAAGGCACATTATTTGCTTGCTAACTCAAAAGTTAACAAAACACTGCAATTTTCTAGCAAGCTGAAACTTTTTTAAAGGTACATTGTTTGCTAGAAAGCTGAAAATTATGTCTAACAACTTTTACTATCTTTTTGAAGTTGTATTTAGGAACAATATTTGATATATTACACTCCACCACTGTATATAAATATGTCACCTTCAGCTCATTTTTCATGTCTGGCATTTTAAAGACAAAATAATGAAAATGATTTTGATGTTTTTGTTTTGTGAAAATATAATAATTGATCCATAATACTTGACTTGTGCTTACAACTTTACTGAAATTTTGTCTGAACATATAAATCACATATTCATATGTAAAATACTGAGGAGAGTACTTAAATGTGTTATTTAAATAAACAGAACTGTACTGATGTTTAAAAAAAAAACAAAAAAAAAACTGTTCTGATATTCCATGACATCACACTCCAGTCACTGTGACATCACTGATAGAATGTTACATCATTGTAGAGAACCCACAGGGCAGCCTGCATCTGATTCACTTTGTCCTCTTCAACTTCGATAGTGTTTGCATTAATTTAGCATCAGCATTCAGCTATTTATTATCCGTTTAGGAAAACTTTTACCCGTTAATTTGACCGTTTCATGAGGATTCTTCCCAGGTGTTTTTTTAGAGATTCGTTTCTTCGGCGTAGAAATTAGAGGTAAGTTACCTGCAGAGCTGCAAACTTGGACATTTTTCTCTTGTTCATAGTGATAATATGCACCATCTGCAGTGGAGAGTGTGTGGCTGTATCAGTCTGTGTTAGGGGTGTCATGATATACCAGAATTGATGATAACTGTGCTATTTAAAAATGAAATATTGATATCATGTTAATAATATACATAAAATAATAATATTGTGTTAACTTGAAAATATTTGAGTTGACTCAATCAAATAATTTAATTAAACTGTTATCAAAGTGTACATGTAGCACTAGCTACATTTAACCTCCAAATTTTAAGTTTATCAACTAAAAAAAATATGGCAACCAATTGTCTCAACTTTTTTTAGGTATTGGTAATTTATTTGGGTTTACAGTATAACATTGCTAAAGACTTCTATTCCTTTTACCATCACCACTACTTTTAAAATTCCACTGTTTTGTATATAATGATTTCTTTAAGTGAAGCCCCTCCTGCTGGTGTAACAGTCACAGCTCATTCAAGTAGTTCAGTTCAAAACTACATATGCTAATGAGTGACAAAACTGAAACGTGTTGCGCGCCTGTGGAAACCCACAAGTGTCTGTGAGCAGCTGTGACACAATGAAACAAACAGGTGTGTATCTACGATGTTTTTAAGCGTTGCCAAATGTTACTATCCCAATTATGTGAGAACTGACAGAACAGAAATCGGCAGAACAAAGTTTACTCCAGTGGATTTTTGGGTTCCAGATGCTGTCATTAGACATGCAGAGGAGAATAAACACATCCTCATGTTCTAACCAAAGAATGTTAATACTCTCACCTGCTGCCGTGGCTTCTCTTTGATGGTGCCAGCATGAATCGGCTCTTGTGTTGGCAGGGGTTGTAACAGGATGAGGCCCTGTACCCCGACTTTTGATAGGCCTTGTTGTGTGTATGTGTGCGTAGGTCATCTGCAGGCTATGCTGCTCAGATTACTTGTTGGTCCGATACACAGAGGAGTTGACTGTGGAGTTAAAAAGCTGACTACAAAATAAAAACCAGCCATTTCAGCGACTGGCTCGCTCACTTATCCATCGTCACACTCAATTCAGTCCTCCATTCTTTTCATTATCAGTAATCACACTCACTTTAGCACTTACTCAATATTGGGGTGACAGTGGAGCTTACATGTCAGTACCCTGATTGTTATGGAGAACAAAATAAAATAACATGTTGTGGCAATCAGCACTGAATGAGAGCCAAGTAGCAGCTCTAACCTACTCAAAGACGTTCAAAATAAAAACCAAGCACATAAAAAAAATGCAAAAAATACAGCTAAGTAACAAACAAAAACATAAAATAGCAAACTCAAACTACTTAGTCTACTAAGCATGATGGGAAATGAGGGCTGCATTTCAAAGTCGGGTATGGTTTTTGGCATTTCATCCCCTGTACCAGTAATATAATGTGAGGTCCGTAGCTTTACGCAGTAATTCCTGAGCAGTTGCGGGCAGACAGACTTTTCTGGGGGGTCGCAAGTCAAAAATGTTGAAGTACTGCCTGAACCAATACTCCTCAGTGACAATACTGATAACTGTTGTTCACTGGGGTTGCAGCAGATCGCCCCCCTCATGGTTCGACATGCACGTGATCCACGGACTACATGTAACCATCACAGTGTGAAACACAGTTTTACTGCCGCTGTTACTTTTAAATAAGATATGATACCTGAAATCTCAATTCAGAGTTGCAGTCGCTGCGTTTTCCTCTGCATCTCTGTGAAGGAGGACTGATTTAAAAGCAGTCGCATCGCCCCGAGTGAAATCAAGACCATGACTTCGGGCATTTTCACTGATGTAACTGTGCTGTCGTCATAGAAACAGATCATAAGATTGTGATTTTTTTTTTTTTAACTAAACTAACTAAATAACTTCTACACAGTTCCTCTCTGCTCAGCAGTGCAGCTCTGTGTCTGCTAGGCTGTGACACAATGTGTCTGTATTGATTGGCTATCACTCGTGACTTCTAACCAATCAGATGCTGTGGGCGGGACATTGAGCCAGACTAGAGTGTAGTAGTGTATTATTTTGTACTGTGTGTAATTATCTATTATATGTGCTATAGTATATATGTATTACAATAGTGTATAGTATATTAAGTATACTGTATACTATTATTATTGTAGTGTAGTAATAGTATGTATGCATTTTTTAAAATATTTTTATCATTATCATTATAATTATTATTATGTTGCTATGGTGATAACTACAGACGAAGAGGGATCAAAGCCAAGTGTATTTTTAAAACGATTCAACCCTACTCCCACTGCTGATCGGAAAAATGATCCGATCTGTGACTCAAAACTGAAATAGGATCCGAACCGTGAATCTCGTGATCCATTGCAACCCTAGTGTTCACCATGCAGGAGAATAAGTACAACCCCAATTTCGAGAGTTTGGACGTTGTGTAAAATGTAAATAAAGACAGAATGCAATGATTTGCAAATCATTTCTAAATCATTTTCAGCTGGTATTTAATTGAATACAGTACGAGGACAAGGTATTTAATGTTCAAACTGATAAACTTTATTGTTTGTTGTAAAAATATGCTCATTCTGAATTTGATGCCTGCAGCACTCACCTCCTCTGAGTCACAGCTGAAATGAAAAGTCATGGGGTTCAAAATTGAAGTTTGTGCACAGTAAAAGGCTTGAATGGAGAAACGACTTTAAAAGTTAAACCAAAAAAGAAATCAACAAGTTTTTCTGATATTTAAAAACAGAAAGAAAAAATCAGTTCTCACTAAGACATTGTCATGCTTCTTTGAGTAACACTTGAACCAAAGCCGGTCGAAGACAAAGTTGAACATTTCTGACAGTTTACTGTGTTTCTGGGAGTTGTTCAGCATCACAAAGGTCAAAGGAGACAGATGCAGATTATGAGTGAAAGCATGGCTAAACTTAAAGGTATAGTTTACCCAAAAATTAATTTTCCATCATTATCTACTCACCCTCATGCTGACTGAAGGTTAGATTTAGTTTTTTAGTCCTCGAAACACTGCTGGAGTTCCACAGGAGAGTAGTGTTGCAGAATCTTCCAAACAATGGACGTGAAGGGTGACCAGTTTTCAAATGGAAAAACTCAACTGAAAAAAAACATAAAATGCCTCCATACTGCTCGTCTGGTGTAATCCAAGTCTCCTTAGGCCCCGACATGCCAAGTTGTCTAAAAAAATGTTTACGCCATGTTTTTAGCCTGAATCTTCACTGTAGATCCTTAACTTTCACATTCATGTGCACATGCACACTGTCTGAACTGTGTGTGTGTGGTGTGACGGTGTGTGCGCACAAGTGAACAGCATGTCGGGACTTTAGAAGACTTGGATTCCACCAGACGAGCAGCATGGAGGCAATTGGCAACAGCATTTTTTCAGTTTGAAAACTGGTCACAAAGATTCTGCAACACTGTTTTCCTGTGAAACTCCAGCAGAGTTTTGTGAACTTAAAAACTAAACCCAGTCTTCAATCGGTGTGAAGGTGAGTAGACCTTGCTCTGAAAATACACAGTCTGGAGTTGGAGTTTAGTAGCTGCTTTTCTCACTGCCTGCCAGACTCCATTAACATTTTGCTCAATTTAAGCGCCATAAACATCTACTCCTTCTAAAAGATTATTGATGATTTCTCATAAACTCATAAACAGACACTTAATCATTCAGAAAACATTCGGCATTAATTTGAACTCTAATTAATATGAAACAGGCAAACAATAATAGTTAGTCCACCCGCAAATTTAAGAAATTTGAAGGGGGCGCCGCGGCTGGAGCGTTGTGAATATTTCAACTACTAGCGAGAGTTTCCTCGGTCTCTGATGACATATTATGGTAATTTTGTAATTGATTACAATAAATATATTCCACATTTCTCCTTTAACAAGAAAAATGAAAGGAAAACCTCTGTGCGACTCCTTACTCACATTTATACCCTCATTCACAGACTCGCTCCCTCAGAAATCTTTGTGTTTCCAATAAATCTCATAAAACTCCAAGAGAGCAGCTACTTTATAATCACAGTAATATAACAACCAGCTTATAACCACTTTACAGTGAATATAAAGAAACATTTAATCTGAGGGGGATGATTATAGAGAGGCTTTCTGAGGCTGAAAAACTCTCTGTCTATGCAGAGGAATATTTGCATGTAATACACATCACACATTCCTTCCCCTAAAACCACCATGACACATAGAGCTGCAGAGCTCAACCAGCTCGGGGGAACCGTATTTTCCCATGGCCCAATCTGAAGCACGAGTCCAAGCGAGCACACGTGGCATTGTGAGAGTTGCAGTGATTTGCGTGGCAACAAACACAACTCTCTTGGCATTGACGGCAAACCAGCGATCCGATCAATTAGCCAACGCAGGCGTCAGATCCAGCCCTTCGACGGTGAATCACTAATCAAGTCTGAAATCTTTCGTGTTACGTCTTCTCATTTTTTGCTGACCTCAACTCAGAGAAAGGAATAAAAAACAGTCGGGGAGCATCCGTTTCTAATCAGGGCTCCTGCTGGATTACTCTGGGAGGAGAGAAGAAAGAGCAAAGCAGGAATGAAATACTTATTAAAAGACTCGCGTTGGCCCAGCAGCTGCTTTTGATGATATAATAAACAGTTAATACAAAATTAGATCAGAAAACCCAGAGGGGAAGGCTAATTACCTTATTTTTGAAATAACGCTAGTCTTCAGTAGTACATCTGGTCCTTGGTTAATGCTGTCATTAATTTTTGTGATATTTTGGGCTCCTGAAGTCCAAATGTTGAATATTTTTCTATGCATTTCTTGTAGTTTGCATGAAAATTCTTATCAACCTGTTTTCTTTCTGCTTGTATCAAGGCTGGTCGCTGCAGGGAAGGAGAATATTTTCTGGTACCTGTCAGTGAATCACTCCATTGTTTACCCTTGGACTCTTTACTTCTGATCCTTAAATTTCCTCACATTGAATCTATTGGAAATTATTTTAATGAGAGCATTTAGTGATTCAATTGAATTGAATAAAATGGTGAACACCAGGGCATGAATGGCCTTAAGCCCCTGAAATAATGATATGTCCTGAGGACACAGTGGCCACCTTTCCTGACAACACTGTTTTCAGAAATTCTGAATTATTATTGGGCAACATCAACATCAAGTGAAACGTTGCACACAGAACTCGTGGTGGGTACAGTTTCAGGCCTGGTATGAACCACTGGAAAACTAGGCTATTTATGACCACAGTTTCACACAAATTTAACACCAGCCAACCAGGACACTTCATCGAACTCATACTGTGCCAATCCTGCAAATAGGGTGACCAGATGTCGCCAGCTGTGCATACTGCGTGCTCCATCACGCCCTGAGTTAAGGATTTATTTCGACCAAACCAGAGTTGGTGCTTGTTGGAACATTAAGAAGATGAACCAAGACATTTTTAGTGAGTTTCTCAGGCCTTTTTTGGGATTGTTGCAGCATAAAATGCCTGATTTCTTGGCAGCTTTTCTTAAAAAAAAAAACATTGCAATGCAAAAGGAAGTTGCTTTCTTCCAATTTTTTTCCAGTTCATTAAAAATCGAAGACAACTTTTTCCAGGGAGAACAAAACCATAATCAGTTCTAACCGTTCTAACTAACCTCACCACAAAGGCTTAGAATTACAAAAATGATAAAAATCTGCTTTATTTGTCAATGAAGAAGTGCACCATGGGGAATTCCACTAAAAAGCAGATATTTTTGGAGCTCAAACTGTCAAAACGGCACAAAATTATACAATAAAAGTGCACAGAGTGTTGACAACAATGACAAATGTGTTCTTTTCAGTACCTGTGACAAAATTAAAAAAATATAAATCCACAAAAGTAGTGGATAATAAAACAAAACATTGAGTCGGTTCATTGAGATGCACATGTATGACGTTTGCGTGGGGGACTGCTGTAAGTGGTGGAACTCTGGATTTGCGTGAACTGCTGCAACTGAATGCAAACTGAGTGGCAAAGGAAAAAGTGACTGCTCAACTGGTAGAATCTTCAGTTGACTGCACAGTCACCAACTATTGATTCAGCTATGTCTTCGACTTTGAGGGTGACACCCAAATACTTTCATTGCATAAAATATTTGTAGCACCTTGCTTACAAGTGAAAATGGATATAAACGATCTGTGGAGGAGGATGTACAGCTCCTTCCTAATCAGCTGAATCCTGTTAATATTGGATTTTGAATGAGGAGTTATGATAGCTAAGGTAGCAAGTAAGTTAGCTAGCTATTTAGAAAATGTTAGCCAGCTAGCCTTGTCAGCCAAAGGTTAAGTGCCAGCTTTGTCGAGCAGTCCAGCCTGAATTATTTGACTTGAGTTAATTAGAACACATCTTGTGTTGTTTTATTTTTATTTTCTAACAGTGATAATGCCTTCTAAGATTCTTTCATAGCCTGCAATTGAAGAATGGGCTCCGGAGGAAATATTTGTCTCTTTTGATTCTGAATCATTTGTCATTTTGTGTACAACAGGGCACATTTTGTGCATTGTCTTTAAACGGCATGTATTCTCAATACTCTATAATACCTCACCTTTGTCATACAGAGAACACTTTATTAGGTAGACCTTGCTAGTACTGGGTTGGACCCCCTTTTGCCTTCAGAACCGCCTTGATGACTGTGGAGGCCACAGGAGTACAGTGAACTCATTGTCATGTTCAAGAAACCAGTTTGAAATTATCTGAGCTTTGTGACATGGTGTGTTATCCTGCTGGAAGCAGCCATCAGAAGATGTGTACCCTGTGGTCATAAAGAGATGGACATGGTCAGCAGCAATACTCAGGTAGGCTGTGGTGGTTAAACGAGGCTCAGTTGGTACTAAGAGGCCCACAGTGTGACAAGAAAATATCCTCCACACCATCACACCACCAGCAGCCTGAACCACTGATACAAGACAGGATGGATCCATGCTTTCATGTTGTTTACACCAAATTCTGACTCTACCATCTGAATGTTGCAGCAGAAATTGAGACTCATCAGACCAGGCAATGTTTTTCCAATCTTCTATTGTCCAGTTTTGATGAACCTGTGTGAATTGTAGTCTCAGTTTCCTGTTCTTAGCTGACATAAGTGGCAATCGGTGTGGTCTTCTGCTGCTGTAGCACATCTGCTTCAAGGTTCAACGTGTTGTGTGTTCAGAGATGGTCTTCTGCATACCTCGGTTGTAACGAGTGGTTATTTGAGTTACTGTTGCCTTTCTATCATCATAAACTAGTATGGAGATTCTCCTCTGACCTCTGGCATCAACATGGCATTTTCACCCAGAGAACTGCCACTCACTGATGTTTTTTTCTTTTTCGGACTATTCTCTATAAACCCTAGAGATGGTTGTGCGTGAAAATCCCAGTAGATCAGCAGTTTCTGAAATACTCAGACCAGCACAAACAACCATGCCATGTTCAAAGTCACTTAAATCACCATCTTCTCCATTCTGAATCTCGGTTTGAACTTCAGCAGGTCGTCTTGACCATGTCTACATGCCTAAATGCAGTTCCTGTCATGTGACTGGCTGATTAGATATTTGCATAAACAAGCAGTTGAACAGGTGTACAGGTGTAGGTGAAGTGGCCAGTGATTGTAGTTTATTGTACCTTCACCATCATGGTCTTGGCTAATTGCACATCTTCACTGCTACCAGTTATTTTGCACATTTTGTCTCAATCCCACTCACATTTGTTATTCTTTTTCTACATTTTTTATATTTTTGTACAGTGTTCTGGTATACTACTTGTACCTATATATCTATCTATCCATCACTCCATCCATCTATCTTTCTATCTAATCTTTAATCTTACTGAATGTAAAGGAGCAACGGCCGTGTAGCAACTGCGTGTGCAAAAATACGGCAGTCCAACAAATGAGATGGAGCCATAGATGGTATATTAAATAGGTTGAAATCATATTTGCTATACAGTTAGTATAGTAAATAGCTTCCCCCTAGACTCAGGCTGCAGGAAGACTACAGGAGCGCATTGTAAGTTTACAATAGCAAGTGATGATGACTCCTCCACTGTAAGATGATCAGCTGTTTATAACTGGCAATTGTCTGTCAATGTAAAGTTAAGCCTGTTATCCAGAAAACAAAAGCCCACTGCTCTGAAAATACACACTCTGGAGTTTGAGTTGAGTGGCTGCCTGCCTCAGTGCCTGCCAAACTCCATTAACATTTTTCTCAATGTTACCGTTATAAACACTATTCCATCTAACAACAAACAATTATTTACTCTGTGGACATTCGGCATTAATTTGAACTCTAATTAACATGAAACGGGCAAACAAAGCCATGTCTCTACTATTGTTAAGATTTCTCCGAAACATAGTCTTTAAATATATTCCAGATTTCTCCTATAAGCTAATTGAACACTGGCTAACACAGCAGTAACAATGTCAGAGCTGCCTGATACCAGTGATTGATTATGGCAAAATCAAATCTTCCTTATCATGAAAGATTTATCAGACAGAATAATGGAGTGGTAAGTAAACAGCTGTTCAGTCTGAATATCCACTCAGTTACAGTTAAGTATTCTAAATTGACTCTCACACAATTTCCCGTGATTATCTTCACTCTCTGGCCCTCACTTTGTTGTCTCTACAGTATGTTGATACCCCCACCCAGATACCGCGCACAGAGTAAAACAAAACACTTAGGATTTTATTTGCGCACATGATGTGAACCACATCTGATTAACATTACAGCATCCTTTCAAATGAACAAATGCTTCCTCTCTGCCGGTGATGTGCCAGAGTCTGCTCTCTCAGCACAAGAGGCTTAGGAAAAACTCAGTGAAGAGGTTCTCAAGGCCTGTTTGACTATCTCCCACTAATGACTCTGATTGTTTTTGCATAGACTCAGTGTCAGCCGCTCCAAACCACATTATCAAGATTTTGTCTCCTCTCCAAACTTGGGCCTATACTTCAGCGTCATGTACAGCCAACAGGAGGGATGAGACTTTTTTTTTTTTTTTATTAAACCCATTTTAACTCAAACTCCTCTGTCTGCAGATAAAACTCACATGATGGATTGTCTCATGGCTGCAGCGTCTTCCAAAACACATAAATAAATGCTGCAGTGCTCAGGCCGCCTTGTGGAACCCCACGACTTTTGGCATTCGTGGAGATAAAGGGAATAAATTCATTTTGGAGCTCCTGTATGTGAGCCAACAAATCAACCAGGATGCACTGAAAAAGCCACAGATCCCTGATGATACTTTCATTATCAGTGAAACTTGGTCTGGTTTTCCCATTTCTGGCAAGCAAATATTGCAATTAGAATACACATTGAGCAAGGAGAATATGATCTGTACAATAGACAAATTATATATTGAAGCTCTGTCTGCATGTTAGCAGTGAGTCTACAGGATATTTATCTGCTCCACACTGATTACTATTATATACTTTGTTGTTTATTAGGCAAAGCTTTACATTAAGGTGCTTGTAGTACGTGTTAGTTAATAGGTAATAGGGCACTCATAAGATTCTTATTAACATTAATATATATTAATATGATGTGTTAATAACAACACATTAAAGATGGTTATTGTAGGATTATAAATAATTTATAATTAGTCTAATAAGAAACTTGTTAACAGTGTATGGACTGCTTGAGAGTGTTAATAAAAGATTTATGACTTTCTTAGAATTGTTTCTAAAAGCATCCCAAACAGTTATTTAGGTGAACTAAGTGAACTACCTACTTCATTATGCATTTATTAGCAGGTAATTATGCACTTCATTTTGGGGATGCTGGATCTGAAGTGTGAACAGTGCTTATTACAGTTAAGTAATGCTTTATTATGCACTTATAAGCAATTAACTCTGTATTTTGGGGTGCCAGATCTAAAGTATGAACAGGGCATATTTCAGTTAATTAATCCTATTATTAACTTGTTAACAGTTACCCATATTTTTTCCTTATTTCCTCCATGAAGACATGCTAATAAATGCATAATAATGTGTCAAAAACTTAGTAAAGGGTTACCCATGAGTAGGTAATTTAAACTTGATAAATGTGTTTATAATGTTGTTATAAGCAATTATAAGCACCTCATATGGCTTTTATTAACATTTTTAAGTGTCTATACACTGTTAACTAGTTTTTTATCATACTGCTTATGCATACTTTTACTCAAGTATTTTTCTAACACCAGTATTTTTACTTGTAATTGAGTAATATTTTCGTAATGGAATGATACTTTCACTTGAGCACAGATTTTCAGTACTCTTTCCACCACTGATGCTCTGTGGGCCCTAAAACACACTAACTTTTTCAGTGCAGTAAGCAACTTTTCACCAGAATGAAGAGTGTGTCACAGCAATATATATATATATATATTTTATATAACTTCAGCCTGGTGTTTCAACAGAAGTATTAAGTTTTTCCTCACTTATTCCCATCTGACTGTGACTGATGTCTTTTTCCACAACTTGTAAAAACTCTAATGGGTTTCTTTTCCCAGCATTGTAATGTGCTGTTCTGATTAAAAACCTCAACTTGTACAGTGTAATCTAATTTGACCCGCTGAGCTGAATCAGACAGATCCTGATGTGTCCCGTCTCATGATCAATTTAATTAGTAGATGACATCATCATGAATCTTCTTACCTTTGTTGTTTCAAATTGCAACTCTGCTCTTTTTCCTAATAGTATATTTCAAGTGCAATCATTAGTTTATCTCAGGTGATGCAGCTCTACCATAATATGCTGACTAACTACTAACTTGTATCTTGTGTTGTATGTTGTTGTATCTTGAATCTTCTCTCAACCAGCCTTTGACTCTACAGGAGGTGACAGTTTCATACTGTTGGTCTGCTGTCACTTTAACATTGTTATAAAACTACGTACAGTGCAGTGTACACTGCTTATGAAGCAGAATAAAGAAACTTTGTCATTTGACTTTATTAGACTTTTACAAACACTGAGCAGAAGAGAGACTGTGTCGGTCTGGTAGCTGTTAGGATGTGGTGGTGCCTTCACTGCTGAGAGATTATGTGGGATCTGTGAGTTGTGAATGTCAGATTAAACAGGTGTCAAATTTACATGGCAGGGGATAAAATCCTGTCAAGTGTTGGCTTTGAAAAGCTGACCTCACCGCTCCACCCCGTCCACACCGCATTATTCACTTGACAGTCTGACAATAGTCGATACTAAAGCGAGCCTTGAAACCGACACCGAGGCTCTGTGCAGCTGTGCAGCTGCAAGTGTTGGAATAGTGACGGAATAGTGATGGCTGGACAGGTGTGATTGTGTGTGTGATTGTGTTTTACATGTGTCTGGAGTGAATATGAACACCTGAGCTGCAGCTTTCATGTAAAAAATCAGCCCAGTAATTGATATGAAGTAGCTCCAACAGGTGTGGCTGATTTGGAGGAGGCAGTTTGGACACATGTAGTTTAGAGGTCTGAAAAGTACCTGACTAACAACTTATCTGCTTCACTTCACCGTCACTCCTCATTTATGATTTTTAAAAAATGTCTGAAACAACTTTTTTAAGGAGTGTAGTGCTGTGTGAGGTCTGATAATACTGTACGAATGCAGTCCAAAGATAATATTGATGGAAGATATTGTAATCTTAGTTTTTTCCTCCCTCTGTTCTTTTTATTGCAATTTTTTTTTAGATTTACTGTGTTTGTAAAGTTGTGTCAGTGTAGCTGTCTTTAATTTTGGCTATTTTGACAGAAGACCAGGGGAGACATAAAGAGTGAAGCAAAGTTGAATGAATATGATCTATATAGGGGAAATAAACAAACAAGAGTTTGGTGATTCTATCCTGCTAACCTTTATTTCACTAAAATTCAAAGTTTGAATATTTTTTTTTATCAATTCCATCCCCAATTATTGTTAATAATTGATAAAAAACTGTGTGGGGGGGTAACTTTTTTCAGCTTCTGAAAGGGAGGCATGCCAGAAAAGGTTTTGGAACTACTGGATTACAACAACACAATCAAGTGATAATTTCAACTCTTCTTTTTTACTTTTAAGATTTACCCCTGGGCTGAATTGGTTAGCTAGTAAGGCTGCACAACATGGTAAAAAAAAAATGTATTGCAGTTATTTTGACAGATATTGCAAATGCAATGTGAGTCAACATTTGTGTGAGTGATCAAAAAAAACAAACAAACAAACAAACAAAAACTATTCATTATGATGTGACATTTGCTGTTGTCTGTATCATGAAACACATCTTCTACCACCTGGAGAACAAAATGTTTAGGCCAGGCCATCACTGCAGTGCTACAGCACTTCATTATAATGCTTGTTTTGTCACCCATTTCCTTTATCAAAAAACTGCAGCTTCTGCATATTGGATATTGCTCTTGGCCACACTGCAACTGAGATAATATCTCAACTAATTTTGCAGTCCTTTTATCAAGGGAAAAATCCACTCCCAAATCATATCACATCTGTACAAATGTGGTTGGTGTAGAAGATCTGTATGTAAGAATTTTGATTTAAACATGAAAAAATGAACAGACTTGACATTTTAAAGACATCTATGTAGGCTATTGTGTTACAGAGATATCTACTGAAGTTAGCATGCTAACCAGCTTTGGTCCGTCCTGTCTTGTCGTACCATTTTGTACTTCAAGATGCATTAATGAGTAAATAGTAGAACTTTAATGTGGCCTGAAAAGTTGAGCCCAAAAAAACCCAAGCCTGATAAAAATTCTGTCTGAACTCGACCCAAACCCGTCCCTCATTAGCATCTTTCAGCCTGAACCCAATTACAGCCTGACATTTTCTTAACAAGCTTCCCTCTATACACCAAACAGTAGGAGTTGGCAGTGACAGGGACAATACATGGGGAGACTTTGAACTGGAAATGACAATATTTGGGAGAAAAAAATATTACTATTACTGCTAGTAGTACTGATAATAATAATTATAATCATAATCATAATAATACAGCCCAAACTTGACGTAAGCCCATGAAATGTTTGAGCAATACAGCCTGACCCAACCCAAAGTCATCAGGTCCCAGTGAGTCCCGTTGGGTTCAGGCACAGATCTCAAGCTCTGGTGCCCAGTCTGCTGCGTTCGCTGTCGTCAAACTGTCCACCATTTGTCCAGGCTGGTCCAGCCATGTTCACTAGGAAGCTGCTGGGCCAAATCCTGTTGCCCATTTGCCCAGCTCCAGTACTGAGGCCCATTCTAGTGCCACACCCCGCCAGCAGTCCCCCACTGAAACCTCCAAAATTTGTGTGCTAACGATATGAACAAAAATTCTCTGGACCACTACCTGCAGCTACAGTTAGCAGCAGTTTGTGGGAACTCTAGTGATATACTGCCTCATATTTTTTGGGATAAATTCAACAAGTGATCACTTTTTATGGTCTGATGGTTATAGAAAGCTTGGTTGCTACACTAATCCATCAGGTTTTAATACCTGCTGCTGAGATGCCTTTCATCAAGATGCTATATTTTTAGTTAGTTTGGCTGCTCAGTGACTAACAGTTTCAGTTTTTTTGGCCAGTAGAGGCTGACATTTTTCTGGGACGGGACAGGAAAAACCGTCAATGGGAGCAGGCACAAGCAGGAATCATAATAACAATAGATGAGTTATTTTGCATGCAGTCGACTGTGGATTGATGGGAATGGGATGGGAGTCATTCTTCCAGGACTGGTGCTGGACAGAATATATTGTTGTACTCCGTCATGGGACTGGAATAAGGCAGGAGTATTGTTTAAGGGAGTGGGATGGGACTTAAGTGAAAATGCTCTATTGGTCAGTGTGAGTGTGTACACTGTGTGGGGAGACAGGGCTAAAAAAGTCCACAAACATACTAATGCTGAAAGGAAGCCCACTAACTATGGGATTAATTGTTTAGTCTGTATGTTGTCAGGAAACTGTAAAAAAGAAAAAAAAAATGATATCTTAAAAGGTCTCGTTTGGTCTCAAAAATAACAGTGAGGCAAAGTTGGTGATTTTCTTCTTTCCTTCTTAAGTATTACCAATGGAGCAAATAGACATTTAACTATTTCCCTGCCAGCATTTTTTTTACAAAATCCACTGAATGTGGTAACATATATCAAAAGAAAGAACAGATCTTTTAGTTTCAGACACAGAAACTGGTTTGTTCTAGCCTCATTCATTCTTTTTTTTTATTTAAGCCCTTGAATCTTGGTTGGTTGATTTTTTTAACAGCATTTCTGTGAAAGAGACATCACTTCTACTGGAAACACTGTCTGAGATTACCAGGGACTGCAGTGCGAGCAGCTCCAGGGTCCAGCGGTTCTCTCCTTCTTTAAGTGACAAATTTTGTTAGATTACCCATATCAGTGCCCCCTACCAACTGGCAGTGAAAACAACAATTGATGGAATATCTTCTCAATGGCAGGGAAGTGTTGTGTCTTAAGTAATGAGATATCTCATCAGTGGCGGGGAAAAAGTTAATATAATAGACTCTTTGACAGGTTTTGTAACAAGGACAAAACAAGTGACCTGCTTCTCTGGACTGGTTCTCTGTCACATATTAAATATAAATGCAGTCAAACTTGGAATATTACAAGAAAAACATTGTCAAATACCTGCCACTGAGTTTAATTTCACTGAGGGCAACAAATCATCAAAGTTTCATTTAAACAAACAAGACACATTTATGTCCTTATTTAGTCTCCAGTCATCCGAACCATTTGTCTTTATGTGACGTTTTACCAACTTTGATTCACTGGGCTGGAAATTTGACTCTGGAGGTCAACTGTGTCAGAGCTGAACCTGTGATTAATGGACGGACCCTTCAACAGTCCCTTCTAACAGCCCATGTGGCACTCGCCTCAAACATTCAGCTTAATCTCCAGGGTCAGGCCCGCTCTCAGGGTTCAAAGGTCAACTACAGCCTGAAATATGGCCTGGACCACGTGTGAAGCAAAGCGCCTGCTTCTCAGTTTACTCCAGCTTAAAAACAAAACACAACGAGGGAGGGCCGCGTCAGGATGCGCAACCATAAATTAGAGCGCGTTTGATGCCGCGACCATGACGCAGCAGTAAAAGATCTTTACTCCACAGCGTGACGACTCTCAGCCGCCGCTAAGGGCCGTGCTGGCAGACTAACAGATATCTTATTTGTGGCTTAACTTGGTCATGTTATTTATGTGGCATCGCAAAAAAATTATGGGTATTTGAATTAAGTGGTTATTTAAGAAAACAAATTCAATCGCAGGGGAAGTGGAGGGAGGAACGCAGAGAAGGATGTGATCATATTTGAAGGAGAAACCAGGCCAAGGCCCTCGGTCGGGGGAGCTCTGGTGATCAAATCAGAGCTGCAGACAAAGGGAAGGAACATCTTTTAAAGCGTGTTTTATTGAAAGCCATAAAAAGTGGTCAGGATGAATTGTGCCTCAGGGGAATCAGCTTGAGGATTTGGACATAAATCTCAGCCCTCCCCTTGAGGTAAACAAACATGTGTGACTCTCCATCTTTTCAGAAAACTTTAGAAGTGCAAATACTCTCATTTTACATCAGAATGTGTTTTCTTTTACTTTTAGTGTTGTGGTAAGCAAGCTCATTTCAGTGTGTTTATTCTCCCTGCTTGCATGCATTAGTTAGACCGCATGTAAATTCATTATGGCTTCTTTAAAGGAATAGTTCGCATTATATGAAGTGGGGGGTGTATGAGGTACTCATCGATAGTAGATGCCAGTCAGCACACCCCAGTTTGGAGAAGCAGAGAGAAACACTGGCACAGAAGCTAGACAATGAACTATCATGGGCAGGGTCAGCAGCAAAACATCTTCCACCTAAAAAAAATCTGTATCAGTTGACATTTAAAAAAAATTCACCACTTTTCTTTGCAGTCACATAGTCTTTTTTCCAAAAACCACTGTGATATAAGCCATATATCACTCTCTCCAAACCAACCAAGTTAGTTAGTTTGTGTTATAGTGTGACTTTTGTGAATCTGAACAGCACTGAAGGTAAAATGACTGACAGTTTGGTTGATTTGGAGAAAGCAATATGTGGCTTATTAATGATGATTGTCTTAAATTACTTAAGAGAGATTTTTGATATTTGATGCTTTGGTGTATCCAGGTCTTACTGAGAAAATTGATCTAAGGCATTATACTATATGTAAACTGGTTTAGAGACACTAATACTTTTTAAGCCTCTTTTAGCGGTATTTGTTCTTAGTTTGATTTATTATTGTTATGAATTTTATTCTAACCATAAAGCCAAGGACTGTTCAGGGTGGGGTGGAGGATTGATGTTATTTTATATTATGGTGGAGAGTGGTGATGTGATCTGAAATTCTAACATAAAAAATGTCTTAGGGAAAAAAAAAATTCTACTGAATTTACTATGTAGTGATTTGAAAGTATGTTTGAATATTGCCAGCTGAAAAAAAAAAAAAAAAAAACAGAGAGAGAGAAATGATCTTGGGACTGGAAGGTGACTGCTTCAATCGCCCCACCAGCAGGATAAATCTGGGAGGGGAAATTAAAAGAGGGCCCCTCCCTCATTACCACCACTGAGGTACCCTCGAGCATGGCCCTTAAAGGGATAGTTCACCCAAAAATGAAAATTCAGTCATTATCTACTCATCCTCATGCTGACTGAAGATAGGGTTTACTTTATTTTTTAGTCCACAAAACGCTGCTGGAGTTTCACAGGAAAACAGTGTTGCAGAATCTCCCAAACAATGGAAGTGAATGTGACCAGTTGTTAAATGTTAAAAAGCAACAGAAAAAGAACATAAAATGCCTCCATACTGCTCGTCTGGCGTAATCCAAGTCTCCTAAAGCCCCAACATGCTGTTTGCACACCGTCACACCACACACACCCAGTTCAGACAGTGTGCATGTGCACGTGAACGTGGCTCCAAGCTAAAGATCTACAGTGAAGATTCAGGCTAAAAACATGGTGTAAATGAGATTTTTTTGCTCAGCTTGACATGTCGGGGCTTTGGGGTTTTTTTCCAGGAAAAAATGGTTTGGTCAACTGAAAACTGGTCACCATTCACTTCCATTGATTGGGAGATTCTGCAACACTGTTTTCCAGTGAAACTCCAGCAGTATTTTGTGGACTAAAAAACTAATCCAGACCTTCAGTGGGCATGAGGGTGAGTAGATAATGACTGAATTTTCATTTTTGGGTGAACTGTTCTTTCAACCCTGAGTGCTCCTGTGCAGCTGCTCAACAACTTTGGTTGTTCTGGGAAACTTCCAGGTGAGAATGAGTATGACTGTCAGTGTGATCAGGGCAAAAGAGAGAATTGTTCTCAGTGAATTCTCCCTGAATAATTTTTTTTTTTTTTAAAGAAGTAAAAAGAACTCTTCTTTCCAGCCCCCCCAACCCACTATGAGTCAAAACCAACTGGCGTCCTTTTGTGCTTTTTAACCTTGATATGCTCTGACTAATAAAGTCTTTTTAAGTCTATCCTTGGCTCAGTGAAAGTGTGCCTGAAGTAAGCCCAGTGGCCTCCACTTTTTTTATGCTTACTTAATTTTTATAACCTGCAGAAATGTCCTTCATGACAATCTGTTACCATTAAACTATCTGAGAAATTTGTGATGACTAAAATGAGACTAAAAGTAGGAGTTCCGATGACTAAATCTTGACTAAAACTAATAATCTTTTAGAAAGAGTAGATGGTTATAAAGGTTAAACTGAACATTAATGTTAATGTAGTTTGGCAGGCAGTCACTGAACTCCAGCTCCAGAGTTTGTATTTTTAGAGCAGTGGGCTTTTGTTTTCAGGATAATCGACTTAATGTTACATTGACTTACAAGTGATAGTTAAAAACAGCTGATCAATTTACAGTGAGGGACTCCTTGTTGCTTGTTTTTTGCAAATTACAATGTTGCATTTGTCTTGCACTCCTGCAGTGTCCCTGCAACTTGCCTGAGCTTTCTCAGGCCAAGGAAGAAAGGGGCAGAAATTAAATTGGATCTCAACCTATTTAATATACCTTTTATGAGTTCCAACTCCCTATTTGGACTGAGTCAGTTTCTACATATTGCTCCTTTAAATTTCTTTTTAAAACTGCTCTCTGCTACAGTGTTGTTTAAACAAGGAGTTTAGCAGAATTGGAGGGATTTTTTCAGGCTTGGCAACAACACGCAGTAGGCAGAGCCATGATGAAAGCCAGACGTGACGTCCCACCTTATCTCTCCTGGGTGTTTCCACTCCAAACATCTCTCCAGTGTGTAAAAGATGGAAGCAAAGCCCCCGTTCCTCCTCTCCTTCCTTCCTTCCTTCCTTTGACTGGATTCCTAGAGCTCACTCCTTTTGTTTTTGTCCAGGATGTGACTCAAATGTGTTCAGCGAAAACAGTCCAGGGCGATGACAGGCAGGGTCTGGGCCAACAGGTGACAAAGTCAGACCGGTTTCTCACACCCTAGTGGCCAAGCTGTAGTATTTTTCCTTCTTTGCTCTCAAATAGAAATGAGGTGCAACTTTTATGGCTTTTTACCTTCTTTCTGCAAACACCTATTGAGTGTTGGAGCTCAGTTTTCATGCAGCTGAAGGGGGAGATACCAGTGTGTGCTGCTGCCATCTAGTGTCAGCCTGGTGCCACCCTGGCAAAGACTCCAACATACAGTACAATGAAAGTTCCACTCTACTGGTGTTAGTGATTAAAAGATTCATTCTCTGTGTCTTGAGTTAAAAAGTGAAAACAATGGATCAACATAAATTTCTCATCCCTTTCCCCAGGTTTTCATTAACATATAACTAACCTGAGGTGCAGTGGTGGACTCTGAGGTGCAGGAGCAAAAAATAAATTAATTAATAAATAAATAGGCCACCAGCTATATGCAGTGGGTCACCAGCACATCGAAAGTCTTTATGCACTTTATCACATTTTGTCACTGGAAGGGCACCATAAAGAGTACTTTATCTTGTGTCCTCCACCTAACCACACTTTGTCCACTGTCCACTGCAAGGTTATCTTATAAGGCATGTCACCATATTTTGTCCACTGGAAGCGCACCAGAGAGGACACTTTACCATAATTTGTCCACTGAAACGGCACCATAGAGGGTCCTTTATAAAGTTTTGTCCACTTGACAAGGCACTTTACCACAGTACGTTTTGTCCACTTGAAGGTTACATTATAAGGCGCTTCACTATATTTTGACCACTGGAAGGGCACTTTATAAAGCACTCTACCACATTTTATTGACTGAAAGGGCACCTTGTAGGGCACTTTACCAGTTTGTCCACTAGAACAGCTCCGTAGAGGGCCCTTTATCATGTTTTATCCACTGGAAGGCTACCTTATAAGGCAGCTCACTATATTTAGACCGCTGGAAGTGCACCTTATAAGACACTTTACTACATTTAGTTGACTGGAAGAGCAATATAGAGAGCTTATAAAACACGCTACTTCATTTTGTCGACTGGAAGGACACCATTGAGGGCACTTTACCACATTTTGACCGCTGGAAGTTTACCTTATAAGGCACTTCACTATGTTTTGACCACTGGAAGGGCACTTCATAAAGCACTCTACCACATTTTGTTGACTGGAATGGCACTTTGTAAGGCACTTGACCACAGCTTGACCACTGGAACAGTGCCATAGTCGGGCCCTTTATCATATTTTGTCCAGTGGAAGGTTACCTTTTAAGGCACTTCAATATATTTTAACCACTGGAAGTGCACCTTATAAGACACTTTACTACATTTAGTTGACTGGAAGAGCAACATAGAGAGCCTTTTTATAATGTTTTGTCTCTGGAGGGTTACCTTATAAGGCACTTAACCACATTTTGTCCTCTGGAAGGGCAACATAGAGGGCACACCATTGTGTTTTATCCATCTTAGGGGCAACCAAAAGGGCACTTTTGCAAAGTTTGTTCAAACAAAGCACCACTGGGGGGAAGCAATCACTCCCTTTAACCCCCCTTCTACCACTGCTGAGGAGTTTTGTAGATATCGTGATGCTGACATATTTGATTTGAATTCATACAAATATTTCCACTCTGGTGGCAGACCACAGCAGTGAAGATCACCAAAGCCTTGTTCTGTCCATATGAGTCCCAGTAAATACCACATATTGGATTTTGTGTTTGTGTGCATGTGTCAGGATTTGGCATTTTTATGTCCTTGACCATAATGCAGTTGTATATTGATGCTTGAATTATGTTGTTACACATTTATTTTTGTTTCCACATTATAATGGGATCAAGGCCTGCAGTGATTGAGAGCTTTCTACATTATGCATCTACCAAGAAGCTGAAGCCAAGCAGTGATGATAAAGTTTTCAAATAATCAGAAATAGCTTTTTGAGTTTTATAGCTTTATCGCTGGGTACCTCTCGTGTTAAGTCGCTGGCGACGGCTCCATGCATCATTGCCTCCCGGGAGTGATGTATCATTTCACAGCATCTTAAAGAACAACATGGGCACAGATGCAGATGTGTGGAAATGTGAATTGCAGCCACCAACTAAAAATAACCCAAAACTAACACAGCGTAAGCTCCAAGGAGTGTGTTTGCGTGGGTGCATGCGAGTGTATGTGTGTGTGTGTGTGTGTGTGTGTGTGTGTGTGTGTGTGGTAGCATGCTAGAGTGGGCAAGACTTTCCATGCATGGTTATGACTTCTTGAAAGACTTCATCAGTGTCAGCTTAGCAGATCCAGACCCCACCTCCCAAACCCCCGCCTCCTGACACTTTTCATTTCTTCATCCAGAAGCCAAGAAAACGTCTCGCCCTTCGAAACTACCTTGAAAACCCCGGAAAGAGCAATTCCCATATCTGCAATTTCTGAATTACCTTATCCTAAATCATTCGATTTGATTCCACCTCCATTTCTCATAATTGCTCACCTAAAGTACAAATAAATGATGCATATCCCCGTGCAGGAACAGCAAGCTGTGCCTGCAGCTCACACCCGTCTCCTCCCATACACGCACTCTTAGAAATGAAGGTGTTCAATAGAACCATACCAATCCCAGAAAAAAACCTTTTTGGTTCCTGGTATTTGGAACCCTTTCAGAGGGTTCCCCCAGGAACCTGACATTAACAGCTTCACCTAGAACCATCTATCAAAGGCTGCATTCAGAATCCCCTCTGAGAGGTTCCTCAGAGAACCCTTCTCTGGTGTAATGGTTCCTGATCTTTGGTAGTATTTTCAAGAACACTCTTATCTTCCAAGGATTTCATCTAAAACCCATCCAGGGGGTTCTACCAAGAGCCTTTTAATGCCAAGGGTTTCACAAAGAACACCACCCCACAGGTTGTTCTATTGAGAACCCTTTTATATTCTAAGGATTTCATATAGGACCCACCCCAGGTGTTCTACAGAGAACCTTCAAAGAACTCTTTTTTATCCCAAGGGTTTCAACCCAACCCAGGGGTTTAACCCAGAACCCTTCATATGCCAAGGGATTCAACTAGAACCCACCCTGGGTGTTCTACTGAGAACCTGTATATATTCCAAGGATTTCATCTATGACCCACCCAGAGGGTTCTTTTGAGAACCCTTTTATATTCCAGGGGGCTTCATCTAGAACCCATTCTGGAGTTCTACTGAGAACTGTTTTATATTCCCAGGGTTTCATCTGGAGCCCACGTTGGGGGTCCTACCGAGAACTCTTTATATGCCATGGGTTTCATCTAGAACCCACCCTGGGAGCCCTTTAACGTTCCAAGGATTTCATCTAGAATCCACCCAGTGGGTTCTACCCACCCAAGGGGTTCTGCTGACAACCATTTATATGCCACAAGTTTCATCTAGAGTCCACCCAGGAGGTTTTACTAATAATCCTTTAATATTCCAAAGGTTTCATGTAGAACCCACCCAGGGGGATCCAAAAATATAATTAAGGGTTTTACCTATAACTTGAGAGTTCTAAGAAGAACCACAATGTATTCTACAGATGAGATGTTTACACTGAGATAACATTTCTTAGCACCCATGCTTTCAAAAATACTTCAAGAACTCCTTTTTCCAAATAACGTTCTTTGGATGAAAAGGATTGTTAATGGAACCCCTAGTCTTAAAAGAACCCCTTGATGAACCTTTCCTTCAAGAAAAGGGGTTTTCAGAAGCAAATAGTTCCTGGTAGAACCTCAGCCCTTGAGGTGGAACCCCTATTTCTATGAGTGTGTAGTCATATCCTATAGGAGAGGCAGAGCAGTAAAATATTTTAAAGAAGTTTTAAATCACTTAAGCCGAGTATAAATCATCGTGCTGCCCTCTTAGCCCGTGGCACATTGGCAGCGATTAGGATAATATGCCTGAAAAAGAAGCACCGTTGCCCCTTCCAAGATGGAACCAAACCTCCGCTGAATGTGGAAAAAGACAGCCTCAGGCTGCAGCATGAACAACCGTGAAAACCTGAAAGTGTCTCATCCAGTGCTGAAAATGTGAAGTCTCTAAGCCTCCCTGTCTGTGAGAAGAAACAGAGGAGGAGGGGGTGAGTTTGTGTTTTATAAGAAGAAACTTTAAAAAACACAGAGTTGTCGCCATTTCACTGCTCTTGTTTTCCACTTGTAGTTTTTAGTTTTACGGGACAGCCTGGCTGCGAAGGTCGGCTCCAGGGGTTTGGCGACAGAGAGGCAGAACAGGAGCGAATGGACGGCGAATGAGGGCCTTGGCTCTGCCGTGCCGACCGAAGGACCCCAGAGCTGCTGCCGTGATTGGACAGCTCACCGAAAAACAGGGCTCCCAGGATAAGAGCGTGCGGTCTGGGGCTTGGACCAGGACTATCAAGGACATGCATTTCAGAGACAAACTTGGACAGAGGAAGTTGAGATCCTGACTCTGCATTTATTTGTTTGCGGACTGAAATGAACTGCTAATCACAAGCAGTGTCGGCTCACTGTGACTTGGCACGTGGAATGTGAACTGCACAGTGTTTTTACTTTAATGATCAGCTTAAAATTATATTAAAACCTGGCAGATTTCATGGGGCTGCAGCCTGCAATGATGTCTGTAATGAAGTTTGAGTGGTTGCCCTTTGTTAATGGCTTCATAACTTGCCCTTTAATTTAACCACACTGAAGGCAAAGATAGTAATTCACCAGAACACACGTCATGGAGCCATGTGTGACTCCAAAGTAGTGTTATTGTGAAAAGGATCCCCATTAGCTGCTACCAGTGTAGCAACTATTTTTCCCAGGGTCCAGATTCACAACAATGAACACCACAGTTGTAACAATTAACCAATCAATTGATTATCAATTAACTACTAAATTAATCGCCAACCATTTTGACAATCGATCAATCAGTCTGAGTCACTTTCTATGAAAAAATCCCTCAAAATTCTCGAATATGAACTCTTTCTGTTTTACCCACTCCTCTCTGTCAATAAAGTGGACAACCTTTGACCGTGGACAAAATAAGACATCCAAAGACATTGATCAACATTCCCCAACTTCCTCTACATTTTATGGACCAATCCATCGATTTGTCAAGAAAATAATCCACAGGTCAATCGACAATGAACACAATCTGCACATACATTTACACACCAGGCATTTTAATCAACACTATTTCTTTACTTATTTAGAAAGAATAAATGTTTTTAGTTGTTTTTGAAACTTTGTTGTTTGTTAGCATAGAATAGGTTCCTGGTACTGCATCTACAGTAGGTGTTTTCAGACCAGAGGAACTATAATATAGTTCTGAGAACTACTAGAGACCCCCCCACCTCCTTTTTTATTGTTTCCACACCACAGGAACTATGAAGGATCGTAATTCTCAGAATGCAGTTTTGAGGGACTGTTTTCTGCTCCTACGTCAGAGTAGTTACTCTCCCACCACAGCAAGAAGGTTGAGTGACATAAGTGCACAGTGATTGGTCCAGATGTGTATGTTGATTGGCCAGCACATGTGCCAATGCAGCACCATTTAACTGACATTTTAAAAACCCTGTATAAACGTTAGCTTGAAGTTAGCAGCATAAAAAACACATCGTAATAGGTCATAATGACTTAACAAACCATGAAGTCCAGACATTACTGAGCGTGTATGCGACAGAGGAAATGCACCACGATTTTGACTCGTCAAAGCGGAACATAAACATCTTTGACAGCGTTTCCTGTCAAGTTGCTACATTAAACATTTTTCACACAGCAAAGCAGTGCAGAGAGAAGATCAAGAAGCTGAAACAGGACGATAAGAAAATAAAAAGTACAACAACCAGAGGAGATCTGAAAAGAAAAACAAGCGAGTGGTGTGCACTGGACGGTGTCCTCGGCCACAGACTGTGCTGGTAATGCAAGCATGAAGGATTCAGCAGTCGGCCTTTAGAGGCCGTCGCCAGCGGCACCACTGGGAGCTGCAGTTCCCCCAGTGTAAACCTCTGCAGGATGTAAGAGGCTCCTTCTGCACATATAAAGAAAATGGTTACTGGTAGTTTAACATTACAATAACCTAACATTACATTTAATTACCTGTCTGCAGTGCTGTCTTCTTCGCCCCGCCTCAATATGAAGAATACGAAGTGCTGCCAACTGACAAATGAGTTTTCGCCTTTTCATCCTCTGTCTTCTTGCTCTTTCAACTGCATAATCTAAATTTGCACATCCTTTAAAGTACCATAACTGTAAAACCCACAACACACAGCTCCGACCATGGCGCTCTCCATCTTGTTTAGTTGTTGTCTCAGTAACGGTTGTGTTGTATGTCACAGAGAAGGGACGTTGCTGTACCAACCGTCAAGCGGCTTGCGTGCGTCACTTTAAGGCTCCTATTGACAAACAGAATAAAGTCCCCGAAAGTGTGTAATTCTCAGGGAACTCCCTTCTGTGTAGTTCCTCTTCAAAAGGGTCCCAGAACTGTTTGGTAAGAAAACACCTAATGTGACCCTGTGTAACCTGTCTGGTATTATGACCGTGTCTATTATCAATCTAAATAGCCATCAAGTATACATTTTTTAGCTTAGCCGTAATGCAAACTGAACAACAACAAAAGAAAGCAGTAAATTATGTAAAAGTCTGTCCTCGACCTTAGGCCTTATATGCTCGCGAAGAAGAGCCACATGTGCAGCAAGTTGAAGCTTGTGCAAATCTTTTTTGTCACATTTGACCAAATACCAGAACAATAAAGAAACTAAAACAAAACCAGGAAAAGTAGTGTTTTTATAGCATAGTTAGCCCCAAAATATTCATATTCAGACTGCCCCAGTTCACAGAGCCCTGAACCCGACTACGGCTATTCTTCATGACTGTATTCTTGTCCAAGACACACAAGGAGGCCACAGAGACCCACTTATATTCCTTGGCACTGGTCCTCCTCCAAGCCCCACGTCAGGCCCACAAATTTATACGACGCACCAATTGCACTGCCACAGAGACGAGGATAAGCAATTAAAGGCGCTGCTCGGGTCCCACGGGAGCGTGGCGCCGAGGTACCTGAGCGAGCAGGGAATTTACTACCCGGGGTCAAAGGTCAGGGTCGCGCAGAGGTGATATTCGGAATCAAAGGTAGAGATGCAGCCGCTGCGGGAGTAAACGTGGCCTCTCTCTGGAGGTCAGCAGTTTCAGGCGGAGAGACGGGGGTCGTAATTTCCAAAAGAAAACGATGGAAATAATGGAGTAAATATTAGGATATTTTACAGAGTGTGAACCAGCGCCAGTGTATATTGTTGTTAAGTTCAGGTAATTACTACCTCCCGGCCTCCTGCTGTTTCCACTGATGGTACCTGCACATTTATCACTTACCAGCAGCAGCAGCAGCAGCAGCAGCAGCAGCAGCAGCTGGCCTCAGCCTGAGCCTGGCTTGGATGCAGTACAGAACAGTTCAGGGACAAACAGATGTGACTGATTGATACACTGTTTATCTCTCCATACAAATAGCAGATGCAGCATAATCACATGCAAAGTTATGGGAACCAATAATAATTAGAGCTGCATTGAAAAGTGAATGTACTTATTTCCAGTTTACACACAGTTTTATTCAGCTGTATATCCTGACAGCTCCGTCTCCTTAATGGACCATTCAGTCCCCAAAACAAAAATACATATTTTTCCTCCTCCAGCTATCTATTCATCTTGGTGGTGAGTTGTCACGTTTTGAAAATACCAGCTGTAGAGATGTCTGCCTTCTCTCCAATGTAATGGGACTGAATGGCACTCAGCTTGTGGTGCTCAAAGCACCAAAAAATGCTTTAGAAAAATTCAAAAAGAGGGTCTCTTTTCAAAAATCGTGACCCAGTTACTCAAGATAATTCACAGACTTTGCTGTGAGCAGTTTCATGTTGGAACTGTTTTCTTACTTTTAGACAGAAAGTAGTTCCAGTAGATTCTACTGCAGAAAGAAAGTAGTTCCTACATGAAACGACAAGGCAAGGCAGACAGCTGACAGGTCCAAAACTCTACAACTCACACCAAAAAAATCTAGATGTTAGCGTTACAAGCCAGGGGAAAAATATGTGATTTTGATTTGGAGGGTGAGCTCTCCCTTTAAGTGATTTTCGTGCTACGGAGGGATATTGCAGTTTTGGATGCATGTGCTCCTGAGCCTGTGGCTTACTGAACAATGTGATCAGAATGATCAATTTAAGGTGTAAGGAAATAATAGTGACACACTTCCAAGTGGTACATTACTACATTAATACATGCTGTCTGGCTTCAGTCTCTTCTATCACTGTCTTCTTGTCTTCCAAAAGGTTTGATTTTTATCTTTCTATCCATAGCTATTTCTGACAAGACCCTCGTTTGTGCTCTATTATTTAAGGGGAAATCACTGATTGTAGGGCAGATGCCACCACTTGTAACTTAATTTGAGGTTTATAGATCACAGATGCATAACATTTTTGAAAATCTTCTTCTCAGAACCTGCATTAATAAAGTTTTTTATGCTCATTTTCCTTCATGAATTGAACTTGAGCTTAGTCTTAAGATTATTTCCTACAGTGTGCTGAAGGACAGAGTTTACGTCATGTTTACATCATAAGCACAAGCCTCTCATCCATGAGTAGATGCACACTTCATTCTGCATGGAGATATGGTTGGCGGGTGTAGTTCACTAGAAAGAAAATAAGTCATAAAATAAACTGCTCACAACAAGGCCTATGTCATGATGTCTGGAAAGAGACATTGCTGTTGAGTGTTTTAAATGTATTGCGACGCAAGCTGAGTCTCATCTCATCATATTATATTAGAAAGAAGTCAGACATCTATGGCTGATATCTCCACAACCCTGCAACTCACACCAAAACTCTCCAGATGAATGAATAGCACTACATGCCAGAGGAAAAATATGTGATTTTGATTTTGGGATGAACTGTCCCTTTAAACCTAATTTATTTAAAATGAATTTGTATTAGTAAGTACCTCTTTTAGGAAACAACATGCCATCAGCATCACATTATATATCCTTATAAAAATATTGGTCACACTTTATTTTACAGTACAGACATAACAATCTGTACTTTGTATCAAAGTAAACAAAAACTAAAAAATAATATGTTCTCCATTAGACCCTTATTAGACTTTATTAGAGGGTAATTAGGGACACATTAAAACACTGTAAACTAAAGTATGTTATTTCCTATTGTTAGACCATTATTAGTCTTCATTAGATGCTAATTTGGGACACAAATCGAAAATTAAAGTTTGTGTTATAAGAGGAATCCTTCCTCTGAACCTTGAAGTTTGCAGATTTAAAACCATCCAGGAGGATGACAGATTATGTGAACTGTGTGATTTAGGAGAAGTTGAGAACGAAGCACATTTTCTTCTGTATTGTCCTTTTCATGATGAGTGAAGAAATTTTATATATATTCAATTAAATGTTCAAAATCCAGAAATGTTCTGGTGCTCTGATGATGACAGAATGGAATGGTTGTTTCATTTTAATGTTGAAACATTAAAATGACCAAAATATCTTTCACCCTCATACCACCAATACACAATAGTCATGCTACTCATATTTACAAAACTTTGACTGCATTTCATTTGTTTTCCAACAATATCCACTTTACTGGCAGAAAAGGTATGATTAACAGTTTTTTATTTTTATGTTTATGGAACACAAACTACTTAGTTAAGGTTTGGGAAAGGTTGTCGCCTTGGTTAAATACAGAAACTAAAAAATCCCAAAATAGAGTATTTAACCAAAGCCACAAACTTTCCCGAACATTAACCAAGTGTTTCAGTAGCCTAAAAATATACAAGACGCTGGACCTGAACTCTGGTCACTGGTGTTAAAGTCCTCGGACGCCAAACCACCCGATCTGACCACGTCCCTCAAATAGTACAGGAACGTCTCCTATAATAACCCAGTGGCAAATATATCATATCGTAATGTTTCTGTGATGTAATGTGTTTTTGTTGATCTGTCTTGTGTTCACCTCTGGTCGCTCTTTTCATGTGGTCGACATGATTGTCGTGACTTTAGAGACATTTGACCTTCACCTCATTACTTAGCTGAGCTGTGTTTGGAGCGGATGTCCCAGCAATGAAGTCTGGGAAAATTCCAAGGCA
Organism: Lutjanus erythropterus; assembly: GCF_056507025.1. Classification (NCBI taxonomy): domain Eukaryota; kingdom Metazoa; phylum Chordata; class Actinopteri; order Lutjaniformes; family Lutjanidae; genus Lutjanus; species Lutjanus erythropterus. The sequence continues at coordinate 37,714,897 of NC_139321.1, read as the reverse complement.
GTTAAACAAGTGAGCAAAATTAAGATAAATACCACCAGCTATACCATTATAGCTAATGGTATAAAGTTTAATGGAGCTGTAATTACCACAATCTTTCTAAGTGAAGTTTTAGTGATTACAGAAGGCCACTTAAATCCCTGATATATAAATGCATATGGTCCATGAGCAGTGGACTAAATTAACAGAAGCTAATCTAAAGAAACGCTAATAAACCAGCACATTCAGTCAGATTTGAAGCGGTACTGGTCTACTGTCAGTGTATTGCTTACAGTGGATGGTGGTCGACAGGCCCGGAGTCTGGAGAAGCAGCAGGAGTATGAGTTTAAGAAGCTAAGTAATGTACTGTTGTGGATAGGGTCAACAGCCAAACCACCTAAAAATATCAGTATCAGTGTAAGTGTACGCTGTTTTTAATGTTTTCAACACTTTACCTTGCCATCAGACAGCTTTTTCAAACAGGAAACTGTCGTTATATTAGCCAAATATTACTTTGTTTTGCTTAACCTGACTCAAAATCAATAATTTTACCTGAACCTTTGTATCCCAGAACATGAGAGTTGCTGATCTTGATCAGTTAGTTTCTCTGTGTTATTGTGTGAGTTCAGTGAATCAAAGAAGTCACACAGTAATACAAACTAACCAACTGATGGAGGCAGTGGAAGACCAGCAACTCTTGTGTTCTGCTTGGCAAAATGACAGATTTCACCAGTGGCTGTGCAAGAGAGAGTGTTTCCTGGTGGAGAGGACTGTCTCATGTCAGGGTAAAGCAGTGGAAATATTCTAATTATAGCATCTGCTTAAACTGATATTGAGTTTTTATTTCAAAGGGCCTTTTTCAGGATTGCTAAAATACATTTTTACTAACATTGCTTTCTCTAAAGCCACCATACTCCAGTGACAAAAACAGTCATTTTACCTCACAGAGGACAGGAGTTGCTGGTCTACTGTTGCCTCAACTGTTAAGTTTATTGTATTATTATGTGACTTGGTGGTGAACTTGTGGTGAATTTGAACCAGCCCTTTAAAACAAGTCACACATAACACAAACAAAATAACCGAGGCAGTGGTAGACCAACAACTCCCTTTTTCTGTGATATAAAATTACTGTTTTTGCCAAGGGAGTCTGTTTGCTTTGGAGAGAGACATATTTGGCCAATAGAACAGCAGTTTCCTGTTGGAATACACTGTCTCATGGCAAGACAAGTGGTAAAAATATTATTAATATAACATTAAACTGATATAATTTTTTGCTAACACTTTATAGTAAGGATACATGAATTATCATGAATTCATACATTAATTTAACAGGTAAATGGAATACTGCTATGACAGTACTGTCTGATGCACCTCCTCCAGTGCCCTGAGATTGGCTGGCTGCTGGGTCATCAGCCGGGTACCACTGATCTCCAACATTTCACCCGTTTAAATCCAGCGCATCTCCTGGTGGCAGGGCCGTGGCAGGGGTTTCTCCATGCCACCCCCTTCAGCCATATACTAATGCATGAAAGCGCATGAGTTCATTCATGTAGTACTTCATGAACTATCAAGAATGTATACAAATTAACAAGATTTTATGCAAGAATTAATGCAAGAACAAAAGTTTTTTAATGCAACAAATAATATCTTCCAGTCATCACGATTTCAGAGGTATTACAGTAATGATCTTCATGTATTATTTTTTTATAGGAAAGTATTGAGTTAAAGGGGCAGGCCAAAAAACCTGACCATTCACAGCAGCACTTGTTCACAAGTTTATCGTATTTCTGGCCCTTTAAATAAACTCAGCCCGCCTGTGTATTTAGACATTATGTATCTGGAAAAAATACAAATGCAAATCGGGTCATCATTTTGGACTCAATTTCAATTATCAATTAATAGGAAAATGTGTAAGTATGATGTATGCATAAGTAACAAAGGGTTAATACATGTGATTTCACAATCATGCCACCATTAATCATATGTTAGTCATGATTGTTACACGGCTTTGTTAATTGCTTGATTCTGATTGGTCCGTGAGAACATTCTAGGGTCTGTAATTTCTTATAGCAGACTGTTGCTATGAAGAACTGGCCATTGCTATGAATGTACATCTGATCATAAAGGAACAATAAAATAAAATTTAAATAAATATTCTGTGTCAAATTTTTGTTTTTATTTTTTGGTAAGTTACCATGTAATAAGTGTGTTAATGTACAGTGAGCAGGTCATTATGGTGAAATAAACCCTGACAGAAGGGGTTTATTTCACCATAACGACCTGCTCACTGTACATTATCTCTTACATGTAAAGGACAGACAGGTCACCACTTTATTTGAAAGGCTGCAAACACAATGAAGTTATGAAGAAGTATAGTTTAGTCAGTCAAGATCATAGAGTTGCACTGCTATAACTGATAAGGTTTTTGTCCTGTCCTTGTAACTGAAGAGTTAATTATGAGGGAGACATTAACATAATTAATGACTCAGAAATCATGACGATTGAAATACCTTAGCTATGCTGTAGGTAATACACTGACTATGGATAAGTACCTCTACAACCCTTCCTTTAAAAAAAATAAGAACTGTCCCTTTAACATAAGGGAATATACACGTATTTGATCATTGTCTCTATTTTTGTTTGTTCACGTCATTTCTTCATCTTTGAACCCATTTCCCACCATTTTATGTTCCACCCTGATAATAAAAAGTCATATTAGATTTTCTTTGTGGTCTCGGTCCGTAAACCTTAACCTCCCAATCACGGAAACCTGCTCATGTGACCTCATAGTGTAGTAATGCAATAACAAAAACATTATACATAAAACAGCCTTTATGCATGCATCACTGGAGCACCTGTTGAAGACAAAGTTGCGTGCAAAAGCATGGATCACATTCAAAAGCAGCCCTAATCAAGTACACAGATGCAATGGTTTATTATCTGAAATGATACTTGGCGACGAAGCCATTCATCACATTTGTTGAAAATTAATTTTGTGAAAGTCAAACCTTTTATTGAATCATGCCGTGATGTTGTGCAGATTCCACATATGGCTCCCAGAACTCTTCACACGACTTTACATAGGTGTTACCGCATTACATGGCAGCACTACAGACGAACGTGATGGCGAGCCAAAGTAAACAGAGTTGTGGTTTGATTTATTCAGAGGTGATATATTCTTAAAGCCAGCAGTTCATACAGTAACTCCACCGCCCGCTCACTGTGCTAGAGTGTTGTGGATACGCATGGGATGTACGCTGCATGCGGCTCTTATAGAAAAGTAACAATAAAAATTAATTATTAACATGATTAGCAACTCTAATCTGCGCTGGAACGCTGTCAGGACCTTCCCTCCCATGTTTACAGTGTTGTGAAGTGGCTCAAAATGAAATTACCTCACTGTAGTGTCACATTTATAAAGGGCTGCATGCCATTTTTTGATGCAAACGTTATCGTTGCTCTATTTTAGAGTTTAATTTGTATCGTTTTCTGTTTATTTTGCCAATATTGTCAAGGCAGTAGTGAGTCCAACATTTCAAACTCATAAATGATGAATAACTGAAAGAATAGTTGTTTTGCTGGACAGATTTGTGTACAGTGCTGATACGTGCATTTCTGACCCTCACTGATATTGCTGGATCCTTCACTAATATTCAGATCATGTCTGACGAAACTCCACATTTGGTCCTCAGTAATTTTACAGTCAAATGTGTCTTACCATCTTGGAAAGCTGACTTCTTCCTGGCTCACTCTGCATTTGAAATCACAGTTAGATCGCTGTAATAAACCATGAAATGTGCAGGCATGGCTGTGGTTTATGGACGGATGTAATTGAATCACTGTCATCAATATTTATCTATGGATTCCTGTCTGTGCAGCAAACAAAGCTCCTTACTGCAGCTGTTCCACGGGCATTTGTTGCTTTTCTGGCAGTAAGACTGACAATCCCAATGAACTGGAAAAAAAAAAAAAAAACAACTGTTACAGTTTGAATATCTAGCTCGAATAATAAATGGACTTAATAACAATGGAGCAAGCAATTATGGGTAAAAATAAATTCATATACACCAGTTACCCACAATGGTAAAATCACCTGCCTAATATTGTGCAGGACAACTCCTCCAGATGTCTGGAGCTGTTGGCTTGAGGCATGAAGACTTTAGCAGCAGAAGTCCTGTAAATTGCGAGGTGGGGCCTCCATGGATGGGACTTGTTCCTGCCATCTTTTTTTCCATCACTCCATGGTCCAATTCTGACACTCACGCGCCTGTGCAGTCACTTTCAGTGGTGGGCAGGGGTCAGTGTGGGCGCTCTAGGCCCTTTTCCACCAAATTAGCTGAGCGCTTCCATCCAAGATTTTTACGAACCTTGGTGCTCTCAAATGTACCTGTCCACAGTTTCAACAGTTTTGAGCTGAACCATTGTAATCAAGGATGTGGTCAATCAACAGAGGGTCTGCTTTGGCATCTGCTATTTTTTGGTTCCAGTTGGGAACAAAGTTTGCAGAGTCCCAACCAGTTTATATTTAGTGGAAATGCTGACAGTGGTTCAAAATTAGGTTCTTGATCCGGAGTGGGGCCAGTACAGACAAGTCTGCACCTACTCAGCCCCTCACGTGGCAGACTGCAATGTGTTCTGACAGCGCTCTCTCATAGCTGGCATTAACTTTTTCAGCAATTTGTGTCACAGTAGTATTGAACAAACATGCTAGACCAGACAGTGATCCTTGGGTGCTTATGACCTTGTCACCGGTTCAGTAGTTGTCCTTCCTTTAACATATATTACATATACATATAATTACATACCATGTATCTATCTATCTATCTATCTATCTATCTATCTATCTATCTATCTATCTATCTATCTATCTATCTATCTATCTATCTATCTATCTATTGATCTCTACACACAAAGTTATTGTTACTGTGTCCTGAGCAATGATCCTTTTTAGGCAATTATTTATGTCTATTCTACTGGTATAATTCTACACAATGTGTGTGTATCACAACATTTGTGCAATTATCCAGTTATTACACACATATATCCATGTATTTTTATAAGAGGAATGCGTATCTATTGTATATCATTTGTGTGTTTAGTCTTTTAATTCATTTTTTATATTTCTAATCCCCTTTTGATTTGATTCTATTTTTTATGTTATTTGCATTTATCTCACAATCCTTTTCAACCTGTACTTTTGATCCTTGAGCTGCTGTAACAAGTGAATTTCACCAGCGTATGATCAGTAAATTTTCTTTCCTTATCTCTTATCTTATCTTTCTGGTGCTTTTACAAACAGCTCAGACAAATCCTACTGATTCTATCTAAAGTTCTGTTCGATTTGTGTCAAACAGAGTCAGGGTGCTGCTATTGTTCATGTTGGCTCACCAGAACTGGACCTGAATTGGTAACACTGGTAACACCTGTGTTTACCCTTCTATTTCATATTTCATATTCATCTCCAAGCTACAAAAAGGTCGATTTGGTCCTCGTCACAGATCTTTAGGCTTGCCCATTTTTCCTGCTTCCAGCACTTCATCTTTAAGAACTGACTGTTTACTTGCTGCCGAACCCTTTGACAGGTGCCATTATCCCTAGATGATCAGTGTTATTCACTTCACCTGTCAGTGGTTTTAATGTTGTGGTTGATCAGTGGCACAACGAATAACAATAAAATCAGAGAGAACCCAGATGTGTTTTATTCTCTATATCTTGTTTAGTTAGTTAGCTATGAAGTGCTGTGAACAGGCAGACTTTTGTTTTGGCAACTTATTGGAACAGTTTGTGTTGTCTAATTTTGACAATAAATGTATTTTTCTGTTCCAAATGACCCCGTCATTGTCGGTGCATGGACAGGAGACACTTTTTAAAGATATTGAATTATGGAGCTGTTTCAGTCTGCTAATGATAAATGGATTTGGCTGACACACAGCAGACAGATTGCTTGATTAGCTCTTGGTGCTGATCCGGATGCGGGAACTATAATCTTTTTGTTTGTTTGTTGTTGTTGTTTTTTTACCATAACTATAGTGCTACATTTATGTGCTGATGAGAAAGTCAGACATCCAGGCCTTCCAAGTCTTTGGCTGAACAAAAGTGCATTCACATGCTGTTTTGTCAGAAAATCAAACCCAGAGGATAAACACTAAACAAACAAACTTTATATGTGAGCTGCTGCTGAGGAGAAGTGTTGAGTACTGATGGAGGTTTGTTCTCGGCTGAGTGTCTTCCAGCTTCATCCACGTGTTTATCCAAGAGAGGATTGCTGAGCGCTGCTCTTTTCCAGCGACACCCTGCTTCATATTCATACAGATATTATACACATTTACACCTGCGTGCTGCCCAGTAAAACCACAGTTTTCTACTGTTACAAACCGGAGCTATAAGCGCCTCATAGTGCCTGCTGAAAAAAGGGGGAAACATTACCCGTTTATCTCCACTGTCCAGATTTTTTTCAGCCAGTTCAGAGGCTTGAACTCACCAGCCCCTTTCAGAAATCAATCATGTGTTTGCTGTATATCTGTAAAGTAAAACTAAATGGCCCTTAATCATACACAGGCTTCTGCACATGTTGACGTCTCTTGGTCAAAGCCTCTGTGCCAAGTTATTGTTCGAGCAGGTAAAAACAACAGGCGAGCAGTCAATAGCAGGAAACGAAGGCCTGGCCGGCCTTACAGCACACAGCTTTTCAACAGCGGAAGCGATATTAAACACATAAAGTCACAGAGTTATGTTTCAGCACAATATTTGTCGAGTCACATCGGCCAGACAAATGCTCTCCTTCATCACAAAGCCAAGAAACACACAACCTTCCAAGTTCTTATGAGATAAACTTTAATGGTAACAGAGATGCTCTGTTTCACACACTGACAGCCAACGTACAGAGATGCTCTCACATGATTTAAGTGCCAAAGAGGGACTGCATGAGCACCAGTGTTCTACATATATGAGACAGTACCAAATAAAACAGGTAAAACAGCAGGTTTACAGCTCTGATGGATGGGAGACAGAGGCTTTATTTATATTTTTAATTCTTCAAAGAATTAATTGAGCGATGGATCTATATTCTCAGATATACCGTGTTGCCACTACTTTAAAGCTGCAGAATGTTGGAAACAGACTGAATGAAATGGACGGGGGTGGAAGTAACTAACTACAAATACTTAAGTTAATGTAATTAAGTAGTGTTTTTGGGTACTTGTGGGGTTTAATCCCAGGATTAAACTAATCTAATCAAGACCATTTCCCGTTTCCCAGGGAAATACGATGATGGGATTGCGCCTCTATTGTAGGTAGTATGGTAACACTTTTTGGCCCATCAGATTCATTCTGCTGCAGGCTGACCTCTTGTGATTGTACCAATACTGTAGTTAATACGGTTGGCTCACTGGATTCATCTGGTGCAGGTAGCTCACACTTGTAGCCTCGACTTGCACCAGTAGAGCAGCTGTAGAATACTTAGTTTAATAGAATGCCTTTAAAAACAACAAATGACTTGCTTTAATGAATTTAATTAGTTTTTATAATAAATATTTGTAAAGTATCACTTTCATGAGGCTGTTGTTCTCAGAAGACAAATCACAGACATAAACTTGGCATTTCATAATTCTGGCAGTCACAGTCGAGCAGCAGATATAATCAAGCTGGATGTGAAGCTGATATTAATTCTAATGTTGATGGACATAAATTGTGTTCTTTTGCCTTAATAATGATCAAAATAATACACACAAAAGGTCAGGTTAGGAACACATACATGTGTAATTCTTCTTGTTGCGTTTAGCGTTGCTTGAAATGACGAGGGCTTAGCTGAAGCTATACCTTTAAAGAAAAGTTTATTTCCCAGGATTCCTGGGAAAACTGGCTTAGAATTGGATAGAAAAACTCTCATTTTAGGGAAAAATATGCATCCTTAGGTACTTGTACTTTTGAGTAGATTTTCAAGTCAGTACTTTTACTTGTACTTAAATATTCATTACACCATGTAATCACTAAGTTACTTTCAAAATTACAATTGAGTACTGTGTACAATTTAAATTAATATCCAAACCTTTCATCTGCATTTTTATAGCCAGTAAGGTGATCTGATTGCAAACAGGCTTGTGAAAACTAGAACATGAATAAAAACCTGAACAGTGCAGCAGAACAGGGGTGGAGTGACAGCGTTAATGACTAATCATTATTCGATTAATCGGCATAGAAAATGTAACCAATTAAAACTCTGACATTATTTTGTCTGGCAGAGCCATTTGTTTAATGAGGAGAAAAAATGACAAAACAAAACAGAAAAAAATGGAAAATGAGAAAAAAGTAACAAAAAAATATATCTTTTATATCTTATACATCAATTGATTGTGCATTTTCAACTATCGGTCAAGGAAAAGCGAAAATTTACGTTTTTACTAGGATGAAGAGGTGACTGTGAGCATTGAGCAGAACAGAGAAGATGTTGGGAGTAATTTAGACAGAAGAAGGAGTAACAGAAACCTTTGATTGATTGACTGCTATTGATGATGTACTAAACATCAGTGGTTAAAAATGTAACTAATACTCTGAATAGTTTTTAAGAGAGAGTAGAGTACTTTGTACTTTTACTGAAGTATTTTTCTAACACCAGTACTTTTACTTGTAGTTGAGTAATATTTTAGTAATGTAACAGTACTTGTACTTGAGCACAGATTTTCAGTACTCTTTCCACCACTGGAAATGATCAATGGTATCAATATCATTGGTATAACAGTGAATTCTGCATGACCTTGCAATTTTGTCTAAACTCTGCAACTTTTCAGCAAATATAACCAATCATTGTCGTCTCACATGAGAAGTCAGGCTGAAGCAATCCCCAAAAAAGACCCTGAAATCCTGGAGGGACAGGAATAATAGTTATAGTTGTTATAGTTGTTGTTATCATTACTGTTATAAAACTTATACTTAACCATAGCACCTTTAAAACCAGAGTTTACAAAGGGCAAAAGACACATAGTATATGACACTAAAACAGAAAAAATAAAACAGAGTAGTTTGAGATAAGAACATGAGGTTAATATGTTCACTGTGTAGCTTGTGGCCAGACCCAGATGGGCTTTACAAGTGATTGGTGAAATCTAAAAATCTTTGTCTCGTTTTCACTGTATCAATAATTTGGCACTGTTATGTGTTTTCAGAATGATTGTAATCAATTGTGTGTCCTCATATACCCTGCTCTTTGTCATGTTGGCTATTTTCCTGATGAAACATTTATTTTGTCTGTCTAACAAAACTTTTTGGGGACTTATAATTCAGTGTGCGACCCACGTAGAGCTCCGCTGTGGCCCAGGTTCGGTCCCGGCCTGGGGCACTTTGCTGCGTGTCAAAGCAAATACGGCCAAAAGTATATTTTAAAAAATAATTCGGTGTGCGGATGCTTGTGCTTGCCGGACCATGACCCCGATCCCTCCAATCCCAGACGCAAACTTTTTGAGACACTCCCTGCAGTCCATCAGGACCAAAACCTCACGTCATAAGAATTATTCTGGCCTCCTCAACAAGGCCCATGACCCCCACTGACACTGACTCCTTCCCCCCAACCTCTCCCATGTTACATTAACCTAAATTTTAGTCACCTGACTCTGTTTTAAACATGTTAATATCCACATTCCATGTCATATTTTTTGCACTCCTACATGAAACTCATCTAGTTCCCATCCCTTTTGTCCTTTGAGCCCCCCTACATGTGTCAAAGGAGGGCTGAGCCCCTTTGGTTAATGTCTCTTTTCTAGTATAAGCTTAACATTTAAACAACCCAACAGAGTTGACTTATACACACTTATCCTGACCAAACGAACAATAATGATTCATTATGTCAGAGTTGTGGTCTACAAAGTAGCCAACTGTTTTTAATTTAGGACAAAGAAATGTATCTTTTTAAATTGTTTTGTATGCAGACTTTTGCAAAAATTCTGATTTTAGTTAACATGTGCAAATCTAATTTTGAAAACCTCAGAGCAGACAAGGTTCTGGGGACCCCCTGTGATTTCTGGCGCCCTCCTAAGGGGGGCCCAGACCTCAGTTTGGGAACCAATGATTTAAATAACAGACACACATGTCCATGTTTTTGTCCTGTTTTTATATTTTTGTTTGCTCTTGTGTTATTGTATATTCTCTATTTATGCTGTTTAAACCGACTACTTAACTTGTCTTAATCTTTATTTATACTTTTAGTTCTATGTTTCTAAAAAAAGCCACAGCAAAATCTTACTTGGCATTAAAACCAGTTCTGATTAATATTATATAACACAGTTCAGTAGTATCCTATCTTTTGCAGTCCTGAGAATGTCCTGGTTAAATTTTCTTGGTGTATTATGCAAGCATTTGGGTCTGGCAGCTCTCACATCAGGGAGGCCCCCCTGTTCTCTGTGAAACCTCTTTCTGTTGTGAAACAGACTCGTGTTAGTGTTGCTCTCTGTTTTCTCCACAATTGCGCCGGCAGGGAGGAAGCTGTAAATGAGAAATTGATGAGAGAACATAAGTGTCCTCGTGAGTGTGATGTTCCCCATCTTGTTAATTGTCCTTTCATCACGTCGGGGAGGCGATGATTGCACACACACTGTAAATATGAGAGGGACTCTCAGCACCTCAGCCGGCTTCAGGAGGCCCTGCCCCGGCTCCCGGAAGACTTTACATTTATGTTTTGGCTACGGGTCCTGATTGAAATTGCGCGATCTTTCCAACTTTACATTGTTTATGTGCTTGTGCTACTATGTGTGCGCCCATGTTTAGGCTGAGGTGAAAGATTTCTTTATTTTCCTTCAGGCCTTGCCACAGTAGTCCTGAATACCTTCATGGCTCTTTAAATGTGACGGGTGTAAAAGCCGAACGTCAGTCAGTGAAATGTGGAAGCAGATTTTTCTCGATGCGTCGACATTCTTTATTTGGGCGTTGGTGTCATAAATCTCTGGATAGGAAACTCTGCTAAAATCCAATCTAATCTAAATTCTCGCTCCCGCACATTGATCCACTGCGAGGCACCAGGTGCTGTAGCTTTATAACAGGCGTGAAATGAGTCCTTTGCTGCGGAGGACCAGCTTGAGCTCGGGGAAAAAAGCAACAGTCATGCAATAGCCTTGATGGCAAAGGAAATATAGCACATGATTTTATTCTTGGATTTCATCCTGATCGCTACCACAAGCGCTAATTAAATGGTTATCTCAGTGCCCAGTTTCATTTTAATTCCATCATTTCCATTTGATTTGTAACACATGGTCGAGGTATTTGTTCTTTTTTCCACCAGTAAAAGGGGAGCAGCAGGAGCAAAAGTCAGTATTTACACCTTCTAATTGACAAAGTGTGTTTTCTTTGGGTAAGTGTGTCTGTCGGGGTGTCACCAAATACACCAGGCTGTTAACACGTTAGACGTTTATGAGACACGAATAAATAGAGTGTAATGTACCTGCGTCTGACAGAGGAAGTAGTTGAGTTAATGACATCTCGCTGCTGCTGCTGCAGCTCATATCGAAAATGTGTCTGAGACTCCTGCAGGTTTCCAAAGACCTGAACCAAATTGACAAATTGCCTTTTTATTGGCCCCCGTCTTGGTGAATCCAGTATTGTGTAACTCTCCTGTGGTAAACCCTGTACGTGAGTGCGGGTCAAACCCAAACTCATCCCTCTCAGTCCGTCTCACTTCATAAATCCTTCAGTTTTGCGGTGCAGGTTAGAGAATACAATAATATGTTGAGAGAGAGCGGTGCCAAGTGGTTTACGGCTGTCTGTCGTCAGTAATTTCATACACCAGATGGTGACAGGTGACAGTGAAATATGCAAGGAGTATCTCCCTTTGTTATTTTGTAGAAAACAGATGTGGATAACAACAAGAAATTAGATATATATTAATACTTTATGTAGTATGGAGCCACAATGAGTCCAATAAATCAGATAAAACTGTGCTCACTGATATTGAAGTTAATTTCAATTTCATCATGTCACTTTAAATGACCTCAACCTCATAAGATGCTAAAAAAATGCTACCATATTTAGCCTGCTAGCTAAAACAACAGCATTGCCAAAGTAATTCTAAATCAGATGCTACTACTGTAAATAAACACAGTACACTGTACTTAAACAGTGTTTTATTTAGCTTAACAAGGCTACCTGCCTCGTAAGTTATCTAGCTAAGTTGATATTGAGCACACTGGGACCCTGTCATGTAGAGCTGTGCATGCAAAAATTTCATGTTCGGTCAAAATTGAGCCAGGACTTTTTGACACCCTTTTTCCACATAAAAAATTGTGTGACATATGTAGGCTTATACAATATGCCTCCTGTCTCCTTAAAGCTAGCAAGCTCAACACATTATCCCAAATTTAGCCAGCTAGCTAGAGCAGCAACCATGCCAGAGCAGTCTGTGTACTGTTAATAGACACAGCACACAGACACGATAACTAATTATTTACTTTAATGAGGCTGTATGTTACCTGTCTAGTTGGCTAGGCTAGGCTAGATATTTAGCACATGCCAGCTCAGTAACATAGAGCTTATGAATGAAATAACTATATATTTGGGGATCATGGAGTTAAGACCACATGCTGACCTCGTGATACCTACCATATATGAAATATTGTGCCACAGAAATTATACAATATGCCCCTTGCCTCTTTAAAGCTAGCAAGCTCAACAAATGCTATCAAATTTAGCAGTTAGCTCCTCCAAGCCAGAGAAACAACAATGACAACAAAATTGAAGAGGCTGTAAATTGACACAGGAGGCCTTTCCAGACTGTAATTAAACATTTTCTTTTATTTATCTTAACAAAGCTACACATGCTACCTGCCTGGCCAGCTGACTAGCAAGAGACACATGTTGACATAAAAATTGTTATGCACAAACATTTAGGCCTATACAAAATGCACCTGCCTGTTTTAAGCTAGCAGGCTCAACAAATGCTACCAAATTTAGCCAGCTAGCTCCCATTAGCTGGGACAAGAACAATGCCAAATCCAGAAATTAACACAGCACAGACACAATTTTGAAACTACAACTACTTTATTTAGCTTAAAAAGGACCAATTATGCTCATTCCTAGCTCTATATTTTCATTCAGGGGTTTGACTGGAGTAGCTTTGAATGATTCACAGTACAGAAATATCGCTGTTCCTTAACAGCTTTACGTTGCACTGACTGTACAGGACTTGTCCTTGTTAGCTCCACTCCATAACAATAGACACAGCAGAGTGAAGTGTAGGCTACCAGGCTTCATAACTTCATTCACCGATTTTGGTGAAACTGGATTATATTTCAGGGAGGAAATATTATCTGATTTTCCCTGTGATGTCGTCCTGCTGCTCTGCCTCAACTTTTGGCAATTTATGCCACAGAGCACCAGACATGTTTTACATGTTGTTTAGCGGCTACTTTTGCCGCTAGTTGACTAGATATGTCAGAGTTTGGTCTAAGTCTTCAAGACTACTGCACCCTGAGTGCGTCTGAGCACTGTCAGAGCATGGAGAATAGAGATATGAGACACCAAATGTTAATAATTTACTGTTCAGACCACAGATGCAATAAGGATAAGAAAAACAACAGAGGGAGCCGGAGCAGAGTGTGTCTGGGACTGATTGCTGTACACAAGCACACAACTTAACAAATTTATTCACTGACTTTGGTGCAACTGGATCATATTTTATGGAGGTTTTTTTTCTGGTTTTCCCTCTGTTGTCTTCCAGCTTGTCTGTCTCAACCTCTAGTGATTTATTAAGTTTCCTACTTGCTGTTAGCAGTCAGCCACTAACTGCAAGTTAATTCCGTGCAACCGCCTCTGCCTGGACTGGGAGCTCAAAGACCAGGTAGCGCACGGCTAACTAGCAGTAGCATTAAGCTACATTAGCAACAAGCAAAGATACCTTTCCATCAGATGCTTTATATCACTGAGAGCTGAGGGGCTGCAGAACATCAGAGGGAAAACCCAAAAAAAAATTAACTCCTTCACCTGAATGCAAACATTCCTGTGCAGAGCGGACAAACGTAGTCTGAGTGAGCTATGCCTGGAGCAGATCATATAAAGAAATAGACAACGGGGTAACATAAGCTCGTCCCGTCAAGTCATCAAAGATAGAAAAAATGTTGAAAACATTGCATTTAGGCTAGTCTGAAACCTGAGCATTTTGCTCAACAGGATTACTTAAACATACATTTACCTTGTTATTTGACACTTCGGCCATTTTTAATATGAACATCTAACATTTTAACATTAAATATAAATGTCAGAAAGTGAGGAATGGCATATTAGGTCCCCTTTAACAAGGCTGAACATGCCACCCACATAGCTGTCTAACAGGCTAAGCTAATACTGAACATTTTAGGGCTCCATATTGGTCAAAATTGAGACCACACTGACTGTTTTACCATATAATTTTGCAATGTTATAATTCCATAGATGTTATCAGGCCATAGTATGATTTCAGTGAAAATAGCGAGCTAAAACCAAAGCAAAGTAGCAATTGTACTTCTGGGTAGTTACTGTATTTTATATGGCTGCAACAACTGCTCTTTGGCTCAGTGATCTGTGGGATCTGTTGCTGTATTTAGGCCGCACTTTTTGTCTGCACTTTAACTAACAGCTTACTGAAGAGGGCTATATCAAGTGAAAGCTAGCGGATTAGATACCCTTGCTGACCTTACCTAAACACCAATTGGAAGGCAGAGTAAATGTGCTTTTTTTTTGTTTTTCTTATTTCATTTGACACGTGCCATACTTAAGTCAAGATTTTGGTCAGGCTGCAGCAGTTTGGATGATTCGGAGGAAAAGAATGACGTGTGAATGCTGCTTGTATCCTAACAGAGGAGAGAAACCAAAGACAACACAGACCATTTTCCAGTGGCTCAACTCAACCTTCTAATTAACCAGACATTGAATATCCCAAGAAGTTCATCAATCAAAGACGTCAAAAACCTGAGAAAAGTTGAGCCCGTCCAAATCAAACACAGCCGAGGAATCTCCCTCAAACAGTTCATCCAGAGAGTAACTAGAATCCAAGGTGTCGTGATCATGTGGTCGCGTGTGTGTGTGTTTGAAAATCCTTCAGTGCTTCAACACAAGCTACTGCAGCTGTCTGGTGAGCAGAGAGAGGTGGAAAAAGCTGCAGATTATGTAGAGCCTCCCGTCTTTGCAGTTTCAAGTAAAGAATTGTGAAATGTCTGCTGACAAATTCGACATGTTGTTTATATTCATGTTTACTGTAGCAGGAATATTTCAGCTCATTATAGAAAGATGAGACGTTTTCCCTCTGCCAACCCACTGCTACTCTCATGCAATATCTTGTAAGCGATGGTTTTACAACCGATTGGTTTTTATACTTCCTGGCTTGCAGGGAGATCATGGGGTGAGTACAAAGACCGAGGGGGGAACTCCCCCGGCCACAAACAGGCCAAATCCAAATCAGAATTGCACTGATAAAAACCTCTTTATGACCCTGAAATCATTACAAATGACAGTGATGGATTTCTCCCAAGAAATGATATCACTCAACCTCAAAATACTTGAAGAAAAAAAAAAATCTACACCAAGTAGCTGTTTAAAAATACGCTCTAATGCATTTACAACATCCTGCACGTATTCCCACAAGCATTAATGCTGCAGACAAAACTTTCTAAAACAGATCAGATTTCTGTAAGATTGATAATAATGATATGCTGTCAAGACAAACATCCTGATGGAGGATATTTTCACTTACATGATATATTGTAGAGTGTGTACACATCCACTGGTGCCATAAAACATAATTAGAATCAATAGGATCAGTTATAGTTTGTGCATGAAGGATTATAAATTATATGAGAGAACCAATTATATGAGCCCAACTCTGAAATAAACTTTAAAAAGTTTGGCCAACATATAATCTTTAGTTGAGATAATTTACTTTTCTTCTTTAGATAAACTTGAATCTTTGAGTTTTAGAAATTATAAAAAGAAAATGTGTTTGTGAGCTGCAACCCTATTTGTCATTATTTAGGTTTGAAGTTTATCTAAAGAAGAAATGTAAATTATCTCAAAACTTGGTTTGAGTTGAGCTCAAAACTCAAAAATTCTGTTGCAGTAAGTTGCTGTGAGATTTTGAGTTTTCTCAACTTATTCGTTTTTACAGTGTGTCAATGTAAAGTGCTCTCTAATACTGTTATGAAAAAGGCAGTTTGAAATTAATTTTGTAATATAACATTTTGTGTAAATATATTTCTTAACTGGATAGTTAGAATTTAAGTGTACATGATATTTAGAATATTTGAATTACTTTACCTTGACATGTGACAGCCTTTTCCAGTGGGAAAAGTCATTATTCAGCAGAGCTCCATAATAATGATGATAGTAGTGAATCATAAAATACAGCATCATTTCAAGGTGCTTCAGTGTAAAACATGACCAGTTCCATATCAGCATGACTTTACCTGTTCACATATTACAGTGTATTACTTTTTGCAGACACTTATGTAAAATAAATCTTAATGTTTATTAATATTTACACATGAAGCTGCTTTCGGAGACGTCCTGTCATCCCCATATGCTGCGTGCTCTCGCGCTTTCACTTCTCAAACCAGGAGATCTGTCTCCATGCTTGAAAGTCTTTTCTCTTTGTTTCCTCTTGGTGACTCCGCCATCATACTGCCAACGCTTGTGCTCCTGGTGTCCCTGTTTCTTAAGGGCGATGAGAGCCGCCTTTTTGATTGGTTTATTGGACGTTCAGCCTAAACTCACCCATGAATTAATCAAGGCACTGTTGCACAGCTGATAGGTGTATCTCACTGTGCGCTGCTGGCACAAGGGGTGGCACAGGGCAGGATGACCCTCTGACCCTGGTGCAAGATGACAAAGGTGGATTTGCACATACTTTGAATAAATTAAATCTATTGTGTCTTGTGCTTTCAAATCAAGCTTTAGATCAGCATAAGATAGGGCTGAGAGTGTTTCAAATATTACTGACAGTTTCAATGTTAAATCTGCCGCTGTCACTGTAAACTGCATATGTGGCGTGCGAGAATGGAAAGGTTGCCAGCATAGAAACATTAACTAAGGAGTTTAGGGCTTAGTGAAGGGTCAGTTAAGGTTCCACCTGAAAAAAAAGTCAATATGCTCTTCTCTGAAGTGTGTTCTTTCATTTTCTTTTCATTTTCTTGGAAGCATTTCTTTGACAAAGCTCGTATAACATAGATATGTTGGGTTTTAGTGTGCCTTCCTGTTTGGCATCAAGCAGAGTATAGCATGTTGTATCGTGATGTGATGTCCCATCCTTCTTTTTTACTTTCCCTGGACTCAGACAATTATTTGTAAATGGCTGAAGGTTTATCCAAGCAGATGTTCCTAACTGCATCATTTGAGGACCAAACTGCAGACAGGTGAAAACCTGAGGCCACACACATCGAGACTCTCATCATCACAGTGAATTTGTTAGGGGTTCTCAGAGCGTCGGATGTCTGTGATGTTCCCACCTCTACTGAAGCTCTCCACCGCTCATCAGTGAACGCTTAAAATGTCAGCATACTTGGCTGATTTTAAGTGGAAATAGAGTGAGCGTTAGAGTGTGAAGAGCTCATATTTTTTAATCTCTGCAAATTGGGAAAAAAAATCCCTTCAGGAGTGAACTGCACTATGTAACCTCAACAGCATATAATTTTTTATCCTGATTTACAGCTCACGGTAGGAAAATCCCACCTTCAAGAAATCACTTAAACGTGGGAAGAATGAGAGAAAGCTGAACATGGGTGGGTGTGTGAAATACCTGAATATAGAGCACTGTGGTGAGTGTGTGGAGATGTTCTAACTGAGAGGTAAAGTGTCAGTAAATGTCTTATTCCTGTGGATTAGCCTGAGTGTTTAAACTGTCAGGAACTCATTATGAATATGACATTAGCTGTAATAATAAACAAATGAGAAAATTCTACTTTTAAGTATTATGTGTCCTAAAATTTAGCACATTGTAGTTGAAGTGCTTCATTCTTGAGGACATTACACTAGAAATATGGGTTCCAAAAGGTTTCTTCTTGAAGAGCTGAGGTTCTACTCAGAACCATTTGGTTATGAAGAACCTTTTTTGAAGAAAGTGTTCATCAAGGGTTCCATTAAAAAAAAAATTTCATCCAGAGAACCCTTTTCAAATGAAAGACGTCTTCAAGGAGTATTGAGATCCTTCAATCATCAAGGTTTGTCAAGGGTTCATTGTGCGATAACATAAAATGGTCTTCTGTAGAACCCCCTGGATGGGTTCTTGATAAATCCTGTGGAATATAATTGGGTTTAAGGTGGAACCCCTAGGTAGGTTCTTGATCAATCCGGTGGAATGTAAAAGGGTTCAAAGTAGAACTCCCAGAGTGGGTTCTTGATAAATCCAGTGGAATATAAGTGGGTTTCCAGGTGGTTTCTGGATAAAATCACTCATATATAAAAAGGTTCACAGTAGAACAGTAGTAAGCTTGTAAGCACTCTTAGAAGGTAGAAAGGTTCTGGGTACACCAACATGGAACCAGCCCAATTCCAGTTCAAGCACCAAATTTTGAACCTCTCTGAAATACAATAAATTGGATTGGAACCCCAAAACTTGGTTCCCAACTAGAAAAATGACTTCTCTAGATAGCAACAAAGTTCCAAAAATCTTGAACAGAACCAGTGAACCCCAGCTATTTTGGAGGAAAAGGGCCTTTAGGGAAGGTTCTGACCTGTTACACCATAGCAGGGTTCTCTGTAGAACTTCTCATAGAAAACCCATGGAAATGGTTCTACCAGCAATCAAAAAGGGTTCCCCTATGGGTGCAAGCTGAAGAACCCTTTATGGTTCTAATTAGCACCTTTATTTCTAAGATTGTTTAGTGCTGAACTGATTTTCAAAAGAAAAACTGTTGCTTGCTTGTTTTGTTTTTTTAAATTTGAATCACTATATGACATAAAGTTTAAATAAATAAAAGGACAAACTGAAGCAATTATCTGAGGCTTTTGGTTCTTGGTGCTACAGACGCACATCAGTCAGTAGTATAAATTAGGTTTGTTAACAAGCTCTGTATATGACTCACACATCATACTGTAGATCCGTATTAATGCTGACGTGTGTGACATTACGTACAAAAGGATTATTCATTTCATTTCAGGGAAGTCAGAAGAGGCAACAATGACTCTCGAAAACCAGATGATTCATCCTTAGGGGTTCATCCCGTGAACAATAAAATCTTTTCTAATTTTTATTGTTTCAAAAGACACAGAGCTCAGTCGGAGACACTTACTGTCAAGGGACTGATATAATAGATGGTAATACAGTTTGATTTAGCGGTAAAGGCTGTGGTGTTTGAGAGCGAAGCCTCGCTGAATCTGAGCAGCGACGAGGATTCTGCTGAGAGAGATAATTAGTAAAACACATGCATGAATATTAAATCCTTGTTAAATTATCAAAACTAAAAATATATCACAGAAGAAGGAGGTTTGGGTAGAAGCAGCTGCAGCAGCTCATGGTGTTATTGTCGGGCCACACTGGCTGAATGTACCTGTGTATAATGGCTAACTCGCTGAACCGTTGTGTACCTGTGGTTTTTTCCACACTGACAGTATTTCTGCTGCAGTGCTGCTCCCGCCAGCCCCGTCTTTCTCCAATGAGTTTGCACAAGAGTTTTGAAGAGATGAAGAGTGTTGTTAGACACTGAAACTGAAATGAAAGGTGTCATGTTGTTGATATGATGTTGATATGACGGTCAGTCACAGTTTATATTTGTCGAGAGCTGCAACCTTCACATGGAAAAATCAGGTGAGACTTCCACTTTGTAGATGAAGCGTGACTGCAGCCTCGCTGCTCATGCATCCTGTATGGCTGCTCTACCCTCTTTATATGGCTGCAGAGATAAAAACCAACAGGTTCCACCACGCATACATGTAACAAGTAGTTTGTCATAAAGAGAAATTAATTTCCAGACATAAGTAATCAATTTCAAACACTGATTCCATTCTTTTCTTATTACAGTTGGTATGTTATTATTAGAACATGTAATTTTATATTTGGTTCTATATTTTATTAGTGGAGTATTGTGTGCATTATTATTGCTCACTGTTTGAAGACTGTTCAGGCAGCCAGTGATACAAAAGAGAAACACAGATGGCTGAAGTAGAATCTTGCTTGTGTTATTCATCGATCTGTTGGTAATGTCTTGGGAGGGGTCTTCCTTCCTTGTCTTCCTTCTTCCTTCTCCCTCACTATTCCCCTTTATTAAAGGTAATTCCTGTACACCAAGCACTTTGAACTTAGTAACACAGAGTTTTCACTGTGTTACTGTGGTTTTATAGGGAGAATAAAATATCATTTTTGTACTGTTGTTGAAAGAGATTTAGCTTGGCTCCATGTGAACTAGTAGCATGATGGTCACACCATTGTTTGCATTTAAACTATACAGTATTGTCTTATTGTGTAATAACCTTGTAGCTCATTCAACCATATGAATAAGTAAAAGAGCTTAAAAATGTAAAAGATTAAGAATATACTGGGTTAAACATGTATTTCATAATTTAACATCATGTGATAGATTAGTAATAACTTGGCAAAACATAATTAAAACAATTAAATTTAAAAAAAGCTAAATAATTTACAAAGTGTTAAAAGAAAGATACATTATGCTAACTGTGGTCCTGGAATTGAGTGTGTTCATACTTTGGAAAATGTACTGTAAATTTTGTTTGCAATGTTATGTGACTGAGTACAGACGAGTGAAAGCGAGAGCTGCATGTGGTTGTTCTCCTTCACACTTCTGCCTCACTATTCATCTCTGTTTAAGGGCACAGCATGTGCTGCCTACGCCATTAGTGAGACCCGGCAGTTAGCATGAGTCTATAAGCAGCTATAGATAGTGTACACCTGCATCAGTGTGACTGGATGTTGCACAACTGTGGATGAAGCAATGATTTTCCAAACAACTTGGAGACTGCTGATGACTAGCAGCTAATGCAGTGCCTCTGCAGACTTCATTTTACGCTTAATTTATTCACTGTTCTCTAATAAAATCTCTAGTCATAATAAGACAGACTGCTCTGTTGTATATTTTACCTTTTACAATGATGTTTTTCTTACTTTTTATCTAATTCATTAAATATTTTAACTTTTTGTTTGATCTATTCCCACTTTGGTGTTGCATCTCTCTTTTATTTCATATTTTAAAGCAACTAATTGTTGGACTTGATCATGAAGATTGCATACACTCTTATTTTATTACAGATGAGAATAATTTAAAAGGTATTTTAAAAGTTCAAGTGACTTTTAGATAATTTAGCATCCATTCTGATATCTGGAAAACCTGCAGCAACATTTCGCCTCATAAACACATCTGCTGACAACTTCACTGATTTAAAGCGTCCAGTGGGAATCCTCAGGAAAAACACGCGTCTTCCAAGAAAACTTGAGTTCAGTTTCAAGTTGGTAGGCACTCTGCTACCTATTTCTCTTGGCTTCTGGCAGCAGCGTGTCAAGATTAGTCATCCGGAGTTGTCACCGCTGGCACGTCCCGACTTTTACCAAAGTGTGACATCATGCACATGGAAATTAAACCCAGCAACTATATCGGCCGTAGCCAATTAAACTCCTGAAAGCTTTGACCCAAACAGCAGTAAATATGGAATATTGGAGCACATTTTAGGTTCCGTTTTGTATGAAGTCATGTCTCTTTACAAATGGATACCTGCTGTTTATCTCACTTTAATTGTGAAACCATTTTGTAATTCTGTAAAGATTAAGAGAAAGTTTTTCTACTACATCTGTCACGTTGTTGTTTTACTTTTTTTCCTGATGATTAGGTGTGTAATCAAAGTTGAATCTACTGTAAAAGCGAGACACTTCAAGCAGAAATAAAGCAGATTAGGTGCTGGTTTTCTTGTATATTTGTATTTCACCTCAAGAGCTCAACAAATCTGACAGTGATTCATGCGTTTTCCCGGCCGAGTCAATTAGCCCGCATTAAAACTCAAAATATTTTCAAGTATACAGCACAGCACTTAATTTAGTGGTACAGTATGGGCTTGTAAATCAGCTGAATCCAGCTGGCGTGCAGTTTTACAGCAAAGTCTCAATGCTTCAACACTTTAAATGCTCTCTTATGCTTTTACTGCTCAGACCTGAAAAGAAATTACTGCACCGTAGGTAAAAATAATTAGCACACAAGGAGTTAGAAACAGACGTCCTTCACTTATCCTTCACTCTCAAACTCTGACAGTCGACTAAAGTTTCAGAGTGACTTTTTCTGATGTTTTAACCCTCGAACTTCTTTTGGCTGCGATGCCAATCAAAATGTTAAAATTCTACTGCTGCACATCATAAACTGTTTTTTATTCCTCTTTGCACTTTTGTGATTTCCACATTTTCCTTTACGAGGTGGAACTCTTTTAAGGCTGGATCCATGTTTTTTTTAAAGTTTATATCTACCTTATCTTTATATTTATAGAATTCTGTAGCTTCCCAGTAGTCCTCCTTATCTGCTCAAATCAGAACATATACATTTTGGTTGATGTTTATTTTAGTGTCAATGCAATTTTTCCAAGCTCTCCTAAAAACATGACCTGACCTACATTTCTGCACGATGAAGTTGCCTCATATAAACCACCTAGGTTGAGGGAGGGGAGGGGATCCCTGTTTTTTGCTGATAGCTGAGACAGCATTTCAAACACCTGGAAAGGAACATAAATGTGTTATTTTCAGCCTGTGATAAAGCAATATGTGTATATATATATATATATATATATTTGTGAATAATAAAATTTACCTGTGTGCTGCTGTGAGCTAGACCTCGGGGAAAGCAACAATGATTGGTCAAATTTGCAGAAGAGTTGCAGAGTTTGGTCAAACTTGCAAGGTTACGCAGACGTCATGGGGATTGGTGAACTGTTGCGATCACAACTTCCTGCAGGGACTGATAGATGAAGTCACTCTTTAACAATCAGCAGTAGTTGATGTTGTCTTTGGTGAACAGATAAACCAGTGCCAGGTGCTTCCACAAGCTAAAATCCATTGAATTAAACCAAAACGTAGACTAGATTTTACATTTAATGTTCTTCATTTGATGTACAGTGAAAGGTGGATTGATAGTATAGATACTGATGCTGTAACACCTGTCTTTTAAACTCGTATTATATACGTATTAACAAGGTAGTCTTACACTGTGACAACAAAGACCTCATAAGAAGTCTCAGTTCTGTGTTTTTTACAATATGGCATGTATTTAGATTGTGGCAGCCCAACCAACCTCTGTACTGTACCATCACATGATTCTGTACTGTGGGTCAGGAGGTAGACAGGTCATCAACTAACACTGTTTTCCTGTGAAAAGGGAGAACTATCCCTTTAATGGCTGTTCTATCAGTATGTGTGCAATTGTGTCAGCAAATGGGTGAATGTGACTAGTAGCTGTAAAGCTGCTTTAAGTATTTAATAAACTAGTAAAGCGCTGTATAAATGCAAGTCCATTTATCATAAATAAATAATGTATGTTCAGCTCTCAAGTTCTGAATGAAAAGTAAAGGCAGCATCAGTACCACTCCTGTTAGTACTTGGTACTGGGTGTAAGAAAAAAAAATGTCAGTAATTGTCTTGTCCCTTGTAAAAGGTAGCAAATGTGGCAAAATATGATAAAAGCCAAGCTTGAAAACAAGGAAATAAGTGTTATTACTGTCAAAGTGGATCACAAAAGGCTCAAGATTGTGTTACTGCATAGCCTATTTCTCGCCTAAAACGTTTTCAGAAACATATTTAAGTCTACTGTTTAGTCACAATATGATAAAGTTATTCATCAAGCCACCGTGGAGAAGGCAGAGAGGCACTCGCAGGCACGAACATGCACACGCATCCAGCTCGACTAAGCAGAGAAGAGTGAACAACAAATACTGCAGAGTGTGATTTCATTCTCTGATCAGGAAGCCATAACTACATATTATCTTTACATAGAAAATGCTGGTTTGCTGACATCTAATGAGGCTGAATGTCGTATTTAGCACCTTTAAAACACATGAAGTGCTTTCAGGCATTTAAAAATCAATGAGAAAAATTCCAAAAACTGTGCATGGGAGCTGGAGCAAATTCGTTTTCTGTGCCACACTTTGTTTTTATGGTTTGTTTCTAGATTTTCAACAGACTGCAACATGATGTACATTCATTTATGAGCAGCTCTGGTGGGATTTGAGCTCACATATTGTGCTGTTCCAATTTTATACAGTGAGCATTAAGATGACTGATCACTAAATTACAACATAAACAGGGAAATCATTTGGTTCAGTGTCTGAACTGATGCTTTATAGCACTCATACGGTATGTAACTGCTCTAAAAATGTTCTCACATGTAACTTTACACCTGAGAAATACTTAACCCCAAGAAAAACAAAACTACACATTTAGAGGTTTAACAGCCAATAAATGACTTTAGGACCATACTTCTTTCATCGGGAGCAGTTCACGTAGAACTGACACTGTTTTTCTTGCAGCTGAGCCGCAGAAAATCAACCTGATCTAATCATCAGAATATAGAATTTAGGGGGTTTCCACTGCAAAGGTCTTATAATAAAGGTGAAAAGTTGTGTAAACTTTGCTAAAAACAGTCACGCCTAGACAACACTAAATGTTTATATGCTGAGCTCTGTTAAAGACAGCCAGAGCACTGAAAAGGCTGATTGTATCCATTTTAATCTTTGGTATTTGTGCTAAATTCATGCATATTACTGTATGTTAGCCCGTCTAACAATGATGCAGCATGCAACATATTGTCTTGGAGAATACTGTGTTAAATGCATGATTGCAAAGATGTAAAGAAGACAGGGAGACTGGCTGTGAAGCCACACAACATCACAAATTCTGAAACAAAACCCAAAGTTGATGTAATTTTAAAGGGATAACACGGATTATTTGATGTGGGCTTGTATGAGGTACTTACTGAGAGTCAACCTCAGTTCAAAAAACTTTGTGACTTTGTGTAAAATGTAAATAAAAACAGAATGTAATAATTAAAAAAATATTTTAAACCTATATTTAATTGAATACAGTACAAAGACAAAATGTTCAAAATGTTTTTTGTAAATATACATTCATTCTGTATTTGATGGCTTCAACACACTTCAAAAAAGTTGGGACAGTGGCAACAAAAGCCTGGGAAAGTTGTGGAATGCTGAAAAATCACCTGTTTAGAACATTCCACAGGTAAACAGGTTAATTTAAAACAAGGACCCTGTTAAAGTCTTTATGTAAAGTTACCTAGTAGCTGCATACATGATATAACATTAATACTAAATGCTTGCATCTCAGCAAACATTGGCCGGATAGTGAAATACAGCAGGTATTTCTACATGGTAGACATGTGCATCAGAACAAATCCTCCTCCTCAAACCCCCACAGAACAAATACAGATGCAGTGGGATCTAACGAGTTTGTCTGGAGGTGAAGTTACTACAGCTAGTGAGCTAGTCTTATTTAGCTGGTCATGCTTACATTTGCCACTTATGTTAGAGCAGATGAAGACAGAGTTTAATCCATTCCCCACGCGTGTGCTCTTGTCTTTGCTGTTTTTGAGAAACTCCAAAAAAGACACCACCGCCCAGACTCATGAAATGCTGACTATTTCTGTCCTCCAGCACACCGTTTCACTGTGTAGAGAAACTTAGAAATACTGTTTGGGGCGAGGTTTAGCAAAGGTTCAGTTGATAACAGGTGACAGCATCATGATTGGGTATTAAAGGGACACTCTCAAAAGGCTTGTTCAGGCAAAGATGAGGTGAGGTGAGTTCACCTCCTTGTAAAAAACTGCTTTGGCCAGCAGTTTAAGAACAATGCTTCTCAACACAAAAGTACAGGAATTCAGTGATTTTAAAACTGTACTGACGTACAATATGTGAGTCAACTTTAAAAGCCAGCATCTGTGAACAGCGTGGCTTGGTAGTAAAAGGTACTAGTCTGACCTGCCTGCAGTCCAGACCTGTCTCCTATTGAAAATGAAACACAGAATATGACAACAGAGACCCTGGACTGCTGAGCACCTGAAGTAATTTATCAAGCAAGAATGAGAAAGAATTTCACTTTCACAACTTCAACAATTAAAAAAGGTGTTGTATCACAGTGGAAAACATGCTGCTGTGCCAACTTTTTTGGAACACATCAAATTCAGAATGAGTCTATATTTACAAAAAACAATCAAGTTTATCAGGTTGAACATTAAATATCTTGCCCTGTATTTAATTTACAATCGATTAAAAAGGATTTGCAAAACTATTTTTAAAATTGGGGTTATATTACCTACGGTAGATGGTGGTCAGCACAAGAGAAACAGAGAGGAACACAAACATGAAAGCTAAGAAATGTATTGCTTGTGTTATTGTGTGTTATTGTGTTATTGTATGTTATTGTATTAAAAGCATAGTTCAGATTCATAGAGGTCACACTGTAACACCAACAAAATAACCAATCAAGGCAGCAGTCGACCAGGAAATCCAGTGTTCTGCGCAATGAAGAACGATAATTGACTCATATCATGGAATTCCCTTATGGAAAAGGTTGTTTGACTGCAAAGTGAATAGTAAAAATATTCTAAATATAGTGTACGCTTAAAGTGACCTGTATTTAATTGGCTAAAATACCTTTTGTAGCAGCGGTACCTTACTTAGCTTCTGCACTGGTACTCCTCTCTGCTTCTTCAAACTGGGGCCATCCCAACCTCCATCTACTGTACATAATACACTGACTATTGACAAGTACCTCATACAACCCCATTTCAAATAATCTGAACTATCCCTTTAAAGCTGGACAGTTATTTATCATAAAGAACCCCACTGCGAGCTCAGGTAGTATATCACAGTTCAAGGTTCAACTTTATTTGTCCCAAAAGTAGGCGATTGCTTTTGCAGAAATGTACTCAAAAACATAAAAGATTCACAGACATAAATCTATAGATGAATATATTAAACAGGGCGTCCTGTAAAAGAGAAATACAACTTAATAGAAGACAGTAAAACAAACCTGGAAAATACAACCAAAGTGCAGTTCCTGTCAAAAAGAAGTATTTTAATTAAGCCCACTGTAGTAGTTTTATTTCAGGTCTTTACTGCAAAGGGCTGTGACAATTACATGGAGCACTTGGCCCTTATTTGTCTGAAAAACAGGAGGAGAAAAAGAAAATGGGGAGAAAATGGAGGGTAACATAACCACAGTGATTAGTATGAAACACATCTGTAGCCTTTTTAATGAGCAGGCCTAAAATAATTGCCCTGTGCATTGTTGTTTTTATACTGCCCTCCACAGCCTGCCAAGCTGCAACCGGCTGTCCAGCGTCTTAATAACCCGCACTTATTCTATACGCTCTTAATTTGAAAATAACACCATTAAAAAGGCTTGTTGGTGCGTTTAAGCCGGAGCGTTGGTGGGCTCTGGATTTTGGGCTCTGCATTAACCGAGCTGTAACTTTTCTTTAGCTCCATTCAGCAGCAGCTAATTATTGACTCCATCAAACGTCATGGAAATCACCGGCAATTATTCATCAGGCCGAGCCACGAGCGTAACGTAATCATTTACGCAGCAGAGCGTGCAGTAAATAAACACATCTGATACATGACCACACGTAGGAAACTAAATACGTCTCATTTCTGTACGATCCCAAGATAAAAATCATTTTTGTTTGCTCCACACTCTTAGAAAATAAAGTAATAACTAGAACCATAAAGGGTTACTCAGCTTGTCCTCATAGGAGAACCCTATTTGGTTCCTCATTGACCCTTTAATAAAGGTTCCACTTTGAACCCTTCTAGAGAATTCAATCTAGGGCTCAACATAAAATGTTATACATAGAACCATCTGTGAAGGTTATCATCCAGAACCTCCTATAGATGAGAGGTTCTACAGAGAACCTTTTTATGGTGTAATGTTTCCACCCAGAGCCCTCTCTGGGTTTTCTATCCAGAATGTTCTAATGTTGTTAACAAGAACCTGAGAAACTTATTATATTCCGAGGGTTTTATGTGGAGCCCACCAAGGGGTTCTGAAAGGAACCATTTTATTTTGCAAGGGTTTTATCTAGAACACACCAAGGGGGTTCTAGTGAGAACCTTTTTATATTCAAAGGGTTTTATCTAGAACACACTAAGGGGGGTTCCACCGCAAAACTTTTTATAGTCTCTCGGTTTTACCTAGAACACACTCTGGAGATTCTACGGAGAACCTTTTTATACTCCATGGATTTTATCAAGAACACACCAAGGGGGTTCTAGTGAGAACCTTTTTGTATTCTAAGGGTTTTATCTAGAACCCACCTGTGGGTTATAATGAGAAACTTTTCATATTCCAAGAGTTTTATCTAGACTCCATCTTCAGGTTCTACAAAGAACCCTTTTATATTTCAAGGGTTTTATCTAGCACCTGCCTGCAAGTTCTACCAAGAACGTTTTTATGTTTCAATGACTTTATCCAGCACTCAGCAGCGGGTTCTTTTGAGAACCTTTTCTTCCAATGGATTTATGTAGAACTCACTAAGGGTTTTATATTTCAAGGGTTTTATCTAGCACGCACATGCAGGTTTTTCTCAAAACCTTTTCATTTTCCAAGAGTTTTAGAACACACTCAGGAGGTTCTACTGAGAACCATTTTATGTTTCAAGAGTCTATCTAGAACCCAGCTGTGGGTTGTACTGAGAACTCTTTTATATTTCAATGGTTTAGGCTTCTCCTGAGAACACTTACATTTTGGAAAAACTCTGAAAGGGGTTCTTTAGATGAAAAGGGTTCTTAACGTAGCCCTTAGTCTTACAAAGAACCCTTGATAAACTCTTCAAAAAAGGGTTCTTCAGGAGCAAGTGGTTGTGGGTAGAACCTCAGCCCTTCAGGAGGAACCCTTTTGGAACCCTTGATTCTCAGAGTGTATCAAACAAAACATTTTAACATGACGTTTTGTTATGTTTTTTAAACTGCTTTTCAAACCTGCTGTACAAATAAAGTTTATCATTATTATTATTTCTTACTGGTCATCTGGGGAGTAATTAGTGTAAAGCAGTGTTTGTGTATCCCTGTGTGTGTTTCTTCAGGCCATTTCACCTAAATACACTCATTAGCCTCCTGCTGTATTTATTTTGTCATCACAGCCTTTGTTCATGAGGGACGTCTGCTGCGGAGTTCAGGACAAGCGGTCAGAAACTTGAAACTTGAGTCGCTGTCGTTATTCCTCCTCAGTCGTCACGTTGCCATGTGCGGCGAGTTTGTCTAAGTTCCCCTAATGAAACCAGGGCCTGAATGTGGGGGAGAAGAGGAGCGTGGGGGGTGGGGGGTGGGGGGTCTCTGCTGTGTTCAGGTGTGCACGCCGCTTTAAAAAGAGGATGTTACTGTATGTAGATGCCTCAGAGCAAATACCTTTCTGTCTGAAGGTCTCATTAAGGACACCAGGAGGGACCAGAGTGCAGCTCCCAATAATAAATTCAGTTAAAGCAGAAATCCAGAACATATTTGAGTCTGCTGCTGGATGTTTCACTGCTGCTCAGGGGTTTGGCTGCTGTTTTTGTAGCACAGACATCCAACCACCCAAAGCCATTCAGCTGAATGTTCACCTGTTACCTGTGCTTTAAAATAAACTACTGTACACACTGAGGAGAAATGCCAAGCCTGCAAATTCAACACAGACAGGAGCAGAAATAAGACTTAAATGCAAGACTTTCTGTAGCTTGTACCTTTTGTTAATTGTGTATTTCTTATGTATTCTTTGCATCTTACTATACATCAGTTCTCAAAGGGGTTGTCCCCTGCACATGCATTTAAAATAGAGATTATAGTGTTGATCTTAACTGTGTTTAGGTAATCCAATATATGATTTATGATCATCTGCCAGCAGCTGCATAAGATGCTGATGATCCTACCACAACCTGAAATAATACAACTTAATTCACACAAACTCTTCACTCAACTCCATGAACACATACAGTAGAGATGCAATAAAGTGATAAGCCCAAAGGAAAATAAGTTAAATATGTCATTTTAAAAATATCTTTTTATTGCCATTTTTTCAATAATGAATCAATCCAACAATTCATCTAAATCATGCTGTACATGCAGCAACAACAAATTCACAACTATTTCAGGAAAGTTTGGGTGTTATGATGCTGTAGAAATGTCTGCTTTCTCTCCAATATAATGGGTCTAAATGGCACTCAGGTTGTGGTGCATAAAAAGTCAAAAAAATACATTTGAAAAAATTGAAAATTGTCTCTTTCCAAAAACCATGACCCTGTTACTCAAGATAATCCACAGACTTTGTTGTGACTAGTTTCATGTAGGAACTACTTTCTTTCTAGTTAAAAATGAAAGTAGTTCCTACATAAAAGTGCTCACAACATGGTCATGGTCATGATTTCTGGAAAGAGACACTGGTTTTGAGTTTTTCAGATTTATTTATTTGGTGCTTTGAGCATCCCAAGGCAGGTGCCATTTAGTCCCATTACACTGGAGAGAAGGTAGTCATCTCTACGACTGATATCTCTAAAACTCTGCAACTCACACCAAAACAGTCTAGATGGATAAATAGCACTACAGGTAAAAGGGAAAATATGTATTTTTGATGTTGGGGTGAACTGCCCCTTTAAGTCTCATTCTAATAAACATCCCCAGTGGCAGACGTCGAAGTAACACAGTATACCAACCTAAATTAGTATTTTTGGGGGTACTTGTACTTTAATACATATTTTTTCAAGTCTGTAATTTTACTTAAGTATGGCTTCCACTATGTCATCTAGTCTTAAAATCATAATTTGGCACTGAGTAGGCATACAATGTGAAATGATTGTCCTTTAACCTTTTATCTGAATATTTTGTAGCCAGTAAGGCTGACTGAGCCAATGAAAACCATTACATAAAAAAAAAAAAAAAAAAAATCAAAAACAAAACTCTGCAGCCAGCACAGGCTTGGAGAGGAGACTGTGACCACAGAGCAGAACAGCACAGAAGTTGGGAGAAATTTGGACTCAAGATTTGGAGATAATGCTTTAAACCAGTTATTCCCAAAGACTGGGTCGGGACACACAGGCGGGTCACAGGAGACTTGATTTGAGTCACCAAATAAATAAAAGACTATGGAAGAAATTCAGCAAATTTAAGATATAAAATGTTTATATTGTTTTACCGATGAGATGAAAAATAGAGTCTCTTAATTCTGCCAAAATATACTTATTTTGTCTCATTTATGAAGCAGGCTAAAATGTCCAATCTTTTTTCGGAAATAAAAATGATAAGATTGCCTGTAGCCTAAATAAACTGTTTCTCATTTATGAAGCATTTAAAATGTGTATGATTTCAATAAAATGCATTAAGATAATACATGATGATACAGAAATGGCTGTAAATGTTTATTTATGCACAAATTAACTCTTTCCTAGATTTGTTGTGAGGGCCTAAATTGGGTTGTGATGGGTTGTCATTTGTAAAAAGTGGGTCCCTGCGGAAAAAAGTTTCAGAAACACTGCTTTTAACATCCACCATTAAAAAATAACTACTGCTCTGGGTAGTTTTTGAGAAGAATATCTTGTACTTTTACTTTATTATCTTAATACCAGTAGTTTCAGTTGTAGGTATTGTACTTTTAGTTGAGTATAGATTTTCCATGCTCTTTACACCATCGCCCAGTGGAGCTCTACTGCCTTGCCCAAGAGCACTTAAAAAGTAAAAGAAGAGAGGAGATCTCTGTTTTTTATTTTAGCAGCTGCTTCATGTATTGAAACAGGCACCTTCTTGACCACAAGGTCACTTCTTTTACTGTCAGTCCTCTGTGCCACATGGACAAGTACTCTACCAGAGATCTAAATGTAAATGCCTCTCTTGTTAGTTTTTGCTCGGGCCAGGCCTTTAACTGGAACTCAAGCTGTGCTCGCTCGCCATTAGGTCCTGGCAAAAGAAAAGACATAATTCAGATTATTAAGTCAGTCAGGAGGGGGCGGAGGATTGTCAGAAACACTGCAAATATTACTGGACTCTAAAATAGCCTCCTAATTGAATCTGTCAGTGTGCCCTCATCTGGCTATTACACACATTTAACTCTTTGTTCGGGGTAAAATATAGACTCCCGACGTGAACTTTAGCCAGTGAACATTTCATGTAAATGTTTGCTTTTTCACACATTGACACAAAGCCCTTCTGTTTTACATTGTACAGCACTGAAACACGGGGCATTTTATTAATCTTTTGCATTGGTGTGAAACATCTGCAGAATACTAAATAACTCTGAGTTGTTTGAACAGCACAGGTGTGGTCGACGCCTGTCAGGAGTCAGCGCTCGGTAGTCGCACTTGGAGATTTACCAAGCATGTTAAACTGTAGCCAATTTTACAGTCCTGAATTATGTGGCCCGGCTTGGAAAAATAAGGAGAAGTCAGAGGGTAAGGGTGAGGTTTGCCAACCGAATCTCCTCACAGAAGTGTAGCGTCGACTGTCCCCCTGCAGCCACTTGTGGCAGACATAACACATTACTGCTGAGGATAAACAGCAGGTTGGGAGCACTCTGTCATCCATACAGCGATGCAGAGTCTCCAGGCCAACTGTTGGGACAATGAGACGATAAAGAGGGTTCAGTTTTAGCTGCTGAAAGTTGGTGGATTGTGTTACATCGAATGTGAGAATCAGAGATCTGTGGGATTCAGTTTATCCTTCAGGATATTCTAGAGATTAATTTGAAATCCAGCCTGTGTTTATGTGATATATTTGG
Source organism: Lutjanus erythropterus (assembly GCF_056507025.1). Taxonomy (NCBI): domain Eukaryota; kingdom Metazoa; phylum Chordata; class Actinopteri; order Lutjaniformes; family Lutjanidae; genus Lutjanus; species Lutjanus erythropterus. The sequence goes on along the minus strand of NC_139321.1, from coordinate 37,682,244 downwards.
TCTTTTTATGCTTTCTGTCAAACTAGACTGTAAGTACAGTCTCTAAATGTTGTAACATGGGGAAATTTGTTTGTTATTTATTCTTTTGTAAAGTTTGATCAGGATTTGGCTGCATCAGTTATATAAATCTAGGTACTAGCAAGTTTCTTGGCCCCCTTGGGGGGACGCAGAGCCACTGCGGGGGGCGGGGGGCGGCATGGAAGACCAGGGGAGAAAAGAAGAGTGAAATAAAATTGAATGAATATGATAAGACTTTGTTGTTTCTTCTGACCTTTATTTCACTAAAATTCAGCGTTTGAATGATTTTATCAGCTCCATCGCCAAATATTGTTAAGGATTGATCGAAAATTTTGAGGTGGGGGGCTCAAATTTTTGTCAGCTTCCAAAAGGGGAGCATGCCAGAAAAAGTATAGCTGGAGGTCCTATGTACATTGCATGGGTTGCATTTTTTATTTAAATGTAACAATGCCTACATATATCATCCTCAAATAAATAAATAGAAATAAATAAACTGGGTTGAACCATTGAAACTTGAAGTGTAATTACACCCCCAAGTCTGAGTCAAATGCTATCCTCTGCAGCAATGCTGGTCAACCATGGTGAGGCCTGTTCTGAGTGGAACCTGTCCTGTTAAACCACTGTATGGTCTTGGTCACCGTGCTGCAGCTCAGTTTCAGGGTGTTGGCAGTCTTCTTATAGCCTAGGCCATTTTTATGTAGAGCAACAATTCTTTTTTTCAGATCCTCAGAGAGTTCTTTGCCATGAGGTGCCATGTTGAACTTCAAGTGACATTTTCACCCAGGGGTGTACTCACTTTTGTTGCCAGCGGTTTAGACATTAATAGCTGTGTGTTGAGTTATTTTGAGGGGACAGTAAATTTACAGTTACACAAGTTGTACACTGACTACTTGTCATTTCTTCAGTGTTGTCCCATGAAAAGATATAATTAAATATTTGTAGAAATGTGAGGGGTGTACTCACTTTTGTGAGATACTTTACATGGTAATATCACAGTCTATCACAACAACTATCACAGTCATAGCATGACCCACTGGCAACAGGAAATGACTCCTCCTAAGACATTCACCATATCCAAGTCAAATGAGGTCAGAAAAGCCTAAGACCTTTGGTAATGCTGTTTTGTGACGATCTTGATGTTTCATCAAACAGCGTTGTCCTCATGCCATGGCGAACTTTGCTGGTTTGCCATAAGACAGGAAGTAAGCCTCCTATGACAATCATCATTTCATTTACATGAAATTTTCTTTGTGGTTAAGATTCTATATATGGGAAAATTATGCAGAATTTGTGGGTGTTCTTTAGCACCACCTAGTAGAGACAGGAAGCGACTTTGAACTCCTTCTTGTGACGTCCAAAATTTGTGAAAATACAGAGCCTTTTCGACCAGAAGGCATCCAGCCATGGACGCTGCATGTGAGGGACCATCCAATGCTGCTTGCAGCTTTAATTTAAATAGCTTTTTTTTAGCTTGAGGGAAGTTCTACAAATATAAAAATCCCAATGGGTCAAAAATTCATAATACATAACTGACTTTGTTTGCAGTTTGAGGTGTCCTGTCTGGTTTTATGGGTATTTATTTTATAATGGTGGCCTATGGGGGAAAATGCTTTTTGGGCCAGTGGGGTATTCTCGCTGCAATGCTGCGAGTGGCCAGTGGAAAAAAAACTGGCAGCACGGCTGAACAGCAAAGCCGTATCTAGTTCTATAATAAGTTTGTGGCTAAGTGCTGGCTGGCTACATATATATAAATCTCATGATTGAGAGCAGTCCCAGACAGTCAACACTATCTCAGCATTAGGTTCAGGATAATTTAAAAGAGTGTGTGATGTTTTGAGCCACTTTCAACCCATGAATGCAGACTTATATCTAATATTTATTACAATATTAACACCAGCATTGATGTGTTTCATCACAGTACAGAGATATAATTTAGTTTGCAGCTCAAAAACATGTTTAAGTGTGCAGTAACGTTATTATTAAACAGCATTCTGAATGTGAGGTCAGATATGTCGACTAAACAGTCATATATTAACACAGTGGTTCCTAAACTTTTCCTGGCTTGCCCCCCTTCAGAAGCCAAAAAAAGTTCAGCGTGGGTGGGTGTAAGCATTCAGTAACATCTAAGGTCTATGACAGAGCTTTTTTTGTGTGGTGCAACCTGTTTTAATTAGGCTAAGTGATGTGTAAATCTCACTTACACTCATGTTAGGCTGCGTTTGAACTTCAGTTCCAGATGTGTCTAACTTGCTAGGATCATCAGCACCGCAAGAACAGGACTAACAGACAAATTGTCCTGTAACCACTTTATTTATTTCTCTGGACATCCTCATTATTTATTTTTAGGTTTTGGTGGAAACTTTGAACACCACGATCAAGAACCGCTGCTCTTTATATCATCTCCCCTGCAAATTACATTTGATTTAGATTCAACCAAAACAGATGTGACTCCCGCTTTATCTGCGCTGAGCTTTGACCAGATTTATGGAGCAGAACCTACAAGTTGGAGGACGTGAACTTTGAGCGCAATCTGTTTTTCTGACACATTTTATCCAAATAAATCCAGCCTGACATCAAACAGCTTTACATCAAACAATCATGACTTGCATGACGTTTCACAGCCGCAGATGCTTGGCATTTACAGGAAATTGTCACAATAGAGGGGCACTGACTCAAAGCACAGCTTTATCCTCTCCTGCCCTCCCCTCCAATGATGCATTCATGGACTCCAACATTGCGTTTCACCTTCAACCCCAATTGAAGCTAGTTAAGTCTGATTGAGCAACCAGGAAACAACGGTGCCTGGGAAATCTACTGGTTTCAGCAAGTTGGAAAAAGAAATTAGGATTAAGCGGCAGTGAAGAGGAGTGAGAGTAAATAACGTCAAATTGGAAGCAGAGTCTCCTGAGATTTTGGAACATCTGCTGGGGTGTCAGCTTGCTTTAGTTCTCGTTAGGACTGCATTTTACCTCATGTGGCGGCTGCCAAATGCCCTTCTGCTCCCTCCAGGCACTGTCCACTGTTTTACAAACAACCTGAGAGCTGGGGCCAAGACTTAATGTGCTCAAACTCACCTTAAACTCAACCTTCGCTGTCCCCAAATGCACTTTTCAGTTCCCACAGAGCTGGTCTCACTTAGGGGACTGATGGCGAGGAGGACGTCTGTGTCGCTGCAATTTGTGCATTCAGTTTGGTCAGATTAAATGCTCAGATAATCTGTTTTCCCACAGGAAAGCTGCTGCTCTGTACTTGTACACGTAGTGATAACCTCTCTGTATTCAGGCTTGGGGAGTAATGGATAGTGTGGAACAGAGTTGTAGTTAGAATATAATAGAAAAGGTAACTATTAAATCACAGTTACAGAAAAAAGACATAAACATATCTGCCACTAGAGGTCGATCTCACATTAAAACAATAACAAAAGACCTTAAACCACCTTAAGTTTCAAACTTACATTTGTCTTCTAAGAAAAATATTTCCCAAAGGGGTTCACTTATGTGTGTTTGGCTGTCTCCTTGCCGAAGTGTTTAGGCCAAAACACACTAAAGCCGATGCTCACAGAGTACACTCATTGTTCTAAATGGCAGAACAAGCCCTGAAAGCATCTTGACACGTGTCAAACTGTCTTGACACTCCCACTCCAAACTTGTTTCAGTTTTGGAGCATCAAATGAGGACCAGAGCTTTTTTTTTGTCCTGCCGCAGCAGTATGTGTTTGAGGAGACAGATGTGTTGACATGATATAAAAACTTTTTATGTGTCTGATTTCTTTACTCCAAGACCAATTTTTGCACTTTTAAATAAATGAATCATAACTACACTGAGTGAGAAAAAGGCGGCAAAGAGGAGGGAGGAATGGGGAGCGTGCCTGTGAAGAGCCAACTGATATAAAAACTTTTTTTGATCAAGATTCTTGATGTTATTGTATAGTTCTGTGGTTTATACACCGCAGACTAAAATATCTCCCAGTAACAAACAGCAAACAGACAAACACTTGTGTGTCACTGCACTGCAGTATTATAAATCATGATTGTGTCCACACATTGTCTCTTTCTCTTCATCTCTGCGATGTATGTCAGTGTTCAGTTTGCTGTCTGCTGTCATCTAAAACGTCCTCACTGATGTTAATTATCAGAGTGAAACTGATGTAAATTATTCTGGCAGCCGAATACAAAAACATGACTATTGTGTACCGTTTAGTCATGATATCGACTGACCTGAAGAAAGACGAGGATTTTTCCTCCCAGATGACAATATTTTATTAAAGAAATACTATTAAAAATATAAATACTAAAGAAATAAGTAGATGCATACAAATAGCAACCTTTTCCTAAAGTACTGCTGGCTCTGTGGTGTTGGATTTTTAAGTCTGAAGCCTGTGGTGTGCCGTAGAAGCTTTATTTGACGAGCGTCGATTGACACGCATCAAATAAAGCTTTTAGTGCATTTTAGCCTTAAGGTTTCAACGGTCATCCCAGTTACCATGGTTATGTTTCCCTCAGTATTTTTTAATGTTTCTAGACATTCGCTGCGTCTGAAATCACATACTATACATTACATACACAAAATGTGTACTATCGTTCAACATACTTTTGTGTAAATAAACAGTATCTTTTCAGACGCACTGCTCAGTGCATAAAAGGTCACTTCCTGAAAGCCTCCTCGCCAGTTGGAGACACATAACCACAGCAACCTGTGACAACCGTGAACTAATTAAAAAAAAGATATATATTACACCTCACAGAGTGAACTTACTTACATTTAAAACTGAAGTGTTATTGGAATTATACAGAGCTGCCGTGATTGCTGGCTGCCTTTCTCTGTTATGTTGTTGCTGCTTTCGTAACTATTGCATTGCATTGTGGGATATATTTCCTGGCGTAGCGTCGAGTACTTGCGTACTGTAATAAATCCTTGGAAACAGTATGCACCCGAGGTTTGGACATACTGAAACATCTCATATACTGTTTAAGCATGCTAAATAGCATGTTAGCATTGAATTTCAGACATGGACATTAATCAGTTGTTAGCTAGCATGGTTAACATAGTTAGTTAGCCTGTGTTAGCTAGCTTCTCTCAAATGGACAATAAAGAGAAACAAAAAGAAAAAGAGGGTGAGAACGTTGCTGTCCTTGAAGAATAAAGCAAGCACAACAACACAATCCAAAGCAAATTTAACCAGCAGCCAAAACAAATACACACAAGCAGATGTGACATGAAGTAACTGACAAACTCAATGTGAAAAATCTGCTGTAAAAACAAACTGTAGATGAAGTCATTAAGAAATATGAAAACATCACTGTGACAGAGAGAAAGAAGAGAGCCAAACATCGAGAAAATCTGGTGAGTTTCAATAAAAGTTCATGTTGAAGTGTGAGACAGTTGTGTTAACGTTTGGCTAGCCAACTACAAAGCTGCTAGTGCTAACTGACAGTCAGATACTCTCTAACAAGTTGCACATCATTCATAATTTTTCCTGTTCTGAAAACTGTCTCGTGTCTCCTCCTCCTCTTCAGTCACCATAAATTCAGCCATTGTCTTACGATCCACAAATTATTTCACTTTAGAGGGACTGTTAAGGGTTCCTTAAAATTTTCTGAGCAAAATGGTCACTAAGGACCTTACAGCTACACATAAAGGAATACTTAACTAAGGGCAAACACACAGAGATTAAAGAGTTTTCCCTTACAACATCCTAAGTGAATTATGATTTTATGCAGCTCGTTTTTTCCAAAATCATTCTTGAATGAAAATTTAAAGGAAACTTTAGTTGAAGTGGTTTTATGCAACCAGACACTTGTTTGTTGATATCTGAAGTACTGTAGCATGGGATTATGGGAATATGGGAGAACAAACGCCATTGCAGATGAAACTCTGTGAAATGACTCAGGCAGAAATAATGTCCACTGACTTCCTTCCTCACTCTGATGTATTGTTACATATTATAGCTCTCATGTAAAGAACAACATCACTCTGGTCTCGGGTGAATCACAGCTAATCATACAGCTGCCAATTCATGATCATGGCCTCTAGTGAAAAAAAAATCTTCTCTGGGTGGAAATTTCACTATTAATTTGTCTTTGAATCAGAAAATGGAACAAGATCACACAGTGCAGTGAAGTTATGTCTTCCAGCTGTGAAAATGCTGTCATCATCTGAGGACTCAACATTAATATAAAGAAACATTTACAGGTCTGACCAACCACTAACATTAGCTACTAGGGATGTAATGATACATAAACTCAGGGTGCGATTACACTACGATTAAAAGCCCATGATGTGATATTTATAAGGGTATTAAAAAAACAAAGAAAAATGAGGACATGAAAAAATGTTCTTAAATATTTAAACTGGTGATGTTTACAGCATTTTTTGTTCATATTTTAATGATTTTTTTTTTTTTTTTATGTTTGTACTTTTCATCTTAAATAAAATAAAACAATATAAAAGTAGCAGCAGTGACCTGACCATGTTTGAATTATGTATGTTCAACTGCAAAGCAAATATCATGCAACAGTCAGCAGTACAATGTACTTTGTAAAGTTATTCACACTTTAAACTCAACTCAAATTTTAAGCAAATTGCCCTTAATTTATTCTTATTACTTATTATTTAAATGTGTCTATATATAACATATAAAATATACCAGCAAATATAAAATATTGCATTAGATGAAACAATTTACCTTAAAGCTGCTTAAAGAAACTTTTATATTTTGTTGATGTTGGAGGCCCTTGTGGACACAAGTGGTACTGTTTCTGCAGTAATGACCACCAAACATATCATCAACAGAAAATCTAATTTTAATTGTGACTACTTTGGCAGTGAAAATGAAAATAAACACAGGCTGGTTTCATCTGACTTTAAGGAGAATCTGACCTGGTTGTAGATATTAACTCTTTCCCCACCAGTGTTTTTAATAAAGTTGCCTGCCAGTGCCAGCATTTTTGACAAAATTCACTTCATTTTCAACAGAATATTCAGTTCTCTGAATATGTTAACATGGAATACATCAAAAGAAAGAACAGATCTGATAGTTTCAGATACATAAAGTGTTTTGATCAGGCTTCATTGATTCTTTTTTATAAGCACTTGAATGTTGGTTGGTTGCAACAAAAAAATCCACTTTTCAGACAAAAAACAGAAAATGGCAGTTTTGTGAATGAGACATTTTTAAGCAGAATATTGACTTTACATTTTTATTTTGTTTTTTGTTTTTTTATCACTTTATATTACATGTCACCAGTGTGGCCAAAATTAGGCGTGTGTGTCCCTCGCCCCCCTCCCAAAACACTGTCCAAGAGGAAGGGGGTTGGAGTGCTTTCTGACCTGGATGTGACTCTCAGGGGCTGCGGTGTGAGGAGCCTCGCTGTGTCCCGGCTGCTTTGGATGTACGGAGACTGGAGCGCATGCAGCCCCGCTCTGTGCCCAGATCATGGTGCTCTCTGCCCCGTAATTACCGATGTTTTCATGTTTCATGAGTTACAATTTTTTTTGTCAGATGATCCATCACAGCGCCCCCTACAGCCTGGCAGTGAAACAACAATTGACAAGATATCTTGTCATGAGCAGGGAAGGAGTTAAGAGCAACTGTTCAGAAATAGCCAGTCTTCTCGCTGGTGGTCTTGTTAACTTATGTAGGTCATATTGAGGCATCAGTAATATTGAAACTAATTTATAACCAATTAAAAACTCCTTGTAGTAGCTTAAATATTATGATACTTAAGATTAGGATACTAACTACCTTTTTGTAGAATCAGTATCCATTTTTAAAGTTACCCTCCTAACCCTGTTTTTATTTCTCCCATGAAATATGGACAATGAAAGCTACATCTTGCTCGCAGATATTAAAGAAGATAGATCATGTCAGACGTCAAAGCAGCGTCCAAGTATCAGCTCAGTCAACCTGTTTGTAGTGAAGATCTCTTGAAAAAACACACTTCCTAACATGTCATGACGTGTTCGTGATGTGTCCGTCCTCCTCTTTTTTCACACCGGAGGAAGAAAGGTAAAAGCATCCAAGTTTGGGTTGTCACATTAATGACACGATCGCCTCTGACGGTCAAATTACATTTGACAGTGAACTTCCGAGGCACAGATGTATCGGCGCGGGCCCAAGCAGACGCCGGCCCCGGTGCCAGACGACTGAGCAATCATTTGGAAAACACTGGCAACACCCGGTGTTTTCATTTTCAGCTCACTTTTTAACCTCTTCGCAAACTTCCAGAGAATCTCTCGGCTTTTTTTTTTTGTTTTTGCATGACCGAGCCCCAAAAGTACAAATCTGCCTGCACGAGCGCCGTCGACGTGTTTAGACTCTGCTGCTGTGCTACTGTCCGCGGGATTTGGAAATTACAGCACGAGCTCAATGAGAGCAGCCAGCGTGGGGGTTAAGGCGAGGTTATCCCTCACTGCCGTCCAAAATGGCTCCCATGAGAGTTGACCTCTCTGTGTCCTGACCTTACGGCGCTAAAGCCATAATCTCTGTTTGCTCACGTTTTCTTTCTAACTCCTACTGTCTCCATATTTCCCCGTCCGTCCCCTCCTCTATTTACTCTTTACATCACTTAGTTTTATTTTCTCTCCCTCTTTCTTCTCACTCCTCCTCCCTGTTTTCTCCCCTCTCCTTCTTCTCTGCTTGCACTTTTTCTCTGTGTGTCTCCCTCAGCTATGCGGCCGTGCTGCCAGGGCTGACTCTTTTGATTTGAGTGCAGTACATGTGGTTGAAATCTGAGGCCTGCTGCACTGCCAAGCCACAGGCCCCGTAATGGAGCACTGGCGCAGGAGAATAAGCCATTGTTCTGGGTGCAGTCGGCGGATGGATAGATGGAGGGAGAGAAGGAGGGAGGGAGCTCTAACTGAGTTAAAAAAGAAAAAAAAAAGTTGACTCTTGCTGAACACAGCCCCTGGGGTCAAAGGGGAGCCCCATAATCTCGCTGTAAATCCTACTCTGGGTAGCAGGGGAGGAGGAGCCGCCTGGGAGTCATTTGCGGACACGGGATGCGGAGAAAACTGTCCAGTGTTGGTTTCCTGGACTGTCTGACTGCATACTGAAGTAACATAAACAACAAAGTGACAGTCTCTCACCCCCTGTTAAAGCATCACGATCATTTATTTAATGCTCGCACCACCTCCAGTGTTGATTTATATGCAATTTCTTTTTAACTAGTAGGTTATAGTTAATGCATTCTGACATAATATTAATTAGATTAAAACTTGTTTAAGTGTGACACTCATTTGTTGCCACTTTCACTCTGCATCCTCTTAAAGGGACAGTTCACCACAAAATCAAAAGTATGTATTTTTCCCTTGGCTTGTAGGTTTTTTTCTCTTTTTTTTTGATGTGAGTTGCAGTAATTTGTAGATATCGCCCATAGAGATGTCTGTCTTCTCTCCAGTATAATAGGACCAAATGGCACTCAGCTTGTGGTGCTCAAAGCACCAAAAAATACATTTGAAAAATGTAACAGCAGTGTCTCTTTCCAAAAATCATGACCCAGTTACTTAAGATAATCCACAGACCTTGTTGTGAGCAGTTTTATGGAGGAACTACTTTCTGTCTGCGGTAGAATCTACTGGAACCAGTTTCACTGTAAAACCAAATGCTCAAATTAATTATTTGCAGTAAGCAGAGAAAGTTTAACTTTTGTTTAGAGGTTCTGCTAACTTAATGTGTTTATTAAAGTCATAATTTTTGATTAATGAGGGAAACTGTACCTAAAAAGGTCCCTAAAAGACAAATATTTTAAAAAACTATTTTATTTGTTAATATTTTATTACTAGTTTATTGAAATTTAATGTGTTTTTATACTTATATTTTTTTCAGTTTTGTAAACTTATTGTAGTGAGAAGGGATCATGAAAATTCTGATTTGCAGGTATTGAAAATATTGGAGTACATCTAACACAAATAAATATTTAAGCTCAGATAACCTAAGACTTTTGAGTTTATGAACTCAAGATTTTTTTTTTTTTAGTACTCCTGACTTATTTGTTTTTTACAGTGCATTAAGAAAAATGCACAAAATTTGCATCCCTACTTTACAGTAAATATTTAAAGCTGCACAGACACCCTGTTGCACAAACTGCAACAGTATTTTGACATTTTTGATTTGACATGAGCAGTGCTCCAAATTTTTAAAAAATGAACAATGAAATCTAAATGTAGTCATTTTTGATAAGAATCATTCTTTGTGACTGTGACACAGACTGAGACAATTTACAGTTGCTCTCTAGTAGACAATTAAGCTCAAGCATATGTTTGGCATTTCTGTGTGTTTGATTCATTCTGCCTGACAGATATATCAGTCAGCCAGGGATTTCAACATGACTGATGGCTCAAATCACTGTGTGTCACGTAAGAGTGACTCACTTGTAGTCACGACCCCACAGAGCTCTTCAGAGCGTTTTAGCTTCTTTCAGCTTTTTATTTTTTTGTTTTTCCATCTGCAGCTTTACTGTTTTGGCTCACCTTCACTGCCCCCATCAGTCTTATTTTTGTCTGGAACATTCATCTTTTATCCACACACACAAAAAACCCCTGATAACCCCACTGTTAGCTACCCGCTCGGCACCAAACAGCCAACAGAGTTGGCGACTAGCAGGTAAACATGATGGAGCAACTAATTTGAACAATTTGTCTTCTCAAGAGTTCATGAAGGCCAAACAGAGGTAACATGAGAATATAATAGGGCTGAACAATAAGCAAAAAAGTCATATTGCAATTATTTTGACAGATATTGCCAGTGGGAATGGTAAGTTTTACATTTCATTTGCACAGACAAAAAATATAAAGTGAGGATAATGTGTTTTTTTTGTAGTTGTTGTTGGGTTCTGTACCAAACAAACATGTTCCTTTGTGTCTGGAGAAAATGATTTGTTGGCCGGAGCATCTCAACATTTCACCTTTATCAAAAATAATTACACCTCCTGTGATTTGGATAATGCACTTGGTCATATTGCATATTGCTTCTTGTGGAGTTTTGCCCCCCAGTGGCCAAAACACAGATTAATAGAAGGCTGCGTAATTTAATCTACAATTAACTACTAATTAGCTGTCAAATAAATGTAGTAGAGTAACAAGTAAGATGTTTCCCTCAGTAGTGTAGATGTTTAAAGTAGTTTTTAACGGCACTACTTTAGTAAAAGAACCTTAAAACTTATCTTTAAAAGCCAGCACCTGTGATAGTATGGGGGTGTGTTAGTGCCCATGGCATCATGGGTAACTTTCACTGTAAAGGCACCATTAAACTGTCCCTCTGGGATTTTGTGGGCCTTTATTGGGATTGTTGCAGCCTGAAATGCCTGATTTCACAGCAGCTTTTCTAAAAAACTGTGATGCATGTTTCCATGCTGTAAGACATTTTTTGCAAAGACATTACGGGACCAAGAAAAAATTGCAAAAGAAAGTTGTGATTTGAAAAAAAAAACAAAAAAACAACTTCTTCCAGAGAGAACAAAACCACACTCAGTTCTGATTGTTCTAACTAACCTTACCAGAGATGTTCAGAATTACAGAAATTATAAAAATCTACTTTATATGTAAATGAAGTGCACCAGAGGGGTATTCCACAAAGAAATACAATTTCTTTTGAGCTCAAACTCAAAAACACAAAATGATAAAGTAAAAGTGCACAGAGCATTGATAAATGTCAATAACAATGACAAGTGTGTTCTTTGCAGTGCCCATGACAAAATAAAAAAATCTATAAATGCATCATTAAACATGGATGGTTGAATATGCGTGAATTGTCACAATTGCATCCTCGCGACTTCCTGGAGGGACTTTCATTAATGCTGAAAGGTAGAAACGTGTTTTCAAACAACATGTGCTAGAACAAAGGAAACACTTTGCACATCTATTAGATAAGACAGGTGCCCTGGAGAGAAAAAGTTGCAAAAGGACACCCACACACTGTCTAACTTGCAGTGTATCATTTATTTGTTTCAGTACTAGACCTTCATCAGGCAAAACCACTAAAAGCCTGATCAAATGATATATTGCAAGTTTGACAGCGTGCGGGAGTCCTTTTGCAAAACAACATGCTGCCATCCAGTCGACGTCTTTTTCAGAAATGTTCCTGCTTATTTCAGCGAGACGATGCCAAGACACTCTATGAACGTGTTAGAACACTTACAGGCATCAAATTCAGCATGAGAGTATATGAAGTATTTTGACTTTGCACTGTATTCAACTGGTCAAAAAGTCTTTGCACTCTGTTTTTACTTATCTTTGCACAACACCCCAACTTATTTTGGATGGGGGTTTGTACATGCAAGTATGTGTCACTCTGATTATTTGCTTACAGTCATTGTTTTGACTTTTTCGATGGTTTAATTTGAATGATTGTTGTTTATAAGAATACGTACCAGGAGGACAATCTACTGAGCCTGATGATGGGCTGTCATGAAACAGTCATTTCACATACATGTGGATTTAATTTATCCCCTTGTACTGTACAAACCACAACCAGGATGCAGGGGTCTATAGCCTGACGACTTTCAACTTAATTAAAATGTGTTTATGACTGAGGGGAATGGTGAGTGTGCAAATTCTTCCTGATTAGTCACAGCAGCTGCAGTCTACACAATCCCCCTCCACTAATAAACCTTCCCTCCCCTATGGATTTGAATACTTTAAGGGTTAAATTTTGTCTGGCGAAAACTTTTGTTTACCTCACTGTATGCAGCCAGATCATTAAAATAAGTACAATGGATCAAATGACCCTTGCTCATTAAAATTTATGGTGAAATGAGATGGGAGTGCTGGAAAGTTGAAGCGGTGTCATCTTGAATCATGCGAGCTGCCAGCCTGCTGGGACTCTTGGTGCCATAAGGTCCTGAGGTTTCCTTCTTTCAGTTTTCCCATCAAATCGTTTCACAACAGGGCCTGTGCATCAAGTCAGCGCACACTCCATCAAATACCACCATTGTTTTTACTCAGAAAGCTGTAAAACAGGGATAGTCTAAGAGCTGATGTCAGGGGCAAAACCTAATGCGGCGATGCCCTCTCGATATGATCTGACTTTTACGACGGGGTGTGAAGCCGTAACTTTTCTCTCACAGACGGTATGTCGGGAGGCGTCGGATGTAGGTGACGACAAACCACCATGAAGTCGGGTCTCGGTGCCCAATCAAATTGCCACAGAGCTGCGTTTAATGTTCTCTCATTGAGTGTAAATGTTCATGGGTAGTCACCCTGTCTAACAGCGGTGCCACAGAATACTGTATGTATTTGTTTAGCAGGATTTCTCCTTGGAAACTCAGGTCAGAGAGTCTCGTGCTGCTCGAAAAAAGCAGGAATTTCAAAGTGACTGTTGCGCGCGGCGATGAATATTTAAAGAATAGTTTTTCTCTTCCTCTTTGTCAACAGCCTGTGCTGTTAAATATTTCCCCATGCAGAGACTGCATGAGCACAAATCCTGGGCCCCATTTCCCAAAAGCGTTTTAAGGCTAAGATGATAATAAAATCCATTTTATGAACTTTCTTCAGCCTAAAGGGATAGTTTGGTGTTTCAAGTGGGGTTGTATGAGGTACTCATCAGTAGTAAGTGTATTACCTACAGTAAACTGTGGTTGACACCCCCAGTTTGGAGAAGCAGAAAATATATTTTAGAATGCTTTAGATAAAAATATAATCTGCATCGGTATAAATATATATCAGTATATTTAGCATATTTTTCACTGCTTTATCTTGCCATCAGACAGCCTTTTCCTTTGGGAAACTGACAAGCCAGATCTCACTCTCTCCGATCCAACCACACTCATTAACATCATTGACAATTTTACCTGAAGGTTACCTGAGGTTTAACCTAATTTTAAAATATTAAAGGGACAGTTCGGGTTCTCTAAAGTTGTGTTGTATGAGGTACTTATCCATAGTTGGTGTATTACCTACGGAGGAAGGTAGTGAACACAACCCCAGTTTGGAGAAGCAGCAGGAGTACCAGTGTAGGAAGCTAAGCAGTGTACTGTTTTGGACAGGGTCAGCAATAAAATGTGTTTTAGCCACCTAGAAAACATGGCCTTTTCCTATGGGAAAACACCATTATATAAACCAAATAACACTCCCTGCAAACCAACAAAACTCCATTGACAAATTCAGAATTTTCTTTGTTATTTTGTGTTATTGTGTGACTTCCTCAAATGCAAACCTACCTTAAAACACAGAAGTTGCACAGTTACCAAAATAAACTAACTGATCTAAGCAGTGGAAGATAAGCAACCTTTTTTTTTGCCAAAGAGGCCTGGTTGGTTTGGAGTGAGCAATATTTAGCTTATGTAATGGTGGTTTCCTATCAGAGAAGGCTGTCTGACAACAAATTTCCCCAAATATTAAAAGGGATGGTTCTGATTTTCTGTAGTGGTGTTTGTACAAGTTACTTATCCATAGTTAGTGTATTGCCTACAGTAGATGTCATCAACACACCCTCAGTTTCTGGGAAACATAGAAGACTACCAGTGTAGGAAGCTACACAATGTACTGCTTTAGACAGGGTCAGCAGCAAAATGTATTTGAGCCACTTACAGAAAGGCCTACCTAAAAGAAATCAATATCAGTGTAAGTAACTATACCCTATACTTACTTATAGCCAAATGTCACTCTCTCCAAAAGTTTTTGGTCTACCCCTGCCTCGATCTGTTAGTTTGTCTGTGTTACTGTGTGACCTTTAAAAACACACCGTTACACATTGAGACAAACTAACTCACTGATTCTGAAACTCCTGTGTTTTGCAAGATCAAATTACCGTAATTTGCCAATTGAGTCAGTGGAGTTTCCTGTCAGGAGAGGCTGTCTGACAGCAAGGTAAAGCACTGACAATACTGTATTCTAAATATAGTATACAATTAAACTGATACTGATTTTTTAAGTAGCTAAAATACTTTTTGTTGTTGACCCTGTCTACAGCAGTTCATTGCTTAGCTTCTTACACTAGTTCTCCTGCTGCTTCTTCAGACTGGGCGTGTGCTGACCGCCATCTACTGCCTCATACAACCCTATTTCAAAAGATCTGAACTATCCTTTTAAGACATGTCTTGCAAAAGCTCCTAGAAGCATGTGTAGATTAAAAGGTGCATAATCAAAGTGTCATGAGAATTTCCAGAGCATGTGGGAAGAACTGAACACTATGTTTTCATTGAAGTTTTTATTTTTCCTGTATATTTATTGCATCTATACCTCTTTTATCATGACGACTGGCTCTCTCTGTTCAGTGATGTTTAGTGTTACTGTAAATGAGTAGGAATGGAAATTAGAAAATAAAACGTAACAGACGAACAAAAAAAAAAAAAAAAAAACACACACATTTATGGAATCATTTTTGATTTGCGCCAAACTGGCCATGTGTTGTGTATCCACGGACTGATCCATGAGCCAACCTCCTCTTCTTCTTCTCTTGTCAGGCTGCCATCGTCCAGACAGGAGTAATCACAGTAATTACTGCAGCACTTTGATGGAGACAGGAGTAGGCTTCTGGATTTCTTATTCTTATTTATTTATTTGTTGAGTCACAGTGAAGGGTCTTTACTGACAGCTGATATTATTAATCTCATCTGGCTGAGATGTCACTTTACATATATTTTACTTTCCTTAAAGGTGCGTCTGCCATTTGATTTTATGGGTGTAACTATGACAGAATTGATGACGTGCACTTTTATAAAGTGTTGCTGCTTGAATTCAGGTTCAATTTGTACTTTAAAGGGCAGTGCCTGTTTCAAGTGGACAATAAGTTGATAAAAGTTCCTCAAACTTATTTCCAAGAGTTGAAAGCTGCTGACTTTTTCATACCAAATGACTCCAAGTATAAAACATTTAATATGCTTCATGATTTATGTAGTTTTAGTCACGCTGACAGCACAACTCTGTGGATTCCAATCGATCCACCGCTTTGGTCCAAACTGAAATATCTCAACAACTGTTTGATGGATTACAATGAAATTTCTTTCAGACAGTCATGTCTCCCACAGGATGAACTGCAATCATTTTTATCATTCTCTGACTTTTCATTTAGCACAATCATGGGGTCAGAATTTTGGTTTGTCCAGAGCTGTGGTTTATGACTAAAATACCTGCAAAACAAGTGACATTCCCATCAGCCTCAGCTTTGCTTTGTGTTTAGTGCTAATCAGCAGATGTTTGCATAGATAGGAGTAGTCTGACTCACCAGATGTACTTTGAAATCTGCATTTTCAGGGTCCCTGAGAAACAACAGCAGCCTCTGAGACAGCAAGCTGCACACTGAACACGGCAAATCAGCACCTGGAATACTGATGTTACAAATGTAAATAAGCTAGCAGCTGTTATCAGTGACATCTGGTCACTGCAATAATATATATGTAAAGTAAATTATTCAGACAGTTTTATTATGTTGGATATTACATGTGGCTTGGATTACATATCGTATATCTCTTGGAAGTTAATGATCCCCGATCTGATCTCTTGCCATCTATTTGTTTGATCTGTTTTATGACCAACCTGAGGTTCACAGTGATTACCATAGTTCTTTTCAATATGTTTTTTAGATGATAGTTTTGAAATTAGGGCTGTGAATGATTAGTCATTAATAAATGAATCGAATTAAACTTTTTTCTCCTGATTTAGTTTAGTCTGCCTTGTTAAATGACCGTAATTGCGCTCCATTTGACATCGTTCTGAGCAATTTGTTGAAGAAGGACAGGCGGACAAGAGCAGTTGCTTCATCCGAGGTGTCTGTAAATGCATCAGGATGTCAAATGATGATGATGATGTGATTGACTTAGAGGAGTCACAGCGTTTTTACTTACCTGGCACCCTTAATTGGGGTTAATGAGGAAAACCTTATGTGTACCACCAGACATACAATGGAGTAAAAGTTTATTAAATTGTATATTTCTGAGTGTGACCTTCTTTTCTTTACATGCATACATCTAGGATGATGCACCAGTCGATCAGAGTGCAGAGACGACCCCACGAGTTTGGAGCAAAGGGCTTTTAAAGCAATGGACCTTTGTTTTCAAGATAACAGGCTGTCAGACAAACGGGCTTTCAGTCCACTGGGACATTTTTCGGACTTTCAGAATAATGATCCGTCTGGACAAAAGCATGGCAGCAGCCTTAGAGGGCTGCTAGCATGGCTGAGACTCATAGTATTGTCCTCTTTGTCATGTTTTTGGCTGTTATAACACTTGGCGTTGGTCTTGGCTCATGTGTTTGTGCCTGACCTTTACAGGCCGAGACATTTTGTTGATTCTTCCACTGAGCGCCGTGGCCGAGGGCTAGAGTAACACACAGCGAGAGGCTCAATATCCATGTTGTCATAGCGAATAGAAGATAAACGGCCTGTTACAGCGAGCTGCAGAGCTTTCAGCAGCTCCTCTTTACTTGGTCTGAACATCAGAGGATAAAGCAGCCACTGTCTGAAAGGGCAGCTGTTTCCTACCTCTCTGCATTTCTGTGGAAGGTGATGTATGAGCCGGGCGGGAGGAGAAACGGAGAGGTCCTCCAAGAGTTAAAGGCATTAGGTCACAGGAGCCTGCTACCACTGGCGCTCCTGGCCCTGTTATCCCCTGCCACTGTACAACAAGCCCGACATGTGTGAAGGATTACAGCAATAGCAGATAATCAATAAAATTCACGACACATTTGATGTGATGGATGCCTCCTCGCTGCCCTCTGCGCTCACATCATCATTAGTAGTCGGGCTGACTGAGGCGATCCATCCTGATCAACAGTGAAGGTGTCAGACGCGGCTATAAAAGTCGTTGTAGCCAAAGTGCTGCAGCTGAGTTTACCCCTTCACACCATTTCCCTTCTCACTGAACCGTGGCTTAACTCCCTCGGCGACACAAGAGGATGTCTAGGTCACAACAAGACACTTGACTGATGAGGGGCGAGAGGAATGGTTTCGGTTTACCGCCGGCCACAGGGAATCCCAGCTGATTTGAAAAACACCACATGGGCACAGTTGGACGCTAAGTGTCTGTCTTTGAGGCACAAACAGCGTCGAGATTCTTGACTGGCAGCGTGGTTATTCATAAACATCAGGGGAGCTGGATGATCGATCCTTGCTCGAGGTCTTCAAAAAGCCCTGAATGGATGTTGGCATTTATTGTGATATATGCACTTAGTGAGTTATCTACTGGTTTGATTGCTGCCCCGCTGCTTCCCTAAAGTCTAAGTATTTGTGTCTGCACCGCTCTGATTAGCAGAGACGGTTTTCTCTCACAAGAAAGTCCTGTGTTTTCCATTCACATCAGCGTTATTTGGACAAATACAGTTTATTGTGTATATATCATATTCTGTCATCCCAGGCATAGATTTTATTTGCCATGTATTGAGGAACATAATGAACCGATTTAAGGCCTTTTCTTTAGTCAGTCAGCCATTGATAAAAGTTCATAACACTCATGTTTTATATTAAAAACAGCACATCATGTGATATTGACTATAATAATGTATTAAACAGATTGTGTTCTTGGCTGAATGGTTCAACTAGCTTATCCTTCAAAAATGAATCCCAGTATTCATACAAATACTAAGAGAGTGCTCTTGACTCATGTACTCACCTACTGCCAATCACAGTTTATGAAATATATTTTACTGAGCCAGCATTCAGATTCATATCAAAAATGATAACAATATTTATCATAAATAATATAATTCCAGATTCTTAAATGAGAGGATTTACTGCTCTTCTCTACTTGATAGCAGTGCAGATTTTTATATTTTAAAGTTTTGGACTGTTGAGCAGAAAAAAATAAGTAATGTGAGGTTTAGGTTGTGGACCACGGATGGTAATGATTAACCATTAATCGAGTAATCACTGATAAAAATGTTGAATAAGGAAACTTAAACTGAAACTCATAGTGAGAAAACAATGAAAATTAGGGGAAAAAAATAGAAAAAATAAGTGGGTTTAGTCTAATTTATTATTAATGATTAATTGATAATTAGCATTTTAAACCATTTAAATCATTGTGCACCAGTTGAGGAAAATGCCCTAAATGTGTAACCCTACTGTGGAAACTTACGATCAGTTGAAAAAGTATTTTCAGATATTTTATATTTTAGTTGATGAAAAATTCACCAAATGCGCAGTGGTGGGAAGAGTACTGAAATCTGTACTCAAGTACAAGTACTGTTACATTACTAAAATATTACTCAATTACAAGTAAAAGTACTGGTGTTAGAAAAATACTTAAGTTAAAGTACAAAGTACTTGTCTTAAAAACTACTCCCACAATTTCATGGTAAAAAGGTGGTAATTACCAAGTAATACATTTGAATCTTCCTAGAAACTACTCACATATTTATTGGTTAATTATGTTATAATTATTGAGTACCCTTTTCATGTAATGGTGGTAATTGTCAAGTAACATTACATTCAATTTACAGTTAATTTCAAAGAAAAATTAAAATATTTGAAATGGTCATTTGCACCTACTGCATAAAAATGACACTGCAAATTATCATGAGACTGAGGGGTAATTTGTGGGTAAATTCACAGAAATTTCAAACATGTTGCTTTGTAATAACCACCAACTCCATGAAAATGGTACTCCAAAAATGTAGATGATCAACTGGTACTCAGTACTCAATTATGATTTTGAAAGTAACTAAGTAGATTACATGGTGTAATAAATACTTAAGCACATGTAAAAGTACAGACTTGAAAACATTAAAGTACAGGTACCCCAAGAAAAACTACTTAATTACAGTAACTTGAGTATTTGTAATTAGTTACTTCCACCCCTGCAAATGAATGATTACAACAGTCATTGTTTCAAGCCGTTTTAAACATTAATAAATTGGTTATCAATTATGGCAGTTGATGGTTTGGTGAAGTCATGATTTCTTTACAAAGTATAGTTTTCACTCCTATTACTGCAGCTCAGTTTCCTAAATACTGCTATAATCAGGGATGAAGATGTAAAGAGAAACCCGTCCTTAAAATAATCCAAACAGAGTTACCTCACGGGAGTTATCATGAGAATACTGTTACATTTGGCTGAACGTGTATCCATTAGTTTAAAGTTTCTGCTGTGGAGAAAATAAATTAATATGGGATGTGTTCAGGTAGAAACAGCATCTCCCCTCAGGGCTCTGCCGTGCCTCAGTGTGGACTCAGACCCCATTATCTCCCATAATACTTCACTGCATCAGCTCTGCAGACGGGGAGGCCTCGCTCACGACGGGACACCCCATTGGCCTGATTTACGGGGACGCTAATAAGGGGAGGAAACCACTTTGCTTCGCATGTATCCGAGGATTACGGTTCACAGTGAATGGGAACATTCAGCCGTTGGGTTCCTGACGCTGATGAGGAGGATCCGGAGGGACAAACTATACCTGACTCGCCTGGCAGCGCTGGATTATTATGTGTCAACTGCTTGAAAAATAACTATTTTCAGGATATTGGACTTGATCCAATCATGCTCGGTATTTTAAGTCAGTTTTTATTGGAAATTGAAGGTTCCTGTGCGTTTCTGAGGGGTAATTTGACTTTAAATGCTCAATGCTGTATAATTACTTGTGATTTTCATCCCAGAGATATTTTTCCTGTTCACAGAGAAGCATTCATGAGCTTTTACTGTGCATATAGGCACCGTGGTCATCATAGGTGAGATTAAAAACCGGCATTATTATCTTTGCCAGCCATGCTTGTGTGAGTGGCCAAAAGGGCTGGAAATACTGTCCATGCCCACAGCTAATCTCACATACTGCTGGGATTTTTTGTGCACATTTATGACTGGATAAATGAATCTGGCAACTGCTATGTGTAATCTACCATCTTGTGGTGCCGTTGCTGTGGTGCCATGTTGTGTCCATCACTCCCGGTGTTAATTGCATTAACAATAATTAAAAAATAGACCACCTCCGCCATATTTAAGTGATGGAGTACTGTGTAGTATATATTAAAAACTATACATGAATTCGCATTTTTCATCAGGTGTTCAAGATTTTCAGGAACAAAGTTCCTTTTTTTTTGATCCACTCTGACACATGGTGGTCCTCTGCACACAGTGAATCTCTGTAGAGTCTCTGCTCTCAGACAGTGACACTCTTCATATTTTGCATTCTGATTTTTTTTTTTTCCCAAAGTTGAAATTTGACACCACTGTTGGAACAGCTAAACTGCACAGATTCTTCCAGACTTCCTAGAAATTGTTTTCAAAAGTAATGTTGCATAAAAAGTAAGTGTAAAAGTAGAAAATTGTAAACTTCATATTTCAGCTCATATTCATTCACTCTCATGCTGTAGGGAGACGCCACCACAGCAACGGCGGCTTGTTAACTGGTACTTCACTGGATTCGTCTAAACTCAAGGGCTCTGTGAATTACAATTTTTTAAAAACTTTGCCAAACCTATTTTATTAACTCTCCGTTTTATACCAACTGCTAACTTCTTACTCCTCTTAAAGAACCAGTTCTCCTCAAGATCAAAAATAAATATTTCTCCTCTTACCTGTGGTGCTATACATTCATCTAGATAGTTTTGGTGTGACTTGGTGAGTCTTGAAGATATGAGCCATAGAGATATCTGTCTTCTCTCCAATATAATGGGATTAAATGGGACTCAGCTTGTGGTGCTCAAAATGCAAAAAAACCCAACATTTTAAAAACTCAGCAGCAGCATTTCTTTCCAGAAATCATGACCCAGTTACTCAAGATAAACTAACAAGATGGATAAATAGCACTACAGGTAAGAGGGAAAATGTGGATTTTTGATTTTAGGGTGAACTGTCCCTTTAACCGTCTTGCAGGGGCAAAAGTCATCAACAACTGCTAGGCTAAATACAAGTCTTACCTTACTTGTTGCAGGCCTTGTTGCAGATTAAGTCCATACCTGATATTTTATGATCGACTGAAGTTTTACACAAAACATGATGAATAAATCTCTGTTTTGTTTGCTTCGCCTCCATCTCTGCTGTGCATCTACATGGTCGCCATATTGGAGCGGTCATGGTCTGCTGTTAAAAACTTGAGAGATGCAGACTTCACTACAAAATTAGCTGTACCTCACTAGATTCTGAATTGATTTTCATGACACTTAAATGTGAGAAATCGAACATGATAGTTGTTACTTGTTGGAATGAAATTCAGTTATTGCAGGCAATCTAATCAGCTGCATGCCAAAACATTAACTTTTGGAATAAACACAGTTTCCACTTTGACCTTTGAATAGGCAACATCACATGTAACTCTTTTGGCATTTCAGGTTTTGGTTTGTTGTTTGTAATATTTTCAATAAATGACAAAATGTTTTATATAAATAGCAATGATTGAATTGAGAAGTTTGGACTTATCATTCCATTTATTGTTCATACTGTTCAGTCCCACTGAGCAGAAAAAGATGTCTAAGGAGATGGAATGAAAGTTCCTACAACGTCCTTTTATGGCGTCTTCTGAATGACCAATATTGATGTCCAGAGGAGCGTTAGCCCTAATTTAGTACATAAAACTCTCTCTTTCAGGCTCTCTTTATCAAATAACAACAATAATTATGTTGTTTATAAATCACATGTATTATTCATTTGTTTAGTCACAACTAAAACATGTTTCATTAATTACATGTTTATTTCCTGCACCGTTCTTGCTCGTCCTCAGACGTCCAAAAATCTGCGAGCCAGATGATCAGATGTTGCAAATAACTGCATGTCAACGTCCAAGAGGAGATGTAGTCAGATGTCTAGATATCAAATCTGATTTGCACAACATGCAAGCGATACAGATATGGTCCTGGACCGACCGACATAATGTAGACATGATCTGCAGGTCTGGTAGAGGTCTCATGCTGGGGACATTATTATATGCATCTTAAAGAAAACTGAGATCATATTATATTAAAAAAAAAAAAAACATTTATTTTTATCAAAAACTTATTTATAATGTATGAAAAGTTATACTATACTTCACTTTGCAAAAAAACTGTAGACAAAACTTTGCAAACCTCTGCTGATTGCATATAGCACTAGTGGTCGCACTGCAGTAGGTGCTTCACCCTGTGTTGCCTGGTGAAGATCTACAGTCTACTGAGTGCACTCTTATGATCATGAAATCAACTTTGAAAAGTATGACGTATTCTTTAAAAATACCTCCCTGATTTAAATGTGATTCAAATGTTCGCACCAGTCCAACTGCTGACCGGAAAAACTTAAAAACAAAAACTGAATCTCAGTGTTTATGTTCTCACGTGAAAATTACGATGACGTCTCCCTCCATCAGCCCTGGAACCGCTCACCTCGTTCATCTTGAATTAATCCACTTTACAGACATGTTAATCTCAGCAACGAGGCAGAAATCCAAGCAGACAGAATAAATCAGGGGGGTATGGATTAATGTATGGCGGTGCAGGGTGAAAGTGCCGGCCTGTTTGGGAAGAGCCACTGTTAAAACAGAGAGGGGCACCACAACTCAACACCTCATTTATTTGGACGTGTCAGCAGGAAATACCATCCAGAAAACTCTAACTCTAAACATTATCGCTCTGTCTGAAGACTTACAGCTCACACCCAATACTTAAAATAAAACAAGAGCCATCCTAAAAATAAAAATGATGCCAAGATTTACGACCAAAAGTGACTATACTGTAAGTAATGTTTGGTATTGTGATCTGATTATTTATTAGTTTATCCAGCATTTTATTCAGCTTGGTGCAAAGTGCTCATTGCTGTTGTGTTTCTGTGCAGCAGTTTAAAGAGATTAGTCAGTCATAAGGGTGGGCAGTACTGTGGCAGTTCTGTCCTTGAACTTTATATGGATAAAGTGTGTGACTGGTGGTGTTTGTTATTTTTCTGGTCAGCCGGCATGACTCTCATTTATCAAGTTTAATAGCTAGTTTATTGTCTGTTTATTACAAACAATGAATATCGCCATCTCTGCAAAGACCTAAGGGTTTTCATGCTGTGCTTGTACTGTAGATTGAATATTGACATACCAAATACAGTTAAAAATGAGCAAAAGCATAGATTAACACACTTCTTGTACACTGTCAGCTGCAAAATTAAAATGAATATGGGGAATAATCCAGTTTAAAGCAAAGATGGGGACTCGAGTTTGCGATTTAGACTCGAGTTGCATTTATCTAAGTTTCACACATGGTGACTTGAGACTTGACTTCAGATTTGGGATTCATAAACAATCTCCTTTTTTCTTTTTTTGATGAATTAACAAGGAATTAAGGAAATGCCTGACGAGCTGAAAGTCATTCTCTTATTATCACGTGTAACCTGAAGCATAGTTTGAATTACGGGGCAGCGAAGGGAAGCTCGGCTCCCCTGAAAGGTTCGTTTGAGTTATTCAGGAGGAGCTCTGAAACAACATCCAGTTTTTGGTCTCTTTATTTATCTGTAGTGAAAAACACAAGTTTGCTCAGCAGTGTTCAACAAATTTTGGCAGTTCTTTATTGTTTTTGTCATGAGATGTGTGATACTTGAAGGGGGTGTGTATGAGAAGCAGAGAAACGCTGCCTGTGTCCCCCTGATGATTTTGTGATCTTTTAAAATCTTTTCAATTCATTTTATTTGCTCTAAATAGGCCTATTCTTTGATTTTGAAACAGCAACCTTATGTTGTTGTTATAGCCTCTAGGCGTCCATGAAATGTTATGGACAATATTAACTCTCTGTTGTAATAACTGTAGAACGTTTTAGCAATAACCCTGTAATTGCCCACATTGCACTTCTGTCTACGCATGTGCACATGACGTGTTTAGTAGTGATGCATGCATGCTGGCAGTCATACCTGCATCTCCTGTGCCATTTGCCATAACCTTAAACTATAATAACTTCACACAAGGATGGTAAAGTATGCTGGATGACCACATCACACTTTACGAGGCACCTGAAAATGTACCTCATAGGTGAGTCACTGGATTATGTGATAGTTAGTAGTGCCTGGTGCTGTTAGGATAACCACATTACTGCAATACTGCAGTCATGTGATGCCTGCCCTGGGGTTAGGCTCAATTTTATTTTGAAGATGATGTTGACGTCAGTGCATTGTTCTATTAATACATCAGTGGATCAGCGCTGTCACACACTCATCAGGAACACAGCGTCTGATTGGTCAGCACTCAAGCTGGCAAAATGCTAACAAGTGTTTTCAAGACAGAAAAAATGAATAAATAACTTCTAACTAACTGACACACTGTAACCTGAACTGTACATTTACTGCCAGGATTGCCAGAGTCCTGCTCCACTCTGAGCCTCACCGTCACTCTCACTTTTAATCACTCATACGCTGCACATACATTACACACTGACCTATTTCTTAAATAAGCTGCACTTTGCCTCTGACAGTAAAGTCCAATAAAACCTAATTATTCTGGCAGTCATGGTGAACTGTCATCCTGCAGGAATATGCTGTTTTGTCACCGGAGTAAAAATCTTTATCTTTATCTTTATCTCGGTATTAGTTATCTAACATTTGCTTACTAATTTTATAGCTAAGGGAGGTTAACTTGATTAGATTGATGTTTGCTGAGGAGTTTGAAAAGATGATTGTTGGTTCAAGTACTACTTTAATTAATTGTCGGCTACAATGTGCTGGTTAGCATTACACTGAGAGAAAGAGCATGTTAGTTAACTGAGGTCAGCAACAGACAGGACACAGATTTATTGTTTAACACATAATTTTACAGGAATGTTAGATTACCATTATCATTTAATTAAACAATACAGTTGTCTCTTTATTGCACTTTAAATTTTAACATAACACTTTTACAAATTTTGTCCACAATTGTTGTAATGTTTTTAAATGTTTTAAAAACATCTGTGTTTTAGTGTTAATCAAGTATGTCACATTGCACTTTGACTCCCAGAGACACATTTTTTCATGATGTCCTGCAACAATGTATGGTAAAAATGACAATAAACTGATTTGATTTGATTTGATTTGATTTGTACTTAATAAAAAAAGGTTACTGTTTTTATTGCATGTCTACTCAGAATCAGAATCAGAAACTTGTTGCTATTATTATAATGTTAGCAATATTATCCTAACATGCTGAGAAATGTTAGTCTATAGATTTTTTTTGCCATCCTCACTGTATTCAGAAAAAAAAAAACATGTCGATATATACCAAACAGCCAGGTAATCAATACTGACACTGTATGTTAATAGAAAAAGGAGTGAACATACAAAACATGCTTTAATTTGTTATATGCACTATGCAGTTTTCTAAGCAGACTGAATGTGATGCAGCAGATGATTTAATGCTTATTACAAGCATAAGAGACTTGAGACTTGATGTGGACCTGTGACAAAAGTTTGGTTTTATACGACGCCAACCACCGCATGCACCTGCTCGACAAAGTGTCACACAAGAAAGCAGCATATTTCGTCTGTGTTTGGACGCTGAACAGATGCACAGCACAAAAGCTGATTATGATGCATGAAAGTTTGATGAGTTTCTGTGGACATGTGGATACATTTCTTCTGAGGATTTTGTGTGGAGTGCCCCTTAAAATACTTTCCTGTGGTCGTCTGAGCTTTCCAGAAGTCATTACATCGCCCTCTGTGGCATCCAGCAGACACACAAGCAGACCAGAACAAACTGTAGGAAGGATTTACCATCCCGGTCTGACTCAGATCGACAGATGAAGTCCATTATTGACATTATGTTTATTATCCCTCCATCACTATGGCGATTTAAAATTACTTATCTTCCCAAACATCACTTCTAGGTGTTATTAAATTCATCTGCCTCAGGATATGACATGTGGTGAAAAACAATTTTCTGTTACACAACGCGGTTACAAAGGCCAGTTTTCTGGGGTGCCTCAAGTTCAGCCGGTTCACTCAGGTCTCGTTCCTTCCAACCGACGCGGCTCAGCTGTGTCATCACGAGGACGGCGGTCAGAACTCATCCAAGAATTTGAAGCCACTGTCACGGGACTATTATTGTTTTTCTTTCATGCAACCAAGGGCATCATTTGTTATTTAAAGGCCTATTGAAGGCGATCACGCACACTGCTTTTGCAGATTACTCACATTTTCATATAATTCGAACAAGAAGCGTCTCCTTCCCACCCGCTGCTCTTCTGACAGATTATTGATAGTTATTTTCCCTCACTTGGACTGTCATTGGGAGATAATGTGCCAAGGAAAGGCATAAATAAAAAAAACTGTGGTTACACTATAAAAAATAGACTGTTTTTAAAGTTAAGTTTGTAACATTTAGGAGGATCTACTGGCAGGAATGGAACATAAGTATGTTTTAATTAGTGTATAATCACCTGAAAATAAGAATAGTTGTGTTTTTCTTACTTTAGAAAGAGCCTATGTGCAGAGGGTGCAGGTCATCTTCACTGATGCATTATAATGAACTAGACACAATATGCAAAGATGGCGGCCATTACGTCCAATGAGAGCTGTTCGCGTGGTGCATAAGCTGTAAAGTTCTCTAGCTTCCAGGTTTGCTTTCTATCTCAAAATGTGTTAGAGAAACACAGTTTTTATTATCCATATTTTCTTCTAATAATTATGGGACAGTTTTAAAGGAATAGTTCACCCAAAAATGAAAACTAAGTCATTATCTTCTCACCCTCATGCTGATTGAAGGCCAGGTTTAGCTTTTTAGTCCAGAAAACACTGGTGGAGTTTCACAGGAAAACAGTGTTGCATAATCTCCCAAACAGTGGAAGTGAATGGTGACCAGTTTTCAAATGTGAAAAAACAGAATAAAAACATAAAATGCCTCCATACTACACACACCCACCCACTTCAACCGGTGTGTACGTGCATGTGAACCTGGCTCTAAGCTAAGGATCTACAGATTCAGACTAAAAATGTTGTGTAAATAACGTCTTTTGAGTCAGTTTGGCATGTTGGGGCTTTAGGAGATTTGGATTACACCAGACAAGCAGTATGGAGGCATTGTATGTTTTTTTCTGTTGTGTTTTTTTTTTTACGTTTGAAAACTGGTCACCATTCACTTCCACTGTTTGGGAGATTCTGCAACACTGTTTTCCTGTGAAACTCCAGCAGTTTTGTGGACTAAAAAACTAAACCTGACCTTCAATCAGCATGAGGGTGAGTAGATAACGACTGACTTTTAATTTTTGCATGAATTATCCCTTTAATTCTCAAACAATGCACACTGATTTCTTTAAGGAGTTTCATAAATCTGTATATATATATATATATATATATATATAGATATATATATATATATATATATATATATATATATATACTATAATAAATCATAAAGTGACCACCATGTCAACAGAAAGTAAGGAAACATGTCAAGCTGAAATACTCGTTTTTCTGACAGCACAGCTACAGCTGTGGTGTCTTTGTTTAAAACATCTACTCCCCCATATTTGTTTTACTGTTTGCCTGTTTCATGTCAGTAAGAGCTCAAATTAATGCTGAATGTTTTCTGAATGACTAAGTGTCTGTTTATGAGTCATAAGGAATCATCAATAATCTTTTAGAAGGAGTGGATGTTTATAACGGTTAAATTGAGCAAAATGTTAATGGAGTCTGGCAGGCAGTTAGACAGGCAGTCACTGAACTCAAACTGCAGAGTGTGTATTTTCAGAGCAGTGGGCTTTTGTTTTCAGGATAACAGGCTTAACTTTACAATGACAGACAACTGACAGAGTTATAAACACTTTATCAACTGACAACAGACCTGTTCAATTAGTCTTTTAGAAGGGCCAGATCTAAAAAATGTGAAGTGCCAGGAAAAGTCAGGGATTTAAATCAATGAATAAAACAATGGACCCCTTTCAGGGTTTTTTTTTTCCACTTTAGGTTCCACAGTTGGAAAAGAACAGGAAAAATTATCTGTAATCCCTGATTAGGAGTAACTTGTTGTCTTAATAAACACAAGGTTGTATTTAACATCTTTTGTCATTCAGTTTGACCCTTCTAAATTACCTGTACTTGAACAGCTTGACTTGACCTCTACTTTTTAATAAAATTAGCGTGTCTGTGCTTAACAGCAGACATAACCAATGGATGTTCTAATTGACTTATTAATAAAATGATCATCTTCAGATAAGACTGTGGTTGTACTGAGCAGCTTCCAGGTGTAAATGTATAGTTGTGTGAATGTGATCAGGGTGTTCCTGCAAAAGAGAGTATCACACCCAGTGAATCCTCCCTGAATAAATAAAGTTGAAATTAATTAATTCAAAACGAAAAATAAAACAAACAATGTAAACGACCATACACTTTTTCTATATTTATAAATGATCCAAGGGGCCGGATTTGGCCCGTGGACCACCAGTTGAATAGGCTAGACATACAGCGTAGGCCTCATTGTTGTTTATTATTGTCAAATTTTATTACATGGTTTTGTTAAATTCTTGATTATGATTGGTCAATTGCAGCATTCTACGGTCTGTTATTTTCTGTATAACAGACCTGTTCTAAACAGCAGACCGTTGCTATGGACACTACTAAAATCATTTTAAAATTAATATTTTGTGTAAAATTATTATTATTATTTTTTTTTGGGGGGGGGGTACATTATCATTTAACAAGTAGGATAATGTGCAGTAAGCTGGTCACTATTGCAAAAAAAAAAAAAAATATAAGAATTTTGTGTCACATAAATGTGTGCCAAATATATATATATATATATGTATATGTATGTACTAAGCGGGAAATGTAGTGAGAAAGTGTGAAATAAATCCCGACAGGATGATGCTGTGCTCGTCTTACACTCCTGCTGTGTTCCTACAGCCTGCCTGAGCTTCCTGGAGTCTGAAGGAGGAGGGGGTGGGGGGCACCAACTTGCTTAAACTGTAGACTTTTTATTTAACAGGGTTTCAACCTATTTAATATACCATCTATAGCTGCAACTCAGTGTTTGGACTGTTGTACTCACTTTTGAAACTCACAATTACATACTGCTCCTTTAAGAAACTTAATTTAATGAGTTGATTAAACTCTGAACTGAACATTCATTCAACTCATCATTTGAAGTCAAAAGATCTCAAGATCGAAGAATTCATGCTCATAAGACTGAGGTTTAATTAACTTGATTAAATTAAACTTTTATATCTTTGTTAAATTAATCAGATTTTTATATTCCTATATTTTTTTTTTGCAGTGTATTTACTTATTGACAACAAACTTTTTGGCTTTTTAGGGGTGTTTGACAGATTTCTGGGTCCTTCGGGTGTTGTCAGTTTACAAGTCAAACTATAAAAGATGCCATAACTGCTGTTACTGCGGAAAAAGTTTGGAAAGAACACGTAGCGTGAAGTTTCTCTGATAGTCAAATACATCATCTTGTCTGCACGCCACGTGAGGTCCAGTTACCTTTTGTCCTGTACCTGCAGCACTCTGTCAGCCCTGCTCTGTGTAACTGTCTTGTAACATGTCAACAGTGACTAACAAAGTCTAATTCCTCACGCTCCAGGTTGCACTTCACCAATTAGGGGCGATTATGATTCAGACATTATGGCCAAAACTCCTTTTGGAAGCTGCAGCCTCTGGCGCTGGTTTGTTAAAAAGTGGAAAATTCAGAGACGGGCCATGGTCAGTCTCAGAGCACACGGCTGTCAGCGAGCAGACGAAGCATCTCAACTTTTCACTGCAACTCAGATATTTAGGACATAATGTTTCCCAGATTGTGAGTCTGCAAATGAGTTTCTCTCGTTCTTGAAATCTGTGTTTTATCATAGGGACAATTTTACATCTGCAGAATGATATATATTACTCAGTGTCGTAGTGTAGTTTATTAAAGACAAAACCCTCAGATGTTCAGCACACACACATAAATTATGGAGATGTGTGACATGACAAATAGTGTGAGATAATACAGGAACAGCTATTCCTTCATCATCCCTGCGGCCATTGTGAGTCATGATGTAGAGAGTTGCAACACTTGGTTGAAATTTTTCAAGCACAAATGCCAAATAGTTTTCAGTTTCAGCTTTTCAGATTTGAGGATTTGTTATGTTTCTTTCTCCTATTTGAGACTAAACTGTAGGGCTACAATACCAATATTCTCCAAGTGTTCTTATTGTCAGTTCAGTGCACCACACTAAATTCCTATATTAGCCTACATGAGTACTTTTTACCAGTGAAAATCAAGTTTTAATGCCTTTCTTCATCTTCTGTGAAGTGAAAACGTGTGTCACCTGTTCTGCATGATCTTCAGTCCTTCATGCTGTATACTGAGGGTTTTTTTGTTTGTTTTTTTTTTGTTTTTTTTGTTTTGTTTTTTTTGACTAAACCAGAGTTGGTAGTTGTTGGAACAGTGGAAAATTGAACCATGAAATGAACAATGAGATTTATTTTGTTAGAATAAAGCTGACGATGAGGAGGATGTTAAAATTTACAGTTTTGCAAAAGGAGTCAGGTTAGTTTGGAGCCTTTTCTGGTTAAACAAAAGACTCTCTGATTGTCACAAACCTTTCCATAATGATGTCAGCAGTGGTGGAAAGAGTACTTAAAATCTGTACTCAAGTACAAGTACTGTTACATTGCTAAAATTACAAGTAAAAGTACTGGTGTTAGAAATATACTTCAGTAAGTATATCTCCAAACTAGGGTTGTAATTTTTTTGCATTTTCCTAAACCAACAGTTGAAAATGCTAACAACTGATTAATCATTAATCATTTATAAGATACATAACATATTATTTTTTGGGGGGTAATTTTTTTTTCTCATTTTAAGTTTCCTTATTCAACAAATGGCTCAGTAACTGGTGCAGTTACTTCCATGATTATTGATTAAACATCAATGAATACATTTCTAATTGGGTAAATTCTTAATGGCAATTAATCGATTAATGATTTATCATTAACATCCTTACTCCAAATGTTTGCTGCCGCACCATATTGTTTTGTTTTTCAATTGTATATCTTTGTTTTTGTTGGCTTGTTTATGATCAGAAAACCTGATTGGCTAGAAAAATACAGACAAAAGGTTTGGATATTAATTCAAATTGTACTCAGTACTCAGCTATGATTTTGAAAGCAACTAAGTAGATTACATGGTGAAATGATTACTTAAGTACAAGTAAAAGTACACTTGAAAATCTACTTATAAAAGTACAAGTACCCCCAAAAAATGACTTAATTACAGTAATCTGAGTATTTGTAATTAGTTACTTCCACCCCTGGATGTGAGGATGTAACAATCTGAGCCTGTGAACGGCAAAATCAAGAGCAAGCATCATCTTCTCTATGCGCTCCACTGGTGCGCTCTGGTGAAGCATGTCACCTGCGCTCTGTTTCCATCTCTCTTCTCTGCCTCCATCACAGTTTGTTTCATGGTTTGTGGTGATTTAAACTCTGTTTGTAAAGTCTACAGCCTGTCATGCTGTTGCACTGCTCTGCATACAACGACGCAGCTAAAAAACAAGAGCTGAAACTAACCACCAGTACATTGTCACCAAGAAGTGCGACAGCTAAGATAAAAATATATTGATGATTCCCCATTCCTCACTGAAATGTTCTCCCTGTGCATTTTGTAAGCTCCTATCTGTTTTATTCTGTAATTGTAACACACACTGACAGACAAAGGGAAAAAAAGACTTCTCGACTGATAGAATCTCAGTTGACTCAGTGGTCTCTGACTGATTAGAATCTTTGACTTTCAGGGAGCAGCCTGGGTAAACTGAATCTGTTTTGTGCAAGCACAACAAAACGGCAGTTACATCAACCTCAAATGGTGCATTTGTATTTACAAAGAATAAATAAGAGAAATGAGACAGAATATCAGCAACAAAAAAGTACAGAATCTAAACAATTTTTAAAGTACAAAATTACAATCAACAATAAAATAACAGGGTGCAAAAGCATCCAGCAGTAAAAATGCAGTATAATAAACAGTGTGATAGATATAGAGTGATGGTGTTTTGGGGTGTTGAATGACATGGCTGGTGTAGAAATATTGCACATGTCCAGTGGCTTAAAGTGATGCATAAGTAAATACTGCACATGCTCCAGTGATGGTGGGCTGAGAAAATGTCTGAGCCCAACAGTAGCAGAGGCTTTTGGGAAAATGTTTTTCAGTCTGTTTGGTTTTGGTTGCCCTGACAAAACAGGCAAGTCTTGGGTCCACCACTTTAGGATTTATAGGGTCTTTACAAACACATGTGATGATAAATTCAGTTTATTACAATGTAGGTTTTCTTTTCAGAGTTTGCAGTGCTAACGCACGTTAATGGTAAATCCCATTATGTGTTAGCATCGAGCCAAAGGACTAACCACTAGTTATTTATACATGTATAAAATCAAGCAATCAAACAAATCAATTCCAGAATCCTAAAAAAAAAGCTCTGTTGACAGCTGTTGAAGTCCTAACATATCATGATACTTCAGAGAATCAAGTTTTTCTTCCACCCCTAGTACATGTAGGCAATACAGCAGCACTGAGGAATTTACTGCTTCAATTTACCACATTTACCATCAACACTGATTGGCATCCACATGAAAAGTGGTGAATTTTCCCTTTAACAAGATCTGGGGCCTGGCAGCATCTCTAAAAAGAGTCTGGCAAGGCAAGAAACAAGCAGTCAGACAATGAGACAGGTTTTTACCATTCAAAGGTTCATTTTAAGTCTCCAACAGCGTTTACAGACACACTTCCTGGTTCTGCTATAAACGACTACATTTATCACACAGTTTTCCAGTGCAGTGATGGATTATTCCTGACATTTTGGGCACCTCGAAAATGGTTTATTTGACTCATCAGTCCCTGAGTTCAAACTCATATTGTCAATTCAGCATTTTTGCCGTCTGACTGCACAGAGAGCAACACGGGAAAAGAGCATGTTAGGTTATAAACTAACTGTAAAGAAAATAGGAGGGTGACGACGTGTTGAATTCCAGCAAAAGTTACTAAACTACTTGTGATCTGGACACAAGCACCACTTCGTCCACTGTCATCCGCTGTCGTCCACTGTCGTCCACTGTCGTCCGCTGTCATCCACCGTTGTCTGCTGTCGTCCGCTGTCTTCCATTAACTGATAGTGCTGCGCGGAGCTGTGCGGGAGAGACAGAACATTGGGCCTCATGCAAGAACAACTCATACGAACAGATTTGTTCTGAAGTGGTGCGTATGAGTGATTTATGAGAACTTCTTGCGTTCACCAGTTTTTTTGTATTTTGAATTTTCTTCCAGATACAAACACAATTTCTGAGTGTAGAGTCATGTGCAGTGAATCTGCTGGTATCCAAACCAAGGTTTTTCACTAATGGCTACATATTTCAAATTATGATATAATTGTAAATTTACACATAAAGCCTCTCATCATTCATTCAATGATCTGTTATTACCTGCTGTCAGGTGTATTTGTCGTATATCTTCACATGCAGGTTTATAAAGTCTCTGTCCAGGCAAACATCCTCACTGATGAAAACCTTCTCCTCTTGCTAGAGACGTCTATTGCCCCTTACTGTGGCGAGTCGTTTTTTTCTCTTAAGTCTTCTTCATATCGAGACATTTCTTCTTTATGTCAGTGTCATTCTGACCCTCAGGTAACACGGCATTAACAGCGCTCGCTTTTCCCGTTTCTTTGCTTTAGCAGGTCTTTTAATTCCACTGCTGATGCTGTTAAAAGGACAGATTTTCCTTTCTAGATCTCTAAAAGCAGGATGTCAAACTCCAAAGTCTTTACATTCATCTTTTTACTCTTTGATGCTATTTTCATGAATGAACACTTCCTGACATATGGGGCAGGAAGCACAGCCATATATGGTATCATAGGGGCGTTAATTATGCTAATTTATAAGTCTCATGCACGTGTACTCAAACATTACATACACATAGTTGGATAATTAACACGGTTTCTGAAGTTACAGCCGTTTGAATCTGACATGGCGTGTTTATACAAACCCTTCGTACGAAAGAAAAAAAGAGAAATTTAAGACAAGAATATGAAAATGTTTTTACATGAGGCCCATTGACTAGAACATACACCTTTTTTTTGACTGACCACATGCAAACATGTTGATTTAACATCTCAAAGAATGATCTAAGGCAGTAAAATTTACAGTCCTGCAGGTAAAATCATCATGTTCCCATGTTTAGTACATTTTGAAGCAAAAGTTGCCAGACATTTGACATGTCAGTATTAGCTGTTTTTCTTGATCATGAAGTAAAGTAAATCTTAATGTTTTGGAGTTCTGGACAAAAACAAGACATTCATTGATGTGTTTGCTCTTGATGATATTGTGATTGGCAATTTTTACTCCTTTCTAATGTTTAATAGACCAAAAAAATCACTTAATCAACAAAAATATTCAACCGATTAACTGATAATGAAAATAATAATAAAAATGTAATCCCAATTTCCATTAAATCTGATATATTTCTGTTGCTACATGAAAACATATCATGACAGAAGATTTAATCCATATTACTTATACCTCAACTCACCTGAACAACTTTTTTACTCATACAGTAAGTTCATTAGCAGTACTGTGCTTCCTGTAAGCTTAATAAAATATGTATAATGATCAGGCACAGCTATGGCAGATTATTTTGTCATTGTAAGACACACATAAACTGTATATCTAATATATCTAACAGGATAAAATGATGAGGTGATGACATTTTATATCCAAAAGGTCAAAGGTCAACTTCACTGTGACACCATAATGTTCAGCTCAGTCTTCTGTCCTCCTCTGTAAAATAGACTTTAAGTGAAGACAGCATGTTACTATGTGAATCACACATGTCAGTGATAACTTACAACTATGAAATTAAAATAAATGTAATTGTAATGAAATGCAGCTACTAACCAAAATGTTGATTGTTGATTACAAAGTGGTTACATCCAAATATTCTTTTTGGATTTCCTGGTGGAGATCTGAACCAGGAAGAGTCTACACCATATTTGGCAAACTTGAGACCTCAAAAATAAGAACAAAAGAGTTTGAGTTTCAGAGGCTTGGCTTCCTCCATTATGGTGACTCTTAAAGA
This sequence comes from Lutjanus erythropterus, assembly GCF_056507025.1. NCBI lineage: Eukaryota > Metazoa > Chordata > Actinopteri > Lutjaniformes > Lutjanidae > Lutjanus > Lutjanus erythropterus. Next base: position 37,646,350 of record NC_139321.1, on the reverse strand, counting down.
ATACAAATAATAATTATGTTGTAACAACATTTTATGTTAAATACTTGTGTGCTTTTAATTCTCAGGAAAGAATACAGAAAAAATCACCCCTCTGATGTGAAATTCATCAGTTTTCTTTCTTTCAGTTTTTGACATCGAGTGGTAAGCTTGCAGATTGCAAACACCTCAACTCACTCTCCCCTTCCAAGCATGTAGGAGCTGTGAAATTTAAAAGCCAAAAAGCCAGTCTTTGGTTTGTCCATTCTCAGCAACAGTAGAGGCTAAGCAGGAAAAAAAATGCACCTGTAAAATTGCCATAAACTAATAACTTTAGTTGGCATTTGAAAGGACCACAAATAAATAAAGCATATTCTGTACTTTTCTTAAGATTTCATTTTCATGCAGGGTGGTGTGATTTGTTGCACTTATGTGCTACTGGCCAACCGCTCTGAGCATTTTCATTGATTAGTTAACAAATATAAAGTGCCATGAATTCAAACACCTCTGATGATAAATGCACTTAATTCAGTAACTTTTGGCTCTAGCATCTAAATTAGACACACACCACCATGTCTGTTACTCACTGGCTTTATGTGGAAAGACTTTGAAATTTGAATCAATGAAGATGCAAACTGTGCGCTGTGCTGGAGGGATAAAATGCACTGGACTGAGGTCTGCTGCAAAATTCAGAATCTCAGACAAAAGTCCAAATGAAGCCCAAAGCTTCAAGAACACTGGATTTATACTTTATCAGAAAAACAGTTCTGGGTGAAATACTGCAGCATATGATGGATCAGCACCCATCACTGAAGAAAAACACCAAAATCTCCCAAAGGCTCCATCCAAAGCCTCATACCAAGTGAGTGAGAGTTTTTTTAAAGTTTTACTTTCTAACTTTGAGTGATCATGAACTTTACTGAGCTGACTACACTGAACATTGCAGCACACACAGTGCAAACTGTCTGCTGCGCTCAGCAGCAGCCTCTGAACAGACAGAATGTGCAATCTGTCTCAGCTCAGTATCATGAATATAAAAACACCAAATTATATGTTTTATTGAATTTCGTTAGTTTAAAACACGAATTGTAAAATATTACTTTCATGAGGCTGTTCAATCAGACAGTGACAGATCTCAAGTGATAAACTTTCATCCGTGCAGTGGTGGCAAAGATGCATGCACAGTGCGCAGTTTATATTATGTTTATTATATTGTTGAGGAATGTTGAAATGATGTTCTTCTTACTAATACCACCAGATAAAACACTGAAGCAGTCAGGTTTGGTCTTCACATACATGGTTCTGTTCCCGGGATAGAAAAAGTGTCATTTTCAATAAAAATATTAATCCCTAATCCTCAACACATCACACCATCTAACAAACATAGGCCCGTCTCTCTCCCTCCTAATACGAAAAATAACAACCAAAAACAAGAAGGAAGGGAAAAAAAAACAATCAAAGCAATGGACAGACTCCCTCCTCCTCTGGGAGTGGTCCAGGTCCAGGATGAGGCAGGATGGACCTGCAACGGGCCAGCAGCCAACTCTGGGTCTGGGTCCTGCTCTAAGCAAGGTCTCCCTAAGACTAAAACTATACAGAACAAGCCTCAAGCCTCTCAGTTGCGCTGCCTGGGCCTCAGTAGTGGGGCTCTGGCTCGCCTCTTTGGTCCCCCAGCCCGGCCTCACCCCTCAGTGGTCTTTATCATAATGTACTGTATTATATCATATGACATTATATTGTATTATATTATATCAAATGATTTTATCATTATAAAATCATTACAAAATTAACTATATACATTTACAACATGCATGTCATTCACCCAAGACTACTTTTCCTCTCATACAAACATGCACACACACTTATATACACCACACACACACCCTACCTAAGCCAACCCAGTTTCTGCTCCCTGACATCATCATAACTGCTCTATGTTATCTCATGTCCAAGCTGTCTGGATGTCTGTCCATTATGTGTCCTCTATTGTTTTACTGTGTCACTGTTTTATTGTTATCATGCTATTTCACTAATTTAAAAAACATACATAGGCTGTGATTTTTTGCCCCAGATGTTCGACCCAAGTCAGCGCCCATGCTTACGAGACACATAAACTGAGTTTAGCTTGTTTTCCGTCCTTCAGCACAATGATAAATAATCTAATGAAAGACATTGTTGTTTTCACTTTTTTAAAACTATTAGGCCCGGAGCAAAAAGACTCCGATTATTACGCAGAGCTTGATAAATATTTGTTCTGTGCTGTACTTTGATATGTTGGCTCTGCGGTTTTATTACTTTGGATGTGAAATGACAGTTTGATTAATTACAGGAATTCTCAGCTGTATTGAATCAAAGGTTAAGAGAATTAAACTCCCTGGACGCCGTCCCTCACTTTCTGGGAGTCCTGACTGAGAATCAGCATTCCTGCTGTAACCCCTCACCTAAAATATTGCAGAGGAAATTGTAAAACAGACCCTGGATCAGCATCCAAGGGCAATTTGACCCTATTAGTTTGAAGGAGATGCAATGGCTTTGTCAGGGAACGCCAAGAGGCTTAAAATGTGTTCGTTCACAGGAACACTGAAGCATAATTTTCAGTCCTAAAGTGGAACACATGGCTCAATTTCCAAATTATACAGCCGCCCCAAGCTTTATGTGTAATGAAGTCATCGTTTCTCATAAAGTCTCTCTGGTTTGTGACTGTTTAAGGATTATTTATCACACAAATCTTAATTTTTATGCTTATCACTCTCATTAAACTAAATTTAATAGAAAGTTTATTATTTAACCAAGTTTATTATTGAATTTAAAGTTGAACTTTTGTATCATGAATTACTTAAAAGCAGTATATAAACAGCATTTTTCTGGTAATGGTATATAACAGATCACTAATGGGTAATGAAGTTTTTATGATGTGCTTTGAGGGAAATTTGATTTTGAGCCAAATAGTCACAAAGCCAAGAAAATTAACATTAAAAGTGTCTCCTTCTCCTGTGGACAGAGTGTGAAACAATGGGCCCCTGGGAACAAGACAAGTAAGGGCCCCCGACTCCTTCTACAGAGGAGCCCAGAACACCCACACACAACCAGTACGAAGTCTCTTTGTGGTCGTTTTGAGCGTCTTTGTGGTCGTTTTGTGGCTTTATGTAGTCATTTTGCATTTCTGTGTTGTTTTTCATCTCTGTGGTTATTTTGTGTCTCTCCTGTTCTTGTGAGTCTCTTTGTTGTCAGATTGTGTCTTTCTGTGGTCATTTTGTGTGTCTTTGTGGTCGTTTTTAGTCTCTGTGTGGTTGTTTTGCATCTCTTTGTTATTTTGTTATTCGCATTTTTCTGTAGTTGTTTTGCATCTGTTTGTGGGTTTTGCATCTCTGCTGTTGTGGTACTTGTCTTTTTCATCATTTTGAGGACTTTTTGCCTTTCTTTGGGGTAATTTTGCCCTTTTGCGATTTACAATCCTTTGTGGTCATTTGCTATCCCTTTGTAGTCTTTTTGCATCTGTTTGTAGTCTTTTTGTATCTGTTTGTGGTCTTTTTTAGTCTCTTTGTGGTCCATTCAAGTCTCTATGGTTACTGTGCATGTCCTTGAGGTCGTTTTGAGCTTTTTTGTGATCTTTTTGCATGTCGTTGTGGTTGTTTTGAGCCTTTTAGTAGTCACTTTGCATCTCTGTGGTTCTTATCTATGGTCATTTTTATTCTCTTTGTGGTCGTCGTGAGCCTCTTTGTGGTCTTTTTGCAACTCTGTGGTTATTTTGAGCATTTTTGTGGTCTAATTTGCATCCCTGCAGTTGTTATGCATGTCAGTTTGAGACCGACTTTGCATCTCTCATCCTTTTCATTGTCTTTTAGTAAGTCTTTGTGGTCATTTTGAGTTTGAGTTTTTAGAGTCTCTTCAAGTTTGTTTTGAGCCATTTTATACTCATTTGGAATCTCTTTGTTGTCAGTTTACATCTCTGTGGTAATTTTGAGTCTGTGTGTGGACATTTTATGTTTCTTTGTTGTTGTTTTGTGTCTCTTTATGGTAGCTCTGTGTGTTTTTGTGATGGTTTTTCATTTCTTTGCAGTGACTTTGGATTTCTTTCTAGTTATTCCTAAGTTTGCATCTGTTGGCGGTCATCTTGTGTCTCTTTGTGGCATGTTTGCACCTGTTTGTGGTCGTACTGGATCTCATTTTAGTTGACTGACTTTTCAAGAAGATACTGTGTGTTATCAGTCACTTCAAACACAGACTGGAGAGCAACTGAACCCTTGACTGCTTCAGCTCCTTGGTAATCCTTTTGTGGCTTCTCCATCATCACAATGTAAAGTACATTTAGACATTAAACCTTTTTAAAAACATATAAATGAAAGAACAGAGACACACACATTTCCATGCCTGAGACGGGAGGGAGTGACAAGTCTTGGATTTATCTAAGCTGAGATGAAACATGTGTACACACTCTGAGCGCAGCCAGTGCAAACAGATTTAATGCCCCTCTCTATTGGCGAGTCATAAAGAAATCACAGAAATAGCAAAGAGTCTGGAGGGAAAACCAAACACTTCTGCTCTGTGTCGGACGTATGGAATTTGAACCCACAGCTACGCCCATCACTGCGTGAGGAAAACGGTTTTGCACTGTGTGAAGCATTATGGGATGCATATGGATTCCATCTCATTGTTTTTTGGTAAGTCTTGGTTGCAGGTCACGCCACTTCAACAGCTCACCACTTCCTCAGAAGTCTGTTGTGACCCCCGTGACCCCAATAACTCCCACCACCAAACTGCATCAACAAGACTTCAGAGGAGATGGTTTGATGGTTGAACTCAGTGTAAGGCTTTGGTCTGGCTGCAGGGAAATGATGATCTTTGAAACAGACAGTCCACACTGTTACTTGCAAGTGATCGGTTCGGTATTGTGTGTCCAGACATCACCAATCTATCTGCATGAGTTGCTATGGTAACAAGGTGTCAGTAATTAAATATGCTGGTGATGCAGCTTTCCAACAAAGAAGCATAAAAAATGGAGAGAGGCTGCGCAGAAACCTCCTCCCAAAGTCTCAGCAGACAGTTAACTTTAGCATGTGTCCATTTGTACATTCTGATCAGCCACGCTGATGAAGTCCCGTCAGTCTCGATTTGACGTTGTCATCGTGCGTCACGTTCCAAGCGACGCACAGGACACACTGAAATCTGATTTGAGTGTTTCACAGTGCCTGGACCAAGACACATGTGCAGAAACCCGACTGCAATCACATTTCGAAACCACCTCCAAATGTAGCTCGGATCTGATTTGTTTTTTGTTTTTTTCCTGTCCAGACTTTTTAAAATCAATCTGGATATGTTAGAAAACAGATTTGGGCTGTCAATCTCAACAAGGTTTAAGAGGGTGTGTCCACCAAAGCTTTTTTTTCTTGAGGCCAGCATATTTTTTGATGTGTGCAATGGGAGCCCTGCAGATTTACTCTAAATGCCAGCAGTGCAACGAGGTGCTGAGCGCTGCACGTTTGGCGCTTTTTCCTTGATGCTGAGAGATGAAACGCTGAACCTGTCACTGTTACTCTTTACTCAGCAGTGCAATCACAGTGGAGGAGTAGCGGAACAAATACCAGAAAGACCAAGTGTCAAGTTTATTTTATTTATATAACCCAATATCACAAATTACAATTAGCCTCAGGAGTGCGACACCCCCAAAACTCACTCCCAGAAAAGCACATGGAAGACAAAGAAAATGGAACAGAAAACCACTGTCTGCTGTGGACAGTGGACATCACACCAACACAAACTGACAGTGAAGGAGAAACTAATACTGCAGATACTGCTGAGTATCCATGCTTGTACCTGACACTGTATATTAAGTATTTATATATATTTTATCTATGTGCATGTATCTTTACATACTGTCTGTGGTCTGTAACAGATGACATCTCTGGACCACAGTATCAATTTGAAAAAAATCTGCTTTTTTATGCCATGGGTGTGCTTTTAACCTTCCTGTTATCCAGAACAGGGGCCAGAACCACTACTCTATCTTGTGCTGACAGTTTTACACTCGGTATCTGTTGGTAACACAAACAATGTGTGAAATTAGGTGCTTGCAACACATACTCCCATGGACATTCCATATCATAGCATCCAAATCGTTTCAGCTGACGCCTCACACCCAGTGGCCATGTGGAGGTCATCTCTCTAACAGTGGTCAGGAAAATCTCACTGCTGCTGTTTTTGGTTATTGAAAATTGAAGGGAAAAAACTTTCTTTCTGGCTTAGAACAATAAAAACCAACCTTTTAAACCCAGTTTCCACCACTTCACCCCCAGAATCGTGGAGGCTCAGGCAGGCTGCAGAGCACTGCAGGAGCACAAGACATGAGCAGCAGTATAATTATACGATAACATGTGAGGACGAGTCCTTTGAGTTCAGTGACTGCCTGTCTCCCTGCCTGCCAGTGTCCATTAACGTATTGCTCAGTTTTACTGTTATAAACATCTACTCTTTTGACAAGATTATTAATGATTTCTTACAGCTCATAAACAGACACTAACTCATGTTGTGAACATTCAACATTAACTTTGACTCTAATCAGAGCCGGCCATGACCTCCCCGGGGCCCTAAGTTCTGCTAAGGGGCCCTTCTTACTGACTGGAGAACCATGTAAACCATTTGCCACACAGTCACACCTGACACCACAGTGCTCCCACTACAGTCCTCCCTCCTTTAACACAGTTTGCTCCATCTGTCGGTCAGAGAATCAGTAGATCTATGTGGAACAGAATGATGTACAAAAAACAGTATTTATTGAATAGAATATTTTATAGAGAGTCTTAAGACAACATCAAGTACTGTATTTACTTTGTTCCATTTTATCCAACTTTATGCTTCTACACTACATCCCAGAGGCAAATATTGTACTTTTGAAACCACAAAGCTGAAAAAAGGCTGTTCTAACTTTTTAGAGATACATGATTCTCACAGGACAGTGATTCTACAGACATTTGATAGTCTTATAGACCACGATGCATTGCTGTAGATTAAACCAGCCAACAGCGGCCTCTAAAGTAGTTAAAATGAGTTCAACCTGAAACATCTACAGCAGGAAACAGCAGGAACATTAATGCAATGACTACTATTACTTTAAGTATATTTGTCTGATAATATTTACATCCTTTTACTTCAGTAATGTTTGGTGAATGCAGGACTTTTACTTGTAGTGAAATATTTTTACAGTGATATTAGTGCTGTGTGTGCGAGTGACATGTCCATATATTGTCTAGACAGACAGACAGACAAGTCTTCACAAAAGCTGCTGTGGGAAAGTGCGACACGTTTATCTTTTCTGATCTACAGATTATAAACGCTGCTGCACATTGGTGGTCATCAGTGTGATCAGTGGCTGTATTTCATTCTCACTTCTCTTAGACACAAAGTAACAGAGCAGTCCTGGATGTGTCTGTAAGCAGGACACAGACAGACAGACAGACAGAGGGAGGAGCATCAATGATATCAAAATTATAGAGGAGGAAACACAAGTTTACCTGATTACTGTTCACCACGTTCACTCTGATGTTATTTTTTCTTTTGTTCTCCTTCCTACTATCCTCTCACCAAAGCTGTAAAAACTGACACCCGCTTTGACACGAGGGCGAGGCGAGGCCCTTGTGTACCTCACGTATGCTACTTGCGTAGTGTGCATACAGGGCCGACCAGCTCTAATTCTACTTAACACGAAATGGGAAAACTAAAGTTATTCCGGCTCAGAACAGAACTTTCAAAGGGGGACACCACGTCTGTAGTGTTATTGTCAGAGACGACAGTATTTCAGCTTAACATGTTTCCTTAATCTCTGATGACAAATCGTGGTAATTTTATGATTCATTATAATGTATATATTACAGATTTCTCCTTTAAACCATCTACATATTTGTGATGAAAATGCTTGTGGATTTGAGTGTTTGTGTGAAGGAAAAAATCACCAGTTTGAACCAGGCTGAGTCCGAAAAAGCTTGTGTGGTTAAAACGCTGTCAAAGTCAGCAGACAGTCTGTTATGTCAGTGAAGAGTAGAAACAAACAAGTTATTTCCAACTCTTTAAGGCCGTGATGATACAAGTCCGTTGAGTGAGCTAAATGACTTACAGATATTTGTTTTAAACCTGCAGGGAAAGTCGCCTGAGCTCAACTCAGCCTCCATTGCGCTCACACAGTCCCTTGACCCAGATTCTGACGGCTCGTCTGGAAACTCAAACCCACATCTTCTGGCCGCAAACCTGCCTGTTCCTGAAGGCAGCACTGACCATATCCTGTGGTTCGCTTTATATTCTGGGTTTGGGTAGCGCTGTTAAAAATCAGGTGCAGCGCCTTCATTGTTTTCTTTACGCAGCCCAGCTGTGCGCTTCTAACATGTCATTTAAGGCTTTTTTTTCTGAAATAACCAATTAATACGCTTAAACGGGGCTTGTGTTTTATGCTAACTCAGGAATCTTGCAAAATGTCACTCAATATTTCCCGTCCGTACATAATTTCCAGTTTTAAAGTTGTGCTGGTGTTTGGTTAAGCTCAAGTATCTGCGTTGAAAATGTTTTTGCAGAAGTTAATACTGAAGCACAAAGCATGCCCACACTGTAGTGATATTTGTAATGTTGTTTCAGAACTAGACAGGGCTCTCGTTCTGCACAGCCCTGCTTCTACATGCTAATAAACTGCAGGCCATCTGTAACATAGAGCTGAATAAACTCCCACCTACAGAGCAGCCTTCAACATACGTTCATACCTCCACAACATATGTAAAGAAACCGTATCTGTCACGTTTGGGAAAAGTAAACAAAAACCGGACAAATTGATCCCAGCTGGAGAAATCCTAACTGTCTATTAGCAGTCATGTAACCATCACTTATTGAAAAATGATCAGTTTGGTTAGCTCTCAATGTGATCACAACAGAAATGATGTTTTCTCTTGCCCCAACATGGAAATGTGGGATTACTGCAGCGCTATAGGGTGCACCACAGAGGAAGAAGGCTGGCTTGGCTCAGAGAGATGCACATTGAGGGAAGAAAAAGGAGACCTGGGAAAATTCTTTAAGTATCTGTTTTGTTTTTAGCAGAAGACATTTTCTCCAAAACTCTCGCATGTCATACTTTAATTTTCTTTCTTTTTTTTTTTTTTTTTTTTTGCTAAGCTCGTTAAATTGCTTGAACCTCACTCGCCGGCCTGTGGGTCAGTCGGAGACCCGAGCTCTGCAGCCAAACTCAGTTCAAACCCACAAAGCTTTGTTTTAAATTCTAGTGGACATCAGAAACTTTCCAGAGATACCAAGTATGTCAGACTAAGGTTTGGGGTAAATGTGTTTAAAATAATGAACAAGTCATCCACAATATTTGCATTTCAGCTCAGATTGAAGTATCATTGAAGGAGAAATATGCACGACCAAGAATGAGTACAGCAGAGCAAATAGTGATTTGGAACCATATGTTAAATCCTGTTTAATATATGATCTGTGGTTGAAATGACGTGTTCCCCCCGCCCCTCCTCCTCCTCCTCAGACTCGAGGAAGTTCAGGCAGGCTGCAGGAATACTGCAAGAGCACAAGACGAACGCAACATTATATTTTAACAATAACAAATGAGGACAAGTCCTCCACTGTAAGTTGATCAGCTGTTTATAAGTGTCAGTTGTCAGTCAATGTAAAGCTAAGCCTGTTAGGGTGACCAGATGTCCTGAAAATGTAGGACGGTCCCTAATTTAACCTGAATCCTGCCCTGTGTGTCTTGAAAAATTAGACCTTATAATAAAAGATGATATCAGCAAACTAAAACCAAAGCTGTTTGTAGGCTGTCAGACTCGACTTGAGACTTGAAGACAAAAACACAGAGGAGACCTGACTCATTGACACAGTAATATGAAAAATGCTGCACTAAACATATTTTGTAATCTGGAGCACTGATTAATTGTCATGAATGAAGAAACACGCATAACAAGCTGCTGCTGTGAAGAAGACAAATGAGATGACTCTTTAATTTAATTATCAGTTGGTCCACATTAATTAGTAGATCAATAGTTTTTTTCTCTTTTTTAACTCTGAATCCATCTAATAATAATTCCTGTTTTAAGTTATGAAAAATATGCCAGAGTATTACTGATGTGTTTTTACTTTATTGCATTTATTAGACGATCATAAATAATGGATTATTGATGTCATTTGACCTGTTTTAAACTGGAGTGCAGCCGCCATGCAGGAGGATTTTGTGACAAAAATATTGAAAAAATGTGTTTGTAAGCTCCCACATCTCAATGATAATCTTATCTGCTGAAAAGATGAGTTGCAGTCTGGTGTTACCAAATTAATCTGTACATTTGAATTCATCTGTTGTGACACACTCACCCCCAGCTTACCTTTCCCAAATTTCACCTTTTCTCACTCGGTCACTCGAATTATAAATGATTTCTTATGACTCATAAACAGACATTTACTCATTCTGCAAACATTCTGCATTAATTTGCATTAATCCGATTTGCATGGAACAGACAAACAGTAAAAGAAGTTACGGACCAGAATAGATATATGATAAGTTACAGTAAGTATTTTGCAGGGTGGCACAGTGGTGTGGTGGTTAGAACTGTGACCTCACATCGAGAAGGTTCAAACCCACCAGCCGTCTGGGGCTGCATATCTGTTTCTGTGTGTCAGCCCTGTGATAAACTGGTTACCCGTCCAGGTTGTACCCTGCCTCTCGCTCAGCATCAGCTGAGAATTGGTCCCAGTCCCCCTGTGACCCTGCAATGGATAAGCATCTATAGGTTAGAAGGTCAGAGAGTCACAATACTCCAAAGCCACACAATTCTACAAATTCATAATTACAATCCCCACAATTCAATATGACTTACTATTTTAGGTCACATTTCAATTCAATATTCAGATTTTTTTAATTTGCATTGATGGCTGTTCTATGAGGTGCGTTCGATGGTTCGACCACCAGCAGTCGCCGCACAATGCATGCTGGTTAGATTTGTGTCCAACTTGATCCTGTTTTGCGTTGACATCAAGCACACAAGGGCAACGATAACCTCATGAGATCAAGCCGGCCGCAGTTGTTACACCAGTTGCTCTCCACTGAGTGCAAACAACTGACTGTCACCTGACCAATGACATGACAGGCTCTGATTGGCTCTTAATTTTGACAACAAACATCACATGTTGTATAAAAAACATTTTCTGTAATGTTTAACACTAGATATATTAGTCTTATGTTGTCCACTGAAGTTTTAGTCTGCTAGCAAGCATATATTTTGTGGCTGATAATAATAATAATAATAATAATAATAATAGTGTATGACTTATTAAACAAACAGTTATAAAGTGCTTTATAAGGCAGACAAAAGAACAGAGGATCATGTGACATTAGGTGGATCTCTTCCATTTCAACTTCAATCAGCGATCAAGAACACACTTTATTTCTTCAGTTATGAACGTGGCCTGCAGAAGTGTCCTACAGGTGATCTACCAGGATGTTAGAGTCAGTTCCTGTATATTCTCCAAAGTCTCCCGGAAATGATCAGCCTTGACTGCAGCTTTTTGTCTCCGCCTACTCGTCAGGCAGGGCGCTGTTCATCTCACAGAAGCCTGCTGTTAGACTATCAAGTTTTTATCTGTGAAGATCAATAGATCATTGGTCTAACTTCAACTTCAAATGATTTATTCACACATCAGAAATAATGTATAGGAAATTTAAGAAAATACACCATGAATAAAGACGTGTGGAAGGGACAACCTTAATAAGCTACCCAAAGCTTTTAGGAGGCCCCAACATAAACAGACATAACAAACACAATGGTCCCCAAATGCTACATCAGTCCAATAATTTCCTACAGGTAGAGTTATTCTGAAACATATATCAGTACCAGAAAGTATCCCTAGTACTCCAAAAAAAAGCTGGATCGGGTGCCAGTGAGCACATGAGTTAGTCCACATCGACCCACCATCACTCAAACCCTCAAGTCCTTACAACAAAACAACTGTCATATACATTTTGAAATTCTTCTTTTAAAAAGCCACACTGTGTCATATTTGAAATGGTGAGCTCCTTTCTTCGACAAGATAGTGCATTTGCCAGTGACTTTCAAAACAACATACTTGACCAATGGAGAGCAACGGTACAGGCGTACCAAACCTTTGTTTCACCAGACCTGCATCGCCATGTGGTTAATGTTGTGAGATGGCTGCATTTTGGTTCGGTTTAGGCACCAAAAGTACTTGGTTAGTTAGATCGTGGTTTGGGTTAAAGTAAGTATTGTAGTACATAAGATAAGTTACAGTATGTACGTGACATAAAAATCGAAGGCAGAGTCAGCAGGATTTGACCGAGCTGTTCCTAAATGCACCAGGACGTCAAATACCAAAGTGAAATAATGAGAAAATATGAGGAAATACAGGCAGAAAACAGGATCTCTGCAGATACAGACAGTGGGTTATAAGTAATGAGTCATGCGAGTCCATACTTTGGTTTCTTTAGGGGAAATGTTGCAGATTATACCTTTAACTTAAACAAATAAGGGTTGTAATAAGCTGCTTGCACAGACGGCCTACATGTCTGTGCCCTGCGGAGTTGATTTGCCGCCAAAAAAGTTATGTTTAAAATCAACTGTTTCACGCAATCCAACATGTCCTTCCTCAAAAAAATATTTAAAACTCTCAGTTTAAATTCACGTTTCCTTCCAAACAGTCTTCTTCATCTTTGCCTGTCTGGCTCTTTCTCTTCTTTGGCTTTTTAAGTCTTTAGTTTTTGCAGCAGTAAACGGGAAACACACACACAAACACAGCTCCTCTCAACTGCCTGGCCAAGTTCACTCTGAGGGTCGAGGCCTTATTATCCCCTGTGAGAAACATGCAGTTGGGGAGTCATCTGTACAAACAAGCTCCTTGCAAACCGCACAGGGGGGAAAACAAAGAAAAGGCCTCTGGGTAACGTAACAGAGCCGGCAGTAGATGGTTTGTTGCAGGAGATGCGTGCTGACAGTTACGCTGTCAAGACCGATACTCCTGATTGTCACCAGATGTTCTCCTCTGCATCCTACGTATCGTGTGATGGTGCACACATGCAACAGCAATGCAGCGATTATAGCCAAATACAGGTTTCGGTAATGGTGGCGGAAATTAGGACACTTCCTGTCTGTGTGCACGGCCTGAGATACCTTCTGTTTAGAACGTCCCTGTGCTGAAAGAAAAAGAACGATGGAGTGTGATTTCATTAAAGTGACGTGTAGTTTTTGCGGGCTCTCTGGACCTGACATGTGATGTGGAAATAGGTTACAAGCCTCAGAAAACTCTTTCCTAAAGAAAAATACATTATGTGCCATTCAAACCCCCTTCAACACTGCAAATGTCCACAGGTGCACCTACAGCTGAGGCTCATTCCCCAGGTCACTGACGCACAGCTAATTCAATTCATTTGTGTTTATCTGCAACTTTTTTCTCTGATTTCTTTTACCCCCACAAAGAATCTCCTCACAGTCTTCATAGCAAAAAAGTTTTACTGTCCAGTGCGCATGAACAAGACATCATCTTTTAATGAAAGTTTTCTGGCTTTTTGAATGATTTGATCTCGGTTGTATTGGTTTGCAAAGAATATATGGGCGAGAAAATACAATTTCAATTTCTGCAAGCCTTTTATGTTCATCCTTAAAGGGCTTGTTCTTCTAAAAATTAAAATTCAGCCATTATCTGCACACCCTCACGCTGGTTGAGGGTCGGGTTTAGTTATTTGGTCCACAAAACACTGCTGGAGTTTCACAGGAAAACAGTGTTGCACAATGTCCTAAACAATTTAAGTGAACGGTGGCCAGTTTTCAAACGGAAAAAACAACCAAAAGAACGCTCATAAAATGCCTCCATACTGCTTGTCTGGTGTAATGGATTATACCAGATGAGCAGTGTGGAGGCGTTTTATGTTTTATTTTTTTTTGTTTTTTTTCAGTTGCTTTTTCTATTTGAAAACTGGTCACCATTCATTTCAGTCCTTTGGAAAATTCTGCAACACTGTTTTCCTGTGAAACTCCAGCGGTGTTTTGTGGACTAAACAACTAAACCCCACCTTCAGTCAGACTGAGGGTGAATAGATAATGACTGAATTTTCATTTTTGGGTGAACTAGCCCTTAAAGGCCTTAAGACACAGTGACACGAATGGACGTCACAAAATTGTGAATATTTCAGAGGCGAAATTTTGACCTGCTTGACTATTTACATCAAGTGCAACACAATTTTTCTAATAAATTCTTACATTTATAAAAAATAAACCTCACCACTGCAAAAAAGTGAAGATGGCCTTAGGCTCCTTTTACTTACAGGTTATGTAAAGCATCAATAAATGTGTGTGTATATGTGAGCTTGACACACCACATAAACATGTCTTATATTAACCACCCAGCAAAATTTCAATGATTACAAAAATTGCAAAGTATATAAAATTAGGTCTCAAATCATGAAAAATAAGCAGCTTTCTCTGCTTTTATTTCAGCAGTATGTTATACAGTCAATGAAAATTAAAAATAAAATACTTCAGCTGTTCCTGCTCATCAAACTGGTGCCATAAGAAAATCAAGAGCCTTTAAATAAATATCCTTCACATGAAATTGAACTTCTGTGAATCTGTGAAGTCTGAGTCTTAGTATTTTGACCCTTTGAGGTTGCTGTAGCTGGTCAGTGTGGAGTAGCAGATTGAGTTAACAGTGTGAAATCAGCAGCTATTAGTTTGTTTCCACATATGAGGAAATATAATCCTGAAAGTATGAATACACTTGTTGTTTTATGATAAGCATGTTAACTAAAATACATCTGTTCATTAAGATAATATTACAGCGGTCGTGATGCTAATTTTTAGTGGCGCACCAGTGGGAATTCCCATTATGTGTTAGCCTTGAGCTAATCGATTAAATGCTACTTATTTAAACATCTAAAGAAACTGATTCAGGAATAGTAAAAAAGAAGAGAAGAGTCATCATACTAAAGAGAATCTTTTTTTTTCTCCCACACCTAATATTTACCACATGCAAGAATTAAACTGTTTCCTTGACAACTAGAGAAACTTGATCCACTGATGAAGGCCATGAGATTTGTCTGAAAGCTTTGGGGAAACTTGACCTTGTAATAAGATTAAGAAAGTAAGATATGTAAGTTTTTTTTACAAACCTTCAAGCTCAGTGTCTCTGGTCTGTTACTGATTGATTTTGGTTCAAAACAAAGATTTCAGTTTACTTTATTTGTCATTTTTGCTTAATAAATGACTTATAAAATTTATTTTTGATGAATCATTTAAGCAGACACTCTGGGAAACTTCTAATCTTCTTTTAATCTCCTCTCCTAACTCTAACTTTCTTTAATTTAGCACAGGGTTGTGTAAAGTGCAGATAATCTAATTTATTGCATTAATTAACTGTTAACTTTTGCTGTAATGGAGTTTTATTTTTCAGTGTTTGGACAACTCGACATTACAAACGTGAAATCGTGAAATTTATTGGCGCCTCAAGGTGGGGACAATTATCTTTCACCTCTGGAATGAGGCCTCGCTAATCAACTGTAAGGCTATTACCAAAGTGACTAGGGCTTCAAAAATATTCCCTAAGAGTCCCAAAGAGACAGCTGGAAGCGATTGTAAGTGCTCGGGGGGGTTTACGGAGGAACGACAACCTGTGTGAGCGCTCTGTGTATAATTGTTTTATTCTGAAACAACCTTGGAGTGAGTGTGAGAGCACCTTTGAGATGGACGGAGGGGGTCAGAGAGAGCATTTATACGGCACTTGTTTTTCCTGGCAAGTGCAGGAGACCTTGGAGGCAACATATATGACACCACTATACACTCTTAGACATAAAGGTGCTAACAACTAGAACCATAAAGGGTTCTTTAGCTTGTCCCTGTAGGAGAAGTCTTTTTGGTTTGTGGTAGGACCTTATATAAAGGTTCACTTGGAACCCTTTCAGAAGGTTCCACATAGAAGCCAGAACCCCCTATGAGATTTTCTACAGATAACCCTTCTATGTTGGTTGGTTCCACCCAGAACTCTTGTTCTACATGCTAACAAGAACCCACTCAGGGGATTCTATTTTCTTCTTTATAATTCAAGGGTTTTATCTAGAATTCGCAAAAGGGATTCTACCAAGAACCTTGTTATACTCTGAGCTCCCTGACTGTTTTCTGCATAAATGCCTTAGAGAGAACCTTTTTATATTCCAAGGGTTTTTTTCTAGAACCCAGACAGAGAATTTTACCAAAAACCTTTTTATGTTCCAACAGTTTAATCAAGAACTCACAATGGTTCTGCTGAGAACATTTTATATTTTTTCAGAAAAATCTTTACATGCTAAGGGTTTTTTGTCCCCTACCCATGGGGTTTTATCTAGAACCAACTACCGGGAACCATTTATATTTCAAGGGTTTTATCTAGAACCTAGCCAGGGGGTTCTACCAAGAACCTTTTTATATCCCAAGGGGTATATCTAGAACCCACCCAGGGGGGTTTATCCAGAACACACTCAGGTGGTTCTACCAAGAACCTTTTTATATTTCTGGAATTTTATCTGGAACCTAATCAGGGGCTTCTATCAAGAACCTTTTTATATTCCAAGAGTATTATCTCACCCACTCTGGGGGTTCCACTGAGAACATTTTGACATAAGTGTTTTATCCCAAAATCACCCAGGAGGTTCTGGATAATGGTACAAAGAACCCTTGAAAAATCCTTGATGAAGTAGTTCTTTAAGGATTTCAACAGTACTTGATGAACCCTTTCCTCAAATAATGTGTTCTTTGGATGAAATAAGCACCTTCTGGAACCCTTACCCCGAATTTACACTGAGCGCGGCTGCACCGTGTAACAGCTGCGCCGCAGTTTTGCTCCGTCATGCATGCGACTTCAATTTACACCAGCAGGGTTTCAGAAGCGTTTCAGAAGCGTTTCAGCAGCGGAGTGTTTTTCCTGTCTGATTATGTTTACTTGCTCTGATTTTGTTGATTAAGTCCCCTTTCCTTGCTCTTTGTGCTTCTACCATGGATAAGCAGGCTACGTAATTAAATTGTTTATTTTCTATCTGTCTTTATGATCACGAGTCTGCATGGGGTCTTTTATTTTGAAAATCAATCAGATTCTCCCCTGTTTTCTGTGCCTGACTTCCTGCCTGTTCGACCAGCTCTGTGCCAATTGACGCACCATCCATCGAAAACAGACTTGCTGCGTATTCTCTGCGGAGCGAAGCGCCGAGCCGATTTTGGGACGCTGCTGAGACACGCCGCAGCGCTCCCAGTGTAAATTGCAGCATTGACTAGAATGGGAGCTATTTGTCTGCGTGCCGCAGCGCAGCCATTACACAGCGCAGCTGCGCTCAGTGTAAATTCAGGGTTAGTATTACAAAGGTGCCTTGACAAACCTTTTCTTCAAAAAAGTGTTCTTCAAAAGCAAAGACCTTCAGACCTTTAGGAAGAACCCTTTTGGAACCCTTGTTTCTAAGAGTGTAGTACCACCCCATGAAGGAAGCCATGGACTTTACTGGCACATTGGAGAAAAAACATGGGTGACCTCGGAGAACGCCTGTTTTTCAGCCGAAAACACCCCCTCAATTTCATTTCACACTACATTAGTAATCTAATTACGTGGTGAAATGTTACACCGGCCGGGGTCCTCAGGTGTTGAGGCCTGTGGAAAGACCCGGTGAGCTCACAGCGTGGTCGCTCTGTGTCTCTGCTACCGTTGGAGGATTCGGTGAACCTCGGCGCTCCGCCCTGGCCGCCCTGCCAGCCTCTGCCGTAAGCCGAGACCTCCCCTCAGCTGAGCCACAGCCATGAGCTGTCAGGCGGCATTAACACTGAGCGCTCTGCACTCGACGCACACGCGGGGTCCTGGGGAGCCAACATCACATCCCTGAGTGGCCCAAAGATCAGGCCCACACTCAAAAACAGGCCCCTCCATTCACTCCTGCAGCCTGAGGGAGTGAAATTAGAAAGACCCCTCCACCCTGATATGAACCATGGGAACTGTGTCTGCCCTCAACCCCAGCTGCCCTCCCCTTGAAATTAATTAAGTGTAATTTCACCTACATAATGGCAGACTATGCATTCGACAGGATGACCGCAATAGTGAACCATTTTTGCCGCTTATGGCAAGTCATCAAATTGTGTTTTGCAAAGCAGAACTCTATTTAACCCCACAGTAACCTCATGAAACAACCTCCAGCTCCCTTATAATGTTGTTTACCGCAATGTGATTGGTGGTATTTTCTCACATTCTTCATAAAATGATTACGTTCAGGGAGGAAAGCTGTCTTTTGTGTTAGCAAACGGTGTGGAATTCAGAGAGTCAGGACATTACCTACCAAGGCGAGCTATTGTCTGGGAGCGAGGTTTGTGTTGGACTCGCTCCACATCACCTCATGTTTGAGATTATGGCACAAGCCACCCAGAAAGCAGTATCCAAAAGGAATTTTTTAATAAATTTGTTCAGCATTATACAAAAGAAACATTTTTTTAGGTCTTTCTTGCCTGTTTGCTGGATATGAAGGGAAAGTGCTGCCATTTCATGTGTTTAAAGGAATTAATCATAATAATTTATATTTTTTGGAGTTAAAATATTTTAGCTATATAGTTTTTTCTATATTAATGTTAAACAACATCAAGGAGGGAAACAAAACACAGCTGCTGTGGATCCTTTGCAGTGTGCCCCCTCTAAAATTAACCAGCATGGCCAGTTTTGAAGTCACCATTGTGCCCTTGTAAAAAAGTTGCAGATTTCCTCATATAAAGGAGAAATGTGTAAAAGCCATAGACGGTATATTTAACAGATTGAAATCCTATTTAATATACAATCTGTGGTTGAAGTGACTTGTTTCCACCCACCCTCTCCTCCCCAGGGTAGAGGAAGCTCAGGCAGGCTGCAGGAACTCTGCAGGAGAGCAACACTGTGACAGTAACAAGTCAGTTCATCCGCTGTTCATAACTGTCAGTTGTCTGTTGATTTTAAACTAAGCCCGTTATGTTGAAAACAACAGCCCACTGCTACAAAACTACACACTTGTTAGAGTTGAAGTGCTCCATTAACATTTTGCTTGATTTAACCATTATAAACATCTACTCCTTCTAAAAGATCATTAATGATCTCTTATGACTCATAAACAGACGCTTACTCATTTCAGTGAACATTCAGCATTCATTTGAACTCTAGTAAATGTGAAACAAGCAAACAATAACACAAGTTATGTTCCAGTGCAGGGCAGGTGGTTTTGTGAGATCATGCTAGAATCCATCTTGCCAGGCTCCAAGCTATCAATCTGCGAGCCAATCAGCATCCTCAGAGGAACTACTGGCATGGTTTTAGGTGCACCGACAGTGAGGAGCATCCATTGAAAACAACTTGTGTTGAACAAACAGCAGCAGCACCTGAAGAGGTTAGCGTAGATACTGTGATGGCATCAGTTATATCAGAACTGAAGAAGAGCAAAAAAATGGCACCAAAGGCTTTTATCGACAGAAAAAATGTTGTCACTCTTCTTCTGGCTATCTTCGACTTTGGTTCAGTAAGTTTATCTGATTGGTTGAAGTTAGCCATGACAGATGTCTCATCCAATCACCTGCCAAGTGTTGTTCAAAAGTTCTGTGCAACAAACCATCTGGTGTGTCAGGTTACAAGTTACAGGCTGGAATATAAATTTCAAAGAAGAACATTGCAGCTGTGGCATTGATGTTGGAGTGAGTATTTCAACTTTGCACATTTCCTTCATCTCTTATGACATATTGTGATCATTTTGTGATTTATTGCGGTACCTATTTTACAGATTTATCATTCAAAATGACATGCGACACAGGAAAAAATGAACAAATTTCCTGGTATCTGTCCTCACACTGGACATGCTTTCTCCCACTCCCACAAATTTGTGTAGAAAAATTAAAAGCTAATCCACAAGCTAACATGAGCTAATAACTAACATTACATTCTGTTGCCTGTTAACAGCAGCCAAGTTAGCAGAAACTTTGAACCAGAGTTGAAGCTGGGCAGCTTGAAGACATCAGAAGGAAACCAGAGAGCATTTTCTCCATAAAATGATCTACATTCATTCAAATTAGTGAATAAAGTCATTAAAGCTTCAGTAGGTAGAAAGCCTGAAAGCTAATAAGAATTTAAATTTTGTATGCTTACAATTACTGATTCAAAAACTTGTTATATGACTGAAACCTCCAGAACAGCTAAGAAACAGTTACAACTTTCAGATGGGGCTGCATTATTTAAATGAAAGCTTACACTTACATTTATTTTAAATTGATTATTCAGACATGAATACATTTTGAGAGTTATGCTACTTGCATTAGACCTACACTGGACTTTGGAGTCCCTGTTTTGTCCAGCTGCTGATTTTGAGTGAGACCACACCAGTGCTCCTACATTTCAAGGCATCTACAAATTGTTCTTGCATGTTCTTATCCAGGATTCAATCAGGGTTGACCTTAAATGTGAGCTGCAGGCCTGCTAATCTGCCTCTGCTGAATGCATCAGTCTGTGTCAGTCTGTGGAAAACAGAGTGGCGCTGGTGTTTACAGTGAGCTCACTGCTGGATTACTTCTTTCTGGTTCTCTTCATTTCCATCTTTTTCTCAGTCTCTTTCATTTACCTTCACCTTTTTTTCCCCCGCATGATGTTTTTACAATATTTCATGGATCTGCTGTGGTGCAGGAATAACCCCAGTGAGATAAAAGAGACACAGTTTGTCTAGTTTAACAGACTTAAACTTACTAAAAAAAGGGTAAAATTATAAGAGCAGAGAGGCCTACAGTTATTAATTCCAGTGCTGCTATTGATATAGTCATACTAAGTTATCTAGATTGGCTAGTTAGTCTATTTGACCTTCCAAGATCAAGACAAACGTGCTCTGGCAAAGCTGCTACTTCAGACCCAAAAAGATCATTTACCATTTGCATCCCTTGTAAAACAAACAACCTTTTGGTCACTTTCAAATGTGTGTCTGACCTGATGGCTTAATTTTTAGTTTTGAATGTGTTCATGAATGATTTCAAGCTTTACAGATGTTTCAGGATATTATTTTAGAGGTCAGCTTTCCAACATGTTTGGATACTTTATCTACGGTTTAATACATCCATGACTGGGGCTGGGTATTGGACCTCATGTGAGGATCCATTTTGCCAAGCTACTCAAGTGATCCGTTTGTGTCCGCACCAGAGGTGGTGCGAGCCAATCAGCGTCCTTGGAGGGACTACTGGCAGCTACAGGCGTGGTTTTAGGTGCACCGACGGCAAGAAGCGTCCATGAAAACAGCTTGTCTCAAGCAAACAGTGGCTGTTCCTGAGGAGGTTGGCATAGATACTGTGATAACATCAGAACTAAAGAGTATAATTGAATTGAAAGAAGAGCAAAAAACAGAACTTTTATCGATTGAAAAATTGTTTTTGCTCTGGCATTGGTTTGGTGAGTTGATCTGATTGGTTGAAGTCAGCCTGTGTTGCTTCATCCAATCACCTGCCAAGTGTTTTTTTAAAGCGCCTGTCCCTTTCCAAACAGTTTCTATGGATGACTTCCCAGATGTTTCTGTATAACACACCATCTGGTGTGGCTGTGGTGCATATAATCCATCCTCCTTGCCAAGAAAGTTGGTAAAATACATCCTGGTTTGCTGTTATTCCTCTCTAATCCTCGCTAATCTGTGCTTTAAATTTCACCTTAAAAGTCCACCTCATTTAGAAACAGCTTTGCATTTTGCAGCATTTAGAATAATAAAGAGGATTTGACTATTTGCCCATTTTAACTATAAAAATGACTGCTTCATTGCCATGGTTGCTAACTTTAGCATTAGTAATTTTCTGTCTGTGCTCTCTGTGATCAGTGATTTAGGGATCTGCACAATCAGTTGTCTAGTCAGTTAAACCTTGCTAGTTGGCACCAGAAATACGCATCAGTTAAACTGTTTTTACATTATTACTGTACAATGGTGGCTGACTGTTGCTTCTGAGATGTTCTCCCTGTGCAACATTTGGATCTAAATCATTTCTAAATCAGGAAACTTTTCTAACTTTAGACTATATTTTATTCACATAATCCTATTAATTTGACACTGACAAAGAAAATCTTTGCATATTTTCTCAAAGGGGAAATGAAGGTTTAGAATTAGGATATTTAAAGTGTTGTCTTGGTATAGTAGTATATAAGTAGTATATCAGCTGGAATAACCCATGTACAGCCACAGTTCCAAAAAGGTTGGGATGTTGTGTAAAACATAAATAAAAACAGAATGCAGAATATGTTCGATTGATACAGTACAAAGTCAATATATCTTTGGTAATAAAACTCACCCTTATTGTTGATCCTTGCTTGGCTAAAGCTAAACCACTGATCTTGAAAGAACATTAAACTGCGGTCATAATTGCATGAAAAAATAAGTAACTGACGTATTTTTTTCCTATCTTTTTTCTACCATATTTCCTTCTTTTCTGTGTAAGTTTTGCTATTTTAACTCAGAAAAGCTGTTTAGGAAGTGAATATTGTTTCCATAATGGCATCAGAAAGAACAAACCAACTAAAAGGATCTGTTATGGAAAAAAACACATAGTAGTCTTTGACTCCACTCTCTCTCTGTCTCTCCCAGAGTGGATAAAAACATGATTAGGGGGGTTTTGGTGTATGTGTGTGGCCTGCAGAGCTCAACTGCTGCATACCTGCAGGCTGCACGCAGGTACTCTTAAATCTTCCCTCTAACATCGACCTTCTGTCCAAACAACTGTGAATGTGTGTGCCACGTGAGTCATGCCGACTTGGTTAAGAGGTTGTGTGAGTTTGAGCGAGTCAGATGGCTTTACAAGTCTTCTGTTAGCAGATCACTTCTGATTCAAAGTCTTATTTTCAAGATATTTTCTGTGTGAGCAGGAAGTGGAAAAAAGTCTAAATGCTTTCCCTCTTTATTGTCACCAAACGTGTTGCATTACCGCTCACCGCAGAATGCTCTTCTTAAGGATTCACATGCACGCCACAGACAGTCACCAGCCGGAAATCAAGACTGTGTCACACCACAGAAAACATTCCTAGCGGGTTTATCCCATCGTTGTCACATCTACACGACATGAGCAACGCCTCAAAGCGAAACCCACAAATGCTGGCGATTCGTCTCACACAATTGTGCCGGCATCTCAGCGTGGAGGGTTTGAGGACGGGGAGGTAAATCAGGAAAAAAAAAAAAAGTCCCACAGACGTACGGGGGAATCAAATGGCTCACATGGTAATACTCCCCGTGAGCTGTCAACAAGATATGAAACCCTACACCTCATGAACTCGCAGTTCCTCCAGCGAGGTCCATTTGGTGCCCCTGCTACCGTATCCCGTTGCCACCGCCGGGAATTCACATCGACATAATTCAGCGAGCCCTCACCTTGACGCGGTAGGCGAGCTGGAGGTGGAGAGCCGTGTTCGAGCAGACACTGAGAATAAGGTTTCCATCAGCTGCAAGCCACCTGTCTGAACTGTGGCTGTGGACTGATGCTGGAAAATACCTGTTTTAAAAAAAACAGTTTGAGAGTTTACAGGGGTTAGTGACTGACATATTGCTGTTGTCAAGAGGGAATAAAACACTCGCAGCAATAAATAGTGGTGCTTTTCATGTTTGCTTGGGCTGAAAATTGATCATTTATACTTAAATTTCAGTAGTTTTATGACTCTGAATGACCTGTGAAAGCCATTTGATAGTTTAAAGGACCAGTGTGCAGGATTTAGTGGCATCTACTGGGGAGTTTGCAGATTGTAAACGCCTTGTTTCACTCTCCACTTCAATTTGGTGGGAGTGAAACACGTGCAAAAGTTGACAGGTCCTCTCGAGAGCCACTGTTTGGCTTGTCTGTTTTCTGATAGTGTCGAAAGACAGTGACTCAACATGGCAAACTCCAAAGAAGACGGCCTGCACCTTCTTTAGATTAAAACAACTACTTTTAAGGAAAAACAAAAAACAAGTCATATTTTCAGATGATCATACAGTAATGAAAATCTATTTAAGAATATTATATTCCCTTTTTTGCCACATTTTACCAATTAATCCCTGTAAAATTGGCAACAGTAAACAAAGACAGCCTGGAAAATAGAAATGGTTGCATATTTAAAACTCCAGTAATCAACAGTTTTAAATAAAACAGTGTATCAAGTGAGTGTGTATACTGTACAAGGAGTCACTATCTGCAAATCTATGGAGTGTTTTAGCCTCTTTTGAGTCACTATTTGATTTTATGGCCCAAATACTGTGAAGACTAGCCTCACCGCTCTTATCAATCCTGTTTTATCCAAAATGTAGAGATGGTTGAGATTAAGGTTTATCCAACAAAGGCACTAAAGTTATGATTATGTCAGTGTCTAAACATGACCATAAAAAGTGTAATAATACTCTATGAGCTCTGTGTTGTCAGTGAACATTTTACCAATGCACTCATCTCAGTATTGTTTGACTTGCCATATAGGTGAAAGCAACATTTGGTATTTTTTGCATTTTGGAGTGCGATTCTCTTACACATCACTGTTGTAAATACGGACAGCTGAACACATTTAAGTACATTACTCGATGCTAAAATACTAGTGAGATGACAACTTTGCTAACACAACCAAACATCAGCAAGTGCAACAACACTAGACACAGCAAGCCAGCTAATATTACTGACAACTACAACAGGAAGAAGGCCAGCTCCATCTTCAGCTTCCTTTGTCAATGTCCTCTTCAGTCTCCTCCCCATAAACTGGCTAACAGAAGCTACATTCAGCAGCAGTTAACTTCACTGTCCATCGGAAACAGAGCAGCTGTAGGACATTCCAGTTGCACCGAAATCAGTGACAAAGTCAGTGGTGCGTTACTTAGTGCAATAAAGACTTACACACTTGTTGTTACTCGGCAACCCAAGTTGCATAGAGCAAGAACAGCCGTTCAGGGTGCAGAGTGGGAATGAGGCCATGTGGTAACCACCCTGACGACCACCAAACACCAACAGCCATCCCTCCAAAAAACAAAGAATTTTTAAAAGCAACTGCTGCCACTGCTGCCTCAGTAAACATCATAGCATTGGTGCAACTGGCCCAAAAGTCCATGACACATGGAGTAACTTGGTGGAAATATTGTCCCAGGCCCAGTTTTTCTCCTGGTTGTTTTTGTACGCGGCTAACACTGTGTTGTATAGCTCCAGGTATCCAGACACCAGTATTAACAGCTCCTACATGATCACTTATTTATGATCTCCAATTCCTGTTATTTCTGTTATGCTGTCCCCTTTTATTTAATTGGCCAAAGTCAAGCGGCAACCATCAGAAGTTCAGCATGGTGAACCCCTTTTCCATACACGTGTGTTGGCCTGGCTTGACTCGGTTTGACTCAGCACATCAGGCCAGTACAGCAGGTGTTGGCATTTTCATTACAACGGAGCTACCCACTTGAGTGTCTGTTTTTTTTAACTGAAAATTAGCATATTGCAACAGCCTGGAAGAGTACAGAAGCACCTACAGCTGGACTCTCGTCTAGCTGCTTAGCCATGGAAAAGCTGACTTATACCACCAAAGGGAAATTACAGAAGTTTTTTAAAATATGGGGACATTTTATTAAATATCTTGAAAATCACCAACCAAGGTGTTCGCTGAGCGCTTGATAATGAGGAAACTGCAATGAAATCTTAATTTAGTATATTTTTTGATTTGTTGTGTCTGTCTTGCTTTGTTTTCTTGGAGTATGCATTTGTAAATCTCTGAGTTTATTTACTGTTTTTGTCTTAATTCTGGAAAAACTCAATAAATATAATTTTCAAAAAAAAGAAAATGAGCATAGCTTGAGTTGTGCAGCTGTAAAACAGCAAATAAACACTTCATTTCCTATAGATATATTCACAATAAAAGGCCCTCATTAGTTTTTTAATTTAAATGCTTTTATTAAGAAGCAGCAAATTCAGAAAATGTTGCTTTTTTTTATTAGCATTTTAATATGATTCCTATTCAGCTGAAAGTGAAGGAGAGAAACTAAACGTCAAACCAGATGAAGTTCTAGAAGAAGAATCTAAAATAGTACTGAGAACTGAGCACACACACTTAAAAAAAAAAACCTCTTCCTCTCTGGTCTCGAGCACAGACAGAAGATCAATACATGTTGGTTTGAAGTGGAGAAAAGGGGGGTCAAAGGATGAGACGACATCTTAACCTGCTTGGAGGCTGGTTGGGAGGGCATTGGCCCCACTCCAGAGAAGGTCCATCTCTGGTGGACTCAAAATTATTTTGGAACTGCTCCTTTAGTGTACAAGAGTTATAAAATGGGATTTTAATCAATGCTTCCTGATCAGACTGATGAAGAACATGATCTGAGCAGCATTACAAATCCTTCTAAATGTATTTTCTGTTACAGATTAGCAGTAAATCAACTTAATTGATCACATGCAGGAAGATTTGGGTGTCCTAGGAGTATAGAAAAAGTGCAAAACAAGGTGCATTTACATAACATTTTAAACACTACTACAGCATCTACTATATTCAATATATAAAATAAATAAAAAAAGATATTTAAATTAATCAACTTGTGGGATGGAGTCAGGTTTTGAGTGAAGTGTCTGCAGACAGCACCATCAGCAGCATGAAAAACAGTTATTGCACTTGCAGTGGCAAAACTAAAGTGTTTGAATTCCCTTTTAGCACAATCCAGTAACCCATAAACCCCTCTAAAACCCATGATGATGTTTTACAAACACTGTACATTGCTGCTCATTCAGCAAGACGTCTTATCTAAATTCCTCAACGGCCAACTCTCTGAGGAAACGTCCAAAATCAACAATAAATTCAACATGCCAGCGCGTCTACATCTGCTATTGTTTTGTCATTAACGGGTACTTGAAAGGTATTTTAACACAACAAACGTAACGGTTTCGAGTATCTTTGGCACCTCCATGCTTTTAGAGTGAATAACAAGCTTTAGAAGTAAACATGACTTCATGTGTTGAGGTGCAATCAGTTATGTGGACGAGCGGAGGAAGTGAGAGCTTTATTTCTTGACAGATGTGGAGAGCCGACAACCACAAGTTTAAAACTGTCTCATATTATTCATAAAGGCAGAGACCACTGGACTTAAAAGCAAAATGGGAAAAGGCTTTGTTTTTATTTTTGCTGCTAATCAGTGTGGGGGGATAAGCCCTATCTCTGAATTCCAAGTGCAACAGGAAAACCTGATTAGGTTTCAAAGGAAGTTAGTGGAAATTTGTGGTCACCAAAACCAATATGGGCCGGCCAGCTGACCATAATGTGAACCTATTGAGAGTAATTCAATAAACCACAATCATGCATTAAAATAGTGTCATGCATTTTATATCTCTAGCTGTGGTTGACAGATATTTAAAAGTCATTATTTTCTCAAAAACAAGAAAATATTCTCCGGCCCATGTCAGATAAAGCTCTCTTTTGACACAATAAAGGCAGAAATCAGGTTGTTCGCTGTTATTCTACACAACTTCAAATACACACGTGGGTCCACCCAACACAAACACTGTCACACCAAGCAGCCCATTTAGAAAGCCACATGCCATAGGAAGTGGTGTTATAAGGCGATGTTCCCTTATCTTAACTGCAAAGAAAACACAAAGAGAATTCACTGCACGGCATCAGACAATTTATGAAATATCCGTCCGCAGTTACTGACTGCTGAGTTTTGTCATGTCTGCTTGCAAGACAGAAGAGAAAGAGAGAACTTCTTGTATGAAAATTATGGCTAAGTAGGCTCTGTTGCATGAACATGCTGCAGAAAATAATAATTATATGGAGGTACTTAAAGGGACAGTTGACCCTAAAAGTACATATTTTTCCTCCAGCCTGTAGTGCTCTTCATCTAGATTTTTCTAGTTTCAGAGTTTTGGAGATTTCAGCCTTATATGTATATGTCTGCCTTCTCTCCAATATAATGGAAGTAAATGGCTCTTGGCTTCAGTGTTGCGCAAGTTCACACTTACACACAGAGATTAAAATGAGTTAGTTTATGAGTTTAGTCACAGGTCACAGTCCAAAAAATGAACCAGTTCACGTTCATTTCTTCTTTCTTATTAGTTTGTTTGGGCTTTTTTTTTTTCTTTTTTTTTAATTTGAAATAGAACTTCCTCCTACCAGGCACACTGTAGTCTGCATAATGACATCATACTAAATGATGCACACGTTTGTATTTATTTTATTTGTGAATGCAACATTACTTTTAACTCAATTGAAATAATTAAAATCTTAGAATAGGAGCATAGTCTTATACCACACAGAAAAAAACTTATTATTATTAATATAAATAATATTATTAGGTACTACAGCAGTGATGTGATTACTCTGAGGTGTGCTTTTATTCAAGATGCAGTGGGTTAGTATCACTTCTTTTTTTAGTGTTTCAACTGTCTCCAACCACTGTAACAACTGCCCCCATCAAGGGGGCAAAGGTAACACTCTGACTTCTTGCATGAAATGTATTTTTCAATCTTATTCTTATTGGGAAAATGAACTGATCAGGCATAACATTCTGACCACTGACAGGTGAAGTAAATAACACTGATTATCTCTTCATCATGGCACCTGTTAGTGGGTGGGATATATTAGACAGCAAGTGAACATTTTGTCCTCAAAGTTGATGAAAGAAGCAGGAAAAATGAGCAAGTGTAAGGATTTGTGTTTGACAAAGGCCAAATTGTAATGGCTAGACGACTGGGACAGAGCATCTCCAAAACTGCAGCTCGTGTAGGGTGTTCCTGGTCTGCAGTGGTCAGTATCTGTCAAAAGTGGTCCAAGGAAAGAACAGTGGTGAACCAGCAACAGGGTCATGGGCGGCCAAGGCTCACTGGGAGTGAAGGCTGGCCCGTGTGATCCGATCCAACAGACGAGCTATTGTTGCTCAAATTGCTGGAGACGTTAATGCTGGTTCTGATAGAAAGGTGTCAGAATACACAGTGCGTCACAGTTTGTTGTGCATGGGGCTGCATAGCTGCAGACCAGTCAGGGTGTCCATGCTGACCGCTGTGCACCACTGAAGCACCAACAATGGACACATGAGCATCAGAACTGGACCACGGAGCAATGGAAGAAGGTGGCCTGGTCTGATGAATCACGTTTTCTTTTACATCATGTCATGAGGATGCACTATGGGAAGAAGGCAAGCCGATGGAGGCAGTGTGATGCTTTGGTCAATGTTCTGCTGAGAAACCTTGGGTCCTGCCATCCATGTGGATGTTACTTTGACACGTACCACCTATCTAAACATTGTTGCAGACCATGTACACCCTTTCATGGAAACAGTATTCCCTGATGGCTGTGGCCTCTTTCAGCAGGATAATGCACCGTGCCACAAAGCAAAAATGGTTCAGGAATGGTTTCAGGAGCACAACAACGAGTTTGAGGTGTTGACTTGGTCTCCAAACTCCCCAGATCTCAATCTGTTCGATCATCTGTGGGATGTACTGGACAAACAAGTCCGATCCATGGAGGCCCCACCTCACAATTTACAGGACTTAAAAGATCTGCTACTAACATCTTGGTGCCAGATACCACAGCACACCTTCAGGGGTCTAGTGGAGTCCATGCCTCGACGGGTCAGGACTGTTTTGGCAGCAAAAGGTGAACCAACACAATATTATGCAGGTGGTCATAATGTTATGCTTGATTGGTGTATATCAATTGTAATATCAATGAGGGCACATAAATATGTTTCTCATGTCAAAAGATGACTGGTGTATTTCAAGTAGTCTGTGAGATATTAAGGAAAATCTAAAAAATATTTTATTACAGCTGCCCCTGGTTTTCTCCTGTCTTAAAATATGAAGTGAGTAAGTCAAAATAATGAGAATATAATGACTTAATATCTCAAAATAATGACTAAATATCTTAAAATATTAAAATATTAAAGTCATTTTTAGAAAGTTTCTCAGAATTTGGAGATACAGAATCAGTATTAAAATAATAAACCATTACTTTGAGATTCCTGGACATTATTTTGACAAAGTTTCTGAATATAATGACTTTCGGGTTCAGAAATGACAGATTACTTCCATAGATACAGATGTTTGGAGATGAATGTATAACATGGATCAGTCTGTGTGTTTCTCACTGTTAACAGATTCCTGCCTGCAGTGTAGTTCATACACTTCACTGATAAACCACAGAATTACAGAGAAACATGAAGGTTTGCAATAAAAGGAAGTTTTTTATATCATGTCGACACTTCTGTCCATATTCAATGTCTCTCTACTGCAATCACGCTTCTGCAATCAGCTGATGACATGAGAGTCATTATCTCTTTCTGGAGTGAACAACACTCATGTTCAGTAATTGCAAACTGATTCATTCAAAAATATTCAGCATGTTCAGTAAAATCCACCCAGCACAAAGCACCAAAGCCACATTTGAAAAATTCAACAGCAGTGTCTCTTTCCAGAAATCATGACCTGTTTATTCAAGATAATCCACAGACCTTGTGGTGATCAGTTTCATGCAGGAACTGCTTTGTTTCTGCAATAGAATCTACCAGAACTATTTTTTCCTTCTCTGAATTTTTCAAGTCCCAGTATACTGGAGAGAAGGCAGACACCTCTATGGCTGATAGCTCCAAAACTCTGCAACTCACACCAAAAAATGCAGATGGATAAAGAAGCGCTACAGGCCAGGGGGAAAATATGTACTTTTGATTTTGGGCTTAACTGTCTCTTTAAGGTCACACTCATGACATTAGAAATGAAAATGAATACTCTGAGCATGTAGATTATATTCTTGATGTTGGTTACAGTGAACTGTATTTTACCCGAGTCTCTGTTCAAAACACCGCTGGATGAGACTGTGAGCCGCTGGCCTGAGCCTCAGGAGCAGTTGGGGTTCAGTGTCTTTCTCAAGAAGATTGGAGGAAGGAGCCATAGGTCAAACCACCATCCCCTCAATTAATAAATATAAAGCTTTGACACGGTCAGACAGCTCGTCATGGTGCTCCGGTACAGGCAGTAAACTCGTCAGCACGCTCTGGTATGTGGCCGCCAGAGGGTGTGTCATCTTATGAGGCCAGATACACTGTGTTGTATCAAACTTAGAGACGTCTTTCAGGCCCAGTTCAGACCAAAGATTCATGACGAGTTAAAACTGTTGCAGGGGAAAGTTCTGGCGGTGAGAACTGGTCCGTCTCAGCTTAACTCAATCCAGCTAATGGCATCACAGCTGGTCAAGGCAGTTACGAAGAGAGGAAAGAGAGGAGGACCTCATTAATGTCTCTGAGGAACAGTCCTGTCTGTATGACACAAGCCTTAAAATTTAAATCTACTGCTAAACTGACAACTTCACCTGCTCTGCTCACATTCACTACACTATCTCTGTACTGTAAAGCAGCTGTAGTCAGTATTTTTATCATAACGGTGTTTCAAATGACAGTTTTAAACATTTCATTCATAGTGATGAACCTAAGTATTGTTATCACACTGTTTTATATATATGGTGTAGCTTGATGGACATTTTTTTAAACATAATTTTACATCTTTTCTTTTATTTCTCTTCATTATTTATTTTCCATATATTGCAGTTTTAGATTTATATATTGCTGTTATATTTTGTAGATGAGACACATTCACCTTTACACACTTCTTATTATATATTTGTTATTATTGTTCTTGTTATATTATCTCTTTTCTATATTATAGTAGAATGTACAGATTTTTATATACTTCTTTTTTTCTATTCTTGTAATTCTCTATACTTATATATTTATATCTATATATTTTCTATTCTTGAATGGGAGGACCTGTAACATCAACACTTTCCCCCCCGAGGATCAATAAAGTATTTCTGATTCTGAAGGAGAATTGACACCTGTATCAGCTTTACAGAGCTTCATGTTGAGTTTCAGCTCATTAGTTAGCTGTCCAGCTGCAACTTTACTGTTTTGATTCCCTGCCATGACTCTCATGGTGCTGTTTTTCGGAGTTAAAGCCCTAAAAACCACCAGCTGCTCAGCAGCAAACAGCAGACAGACACAGTTTGCAACTAGCTGGTGAACATAGTGGAGCTGTTAGGGAGTCAGCTATTTCCCTCAGGAGTTTGTGGAAACCAATAACAGAACTAAAAGGGAGTGAATATTGGACTTAATTCACATTCACATTCAAATATCCAAACTGACTCCAAATTCATGCTTATGTTGCTCAGTAACTCCTGGATGTGTAAATAAGTCCTTGTTTGCCTTGTTTCTGGCCTTCCAAGTGGCTAACAGCCTTTTTTTTGCAGTTGTCCATATCAGTATGTTAAAAACCACCATCATTTCTGCAGGAGTTATGGATGATCTTGGGTCATGTATATACTTTTGCCGTAACCAAAACTCTCTGGATCATCCAAGCAGCACTTGACTTTGGTAAGGTCCTGAAGCTCTGAACAGGATAAAAGTGATAAATGTGCAGACAGTGCTGAGATCTTGTTGTGTAAAGTAGTTGGTAAATAAAAATATATCTTATAAAATACCCTGTACAAATACGTAAAAGGCATTGCATTTTAAAGTCATCGACCACTTTGTTCTCATGGTGCATGGTGATGCAAGGTCATGCATGTAATTGTACTTTGGTATTAGAAAAATAGCTCAGGGTTTACATTATTTTTTAACTCTGTGTGAAGGTAACTGACAGTGTGCTGAATGTGATCTCGGATTTGGCGAAGCTTGTTGGACTTGAAGTGTCCTATAAATACATTTTACATTCCCTGGTGATTTTTTTGTGGGTTTATGGTCATAGTTTATTTAGTTTATGTTTTTTGTCATTAGCCCACACCATACTTTGTCTTCATTGTTTATCCTTTTAGTTAAGTTTTGGTTAAAGGAGCGATATGTAGCCATTTCATCTGCAAAAATGAGTACAACAGTCCAGTTGCAGTTTGTGTTAGCACCATGGACTGTATATTAAATACGTAGGTGGTAATCTGGTTTTATATACAGTCTGTGGTTGAAGTGAGTTGTGTCCCCTCCTCCCCAGACACAGCAGAGACAGACAGGCAGGCAGGAGTTCCACAGGAGCACAGGACAGGTGCGGCATTATGGGTGAGCCTAATGGGCCCGGGCTCACCAACTTGTACAACTGGCCCACCTTAAATGACTGGGAGAACATACATTTGCTTAACTTTTATTTTTAATTATTAAAATTAAATATTTTAATTAAATTAGATTAAAATTATTAACATTTATTTGGCTATTATCACATGTGAGGTCTGGACCAATCACAGTGGGCCATTATTCGTCACCCCAGACATATTATGCTTATGCATGCACATTTTACTATGGTAGTTGTTCAGCAGAAAATGATGACAGGTGTATCAGCATATCATTGTCTTATTTTATACCTGCAGATGCTTTTCTCATCAAAACTAGAACGTCTATAAAATGTAGACAATACGGGAGGTAGAGATAAATATTCCTGCCTGACTTGATTGTCTTCAGATGACCTTCACAGCAGAGACAGTTAAGTTTATGAATGAACAGCACAGCGCCCCACGTTCTCTCTCTCCTGTTAAAAGTCATCAAAGCTAACCCATTATTCTGATCACTCCATTTCTCCCTGCAATCAGTTTAAAGAGTAATCCACCCAGACCAAATGAAAATGCATTAAAAGGAATTGAAATGTCAGTTTTCTTAATGAATTCATGTACTGATCTACTTGATCCATAGTGAAAATACAGATAAGGAGATATGTGATGTGTTAGTTGCCCTCCACAGCATGTGAAACTACCAGTTGGAAACAGTGTTAACCCTTGTAATTAAAAGGCCCAGCCAAAGTTACTGTGGCCCATCCAGTATTGAAATCCTGGTGCCGTTCTTGGCACTGGATTCGCACAACCTCGTAAAACTGACAATTACAAGCAACAACGTGTCCTACACTGTACGTTGATCAGCTGTCAATTGTCTGGCAATGTAAAGTTTAGCCTGTTATCCTGAAAACAAAAGCCCACTGCTCTGAAAATACACACGGGACAAGTTAAATTAATGCCTGTCTCACCACCTGCCAAACTCCACTCACATTTTGCTGAATTTAACTTATAAACATCTGCATCTTATACAATATTATTAATTATTTCTTATTACTCATAAACAAATTCTTACTAATTTGTGGAAAATTCAGCATTAATTTGAACTCTAATTAACATGAAACTGACCTACAAAAACAGTTGTTCCTGGTTCAGACTGGAGGTTTCAGTTGGAGGACACCGTGTCTGTAGCATGCATGTCAAATGAAGTGAGTATTTCAGCTTAACATGTTTCCTCAATCGCTGATGACATATTGTGGTCATTTTATGATTTATTACAGTAAATACATTACACATTTCTCCTTTATAGACTGCCACAGACTGTCAAAGCACAACAGCTGTTAGCTCATAAGAACTCTGTAGCTTATACACTAAATCTGTTCTGTGTGGCATCTAATTCCACAGGCTACACTATGTTTTCTTATTATGATTAAATATAAATATGATGAGCAGCATCTCCACATAAACCAGTGCCTCTTTACTATGGGGTAAATAATTTACATCCTCTGTCATTCTGTTGATATAGTTTATTGATGTATATTTCTGTGTGCAGCTGTGACCGAAATGTATGTTGGGCAGGTCAGTTGAGGTCAGGTCCCACTAGCCAATCAGATGTAAGCACAGCCCTCACTTTGGTCTCACTTGGTTTTGTCAGGTCAATTAAGACCATACTGATGTAATAATAATGACATAAAACTAAAAACCCTCCTTATCTGATGGGCAGATATTAAACATTTAAAGTCAAACTTGATCCCCAATAACACGCACATTACGGGAAAAAGGATTTACCTGCACTGAGAGGAAATTAAACTGCAGGGTTTAGTGCTGGTGGTGGTTAAAGGAAATGAACAAGGAGATGAGGCACTGACAGCTCTGACAACGAGACACATTCGGGCACAAACACTCTTACAGGATTTTTATTCCCGTCCGTCTGTCAGGGCGTCTTTAATGAAGCTTAATTACAGAGTCCAGGGCCGAGGCTGCAGACAGCAGGGTGGACGACGTCCCAAATCTCTGTGGCTGTTTCTTTCTTTTTTTTTTAGGAGACAAACTTATCTGATTTACGGTCAACGTGTCTGCGTTTGTGTACCTGCGTGTGCAGTTTCCATGCAGTCGGAGATGAGAGGAATGTGAGCATGATGGTTGAACACCTTCCCTCGCCAAATGGAGAAAACACTGTTCTCTCATTTTTCTCTGCGAAGACGTGAGTCCCGAGCGGTTTGCCGAGGTAATTTCAGACAGCTCTTTCAGCTTTGTCGGCGGGGATAAAGTGCTGATTCACAGAACGTCTTTCAAAGTCCTCATTGTCGAAACAGAGGAGCGGGACTCCATTTTCCAGCCAGTGCGGGCTGCGTGTAACCCGACATGTCTAAGTCTAATTGCTGAGATTGAAGTACAGTAGATCTTTTGATTCTCTCCATGTGAAAGTGGTGTTTCCATTCCTGAATCCACACCCAGTGACATGAGCACTCAGCACAAACATTTATTTCACATCTGAGCGTTGTTTACAAACTACCAGTGACTGATGGGAAGTGAGCAAGCATTCGATCCTACGCCCCTCTCATTATCCTGGTTTCTGGGGACGTTTCTGGACTTGCCAAAACGACTTCATAATTGTCATCATGTCATGTTGAAGCCTCTCAGCGTCTCACCAGAACCAATAACTGACGTCAGCAGCTGACCAAAGTCGATACGTTCCAAGCTATGTAATGATGCAGACAAAAACAAATTATCCTCGGCCATAAGTACAGAACAATCTGCTTTTATTTTGTAGAGTTAAGACATCAAGGAGACAAGCATTTATTTACAGTGAGGGATGAAGTGCAACCAAAAAATCGTATCTGACCAAAGAAACCACACAATTATATTTACAATGGCAATAAATGTAAGAACCAAATCCTTCAATTCATCAGTACAGGTTTTTTCAGATCTGTGATGTATAAAATACAGATAAAGTGAACACACTTTCAAACAGGTAATCTTTTATTTTTTACATGACTTTAGTTAAATACTCAATTTTGATCAATTCCGTCAACTGCAGAAATCTAAGATCTGTTATTAATTTATAACACACAAAACGGTTAAAATCTTTTTCAAATCATCATTGTCCCTTTTAAAATCAATATTTTGTGTCATTTTAGAGACACTACCACAGAGTCATAAGTGATGACTGAAAAGGGTTATGTTATATGAGTCTATACATTCTTTTTGTTTGTTTGTTTGTTTGTTTGTTTGTTTTTTTGCATATGTTGCAGATAATACCTTTAATATTTGTTCATCCTTACCCAGAGAAGGAGAGCAAGAGAAGCACTGACCCTCCGTGTGTGTCCGCACCACAGGTGGTGCGAGCCAATCAGCATCCTCGGAGGGACTACCAGCAGCTGTGGACATGGTTTTAGGTGCGCAGATAGCGAGAAGCATCCATCAAAACAACTTGTGTTAAACAAATAATGGCAGCTCCTGAAGACGTTAGCGTAGATACAGTGATAGCATCAGTTATATCAGAACTGAAGACTATTTCTTCATTTAGAGAAGGGCAAAGAACGGCCCTGAAGGCTTTTTCAGATGGAAAAGATGTTTTCGCTCCTCTTTCGCCATCTTCGGATCAGTGAGTTGATCTGATTGGTTGAAGTTAGCCAGTGTTAGGTGTGACAATACTTTTTTTTTTTTTTTTTTCCAAATAGTTTCTATGGATGGCTTCCCAAGTGGTTGTGTTTAACAAATCAGGTGTATCAGGTTAGCTGACACTGGCTGTGTGGCTGTTCTAACCTAAATAAGAGGGTCCATGACACACACACATACACACACACACACTGCACAGGTGGGTAGTAGGGGATTAGCATCCTGTGGGTGAAACCTTTAGTTGTAAAAGTTTAAACAACTGAATAATTTCTAAAATCTGTATCGTATTGGTAGTTTTTATGAAAGTAAATATTATGAAAATGAACAGTACGCCTGTTTGAGGGGCACTGTATTACTTTGTCTAGCTTTTATGGTGATCTGCAGGAATCTTGTCTTTATACACATGAAAACAACCTGTCGCTGTCAGGCACAAACTTTGTGTCTCCATATTCTGCCTTTTTTTTTTTTTTTTTTTTATACATCAAGGTTATTGGTCACCTTTTATGTTATTAGCCGTGACAAACCATGACTGTTAGAGCTGGAACTTCAGTTGAGGCAAAACACACCAAAAATGCAGCAAAATAGAAAAAGATTTAATTTCTCATGATTTATATTTAAAACTTCAAGTACCCAGTGTTTAATAATTGAGCAACAGATAAGAAGCCCTAATGGACCATAACATCTATCCATTTTTGTGCAGATTGGTGCAGAAGTATCACAATTTCTCATACATTTTATGATACCTCATATTTGTCTTGGTCTCAGCAGCAATTAATTGTTCACCTATTTTACCCATTTTATTATCATGATCTTTCTAAAGAGACAGTTTGAGGGGATTCCCTTGCAGAAACTTGTATCAGTACACATTGTCAGACTAATTACTGGGGTTTTTGAGTGAATTTGCTGAGTAAAACCTGGAAAACCCTCAAATATGGAGTGTTGACCGATGGAAAACAACCACTTCTGTGTTTTTGTCAGCAAAGTCACCCAGACTCACCAAACGAGGTTCTCGAAACAGACCCCTGATCTGCTTACATAACTGTCAGTTGCAGTCTGTAGTGCTTGTTGTGTTTTAAAAGCGATCAGGTAAAGAATTCAGTTTTCCAGCCGGGACTGAAAAACGATCCGCCACCATCCACCGATTCTCATGTTACCTCGATGTGACGTGTGCCAACCATGACTCTGGTCGTGATGGGAAAAGCAAATATTTCAAAGAGAGTTTCAGGAGTTTACTGCCCTGATGCCATTGTTAGTTTCTTGGGAGCACAGTTGTTGTCTTTGGCTTGTTCAGAGTAAATATTTCTATTCCTCTGTTGTGTTAGAAAATGATGTGTATTCAAGCCCTGGAGGATGGATCTCAACCCAGACTAAATACAGTCTTTTTGATTGTTTTTTTTCTTCTTTACAGTGAGTCGTTTGTGTGGGTTTTGCCCTTTCTTCGTACGTGTGGGTGACATGCAGCGTTTACATCACTTTTCTGTTGTTTTTTGGCTCCCATCAGTGATTTGCCGCCACCGTGAAATTACTTGGCCATAATCAACATCTCTAAATCTCTGTTACATGTGTGCCGAGGCTCGTGGCAGTTCAGGGGGCTCCACGACAAAGCTCTGCACCCACACTCTGAGAAATATTGGTTCTCCCTAAAGGGCCAAGGTTCTACCCAGAACCATTTCCTTCTTGAAGACCCCTTTTTGGAAGAAAGGGGTTGTCAAGTGTTTTTTGTAAGACTCAAGGTTCCATTAAGAACGATTTCCATCCAAAGAACATGTTTGGGAAGAAAGAATTGTTGAAATCCTTGAAGAACTCTTTCATTAAGTGGTTGTCAAATATGAAATATACAAGAGTTCCCGGTAGAACCACCTGAGAGTGTTCTAGATAAAACCTTTGGCATATAAACTGGTTCCTGGTAGAACCCGCAGAGTGTGTTTTAGATAGAACTCTTGGAATATAGACAGGTGGTTCTGTACCGAACCCAATGGATTCTCAAGTGGATTCTCAATAAAACTGTTGTAATATAATAACTTTTTCATAGAACCCCCTTGATGGGTTTTAGATAGAACCCTTGGAATATAAAAGTCTCTTCATAGAACCCCTTTGGTGTTCTAGATAAAACCCTTAAAATATGAGAAGGTTCTTTGTAGAACCCCCTGAGTGTGTTCCAGATAAAACCCTTGGAATATAAAAGGATTCTCAATAGAACCCCCTTGGTTGTTCTCCGTAGAAGCCCCTTGGTTGAGTCTAGATAAAACCCTTGGAATTTAAAAAGGTTCTTAGAATACAACCTTGGAATATAAAAAGGTTTTCATAGAACCTCTTTGGTGAGTTCTAGATAAAACCCTTGGAAAATTTAAAGATTCTTGGTAAAACCCCCTTGGTGGGTTTTAGATCAAATCTTTGCAATGTAAAAAATGTCCTCAGTGGAATCCTCTGAGTGTGTTCTAGATAAAAACCATTTGAATACAAATAGGTTCTTGGAAGAACCCTCTTGATTAGTTGTACATAAAACCCTTGGAATTTAAACAGTTCTTGGTGGGACCCCCTTTGGTGGCTTTTAGACCAAACCCTTGCAATATAAAAAGGTTCTCAATAGAGCCCCTGATTGTGTTGTAGATAAAACCATTGGAATGTAAAAATGTTCTCAGTGGAACCCTCTGAGTGTATTCTAGGTAATACCCTTAGAATACAAAAAGGTTGGTAGAACACTTTAGATTAATTGTGGATAAAGCCCTCAAGGGATTCTCGGTAGAAGCCCTTGGTGGGTTCTAGATAAAACCCTTGGAATATAAGAAGTGCTTAGGAGCCCTTGGGTGGTTTCTCTTTGGCACTGTTAGAAGGTGGAAAGGTTCTGGATAGAACCCCCAGAGATGGTTTTGTGTGAAACTATTCGAAAATAGATGTGTTCTTCTATGCTTACAAGCTAAAGTGCCCTCCATGGTTCTTGGTGGATTTTTATTTCTAACAGTGCATGAGATCAAACACGTGTTTTTTAACCATTTATCTTCTTCTTTCCTGTTCAGTCACATTTGAGTCTTCACAGTTGAGTTGAACACATGAGAAAAAGCCTTTTCTTCACATCATTAGCAGCTGATTTAGACCCCAGTTTTATCTATTGGGAGTCACTGGTGTGCATCTGATAGTGTGTGCTTCCTTTTAAGTGTGGAGAAAACGGGTGGTCTGCTGTGGCGGGAAGGCCTAGTGATTTGTGGCCTGAGCAGAGACACAGAAATCAGAAGGGATTACATAACATTTTATAATTCTAGTCTGTTTTTCTCCTCTTCAAAATACTTGTCACACAGCGGGGAGAGTGTGCAAGTCAACCGAAAAATGTCTGAGGATTCCTCGCACCAGCCGAGGGGGTCTGGTCACCACAAAAATTCTAACATGACAATCAGTCATAAAGACAATTAGGCTGAAGTCAGATGAAGATAATAGTAGAACCCCCTAAGTGTGTTCTAGATAAATTCCTTGGAATGTAAAAAAGTTCTCAGAGCCCCCTTGGTTGGTTAAAAAGTTGAGGTGGTCTGTTTGCTGCAAAAATGCTAAAGATAATAGTTGTAGAACCCCCCTGATTGGTTCTAAATAAAACCTTTGGAAAATTAAGGGGTTCTCGGTAGAACCTCCTGAGTGGGTTCTAGATAAAACACTTGAAATATGAAAAGGTTCTCATAGAACCCCCCACATACATTCTAGATAAAAACTGTGGAATATAAAAGCATTCTCATAGAACCCCTTTGGTGGGTTCTAGATGAAACCCTTGGAAAATTAAAGAGTTCTTGGTACAACCTCCTGACTTTTAATTAAAATCCTGAAAAACATTCTTGTGAAAACCTTGGTGGGTTTTTGATAAAACCCTTAAAATATTAAAAAAGTTGTTGTAGAACCTCATTGGTGGGTTCAACAAAAAAAAAAAAAAGGTTCTCAGTAGCACCCCCTTGGTGGCTTTTAGGCACAATCTTTGTTACATACATGTGATGTACATATGTAACACTAATGTGATATTATGAGCTAATGATCAATATGATGAATTGATTTGGACCCCAGGAAGATTAGCTTGTGTCAATGGCACTAGCTAATGGGGATCCTTTTTAAATAAATTAAATAAATAAATTAAATTTGAATATATAAATGTTCTTGGTAGAGCCCCCTGAGTGTGTTCTACATAAAACCTGTGGAATATAGAAAGGTTTTGTGTAGGTGGGTTCTCAATAAAATCATTGGAACATAAAAGCTTTTTAGTCGAACCCCCTTGGTGGGTTCGAGATCAAAATCTTGGAAAATAAAAGTCTTCTCATAAACCCCCCTGTGAGTTCTAGATAAAAACCTTGGAATATAAAAGGATTCTCATAGAACCCCTTTGGTGGGTTCTAGATAAAACCCTTGGAATATAAAAAGGTTGTTGATAGAACCCCATTGATGGGCTTTACATCCAACCCTTGGAATGTAAAAATGTTCTCAGTAGAAACCCTTCGAATATGATTAGGTTCTGTTTGATTGGCTTGATTAGTTCTGGGTAGAACCTTTTGAATACAAAAAAGGTTCTTGGTAGGACCCTTAACATTTGAATAACATTTTGTAATTCTGGTCTGTTGTTCTCCTCCACAACATACTTGTCATACAGTGGGGAAAATGTGCAAATAACCGAAAAATGACTAAGGATTCTTTGCACAAGCTGAGGGGGTCTGCTTGCCGCAAAAATACTAACATGACAATTGTTGGGTAACTCAATTAGCCATAAAGACAATTAGGGTGAAGTCAGTTGAAGATAATAGCAGAGCAGTGGTGGACGTATCAATATATCCGTGCAAGGCTCATTAAACAGTCTCAAGGTCAGTGTAACGCAATACGAGACGCCGGGCCTCTTCTTGATCTGTTTTCCATCAGTTTCAGAGGGATTGTTTGGTCAACACAAATCCTCAACAACACGCAGAATCGGAGCAAGGATGTCATCTGAGGCTACAGCATCTGGCCTGAGAGAACCTCATGAATCTGCCGTGAGAAGACGTCCTCGCTCCGATCTTTACGGCGGCCTCCGAGGACAAGCGATGCACTGGAATCGTAAACACTTATATAGACCGTCAGGAACTGAAATCTGCAGTCCATCAGGCTCCAGCTGCCAAAGACGGAGTCAGATCCTTGACTCCTTCCAGAAAATACAGACTTTAAGGGCTTTGCACTTCCTATTAGGCTTTTTTTTCCTCCGTTTTCTGCCCCGGCCAGGCGAGACGGTGTCAGATCCTGTCCGCAGCTGTGCGTCCTCAGCCTCTGGTTTAGCTCGTACCTCATATAATTTAGTAACCACTGAGGCTGCCTCTGGCTTTTGACATTTGAGGCTTGCAGGGCCACGACCACCAGAATAATCACTTACTCTGCTCTGAAGACTGCAGTCATTGTCTGGAAGAGTGATTGCAATACAAGTCTTTGAGTAATAAAGGCAAACATATCTAAAGTTTTATGAATCTACGGCGCCGCTGTGTTTTGACATCATCTTTACCAAATTCTGTCTTTAAAGCAGACAGTTGCCAAATGCAAACAAGAAATCTTTTGTAGGAAGAACCGAAGTAAGGCATCCATAATTCATATTTTACATGATGGTTTAAACAAAAGGGGATTATTTAAGGTAAAATAAAAAATTGTTTTCTAACGTTAGAGGGTCAGTTGCCTGCTGCCGCTCAGCTGCTTGTCGTTCAGTGATTTGGCACCAGATCAGCAGTCTGTTTCTGCCTCAAACTCCAAATCTGCTTCGGAGGTTGTGGCCTCGTTGGAATGCGTCCACAATCACACAACCTCGACCGCTCGCCCTCACTCTCACTCTTGCTCTCACTGTCATGCAGCCACTGTTTTTTTTTCTGTCACACACTCCCTCTCTCTGTGTCACACCCTCCCAGTTTGGCTTCCCTCTTGTCAGAAGATGGGAACTCACTTTAGTGATGGGAATTGCGGCTCATGGGAGAGAGGCTCCATTCTTCTCCAAGAGTCATTCAACAGGCTCTTTTTTTGTTTGTTTTGTTTTTTATGATGTGGGGTTACTAGGTTCATCAGTGAAATAATCACCAGGGGACAGTACGTCATGAACTTTTAATCGAGATCAGAATGATCCGGATAGATATTTCAAAACCAGGAGATGTGATCCTGATCCTACAAAACTGGGATATGGATTTGGTCATCCAATCTGTGTATTTCAAAATTCCAAGGTGGAAATTAAGATAATTTTGATGCTAAAAATCTGGATTATCCTGATTCCTTTAGAAAGGTGGATTCAGCATGGATTCTAGATGGCTCTCATGTTTTATCGTTACTTTGTGCATGTCTTGCATATTAAAGTAACACAGATCATGCCAAAACAATTAGCCAATAAACCAATATTTTCAATTAGAGCACAAATAAAACTCCAAGCTGTTGCTGTGTAAAAATGCATTAGTGTAAAAACAAGAATTTCAT
Source organism: Lutjanus erythropterus (assembly GCF_056507025.1). Taxonomy (NCBI): domain Eukaryota; kingdom Metazoa; phylum Chordata; class Actinopteri; order Lutjaniformes; family Lutjanidae; genus Lutjanus; species Lutjanus erythropterus. The sequence continues at coordinate 37,603,315 of NC_139321.1, read as the reverse complement.
ACTTCTTCCTATGAAAGTGTAACATGACTCGAACATGCATCATGCTTCATAGTATCGCTTAAGGATGCAGGGTTCCTGACTGCAGTGGAAGTCCCAAATAGACTCTGATCTACAACTGACAGCACATCAACCATTTACTAACTCCTTCCCTACCAGCGGTTTTTAATTAAATTGCCAGCCAGCACCAACATTTTTGACAAAATTCATTGATTTTTTAGAATAGTCAGTTCTATGACTATGTTAACACGGTGTATATCAAAGGAAAGAACAAATCTTTTAGTTTGAGACACAAAAATGGTTTGTTCATATTCATATTATTTTAATAAGCACTTGAATGTTGATTTGTTGCATCAAAAAAATCCACTTTTCAGACAAAAAAAAGTGGAGAAAACTGTGTTTTTGTGAAAGAGACATTTTCAAGCAGAACATCGACTTCATGTTTTTAGTTTTGGTTTTTATCACTTCATATTATGTGTATGACATCACTGTCACCAGTGTGGTTAATGTTAGTTGTGTGTGTCAACACTGTCTGGGAGGCTTGAGGCCTGGAGCGGTCTCTGCCCCGGCTGTGGCGCGAGTCCCAGGGACTGCCTCACTGTGTCCTGGCTGCTGTGGAGGTCCGGGGGGGCCGGACCATGATGCTCTCTGACCCACGGACCTGCAGCTGAGCACCGATATTTTCATGCTAGATAACACCTTCTTCTTCTTCTGCTTCTATATTCCAATGGTTCCCTTCTTCTTTGAGTGACAGTTTTTTGTCAAATGATGCGTCACAGCGTCTCCTATCACATCACAGTGAAAAAAGTGTTTGACAAGATATCTTGTCAATGGCAGGGAAAGAGTTAAGATAAAATGATATAATCACCATGTTAATGTCACTCTAAATCTTAAAGGAACTGTTTAACATTTTGGGAAATACACTTTGATTTGGCGTAAAAGACAAGACCTACACCATTCTCATATCTGTGCATTAAACTGGAGTGCAAAGTGATTAGCTTAGCATAATGACTGGATCCAGTGGCAAACACATAACCTGGTCCTCCAAAGTTCAACAAGTAAGTAGACACATCTGAAAAATAGCCAACGCAGAGGTGCTACAAACTGCAGTTCTTCAAATGGCCACTTGAGGCTCGCTCCAAAAGTGAGTCAATCCCCACAGAGCCCCATATTAAATGTCAAACTTAACAGCAGAAATAAACATGTTTCCCAATGTTTTTATATAACTGACCCATTTAAATTATACTAACACTTATTATGTTAGTTCTGCATGATTAAGGGCGTGTCCGGTTTGCTAGACAGGTGGGCCTCAGCTCCACCCACACTCCACCTCTTTGCCCATTTTTCGGATAAGCTGGGTTTTAGGCAGAGTCAGGCACTGCCAAAGATGGTGACAGCCAGAGTCACGACACTGAGCTTCACAGTGGCTCTTCAGCAACCCGGTGGGCTGCCAGAAATGGTTGGCGAGCACAGATTTAAGTCGTCATGTAGGTGTCTGCACAGTTTCAATGACAAACCTCCCTGTGACAAGAAGACTGCATGAAGTCATTGCATCTGGTTGTTGTTTGCCAAGAGATTGTTCGAGCATTTAACTCCCTGTTAAACCATAAACTGAATGAACCCGAGTTAGAGGACCACAAAGTGTCCCAACCAGGAAGAGAAATGAAAATACCTCAATTTACACAGTTCAGGCAAAATTAAAAGATGACTTGAAACATAAACACTTTTCTTTCTAAGCAGCGGGGATCCAATCATTTTAAGATTAGATCACCGTTGCCTGAAGGCCAAGTGTGAATACAACCAGGACGCATTAATTAAAAGATTTCAATCTCATGTCTGAATCTGCCTTAAGCACTGGGGCCACAAATTGGTCAAGTGCAAATGGATGTGTCCACATAAGCCACATGTCATCACTGTTCTCTGACCAAAACATTACGTCTCCAACCACATCGGCAAAAATCCCTGAACAACTTAACCACACATTCTTTAACCAGACTGCTCAAAACAAGTGAGAACAACAAAAGTTTGAAAACCTGACATCTTGTTGCTGTTTCTAGTGTGCTTTTGTTTTCAGCAATGCTGTCGGTTAATACGGCTGCATGGACAACTTCCACTCAGAGTTTCAACAGATTCAGAATTGAGCATCAGTGGGCCATTTAGGCTGTGTGAGGGGCTGGGGCAAAAAACATAAAAAGTGCACCAGTTGTATGTGGTGGGGCAGCAGCCTGCTGAAAGATGTGATGCATTTTTTTTCATTTTGTCCAGTGGAAAAGCACTTTACCACGTTGTCTTTCACTCCACTACATTTCAAAGACAAATATTGTACTTTTGACATTTCCAGGAAGGTTGTTGTTACTTTTAGTCTAAGCAGAGGTTTGAAGTCAGCTGTTGATGTTTTTTCTTTTCTAAAATGTGATTGGCCACACGCTGTGTTCCTCACAGAAGGAAACCAATCACAGTACCTGCTCTCAACTGGGACTGATGTAAAAGCAGAAATACATCATCCAGACGCTCTGTAACAAGAACAAGCAAACTCTCCCTCTCTCATTCAAACAAATCTCTGTAATGATGACGGCAGGAGAAAGACTAAATTAAATCTCAAGATGTTATTATAATTAGAAAAAGAGAAATAATTCCAGGTAGACTTTTAATATTGGATTGTTTTTATCGTGGTGAAAAAATACCACATAATTAATGTATATACTGCCTCTGAAGACAGAAAGAAATCAGTTATTTAACAGACTTGGAGAACTCCTTACAGTCGGCTTCAGTCTCATTTTATGATGTGATTTTCTATGGTGAAGTTTTTATAGGTGTTTCTATAGACTTTGTGTAGCAGAGTGGTTCTACAAGCAGGTCAGTGCATCATTAGATGGTTTCAGTGAGTTACAAGGTTCTGTAAATGCATCATGAAAACAATACAGCATGTATTGATATTAGAAAATGTACTCTGTAATTTGTACTTTTGAATACTTAAGTATTTTTAAAAGCAAGTACTCTAAAGGGTACTTCACCACATTTTGTCTACTGAAGGGCACTCTAGTCCAGTGTTTCCCAACCCTGGTCCTCAAGGCACACCATCCTGCATGTTTTAGATGTTTTTCTGTTCCAACACACCTGATTCAAATGATCAGGTTGTTATCAGGCTTCTGCAGAGGCTTGATGGTGAGCTGATCATTTGAATCAGGTGTGTTGGAGCAGAGAAACATCTAAAACATGCAGGGCGGTGTGCCTTGAGGACCAGGGTTGTGGAAACACTGCTCTAAAGGGCAGTTTATCATGTTTTCCTGGACATTTGACTATTCTAGAGGGTCTTTATCATGTTTTATTTACCGTATGGGGCATCAAAGAAGGCACTTTTGTGACATTTTTTGAGCATGTGAGCACCAGGGGAGCAATCCAGTGTTCCACCAGTGTTGAGTATAATGTCCCAACAATGTGGAACTCTGTATTTATCTCCAGGAGGTGCAGAACACCAACCAGGCTCCCTCACCTCCTCCTCCTCAGACCTCAAACTGCACCAGTCACGACCCTCACATCCTAACCTTTTGTCACTCTAATTTATCTGCTGCTGAAAACGGTTCCAGAGCAGCGCGTCTGTGGCTTGTGCCTTCTGGTTTTGGGCTGTCTGGAGGAGGTCTACAGTGAGGGGTCATTCGTGCACACGTTTATTTTACAGCGTCCGGATGAGGTGAAAACAGATGGTTACCCCTTACAGTGAATCGAGGCGGTGTTGCATCATGACTCAGCAGCCCAAAGCCAAGATTCTGATGAAGACAGAGAGGCGTTGGGGGGTTGAGACCCCCACAGCGGCTCTCCTAATTATGAAGTTAAATGTCAGACATTACCGAGGGAATTTTAATTAAAGAGTTCATTTCCAAAATACTGTCCATCTATTTTGGAAACACTTCGAGTCGCTTGTAATTCATCCTCCAGCAACTGCTCTTGTTTTGTCAAGAAAGGGCTTAAGTTGCTGATTATCCTTTTAAAAAGTACCAAAATGTTTTGATCTTGTGCTCTTAATCATTTTGTGCCAATTTCCAAGACTGGAGATTTACTGCATTTGGCATCGGAGGTGTGTCCTGACTTTTTTGACCAGGCTGGCCAGCCAGAATGGAGTCATAATCATTAATTTACCTTATCTATTTTAAAGGACCAGTATGTAGGATTTAGTGACATCTAGTAGTGAGCTTGCAGATTGCAAACACCTCTCCTCACTCGCCCCTTCAAAATATGTGGGAGAACATATGGTGGCTGCAGAATTTGTGCAAAATATTAAAGGTAGCATCTAGAGCCAGTGTTTAGTTTGTCTGTTCTGGACTACTGTAGAAACATGACAGTGCAACTTCATGGCCTCTGTGGAAGAGGACCTGTGCCCTCTGTGTGTACAGGTTATTCAGGGCTCAATTTAAGGAAACAAGAACACAAAGACTTACATTTTCAAGTGATATTACACTAAACACACTTGCTAACCCTCTGTTTTCCCAGAAGACTGCCATTTTTCATTTCTCGCTGCCATTGTCCTCATATTTCTCCTGATTTATGACAATTTTCTTATCAGTCTAAGAGTCTGTTTTCACACAGAGAACAATGCAGAAGAGAGCTGCTCATGCCCGCTGTATGGCCGTATGCTCGTGCTTTGTTCTGCATGAAAGCAGAGAAAAATGAAGACTCCTTAGGAAAACACATACCTGAGCAAATCCTGGAAAAAGGATCCTGGAAAGACGAATCACAATTTTTTACAGAAAGCTTTAAAGGAAAGGGGAACATTTTTTCTTAGAGCAGCCTAACTAACTTACATTTGTAAAATAAATGTAAAATATTCATCATATGCTGTGCATCCATTGAGTTTTCCAAAACAAATAAGCATCAGTTATAGGTCATCTGCAGAAATCTGTTTGCTAAAAATGTGCATTATTATTTTGTTATTTTCATTATTCAAAATTCTGGAAACAGAAGTCTATGAAACTCAATTTTCTTAGGGGAGGTCCCCAAACTCCCCCTTTTGGTATTAAATTCCTCTCTGTTTTTGAGATCACAATGTCATTTGACACAAGTAGAAACACACTTACTTTCTGCCATTTTTGCCAATAAACCCCACTAAATTTTAGACGTTTAATTAGTAATATTGCAGTATCTAACATTCACGTTTAAACCTTTATTTAAAAGATAAATAGTCCTACCAATCAGAACAAAGTGGCAAAATACAAATATAACATAAAGATTCCATATTTTATTTTTTAAGTCCTCAAAAAAGAAATTTTACCTCCAAAAGTAGGCTATACAAAAGAAAACAATGCACATCAAAAATACTTCTGAAACAGTTTGTCCGAACTTCTAGCTATCAGCTAGCCAACATTGCAGTGACATCCCATTGGTGGACAGGATGTGGAGTCAAAGGTTGTGTTGTAGACTTTCACAATAAAATCCTGCTGCCTAATGAGGCCTGGTAGTACTGCATTAGTGAATATAAATGTGAATATAAAAATACTCCAGGAAAAAACATATTATTGTATTGTACGTGTTATATTATTGTTCTCACCCGCTACCCGCAATCAGTTCATTTTTACCCGCACCTGTGAATTTATATACATTTGATTTTTTACCTGTTACAGACCAGGTACCGCACCCAGTCCAGGACTCTCAAGAGAGACAGAAGAGAGACAGAAGAGAGAGAGGATATCATGCAGCCAAGGACCCGAGCCTGATTCAAACTGAGCTGCTTTTTTTCCTAGTTTTAGTAAAATACTAAATGCAGGACTTTTACTTGTAATGGAGTACTTTAACAGTGTTGTGTTGTTCCTTTTATGTCTGTAAATCATTCACCACTGCTGGAAGACAAAATCTCTGACAGTTGACATTGTCTCACTTATACTTCCAAACTCAGTGACTTATTAGCTCCTGATGTGGTCAGTGACACTATGATTCAGTACACTACAATCTGCTTTAGGACTTGGTGTTTCAGCGTTGTTCATGCATGCACTGAACACCTCTCTTAGCCAGTTCTTCTTTTCTTTATTGCAAAAAAGCTGGAGTCATAAAATTTCAGCTTTACTTCCTGTGAGCCAGAAGATTTTTTCTCATGAAAAACCAAAGTGTCCAAAACACCAAGTTTAAAAGCTTTCATAAAGTTGGATCGCAGATGTTTAATGTAGAATCACTGTTGTGTTTTAACAATCAGGACAAGGATTTGGCTGAATTAAAATTTATTTATATGAAAGTGTCAAAAACCTTTACTTTGAAATATTAAAGTTTAGTTTTAACTATCGAACTTTGGCATCGATCACCAGAATAAGTGAGCGTGTGTCAGAATTAGCATGTGGCACCATCCCTGCACGCTGAAGCGGCTCAGCGTGGTCGGGGAAATGTCAGAACTTTTAAAACCCTCTCGGTGAAATCCAGCAAGTCTGCAGGCGAGGAGGCAACACAGTCCAAGAGCAGCGATGCGCGACTCAGCGCGAGGATGATTAAACAAAGTGCAGCCGTCGAGGAGGAGTGACAGAACACTCGGTGATGAAAGCCAGACAGTGAAACAGTTCCTGAATGGTTTTGTGAGGTGAAGCAGACCCAGTGACTAAAACATATTACATGATTACACTGAAGTGAGGAAAGAGAAAGGGGAAGTTTTACAGCTCGAACTGAACTGACTTCACTTTTCACATGCAGCCATGCCTGAAACCAAAATGTTACAGATACAATCAGGAATTCAATCAGCTCTCCAAGTTTGGATGTATCCTCTTTTTTTTCTCTTCAATAGTGTTACTGACAGATGGAGAATAAAATTTTTAGAACTCTTTTTCTGTCAACAGAGCACGCCATAAATTTTAGTGTGAAGCGGTTCGTCCAGTAAATCACAGAATAACAGCGGCCACATGGGGTGACAGTGTTTCAGCAGAGGACACAGTGCAGCAATTATGGATTTAAAAAGTAGCGCCGCAGTGATCAGATCAGACAGTCCAGAGCACATTCAGCCTGATTTATGCTGCAGTCCCAAACGCAGTGATGTAATTTCACCGAGGAGCGTGTAGCACACATGTCATAACTGTGTGATGAAGGGTTAACTTCCCAAGATGTTTTATTTAATAGCGTTTTCTTAAAGCTGCGCTTGGCAATCTCGCCGCACCTGAAAACTAATAAATCTTTCCTCATATGACACAGAGCTGATGTTTTCAATTTAGTTACAAAAGCAAGAAAAACTGAGTGATTTTCGCCCATCTTCTTTTCTGAAATTAAAGGTGTTGAGGAAAAACATGTTACTGGTTGAATTTGTGTTGCAAGTTGTATTTTAAAATCAGATTTTCACCAAAATGTTTGTGTTTTTTTTTTACTCATATTTGAAATTCAAAATTCAACACCAATGAATTTCCTTTTTATTAAAAAATAAGTAAGTAAATAAAACGTAGCCCTAGTTATGCGGTTCAAAATCTTAATTCAGGACATGCATCTACCTGACATCACTCTTAAGCTTCTGAAGAGCCTTTGTGAAGCTCACAGTGTCGCGGCTCTTGACGTTGCCATCGTGGTAGTTCTGGACTGGCTAATTCCTGCTTAAATCCAAAGTTGAGCAAAGAGGCGGGGCCTGAGTTGAGCTGACTCGTCGTCTGTTTATCTCCACGATAAATCTGGCCATGTTAATATGAGAGTCTGTGGAAATTAACTCACTTTTGGAGCCAGCTGAGGAACTACATTTCTCTGGCACATCCTCGTTGGCTTCATTTTTCAGCCCTGAGGTTGCCATGAGTGTAAGAATACTCTGATGCAATGATGTCATGGTGGCCTGGAGAGGACCTGTGCATCACTGCTCCAGACCCTTTAAGAGAGCTATATTTACATTAAATATATATATGTGTGTATATATACAATATGTTAGCAATTAACATTTGATTCAGTTACAATGCAGAGGGCCAGTATTTGATGACAAGACGAGTTTCGATGCATCTCGATGTATGAAAATCTTTTGAGCCAGGGGGTGTCAATTGTATTCATCTGCAGTTGCTCACATTCAGCCATCCTCACCAAAACTCAAGAAGTAACCTAGTTTATAAGTAAACATGATGCACATGTAACATTTACAGGGGGAATCTCTTTGTCTGATTTTATTCAGAATCTATTTAAGGCTGAATGAATAGAAAGGGAGGCAGTCTGTTGGTCCAGTTTCCCTGAAATACTATATGAAACACAAGTAGCAATTAAATGGTCTGCAGCCTTTTTATTTTTAAAATAGTTAACAGGATTAATTAATGAAATAATAAGTTCGAAAGAATCCTAAAGTGCTCTGCCAGTATGACAATAATACAATAAAGGGGATGCGGGATGTTTTGCTGTGAGTTTTTAAGGTGAAACAGACTGAGCAGAAAAAGTTATTTTCTTCATCACAGAGTTGGTTAAAGTTGTTTAATGCGGCAGTGTGTGTCGCTCAGCAGCTCTCACTTGTTACTCCTGATCGTCGCTTTGTTCACGACTTAATGTCTCTGGCGATGGTAAAAAGTATTCACAGTACACTTCCCATTCATCTTGCAAATGCAATTATTTAGACACTAAATCCAAACATGGTTGCAACTGCTGCCTTTTGAGAAGATAAAGTACATCTGTCCCTGTTAACTGCTGGTGACTCTCGTGCAGCATCCTGACAGACAGTCAAGATCATATTGTTTGCCATTTAGAAAATCAGTTTATATATATGATAATATTGCAAATATATACAAAATCACATGTAAAATAGTCAAACTCTCAAACGGAGTGAATTGTCATCTACTGCTTTATGTTACATTAAAGGACCAGTGTGTAGGATTTAGTGGCATCTAGTGGTGAACCTGCGAAACCAGGAACAACGTTGTCATTTTTAAGCTCTTGTCTTTAGTCAAGTGAAGTTCAGTTGTGAGACAGACACAGAATGGAACAAGTGGCTCTGATTCATATTTTCTGTTAGATTTACACATGCTGACTTTTTAAATGTCAGTATCATTCAGTTAATTGAATGGCTCCTCCTGCAGTAGGAGGTCGACAAAAAGAAACAAAAATACAGTACACAAAACTGGAACCAGAGCAGCTCTCAGCAGTCAGTCAGGTCAGGCAAACCAGCTCTTGTGCTTTTTTCCCCAAAGAGTACCTGTAACATGAATTTGATTTTACCTCCAGAGTTGTGCCCGAATTTAGGTTCAGGATTTTAGCAGGAGGAGAACAGCAGAGACAAAAGCAGAAGCGTGTCTGTTGTCTCTAACAGACCAGTTTTCTTGCAGTTAAATTTCAGTTTCCAGTTATTATGCAACAGACTGCTCACAGTGGTAAGTTGTTTTTAATTGACAGGCATGCTCTCAATTAGTCAAAGGCACTTTTCTCAGGTGTTTTCACCTCAATCTCCCCTTCCAAGCATGTAGGAGAAACGGCAGCTGCAAAACTTTCGCAAGATGCGAAAGGCCTTGTCTAGGGCCATTATTTGTTCTGTCTGTTCTGGGCTACTGTAGAAACATGGCAGTGCAACATGTCTGACTTGTGAAGGAGGACCTGCGTTCTAAAGGGCTCATTCCATGGTAACAAAAACACATCAATTCTTATTTTCAGGTTGTTATACACTAATTAAAACATACTTACGAATATTTTATTAGATTTCTGCCAGTTTAATTCCTGAAAATTTTTTGCACTGCACTTTTAAACAGAATTTTGTAGATTAAAAATGTGATATGATCACATTATCATGATGCAAGCCACAAAATCAATAAATGTTTGATAGAAGACTTTTCACCAATATTTAATTCGATCTTTTGGGTTTTATTGTACATGATGTCTTTCTTTGAGTCAAGACCAAAGAGGGGTCGAGGCCTTTTTCACTTGATGAACTCCAAATGTCCAGACTGAGACTAAATCAACTCAGTCTGGGTCGCCTGGTGGAAAAAAAAAAAAGAAATCACAATGTCCAAAGTACCACTTTACTGTCATGAAACAGTGCCCTCTGAGCCTTTGGCATCATTACATGAGAGCAAAATGACACAGATCAATACATCACCTCACAGCACGCTGCCTGCTGGACAGAAATCAATGAAAGTAAAGCCACAGAACTCAGACTGTTAGCAGTAAAGGTAAATCATCAGTAAAGTCAGCCATGCGTGTGGTTCCATTTCAGATCTCCTAACAGCCCATATGACTGTATAGAGGAAAAAAAACCCTAAATGTCCTTGCTGTGATTGGAACCAGAGAGTCTCATTTCCAAAAGTCCATGTTGATGTCATTCAGCATCGATGCCAACTCCATCCAACCTCGTCACTGGTGAGGATAAAGGAGCAGCAGTGGACTCGGAGGTCTAGAAGCAATGCTTTTCAGTCGTTGGAACATTTCGAGGTGACTCATTTTTTCACACCTAAACACATCTCAAAAATCCAACACTTGCAGCTATTTTTTGCTTTTAATCAACATATTTCCAGTTTATGTCTATTTCCAGAGGAGGGAAACGCAGTGACAGAGGGAATCATTGGTTTTCCAGCATTTAGGCATCACTAATTATCTGTAAATGGGCTAATTGTGATACTAAAAGCCTACTAAAGGTTCAAACTCTCTAAAAATCATTGAAATGAAATCAATATGTTGCTTTCTGCTGAAATGGGCATGACCACAGATGAAACAGCTTTTGTAAACACTTTATAGTAGCACAGGGGAATGCAGTGAAATGATGTAATGATTCTAACAGGATAAGAATCATCTTCTTGAATTTCCTTATTTGATAGTGGCATCTATAATTGTAAAAAATATTATGAAAAACACTTTAAAGTGTATAACATCTTTGACTTCAAACCAATAAAAAAAAAAAAATTAAAAAGTAATATATAATCTTTAAACTTTAAATAACTACATGTATTTCATATAGTGCTATTCCTTGCAGTTGCACCACCTGACTTTTGAAACTAATTTCCAATTAAACCGTTTTATTTTGTGATGCCTGTGTTCACTTTTGCCTTTGCTAGCAAGTTCATACATATATTTTTGAATGTAATAGAGTTTTATGATAAAGTAACATTTCTAATTTTACAGTGGTTGTACCACCGGACATTGAAAGTGTACCAGCCCATCTAATGGAAGAAACATTTTTTTTTCTAATCAATATTTGAGAGAGATCTACCTTTTGATTCAGCCATAAAGGTCACTTGAGGTCCTCTGGCTGAAGTAATATCCTGTTTACTGTTACAACCTCTTCCCTTCATAATAAACATCAGACTTATATGGTTCTACCATCCTGACACTGAGAACACGCAAACAGTTGGACAAAAGCTTTTCAGTCATCTCAACAGCTTTAAAACTATGGTTATTTTTTATAATTTTATTTATTTGAAGGGTTTCAAACTTAAATTCATGCCATAGTATTCTATTTTGAATTTCCTATCATCAAAATACTATTTTTAATAGTTTACTTAGTCTGTGCATTTGCTTTGACAGTTGTGCCACCTGATATTTTGAGTCTGAGATACCAAAACATAAAATAATATGTATTATTTGAATGTGCTGACAATGTATTGTAGAATAAAGTGACATATGCCATTAATTTATTAAATTATTTTAAAAGGAAATAATGCACTGGGATACAAAGTATTCATAGTAGCCTACATACATAGAGATTATACTTGTGAGGCTGGTTGGTGAAAGTATTACATTACACCATATGATTTTTTTTGTTTACTCATTATTTATATGATTTTCTTTTTTTAAAAATGTCCTTACTGCCACACAAATTCCACTGTAAAAGTTTTTTCTTAAAGCCAAACAATTCTAATTTCTATGGAAACAGAGATTAGCAAGCAAACACAAGGCTGATATGTCAGACCACCCACACCAGGTGACCCTCGAGCCCAAGAAAAATAACAGAAATATCATCTTCCCTTCTGGAACATTTATCATGTGTCCTAATTGTGTATTTTGAACTACATTTTAAAATTAAATTTATATTTCTCTTCATGAGTATTAGGTGCTAAGAGTCAGATCTAACCTAGCAGACCTTGCTAGCTGCCATTTATCTGCAAAATTAGCAAAAATAGCAACATGTCTATACGGCAACAGTTTTAGGTGTTGTGGTACAGATCTTGTGTTGCAGTTCAGACAAGTTTTAAGGCAAATAAATGGTAACTTCTATATTTTTCCAACCTGGATTCTGTTTTCACATGTTTCTGAATCTAATAGACAGTAATTTGTTAATTGGTCCAGTATTGAGCGAGACCGCTGCAGCCGTCAGTAACATATTATATTTTGTGTGCATGACAACTTAGTACTTTTACAAGAGTATTTACAATGATGCATAAAGCATGATGAAAATACATTGAAATGTATTTTTTAATAGAAATTAGAGCAGGAAGATGTATACAATCAACATTATTTTAATGTCGAGGTGAGGACATTTTGTGTCAGAACAAATGGTGAAAAGGATAAAAACATCTTTCAGATTAAAATCTTTACATTAAAATCCATAGAGGCTGATTGCTTGAAATTTTGGAAATTTTGGTCAAAAATGCATGTAGTTGCAGAAACATCCTGTCACAGGTTGCCCAGAAACATCTTTTCCCATTTTCAAAATTTGTTTTTCTTCTCAACACAGAAAAAACTAGTATGTAGCATGTGTTAGTAAAGGAAACAAAAATGTTGACCAAGCTGGCTCAGCTGTGATTGGAACACGGACCCAAAGAGGCGGGACTTTAGGACGGTTTATTCTTTATGGCATGGCCGGCATAACTGGTCTGCTTCTGCACTTTAATAAAGAGGCTGAAGTGAACGCTCTGCCACACTTCACTTCCATTCTCATTTCAAACAGCTCCACCTTAATGATTCTGGATGGCTGCTGCTTTTAAAGTCACATGCATCTCCAGTTCTGCTGCTCCGTGCCAACAGACAGTAGTGTTAGCATTGAAATGGATTAAACTAAGTCTTGCTGCAGTGGAGGGGGGTGGGACAGAGTGGAGAACCTGCAGAACAGAACATGTGTTTGGCTCACACAGATGAGGTCAGCGTGCAGCAGACTCACTAGACCCCTCCGGCGTGGAGCTGAAACAGAGAGAGCTCTCTGGTCAGGAGCTAGCTGAGAGCAATAAATTGAACGAAAACGGAACCAACTCAAAGGGGAAACTATTCATCCCAGCCCTATAACTCTTCCTGCTCCTTTCCCCCCTATTATATTTTATGTCCAAGCTTTTTCGCACTGATTGCATTAGCAGGCCCCAAAGAGGCCTTGGAAGAACAAAGCCGTCATAGCTGGAAGCAGACTCTGCTCGGAGGAGGAGGAGGAGCCCGGGGGTCTGGACGGCAAAACACAGCTACATAATGAGAAAAGGCTCTAGTGTCATCTTGTAAATGACTTCTCAACACACACTTCAAGTGTTCAATAGATTTTCCGGTAGTTTTTTCATCTTTTCATTGCAGTTGTCTGTGGCTGTTTTGTGCCCGTTTGACCACTTTTTTAATTAATCGCATTTTTATGTTTTATTTTATGGTCTGTCTGTTTCATTGTCAGTAAATCTCCCCGTAACTTTTTAAACTGCAATACAAATTGTTTGTTTCAGCACTTTTAGTCTAAAGTGTAGTGAGAACTCAGTTCTATTGTAGTAGTAATAGTACTATAATGGTAAAGCTTGTACTGGCAGTTTGAGTACATAAAGTGGCAGAAGAAGTAGTAATAGTGAAGTAAAATATTAGTTGTTTATGTAGAAATGATGGCTGTATTATTACTAGTAGTAGTACTGTAAAGACTATAGTAGTATTGTGGAAAGTGTGACTGTGACACAAAACTAGCATATGCTCCATTAATAATACTGGTATTTTTTATTAATGGCAGCAGTAGAAGAAGTACTAGCAGAAGTACTCGTGGCAATAATGATAATTGCACTAGTGGTTGTAATAATGGTGCAGGTGTCAGTGCCAGCAGCAGCTATATTAGTCTCAGTAGCAGAAGACATTATACAGTAATTTAAATAGTAATACAGTGTAACATCCAAGCGTGATTAACGCTCACCCCTAAGAGCCAAAGGATGAGACGTGAAGTCTGATTCAGTCCTGTCCAACTAGAAGTGCATCCACATGTTCTGGGAGTGAAGCTCAACTGAGGACATTTCCACGGCCAGAGAGACAGCAGTGGAGAGATCCCACCGCTGCCACCAGTGTAGCATCCGAGCGTGGTTAACACTCACCCCTGAGAGTCAGAGGACGAAATGTGAAGATTCAAACCAGGGACCTCTGAATGACCTCTGAGTGAATGGTCATCCTGCTGTAGTACTGTGTTACAACAGTTATGATCAGGTAGTGGTACTTGTGGCAGTAATAGCAATTGGTATTGGTGTAATGACGGAAGTAGTTTCAGACATAGTAATTGAAATAATAGTCAAATTAATGGTGAATCTGCGGTACAAGTAGTAGTAATAGCAGCAATATGATTGGAGCAGCATAAGGCCTTGTCTTAAGAATGACTACAAGCTCCTTTGGGTGTAAACAAGGGCTGTAAAAATGCTGGCACCAAATTGAAAAAATCTTGTGGGAGCATGCCTGAATACCACTTTGTTGCATTTTGCACATCAAAAAAAAAAAGAAAAAGAAAAGAAAAACAGAAAGGAAGAATTACTTCCCCCAAGATCGAAAGACAGGAACAGAAGAAATCTTTGGCTTCAGGCAGCCGAGTCTCCTAGAAATTACACTTATGTATAACTAATACATTTTTGAGGGAAATACATTTCTATTAACGTAATGAGGACATTTTGTTAATTGAAAGTCCTGGCAATGTCACTGATATTGTATTTAATTTGTTTTCTGCATAAATAAGAAATCTTACATACACTATCCACTTGTAGTGACTACAGCATTATTCAGTAGTCAGCAGTGTGTGTGGCATGAGATTTTTAATTAATGTTTAACCGAAATGACGATTGGTTCGGTGGACTTATCGGTGCATACATGCGCGCACTGTATCAAGCAGCTGACAGGAGTGAGTGCTCATCTTGAGTCACAGCTACAAGAAGATTCAGTGTTTTTGTTGCCAAAACCTACCTGAAATCACAATCTTTCCCTAAACCTACAAAAGTGCTTGTATACTTCAACCTACCAAAAGTTACCAGATCTTTTCCTAACTTTATCAAAAGTGTTTTTGCTGCAGGAGTCTGGTCACAAACCCTGAGTACATGTGCCATCCACCCCACTGACCCAGCCACATCCTTTTAAAGCCAGCGCTTTATATAAATGTATTGTTTCAAAGAACAATTGTCTGTCAACATAATTCAGGTAGGATGTTTGTTTGTCACCACAAAGTAACTATGAAAATTATTTAGTAATATACAAATGCAATTTCTAGGTGCCAGTGTTGCCGCAGGAAAAGGAAAACCCTTGAACCCCTGAGTTTTTGCCCTCAGCTACTTAAATATTCCCTTTATGTGTTGCTCGAAGGTCCTCAGTAACCATTTTCCTCAGAACATTTTAACGGACCCATAACAGCCTTTTAAAAATAAAATATTAATAATAAATAATTTATGGATCATAAGACTATGGCTGAATTTATGGTGATTGAAGAGGAGGAGGAGACACCAAGATGAATTTTTCAGAACAGGGGAAACTCGCTGGACGCTATGAGACATGTGCAACTTGTTAAAGGTCTGATTTTAGCAGCAGAAACCCTGTAGTTAGCTAGGCAAACGTTAACACAGCCCTGACTCATATATTAACATTAGCTTTTATTGAAACTCACCAGTTTTCATTGATATCTGGCTCTCTCCTCTCTTACTGTCATAGTAATATTTTCAGATTTCTTCATGACTTCATCTGCGGTTCATTTCACAGAATTAAGCTACTTCTTGCCACATCTTCTGTATTATGTATTTGTTCCAGCTGCTTAGCTGAATTTACTTTGGATCATGTTCTTCTGTTTTACATATTTCTCAAGGAGAACAAATACTCTCATTTTTTTTTCTTTTTGCTTCTCTTTGTTGTCCATTTTGTAGACGCTAGCTAACAAAGACTAACTAAGCATGTTAGCTAAGCTAGCTAACCACTGAATAAAGTCTAGAGCCCTTTCTCAGTATGCGTTCTTCTCTGTACTTGTGTTCTTGTGTGCTTGAGAAACGTCATCAGTCTCAGTCCAAGTACTGTTCCAATTCAAAAGTCTGCAGTTCGCCAAGTCCATTCAAATACCCAGATGTGTTGTTGCCCCGCCTGTTTTATCAAGGATAAAAGGAAGACCCACAACTTCAAGTTACAAGTATCAAAATACTACTGTTTTAGTATCACGGAATGTAATTTTAAGATTATTTAATGTGAGAATGTACATGTTAAAACTTAAAATTGTGGTTGATTCATCACGATAGCGCGTAGTTGCAGAATGACCGTCCTGCATCCTTGAGAGACTGTACTCCGAAGTCAAACTTGCTAAATCCGAACTGCCAATTACATCAGTCCGAACTTGGCCTACTTGGTATAGAGAAACACCTTAGCAAAACTAAAGAATGCTGAGTGATGTGTAACCATGGTAACTGCAAAGCCAATATGCTGTATTATCACAGTGATTGCCGTTAAAGCCTTTGTCTAAACACAACCAAAGAGGCTTTATGCTACACTCCCCAGTGAACCGTTTCAGTGTAGGGAAATATTTAGCTTTAGGGGACAAACTTAAGTTTGATGCCTCATGAGACTGTTTGTGGCTTAGACTTCAGGCAGCGTTACAGAAACTATTTGTACCTAAAGAGCAGCAGTAGCTTGTGACCGGGTGGGACTCTGGAGATTAGAGCTTCAAAGTGCTGTGGCGATTAAAAAAAAAAACTGAGGTCATTGCTTCCGTTGAAGGCTGCTGTAGAGAAGCACAGGACTGCTGCCGGGTTCAGTCTCGTTCACATCTCACTGTAGTGACTGTGATTCATTAAAACCTCAGCGTTCCTCTGTATCCCTCAGTGTCGTCATTATGCTGCAGAGTTCACGGACGTTATCGGCATGCTCTGCTATGAATGAATCATGGAAATTGCTGTAATTATCTCTCAACCAGATCCTCTTCATGTTTACAACCTTTAAGCCCATGTTTTTCCTCATTGCATTCATCCAGAGGAGGGGGAGAGGAAATATCAATATGGCTTGCATCAACTCAGAGAATAAATTATTCTTAATTGCTTACAGAGAGCAGTAACGCTTGGGGGGTATTGTGGGGAGTTAGCGGGGGCTGCAAACCGATGGAGACTCTAACAGTGTACAGTAGGTCATGTATTACGTAAAGGTGGAAGGTAAAAGTATTAAAAAGGGCTTGGTCTGCTACAGAGAACATGTTTCTCAATAGCCTGTTTAGAGTACTTCTCTAAATCTTATATACAGTTTATATATGTGTGTTCTAATACTTTTCTTGTTGTTAGCATTGTGACTATAAGTCTGGACTGTACTTGCTCTTAATCATAGGAGGATTACAGGATGAGCTGAACTCCCTTAAAACTCTATGGAGCCTTGTAGCGACTTTCAGCTCATCGGGCCTCATTCAAGAACCCGTTCGTTCAAACAGATTTGTTCTAAAGTATTCTCTACAGTGATTTAGGAGAACTTGTCGCATTCACCAGTGTTCTCATATTCTGAATTTTCTTTCAGAAAAAAAAAACAGTTTATAAGATCCAGACCTGTCATAGAGTCATGTGCAGTCAGTCTGCTGGTATCAAAACCAAAGTTTTTCACTGACTGTATATTTCATTAGTTTGAAGACAGTTTGTGTTTGAAAAATTAATTACACTTTATAATTTTGCTGACATCATCCTGTTTGACTACATTTCAAATTGTAATATAATTATAAATTTACATTATAAAGCCTCTCATCATTCATTCAATGATCTGTTATTACCTGCTGTCAGTTGTATCAGCTGTAGATCTCCACATGCGGGTTTATGAAGTCTCTGTCCAGGCAAACATCCTCACTTATTCTGTCTTCTTTCTCTGTGATGAAAACTTTCCTTTGACTCTTTTATTTTTCTTTTAAGTCATTTTCATATTGAGACATTTCTTCTTTATTTCAGTAGCAGTCTGACTATCAGGTGACGCAGCATTAACAGCAGTTGCTTTTCTCGTTTCTTTGCTTTGCTTTCCACTGCTGACACTATTAAAAGATATACTTTCCTTCCTGGATCTTTGAAAGCAGAATCCCAAACTCCAAACTCGTAAAGTTCTTCTTTTGCTGTTTGAAGCCATTTTCATGAATGAACAATTCCAGACACATGGAGCAGGAAGCGCAGCCTTATATGGTATTATTGTGGTGTTAATTATGCTAAATTACAAGTCTCACTCACATGCAGTCAGATACACACAGGTGGAGCGTTTATTGAATCTGACATGGCGTGATCATACGAGCCCCTCGTACAAAAAAGCAAGAGAAAGGTAAGACAAAAATATGAAAATGTCTTTGCATGAGGACCAATTTTGGTTTTCAAGGCTGTAACTGTATAGGCTTGATTCACTCTCACCGCTTTCATAGTTTAATAGTTTTGACTTGTTAACTTTAGAATGATTTTAACTTTTTTTTTTTTTTTCCAGTTGCCACCAAGTAGCCAAAATAAATCAGTAAATGAAAGTTTGAGTCTTTCAAGTGAGGCTGAGGAATTTAAATGAATTCCACTTCCTTGACACTGGCTGTCTTTTCAGGTCTACCCCCTTTTAAAGCTGTGGTAGCCAGTTTTCTCTGATGTCATTGGGCAAAAAGTCTATATTAACCTTTCAGTGTGCTGTAAGTCAAGTGGTCTGAGAGAAAACTAAACTTCTGCTCCTCCTCTTGGCTCTGATTTCAGGCTTCAAAAAATCTAGCACGTGACCTAAGACTTTGGCGAATCACAGGTCACTTCAGGGAAGGGGGTTCATATTGGTTGTTCTACATATGCAGTAAATGTGCACAGACAGTAAAAGCCTGATTCAATGTCGGAAAATTCTGCAGCAGCGTTTTTTTTTCAAATACTATATCATATATCAGGACAAGGGCTGTATCATTCTTTGGACTTTTCTGTAGAGTTAAAATGTGCACTCAAGAGAAATGAAAAATATGTCAGAGGAAGACTGAAAACGAGACAAAAAAATCAGTGAGGTTTACTCAAATCATTACAGGTTCACATATTCCATACCTCTACAAAATCTTACCCTGAGGGATTTACATACTTGACCCATTTGGTCCAGTATTTAATGAATCATTTTTCTTAATTAGGAGAGAAAAAGTAATCTTTTCCATAACATAAATGTCATTTACTATATCTATTCACTCTCAGGAAGCAACCAGCGCCTCATGAGTGCTTTTTTACAAGCACATGTCAAGATACCAAACATGTATTCATCAGCACGCCTTGCCTGAGAATGAGCATGGCTCAATGGCTTTGTTGAATACTCGATTCTGATTGGTCATGGTCTGATTGGTCATTATCCCACTTATTATCCCTGTAATAAGTGGGAAAATGTACAGTGAGCGGGTTGTTATTGTGAAATAAACCCCTTCAGGATGATTAAGACCTGCATCATCCTGTCAGGATTCAGTATCAAATATGCTTTTTAGTGCTTTGTGAAACCCTGCCCAGAAAGTTCTTATGAAATTTCTGCAACTTCTGATGAATTCCCAATACCTCCTTAGCCTACAATGGCTTAAAATACAACACATGTGTGAACACGTCCCGGTTCTGCATGAAAATTCAGGCTCTTGATGTTCAGTGCCAAGACACTCATATCAATGAGTGGCAAAGAGGCATGATGACAAACAGTGGGGAATAACGTTTGAGGGGTGACAGCGGTGTGTATGTGTGAGTGTGTATGTGTGGTGCACTAGCCTTCATCTCGCTGTTAGACAGCATCGCAGCAAGGGCATCGATTTGGGTAAGAATGTTAAGGACATGTCCTTACTAGGGATTACTGGAATGTCCCTAGCAATAATTCTGATCAAAAAATTAAAATATGACATCTGTTGTTCGTTAGTGTCAACAATAGTTTGTGAGATTCAGTATTGTGACAACCCACTTGTTCCTAATTATAGATGCAAAACATTGTTTTTAAGTGGTTTGATCTATTGCCTATTGCCATGAGTCCAAAGTATTTAATATATGAATTAAGCAACTAGCATGAAATCGCATGAGTTATTCAAACCATCAGGGGGAAAATGAGAAATAAACACAAATCTATTATTTTGTCAATTATTCCAATGCCTGCTGTAGTCTTAGTCAGCACTCCTCTGGCAACAGCATGGCGCCTCCCCTCACGCTGTACGCCTCAGGCAGCTGACAGTTTTTACCTGCTTATGGGGACACTCACTTTGAAACTTTACAACAACAGAAAACAGAAGAACAGGCAGACAGCACAGAAGGAGAACGAGGTTGGGTGGTACAGAACTTTAGCAAACCGATTAACCGATGAAAAGTAACTTACTTTTGTTGGTAGTGTGTGCAAACTACGGCTTCTGTCAACACAATACAGTGTAACCTGTATCTAAATGTAAATAGGAAAACAGATGTGAAATGTGATCACATGAAACCTGATTCAAAGTAAAAAAAAATTGTTTATTTTTCAGTCCAAATAATTCATAAGCGATCCACTGCGAGGAAAGAGAATTTATGAAAAAAAATATTGTTTCATTTATCATTACTGAGGTAAATGTGACCCTTGATATTGATATGAACTTCAGGGGATATTAGAAAAATAGTCACATGCTACAGACATTATGTTTAAGTACTTCTCACAAAAATCTTGTTTTATTTAGTGTGAGAAATTACTCCTCGTCTAATGCTGGTTTCATAAAAATTTATATCAAACAGTTATGCTGTAACTTGAGCCAAAATACATCACATTTCTTGACTGTAGCCACTGCTGTGGAGCCACGGCACAAATATTAAAGAAAACAAAGGATTAAATACTGTTTAAGTATAGCTCTTCAAATGCACTTTAAATACTATGAAAAAAAAAAAAACTGGCGTATGGAACAAAAATGTCCAGTGGAAACACAATGTGTTCCAGTCTCAGACAGCCAATACAGAAAATTTAGAGACATACTTAGACTGAACAATTGGATTGTAATTCTGCCAGTGGAGAGAATTTCACTGTCTGCTTCAGCTCAGTGACAGAGGTAGTGATTATTCAGTACTGAGTGTCTGACAAGTTGTGCTATTATTTTTTTAAAATAAGGTAATATATATGTTCCCTAAACCAAATGTTTCTTATTTGTCATATATTTAAAAAGACATCTTTCAACAATAGCTAATTTGTCAACTCTGACAAGCCAACTATAGCTCGACAGTGGTTTTGTTTATTTATTATCATCTCTCCGGACCAAAACCATTAACATGACATATTTCACAGGAGACCACATGCAACCACCAACCACAAAATGAAATCTATAATTTCATCTACGTGTTGATGTGTCCAGATAATTGGATATGGAATACTGAGCTTTCCATCCAAACGGTAACAGGAGCCATGTTTCTGAAAAAAAAAGGCCCTCCAATGGAGAGCTGGACTGTTTCACTCCGCTGCTGCGTAGCACCATAGGTGTGGGACCCTAATTGAATTTTCATTGCCCACTTGCCTTGTAATGGCAAAGTTTCCTTTTTGGAATCAAAACTTGCCAATGCTGCAGAACACGGAGCTCTGAGGCCGTGGAGTCTGGTGCTGCTCCAGGCCTTATGTTTATGTACTCGGAGGCCTTTGGCCCCTGTAAGCTGAACCCATTCTACCTGCAACTGGGAAGCTGTGTCAATGTGAATCTCACAATTTGTTTTTCCACTCCTCAGAGCGTATACTGTTGCATTTTTGTCCACTGTGACTTGCTTCACAGTAGTCCAAGTATGTTTTAGCTCATTTTGACACAGCGGAGTTGGACCCAAGACAACTGCTAATTACGTGTTAAAAAATGTAGTCAGTAACCTAATCCAAGTATCACAATGTTAATGTACATGTAACTTGATTACTTTCAGTTAACTTTTGGATTACCTCTGTTTATCTGTGTATGTAGCATTAGTGATTTGTCTGTGTAGCTAACATTAGCAGTTGTTTGTTTGTTTGTTTGTTGTAGCTAACATTTGGGGTTGGTCTGTGTGGCTAATGTCTGTGTAGCTAACATTAATGGTGGTTCTGTGTAGCTAATATTGGAGGTCGGTCTGTGTAGCTAACATTAGCGGTTGGTCTGTGTAGCTAATGTTAGCAGTTTTTCTGTGTTGCTAATGCTAGCGGTTGGTTTGTTAAGCTAATGTTAGCACCTGTTCTGTATGTCTAATGTTAGCAGTTTACTAGCTGTAAATGTTCCTTTAAATTAGATGTCAGATTAGCTGGTTTCTCTCCGAACAGAGTATTGTTGAGCCTCGTGAGGTGTTGCATGTGTTGCAGGTGTTACACTGCGCATAATAGCAGGCTGTTCTTTATTTTAAAAAGTATTCTAAAATCATAATCCTGCTGATAATCCCCATTTTTACTGAAAGTAATCTAATTATGTATTTTTTTGTGTAACTGTAATGGAATACAGTTTCCGTTTTTGTATCCTAATTACATAATCCTGTTACATGTAATCCATTAGTCCCCAAGCCTGTTTGCTTTTTTCTATTTCAGTTCACTCACTTCCAAACCCCATTTAAATAGGCCTCCCTGTGATTGACGTCCTCTCTGGCGCAGTCTGAACTGTCTTGATACAGTAACCTTCACACATCTGCTGCTTTAATAAGATTTATAAAAAGGCTAAGAACATTATTTTGAAATGTATAATTTGATCCAGATCTGATAGGTGCTGAAAATTGGCGATCGGGGATTTTCAGCTTTTCTCCTTGTACAGCGAGACCAAATTCTGTTATTAGTGAGAGTATCGAATTAAGATGTTGAAATTGGTCATTTGGTGGAGAAAACAGCAAAAGTCTCCCATGTGCTTGTAAAATTAGCACCTGCATCTGACTTTTACAAGGTCATTTCACAGTGGCACTCCCAGCCAGTGCACACAAGATACTGGAGGTGGCTGGATTCACAGTGATCTCATGTTTTAGCTCCATCCCAAGTAACAGGATAATTGTAGCAGCGAATGTGGCAGCTGAGGGACTGCACTGGAGACCAGGCCCTTTGAATTACTGAATCATCGATGATACGTCCTGGCTGTGGACTCGACTGTAAATAAATGCCAGAGCACACCCTGCTGAATCTGGCTGAAAGTGTGATTAGCTCTGGCGGCTAAATAAAGGGCATTTTGGCTCGCAGAAGTGCCGGAAAGCTGCTTTTTCCAAGGACAGCATATCCCCATGCCTCACATGTGGATTGGAGATGTCTAATACTCATGAGCTGATTTGTACTACTGTTTCTTTTGCACACAGCGTTTTGGATGAGTGATGATCTGTCTCCTGTCTCTGAGTTTGCAGACAAAAAACAAGTGCTACAGTGTTTGAGAAATGGGAAAATCCAGAGGGGTCTTCATGTGGTGAAAAGTGCACTGATGTGCATCAATATGAAAATGTATGTGGACACTAACGATTTTGGCTGAAGCATTTATCTGTGTAGGCTTTTCATTTCCTGAATTTCCTCATAATCTAATAATGGATAGCTCAAAGCGTTTATCTCCGTGGTTGAGAGCACAAAAAGAGTCATACACAAAAAGTTCCAGGGGCGAGTCCATTTTTTTTTTTTTAAGGTTTTTATATCATTCTCTATCTTCCCAGTAGTTTTTATTATGCATTCAAATCCAAATATTCAAATTTTGGTCTCAGTATTTGCTTTTCAAGGCCGGTAGAAAGAAGATATTGTCTTAAAGGGATAGTTCACCCAAAAATTAAAATTCATGTTGATTGAAGGTCGGGTTTCATTTGTTAGTCCACAAAACACTGCTGGAGTTGCACAAGAAAATACTGTACAGAATCTCCCAATGTAAGTGAACAGTGACCAGTTTTCAAATGGAAAAAACAACCAGTGTAATCCAAGTCTCCAAGAGCTCCAACATGTCAAGTTGACTTGAAAGACATCATTTACACCACGTTTCCAGCCTAAATCTTCACTGTAGATTGTAGCTTGGAGCCACATTCACGTGCATGTGCACACTATCTGAACTGGGTGTGTGTGGTGTGACCATGTGTGTGTGTGCAAGTAAACAGCATGTTGGGGCTTTAGGAGACTTGGATTACACCAGGTGAGCAGTATGGAGGCATTTGATGGTTTTTTGTTGTTTTATTCTGTTTGAAAACTGGTCACCATTCACTTCCATTGTTTTGGAGATTCTGCAACACTGTTTTCCTGTGAAACTCCAGCAGTGTTTTGCAGACTAACTTTCACTGGGTGAGTAGATAATGACTGAATTTTCATTTTTGGGTGGACTATCCCTTAAAGTGTCATGATTCTTTTCACAATTTCTGAATCCATTTTTTGTTAGTCTGTTAGCATGATATAAGCAAAATATAATGGAAATTCCGATTGATGCGCTAATGGAAATTAGCATTGCGATTGTGGTACTGTTGCCTTACAAACAGATCTTTAAAAATTAATTAAGTCGTTATTTTTTTTTACATTAACAAACAGATCAATTTTACTTCACATGCTTTACATAAAAATGACGTGTGTTTGTAGTTTCATGCATATATTTCCTCTAATCTCTGGAAAATTATTGTTGCTGACTTTAGTTGCCAACTCAGTCTGTTACTCTGGTTTCAACACTCCACAATGACCTGCCACAGTAGCTCCAAAGGGTCAAAAGGGTCCTAGTTTTTGCTTCAAAAAGTATTTTATCAACTACTTTTCTAAGCAGAAAAATGGAGATATGCTGTTCTTGGGAAAAAAGCAATTATGCTGCAGAGATAAAACTCAAAGACTGACTGACATGTCACATGCATTGTTTTTAGAAAGAGGACTCAGGATGCACAGTGTCTAAAATTGTATGGTTCAACTTTGTCACATGTTCCAGTGTTAAATTAGCAAATAAAAGTTGCTATTAATCTTAATAAGAAATCACAATATTTGTCAAAATGTGTTGCACCCAGCCATACAAAAAAACTTGTCCTTTGACCCAGGAGACTGGGGTATGTCTCCCATGTAAAACCAAAACTTTTAATCAAAAGTTGTAAGGTACATAATGTAACATGCATCATGTGACTTTTGTCATATGACTTTTGGTCATACAAGCCGCTTCAATACCATGTAACGTAGTTATTATAACCTAAACCTATCCAAGTAGTTTTTTTGCCTAAACTGACCCAAACTGTGACTGTTTCACAGTGTTAACCACATGTTAAAAATGCTTTCTGGCCACATCAGATACAGCTGCTGAATGGTGCTTTGTGCTTCAGTATGAGACACAGAGTTGCGTGACAAATCCTGAGCGTGTGAGGGGTTGGGATGAGAATGTGTTGATTTGACACTAATGTCTACTTGTACTCAAACATGAACTGATTACATTTTGGTGGTCAAAAGTTCAAGTTCATTACATCTGGCACACACATCCACTTGGTCACTGTGACCTGGCCATGAGAATTTCTGTAACAAAATTACAGACAAATATCAAATAGGACATTTTAGGACAGGATAAAATAATGAAGGGATGACATTTTATATCCAAAATGTCAAAGGTCAGCTTCACTGTGACATCATAATGT
Source organism: Lutjanus erythropterus (assembly GCF_056507025.1). Lineage (NCBI taxonomy): Eukaryota > Metazoa > Chordata > Actinopteri > Lutjaniformes > Lutjanidae > Lutjanus > Lutjanus erythropterus. The sequence continues at coordinate 37,577,780 of NC_139321.1, read as the reverse complement.
TCAGCTTTCTATCAGTCCTCTGTCCTCCTCTGTAAAAAAAAAAAAAATCTCTAAATATATGAATTATGTCTCAAAGTCATGAAAAAATTAACAATTTTCTGCTCTGAAATGCTGGTGATGTGTCCGCTCTGCTGTCTCTGTGTCAAACACCACTACGACCTGAAAACAGCCTGAAACATGGACTGGCAGCTTTATTGGACATGTGCAGACATGTTTGAGCCACCTGAGTCAGAGGACGGTGACAGGATGGTATTGTTTTTTTCTTCTGTGTCGGGTTGTTGGAACTGAAGTGAGCTGAAGTGAACTGCTGTGTTGGTTAACGAGGCTTATATAGTGTTGGGGCACCATGACTCCGGCACGCTACTGAGCCATTTCAGTGTTTTCACATGTTGTCAGCAACTACGTTCTAACATGTATAATGTGTTTTGCAGTAAAACTCCCTTTTTCCTTTACACAGACTTTAAAGACAGTCCTGGCTTTAAAATTGTCTATCACTTCTAATCGCTGGTCTTTTCACACAGGTTGTGGATAAGAGAGGACAGAAAATAACTTTGACAACGACCAAAAGCCAAAGCTGTTAAATCTTTTCCTGTGTAAGTACTTTCACAGGTAAACCCCATTCATTTGGTGTCCCTGTTTTATCCCAAAAACTGATAAAACACTCAATGCAGCCCGTCAATTTTGCGATTTACTGACGTCTCTGGGCTATTGACAAAAACATTTGTTTCCATTCCTGATCTCAAGCATTCTGGAGATGTATTTGATGGCTTCAGTTGTTGCCGTGAGGCTCCTCGTGATTTTGGCCACAAAGGGCTTAGAGCAATCTGTGTGCAGGATTCAGTCTGCCTCAGAGAAATGTCTCTTTCCAGAAGTTTTTTATTTATGTTAACGGAAGATCTACCCTCAATGTCAATACCATAAAGCATTGTCTTCTTTGTGTATGTTCCTGTTGGCTGTAAACTAAGGTTCACCTGTAGGTAAAACAAAGATGACTCAAAACAGACGGTGTATGTTTTCATATGTGGCGGCAGTGATTTTTACTCAGCAGACAAACTTACATTCCACCTAAAATCAGTCAAACCATGATGCTTTTGGTTGGATATCACATCTCAGACTGGGCTGCACCAATATAAATTCATTTAGGTTTTTTACAAAGGTGAATTCTTCTCAGAGTTTAACAAAATTAGGTTTAATTAAATCCAGTTTTAAAATGAAGCTGAGGTCAACTAAAAACTAATCTCAGTGTAGTAAATCTGAGTTTAGTTATGTAAACTGATATTAAATAGAGTATAATAAGTATGGAGATGCTAGCATACCCGTATTAAAATCAATCAGTCAAGAAGGAATTAATTCAAGTGCTGCTTGGATCTTGTAAGTACAAAAGATTACATTCTTTGCTATCTGGCTAAAAAGTTAACAAGACATTGCATGGTTTGCTAGCTAGCTAAAAGGTTAGCTAAAGATTATATTGTTAGTAGCTAGCTAGAAATTTAACTAATTATATTAGTTATATTCTTTTTCGCTCACTAGAATGTTATATTTGCTTGCTAGCTAAAAAAAACAAACTATTGTTTGCTAGCAAGCAAAGCTATTTGAGAAAAACTTGCTGAATTATCAACTAGAGAGAAAGAAAAAACAACAGAACAACATAATTAAATTTAATCAAAGTTTAGATTGAACACTAAACTGAGGTCAAAGGGAACTCTAATCATTCTTAAATTTAAGTTTTAAAAATTTGGTGCAGTATAATATAAAGTTAAACCATGATTTAATCTGTTTAAAAAAACAAAAAACAAAAAAAAAATCCTTGTTGGTACAACCCAGACATAGTCTAATAAGATTTGGTGAATTTAAACCATGAGTTCTTCCATGTTACCTCCTTTTTTATGGCTCTTCATATGTAAAACCTGAAGTATGTCACACTCCATTCCTTCACTAACTTGGTGATTAAAGCCCTTCCAGCTCTATTTGTCAGGTTTTCACACTAAAATCCCACATGGTTTTATTGTTCCAGCCAGGACTGTGACCGTGGATTAAAATATCAAAGGCAGGGAGAGAGAACCAGAGCTGAACTAACACACAAAGAGGTAAAATGAGTAGACAGGACGCAGTGAAAAACTAGACCTGGAGAGATGCTTAGAGTTGCCGTCCAAATCAAACAGACACTTTGCCAGTGCTTCAACCTCACCGAGCCATCCATCATTAGACAAGAACATTATTACAAACGTGTTTTCAAAGTTTTGTTCCATAGGTGTAAAGTGAAGGCTTTTTTTTCAGGGTGTAATTACAGAGTAATGTCCAGCCAGTGTTTGGGGTTGCCTATTACAAAGGGATCGGTGGATGCAGAAGTACAGGCTGAGTTGGACCAAGCTTGTCTGATGGAAATCAGGGGTTTCACCTTCATTCTCAAAAGTTCCCCAGCTATTCATGGGAAATGGGGTTCCTGCCTCAAGCTAAACGTTAGCTTTTCTCACCAAAAGCAAGACATCACTCTATGAATCTTGAAACGTTGTTTTAAATTTGACATTTGAGGTTCTGTGGGAATATGAAATATTTTATGCTGGCCACTAAGTGTTTCCTTTGCATTTCTGAGCTCGGTTCAGTGTATCATTTTGCAAAAGCAGTTGTATTTTTATATTAAAAGCAAACGGACAAACATTATTGTTGTGCAATTTCACACGTCATAAGAGCTGACTCCAAGTTCACTTCACAGTCCCAAAAATTAACTAGTTCAATGTTCATTTCTTCCGTTTTAAATTTTAATTGTAAATAGAACCTCCTAACAGGGACACTGGCATCTATATACTGACAACATACAAAATGGTGCAAGATACATGTTTTTGTATTCATTTGAATGGACAGGATTACATAGGTATAGTTATTAAAACTAGTGACAATAAATGTGTGGTCTGAGTTTGTCACACCAGAGAAACATATTATTAACGACCTAGACAAATTTGAATGATTCAAAAACTCAAATTATATGAAATTATGTCTCAAAATCATGAAAAAATAGCACTTTTCTCTGTTCTAAAATGCTGGGGCTTGAGGCCATTTTGTTATTGTTATTGAAAAAAATGTTCTTGCACATGTTCTTGCACATAGCTAATGATATTGAGTATTGCACGTGATTAGGAACATTATATAGCCCCTGATATTTCCTAATATTGCACAAAGTTTTAGAAACTGTATAGGCTATGAAGCATAATAGTACTCTTGCATATAATGATCAAAAGTAATATTACAATGAACATTGTGTTGTGAATAATATTGAAAAATAATATTGATGTTGAAAGAAATACTAAACGCAGTATTAGTGTTCTCAGTCTGATGTGTCAGAGGAGGACTCCTGTAGCATTCTGTGGTGCTAACAACAGTATGCTAACATGCTCACAATCACAATGCACTGTTGAGATATTTTAGTCTGGACCAACAGGCTGAATTGCAGTTCACTCTCAGCTAGATTCCACCAGGTATGGCTGTGTTGCGTTATGGCTGCAGCCCCGTCACACAGCAGCCCCTCTCACCCAGCGCATATGCCCCAATGGCTCACGCAACCACAGATGTTTATGATGTTGTTTTCAGCAAAGTTGGACAGAGGACAGCTTGTAAAACCAGCGCAGTTTGGCAGTGTTTTCATTTAGAAGGTGAAAATTAGGTTGAATGTAGGCTGTGACATGATAAACTGGTATATAACCATTCAACTGGAGCAACATGTGACCACATTCAGCACGGACATGGACATTAACCTGCAAGCAGAGCAGCTGCTGCGGCTAGCACTGCTAATGTTAGCCACACCGTGTAGCAGGCTGGCAGCTAAGGTGTGCTCTGGGTGAATGATGTTGTTTGCCTACAGATACCGGGATCCTTTTTGTTCTGAAAAGGTGAAGCATTTGGTGAGATGTTGTCATATTTTGTAGGTTAATGTGCAATGTTTATCATGCACAGCGTTAAGTGCCACACATTTCAGTGGCATTTGGCGATTGTAGACTGTGATTAACGTCTTCAAATTACTCTTAATACACACTGTATTTTTTGAGACAGTATTTAACATTATCAGTTAATAAACTACTAAATTTGAACTGTTTTCTAAGTGTTACTGTGTACTGTTAGACTAGTTGACTAGTCTAAATTAAAATTTGTGCTTAATTGACAGGGAAATTAGTCACCAGGAACATCCCTAGTGGAGATGTGCCATACTGAGTGGAATCAACACATTAGAGTCACTGATAATGTGGTCCACTAACTTTCTTTGTGGTCATCACTTGATATAGAAGAGCCCTTGCATATCTATTATTGTACCACAGCTGGAGTAGCTGCTCTTTGCTGATCATTTTCCATCACTTGCTGTCCATCCACGCACGCAGCAACGTCCAAATGTGTCTCCAAAGTGTCAGCAATCTGACAAACTGCATCCTCAGTCTGGAAAGTAAACTATGACCTGGTGGATGATCGTATGCATAGATTAATTCTCTCTCCTGGTCCCTCGGCGTCATCTCAGACCAACTTGACTTGATGGAATGCCAGATTTCTTTTTTTAATATCTGGAGTGCTTTAAACACAGCTGCAAACACAGGCACAGATACAGAGGTACACACACACACACACACACACACACACACACACACACACGTTATGTATTGTTGAGTATTCATTAGTGAGTGTTTGGGTTCAAAGGCAGTGAGTCATATTTGCACTACATGCACACAACCACACACACGCGTACACATCCACATACAGTCTCTGGCCTTTTTCAAAATGTTATGGTGTCCATGTGTGAATGAGGTAATTACACAGTGTCATTCACGATGATAATGCTATACGGATCATTTGACTCTCATTACAAACCGTTTCCAGTCAGCTCAGCTGTTGGAGTAAACTCCTCCTGCACCTATTCAATCAGAGAAACTCCAACATCATCCCAACCAAGGACAGAAATAGATCATCTGTGCAATGATTGGAAAAATAAGGCTACATCCACAGTTTTAATTTTAAAATGCACAAGTTTTGCTGTTTCCACCTGTCGTCATGAGGAGTAACAGATTTCATGAAACGGGATTGCATAAACAAAGGTAACTATATTCCATTTCCGTTACAGAAAAAAACAGAAAATTACAGATACATTCAGTAAAAATGGGGATTATCATCAGGATTAGTTTCAAAATACCTTTTTAAATAAATAAAGATATTCTACTATGCGCACTTCATTAGTCTTACAACACTACTCTGGTCTCTGTGAAACCAGCTAATCTTACAGTCAATTCATAAGCATGTCCTCTAGGGAAAAAAATCTTCACTGGGTGGACATGTCATCATTATTTTGTCTTTCAACGCAGTGACAGTTCTGCCTTCAGCTGTGAAAAGAAGTAACAAGACAATAAAAGATGTAACAAAAGAAAAAAAAACATAAAAGACAAAAGAAAAAAAACAATGTAAAAGATGTACCAAGAAAAAAGAGACATAACCAGATGAAAAACGCCATAAGACGAAGAAGACTAAAGACAAAAACCAACAACGTGAAGGACACAACAAGAAAAAAGACATAACAAGACAGAAAAGACATAACAGGACAAAAAACAGAAAAAAAGACACAAAACAAAGAGGCATAGCAAGACACAAGACAAAAAAACAACGTAAAAAATGTAACAAGAAAAAAGAGACATAACAAGACAAGAGATGTAATAAGACGAAAAAACAATGTATAAGACATAACAAAAAAAGAGACATAACAAGATGAAAAGATGGAGGAATACAAAAAATCTTAAGACAAAAAACAAGGTCAAGGATGTAACAAGTCAAAAGCTGGTGGACAGAAAAGACATAACGGCCAAAAACAACTTAAGAGATGTAACAAGACAAAAAAAAAAAAAGATGTAACAAGTCAAAAAAGACACACCAAGACAAAAAAAACAATGCAAAAGATGTGACAAGAAAAAAAAGACAATAAAATGGAAAAGACACAACAAGACATAAAATACGAGAAACACAATGCCATTGACAATGTTTTCATAAAAGTAGCATCATCCAGAAAGATTATGTGAAGAGCAGTCATGTTTCCCTGTCTCATTATTTTTATCCTGGTATCTGACTACTTCCTGTTTACACCAGGATGCACATGCCCGGTGTGTGATATGCGTTTTCAAGGACCAAAACTTTCATCTGAACAGAGATCTTTTTTTAAAAAACAAAAACATTGTAGTTTGGATGTAGCCTAAGAAAGGATCATCCCTGCTGCAACATGTCAGCTGCCTGTAGCTGCCCTTTTATTCTTTTTATTGCTTCTACGAAGTTGGATGATACGGGCATCTGCCATGACATGTAGCAGGGCCTCAGTCATAGAGCGATACAGGCAGGACAACACAATGTATGCTTCCTGTAATCTGAAGGTCAGTGTACTTGGAGGAAGAAACGTCATCTTCAAAAGTTTACTGTACACACATTTCTCAGCCTTCTTAGTTTACATTTCATAAACACATTTTGGGCGTTTGGCTTGTGCTGCTGTGTGGACGTCAGCAGGGAGGGCTTCTTTGTCTCACTAAAAGCCTCGCACTTCAACATGTCAGCTGATGGATCGGCTGTTGTGGGGATTGAAACTTCAGGCTACAGGCTAAGCCAATAGCACCACAGCGGTATTTCCCAGTTTCCCACAAGGATTAATAAAGTAGTCTGCCTGTATTTCTATCTCACAGCTCATAATTTTGGGTGATTATTTGAAAAAAAAAAGTGACATCTTTAGCTGCTTGTTAGCATTTTCATATTTTCTTTTTCCTTCTTGTATTTCTGGTAGCGCAAGCATATTTTGAGCTGTCCTGTGCTGAGCATTGTCCTCTGGCTGCAGCAACCACAATAACATTTGGGTTCATGAAATAAAATCTGGTGAAAATCTGTTGAAACCCATTGCTGACATGTAAATTCAGAGCCTGAAACAACCAGACAGTTAATCACTGCTGTTAAAGAAATTGTTCAACATATTGAGAAATATGCTGCTTAGTCAATACCACTCTCATGTCTGTGCAATAATTATTGAGCTAGAGCTAGGAGGCCATTAGCTTAGCTTGGCTTACCTTAGCATAAAGACTGCAGGAAAAACAGACAGCCTGGCTCTGATAAAATTTTAGAAATTTTGCTAAAGCTCACTTAATTAATGAAATATATTTTGTTTGTTAAATCTGATGGCATACAGTCATATAAAACAACAGTGGTTTTCAGAGAACTTTGGGCAGACTCAAGCTGGCGGTTTCTAACTTCCAGTCTTTATTAGCCTGACAACCAGACATAGCTACAGAGCTAATTTTTGATTTGCTCTGACTTATTCGTCTGGTCGCCTCCCATTCAGACAGATATCTACCAGTTCTGGATCTCATCAGGCCAGTCACAACCATTTATCTAATGTGGCTTGAGTTCAACATAATAACTGTACAGAGGACAGTGACCTTATTGGCATTTTCTGAGACAACCAAGAAGGCTGCCACAGATGTGGAACTGTTTCTGTTGAACTTCCAGTTATAAACAAACTGGCCGGTAGACTTACTGAAAGAAGAACAAGCTTTTGTTGATAAGAAAGATGTGTTTGCCATACTTCTGTCAGGATTGGCTGAGTTTGATTTACCAACTACGTTGTGTCACCCATTTTGTTACTCTGATTGGCTGCTGGTTGGTCCAATTGCACTGGCATCTTGATCTGTGCCCGATGATAACACCAATTGGTCTTGCAACGCCTGTATGCTTAGATAGACTTGGGTTTTACCCCCACTAAGCCCTTGAACTAGTACTAAAATATATTGACAAGATGGACTAAATCATGTCGAGCAACAAAAATATACTAAGATGTGGGGTCTATAGTATTTTGCCCAAACGGGCTTACAAGGCTTACAAACATCAAATCAACTGATCTCATATTGTATGTGTTGTGATGGCTTTTGTGCTTAGGTGGATTGGATATAGTCTGTATTATTCCATCTAGTTGTCTACTTTTTTTAAGCTTTAGAACTAAAATTAGCATTTACTTAAACATTCAGTGCAACTTTTTGTGATGCACTCACAGCACAGGCTGAGATAGTCACGGAGTTTGCCCCTGAGCTCAAAGCGTGCCCTGCTACATCATGCAAAACCATCCCTCTCCAGGAAAAATACCTTGTTGTTAGGGAATCTGGTTGTGGGATAACATTTAAATTGTTGACTTTGGTCATGCGACTGGCTATTACAGCCCACTACACATCAGTTTTTACTTGCCATGTTGAAATTTATGTTTAACTGAATTACCCTGAGTTGAATGGGTTGAGACTACCTCGCTAGATGGGTGGTTAAAGTGTACAGATCACAGTTGATCTCCTCCAAAAATGCCCGACTTGCTGTTGATGACATCTTACTCCCATTCCCCCATGTGAACACTTGAATCCTCTAGTAGCATTTGGTAGTGTTAGCTTACTGTGCCAGCCCCCTTTTTTGGAGAAAATTAGGTGTGCTTCGGCCACAACAAATGTGTTATTGTGTTATCATTTGCTGACCAGATCCATTCCCAGTATCGAGTCTGATACCTGAAATGTTCTAATACAATATTTGCAATAAAATATATGTGATATGATTGCTACTGTTTTACGGCCTAGGTCAGACTTAAAAAAATACCTAGCTGGAAATGTAGCAGGTTCTCTTTGGGGCGAGTAAATTAGGTGGTATCAGACTGGTGCATAGACTTCTGTACTTGTCAATACTCAGTCCAGCATTTTAGGTTGTATCAGATGCATTTTCAGTACTGGTACCGGTATCGGAACAACTGGTAATATGAATTTTAAATGTATCAACCTGTAAACTATGACTATTTTTCTGTTAGGTGCAGTAGTCAACATATACACAACACAATGCAGTTCTTAACTTCTTTTTACCAAGAACTGAGGACCATCAGTGTACCACACAAACTCTTACTCATCAGCGTGAATTAAAAGCTGATAAACAATAAAAAAGTGAGATTAATCCAGAGAAACCTTACTCAGCTTTCCTCATCTGGCCTTGGTCTCTCACACTACAGTCCCCTGAGCTGTAGCATGACTGAGCTGCCACAGTCCTGTCCCCGTCTGGCAAGACACACCCACACAAACAGCTCCTCTCACTCTACTCATCCCTCGAGCTTCATATCTTCCCCATATGGGACAGATTTGAGTTGTGACCACAGCTCCCCACTCTCATCCTGAATCAAGGCTGCAGAAATCAGCCTCCTTTCACGCTTTCCTGAGGCCACACAACATGATGGGAAGGCACTGATTCGGCAGCAGATTCTCTCTCCGCACTACTGAGGTCGGATGTAAATCCCCCCAAGGTCGGAGGTCAAGTGTTTTCATCAACTGCGCGCCTATTATTTTACGTGTCATTATCAGCTGCATAATATCCCAGCTCAGACAGGAAATGGGCGTAGATGCGAGCGAGGAAGTGAAGAGACGTGGGTCTTGTTGGGCTTGTTGCCCTGCAGCTGTGGTTTGGGTCTCTTTTCCCCCCTCAGGACCTCACACAAGCCAGTTCATGTCCATCCAGTAAGTCCTCACCGTCTCGAACTGTAAAGCAAGCAGCTGCGTTTCATCCTCATAACCACCGCTGGCAAGATTGAGTGACCATCGACGGGCCCAAATCGCAGCTTCCCTGTCCTCTAACCACAGCTGCTCTGATTTTTGATAAGCTTAGAAGTTTTGGGGCCATTTATTAAATCCCAGACTTTTGCTTCCCACAAAAAATCACTCCCATTCTTATATCATATCCTACAAGAAGAGCCAAAAGACATTAGCCTCGTTGTAATCCAATCCAAGTGTTGCAAGTTAGTGCTGATAGAGAGCAGTGAAGCAGGGGCCCCACCAATCTCTAATAGGGCCTCCTTTATATTTATTAGCTGACACTTAAGTATCACTGTGGTTTGGAAATGTTTATTATGAATTGAAGGCTCACACATTTCCATAAACTAGACTACCACTCTCCCACACATATCAAGGATGTTCCTGTACAATATGGAGGAGATGAGCAGATAACAGATAAAGTCCTGATTAACTTCATATCATGTTAATGTTATCTTTCCTCCCTGGATATTAAGATGCAAGAAATATTTTCACTGTTGCATAGCACCTAATGACTGTAAGATACCTGCCAGGGCTCTAAGTCCTGGTGACTTGGCAAGGTGCTCAGATTTCTGGACTTGAAAACTCCCTTCAAGGCCTTTTACGGTATTTTGCACACTCTTGTGGCTTTATAATTCAGGTTAAATTCAAGATGTGCCAAAGATCTGACTGTCAGAGTTTCAGTTTCTGTCCGTTTGTCAGTTTATGTCCCTTCTGGTTTTGTCTCTGTGGCCAGAGGAATTACGTTTTCAGATTGCCCGTCCATCTGTCCATCCATCCATTCCATTTATGTGAACGCGATATCTCAAGAACACCTTGACGGAATTTCTCCAAACTTGGCACAAATGACCACTTGGACTCAAGGATGAACTGAATAGTCTTTGGTGATCAAAGGTCACAATAACCTCATGTCTGTTCCTTTCTCATGAACACAATATCTCAAGAACGCCCTGACGGAATTTCTTCAAACTTGGCTCAAATGACCACTTGGACTCAAAGATGAACTGATTAGCCTTTGATTATCCAAGGTCACAATAACATCATGTCTGCCCCTTTCTCGTGGATTCAATATCTCAAGAATGCCTTGATGGAATTTCTTCAAACCTGGCTCAAATGACCACTTGGACTCGAGGATGAACTGATTAGATTTTGGTGGTCAAATGTTCTAACCTTGTCTGTGTTCCATTCTTGGTAACGCGGTATCCCGAGACCAACTTGACAGAATTTGTTCACATTTAGTACAGCTGTCCACTTGGACTTAAAGATGAACTGATTAGACTTTGGTGGTTAAATGTTACTTTATCCTCACATTTGTTCCATTCTCATTAATATGATACCTCAAGAATCTTAGATGGAATTTCTTCAAACTTGGCTCAAATGACCACTTGAACTGATTAGATTTTGGTGGTGAAATGTCAGTGTCACCATGACCTCACAAATCATGTTTTCCATCATGACTCAAGAATTCATACAGTAAATCTGTAAAAATTTCACACATATATTTTCACACATGTAATCTAATACCTGTATGCTATTCTCTGAAGCTTTTTAGACGCAGTTTTTCCATCAAAGGTCATGTTTGTCCATGAATCTCCCATGGGCTTCAATAGAACAGACACCAAGCAGGGCACTGGAATGTTGGTTTATGATGTAATGACCCTCCTTTTTAGTTCCCTTGAATCTACCTAGCTAGCTACGTAGGAAGCTAGCTACATTCATCACCATTCTAACCTGCCTACTAAGCTTTGATCAACATGAACCGGACAAAAATGACTTAGATAGGGAAGATTCATGTTTTGAGTTAAAATTACCACTTTTTTAAGGTTAGGGGACCTCCGTCATCGTAGTTACTATAACAACCATTTGGTTAAGGTTAGGGAACTTCTGCAGTCATAGTTGAAGCCAACATTAACTGTCAGTAAGAAACGGGAAACGAACAAAGTCAGATGTTGTGTTTGTGGCTCCATAATAACATTATGGACTATAATAACATTAGGGAGCCACAAACTGTTTCTACAACCAGAGGAAAACAGTCATCAATGGGCATGACACCAGGCCTTTTTCAATTGCTAAACAAAACTGTGATGTGGGCAGCGATTCAGAGGTTTGAACCCAGGCTGCAACTGCAAACGAGTAAAATTTGTACTCAAAAAAAGACTCATCTACTGTGTGTCAGATCATCTGAAATGTTCATGGAAAACACTGGAAATCCTGTAAGAGCTGGAGCTGCCAGGTCAAAGGTATGAATCTGCTGACTGATCATTGGCTTGAAATGCCAGAGATGACTGATAATATTTTGTTTTAAAATAACACATCAATTGTTTCACATAACTGACACCTCTTCCAGTAAAGTCATTGTTGGCGCAAAATTAAAACCAATTAGGAGGATTGTAGCCTGTCAAGAGACAGTCTCTAACTCAAGTTCTCAGTTCAAAAATGCTAACTTTTCATTCACAGGATATTTAATAACATACTTACAGAAATATTTTCCAAGGTAGATGAACTGTATTTTGGAACAACGCCGTTCATTTGTAAACTGAAGTATTGAAGTGGCCAATAAAAATTATAAATGACCTCGGGAAAGTGAGGCCACGGAGCAGACTGTGCAGGTACGCTGTCTTCACAAGTCATCCACACATTCATGGCTCATGTGAGGATATTTCCTGCCAGAACTCAACAGACTCCAAATTACATTTCAGTGTATGCAACATATGGAGGCTCTTTAGATTGGGAACGCTGACACTACACTCTTACAAATACGGGTTCCAAAAGGGATCTTTCTGAAGGGCTGGAGTTCTACCCAGAACCATTTGCTTCTAACGAACCATTTTTTGAAGAAAGGATTTGTCAAGAGTTCTTTGAAAGACAAAGGGTTCCATTAAGAACACTTTACATCCAGAAGAAAGACTTCTTCAAGATTGATGAAGTCTGTAATAGTCTTTCATCAAGGATTTGTCAGGGTTTTTTTGTACCACAATATAAAAGGGTTCTTCCCCTTGGGTGGGTTCTAGATAAAACCCTTGGGATAAAAAAAAGTTGCCTGTAGAACCCCCTCACTGTGTGCTAGATGAAACACTTTGATTATAAAAAGGTTGTTGGCAAACCCCCTTGGTGGGTTCTAGGTAAAACCCTTGAAATATAGCAAGGTTCTTGATAGAACCCCCCTGTGTGTGCTAGATAAAACCCTTAAAATATTCAAAGGTTCTCAGTAGAACGCCCTTGGTGAGTTCTAATTAAACCCTTGGAATATAAAAAGTTCCTGGAAGAACCCCATTGGTGGGTTCTAAATAAAATCCTTGGCATATTAAAAGGTTGCCTGTAGAACCCCCTCACTGTGTTCTAGATATAACCCTTGGAATATAAGTTCTCAGGGTTCCATAAGAATCAATGTTCCATAAGAACACTGTTGATCTAGACCAAAGAACCTTTTATACTTCTAATTAGCACCTTTATTTGTAAGAGTGTAGTCCAAAGTCATCATCATTTACCATAAAAAGAAGTCCTGCTGATTGATGTTGATTGACGGTGACATTTCCAAGAGTTATGAAACATATCACAGCTGCCCCTGTGACTCCCATTAGTTTAACATTTGTGATCAGTTTCAAGAAATCCAGACCATGACCTCCAGTCTTACTTGATTCTTACACCAGGCCTACTCTATGGCCAAAGAGCTATTTGAGTATCCTTTTTATTAAGTGTGTGTAACCGTTCTCCGCGAGGGAAATTACGCTGTTGTTACTGCTTAAAGTTTCATGTGGTGGACTGAAATGACCCCGTGTGACCGCGGGGGCAGAGGGCTCGATAAAAACGACAAAGCATGAAACTATAGATCACTCTCCAAAGCAGGAGTGGTGTTAACCTTGGAAACCTGGGGAGCTGTGAGGTTCAAAGAATACAGGCTCTGAGTTATTTGTTTAGGGCTGAACTGCGCTGAAATGGACCTACTAAGTTACTAGAGCCATAGCTCAACCGTGTCCCTCTTCCTGGAGGGGTCAAAGGTCACTGTTGCTGTAGCGACCGCACAACAGCAGAGAAGGAAAGAGGCAGCTGGAAAGCTGCAGAAGCTGAGGAGTTTCTTTTTGTTACCATCAAGAGTGTGAGAGAAAGGAACAGAGAGAAATAGACAGAGAGAAAATTAAATTAATACACTCTTAGAAATAAGAGCTCCAAAAGGGTTCTTTCTGAAGGTCTGAGAGTCTACCCAGAACCATTTGCTTCTGAGGAACCTTTTTTTTTTAAAGAAAGGGCTTGTCAAGGGTTCTTTGTTGGACTAAAGGTTCAGTTAAGAATTCTTTCATCCAAAGAACTTTTTTTTTGGAATCAAGTATTGAAATTGTTGAAGAACTCTTTTGTCAAGGGTTTGTCAAGGGTTCTTTGTGCCATTATTCAGAACCCCTTGTGTGAGATAAAACCCTTGGAATATGAAAAGGTTGTCAGTGGAACCCCCTCAGTGGATACTAGATAAAACCGTTAGAATATAGAAAGGTTCTCGGTAGAACTCCCATTGTCGGTTTGAGATAAAACCCTTGGAATGTAAAAAGGTTCTAAATGGAACTCACTAAGTCAGTTCTAGATAAAAAAAAAAAAAAAAAACTTTTCCAGATAAACCCCTTGAAATATAAAAAAGATTATTGGTAGATGGGTTGTTTGTGGAACCATTAACCAACCAACCAACCTCCAATAGGGTGGGTGAAACCTTTCACAGATGGTTCTAGGTATAACCCTTTATGCTGGGATTTAGGTTGAACTTTCTAAAAAGATTCCAAGTAGAACCTTCAAAAAAGGTTCAACCAGGAGCAAAAAAAGGGCTCTCCTATGGGGACCAGCTGAAGAACCCTTTATGGTTCTAGTTACCACCTTCAGTCTCCGAGTGTAGTCTGTGGTACTAAACACCACAAATGTAATCGTATTATGAGCTCATGTTTTGGCTGGTTTTTGATAAATGTCTTGGTAACATTCAACATAATGATCTACTGCTCTACTGTCTGTAAAACCACAGAGCCTGATCTCTTTACAACCCAGAGAAGCCCTTCACTCTCTCATGTTTGCTATTTCTATTATATAGGTTATCCAAGGTGGCCTTCAGTACTGTAAAGATCCTGAAACCACACACACTGTAAACTATTTACAGAACCGAAAGGCACATCCGAGAAGGGTTTCCGAGTCTAAATCCTCTGACCATCTTTTTTCTTTCTGAATGATATGCCTTCAAAATTACACACTGGGGAAGGATACAATATGAGTGCCTCTATTTTTTACCACTGACACACAAGTGCCATTTAAGGCATGATATTTAAAGTAGGTATTATTTAAAACTGTCTCAATGAACTGATACATTTAGAACAGTGGTTTCCAACCTGTGGATGCTGACTCCCCAAAGGATCACAAGATAAATCTGAGGGTTCTTGAAAGGATTGAAAATGTGGGATAGGGGAAAAAGAAGCAAGACTGAGTTCTTTAAGGTTGTATTAAGCTTGTTTGAATGCTAACATTTGCTAATTAGCACTAGCAGGTGACTGTCCACCGTCATACTCCCACAAAAATACTCCTGTCTCCTCCCACTCCCACGCCCAAAAAATCCTGTTCCATCCCAATCCCATTCCCATCAATCCACAGTCCACACATGACATTCCACACATTTTTATAGAAATAAAAACTGACCTATTGTAATTATGATTCATGCTCCTGCCCACTCCCAATGACTTTTTTCCCTGTCCCATCCCACTCTTATGATTAATGGTGAAATTGATGCCCATCCCACAGGAATCCCACTGGACTGGATTCCCAAAAAATGTCAGCCTCTAATTAGCACTGAACACAAACTACAACCATAAACAAATTAGAAAATGGGCCATGCTGCACCCTTCCACCAAGTTTAATGAAACATGTAAAAAAAACAGTTCTAACAAAAATTTAATAATTATCGTGGTATTTCAGTCTGGACCCTACACCTTACAGATTTCTGCTACACAATATAATATTAATTTCTAGGGATAGACTGATTATCGGCCAGGCCAATTATCGGTGCCAATATTTGGCATTTTGACAGGCATTCAGCATCAGCCTTTTTTTTTATCTGACGGACTATAAGAGATCAATTTAAAACTGGGTTATTTTGGCTCTGGCCAAACTTTTAATTTAGAATTAATTCATCTTGATAATCTTTCATCCAAATCTTTTCTAATTTGGGGTGCACATTCATTACTCTCACAGAATGAACCATATTGTTTGATGTTGCACCGATGCGTGCAATATGTCTTCAGCACATTGAAAAAATATCATCATGATAATTTTATGCTTAATCAACTGTATCCATCAAATTAGGAAAAGTCATGAAATATGAAGCAAAAAAAAAGTCAACTATTATTTTTTGAATAATGAACATTGAATGGGGTCAAACTGACCCCAAGGATATTAGGAGGGTTAAACAACTGTATAAGGAGGCCTATACGTAAAACAGGAGAGTCTGTGTTTCTCTGTGAGAAACTTTCAGATCTTCTCACAGCAGAGTGAACAGGTGAGGGAGGAGAGGAGGGCAGACTGATCACTAATCAATCACTGATACCGTCGTCCCCTCGGACTGATTAAAAATTGAAATATATTATATTATATTAATATAAATATTGTTTCCATTTTTGAAAAAAATCAACATTTTTATCACTTTTGTTGTACTTTAATGGTATTCTTATTGGTATTTTTTGATTACTAAATACAGACCTGCAACAGGTGACAGGTGCAGGTGACATGTTGGTAAACCAGTCCCCTGTCCTCTGGGGGTCTGGGAGCGTCTGTCCTGCTCCACAAGAAAAATGTTGTGATTTTAACATGTTAACAAAGCATTTTGGTGACTGTTTCTGTTAAAAGAGTTAGTTCACTCTTCTGTTTGTGGTTTCTGCAGACATCACTACCTTTACTTTTACCTTTGTACTTGGAAAAAAAAGTAGAAAGTAAAGTAAAAACAGTAAAAGTAAATGTACAGTAAAAGTAAAGTTACTTTAATGAGTATTTTACACCCCTGGTCTAAGATAAAAAAAAAAAAAAAATCTTTAACATGTTGCAAATCTAAAAAGCTGTTTAATAAACATATGCTTAAAGGCATTTAAATGAAGTTAAGTGTTGGAGTTTGTATTATTCAAAATTTTGACACCAATATTTTCACTTTTACTGCAAATGAATATCGGCTCCAAATATTGGTTATCGGCATCCTTGACTACTAATAATCGGTATCGGTATCGCCCCTGAAAAAACACATCAGTCTATCTCTATTAATTTCTCTCTTTTTCTTTCAAATTGTTTAAAATGCTTAACAATTTTATCTCCTCAGAACTCTAAAAAATTATATTGTAAAAGGAATATATATTTTGATTAGGAAAAATCTGTAGTACATTTACTGTAATAGATCATAACATGAACATGATATGTCTTCAGAGATCAGGGAGGCATCTTAATTTCAAATACTGACTTTGCTGCAGCATCCCCTTTTAAAAGTTCTATTCTGGGCTTAGAATACTTTTTTTTTTTTTTTGCCTGTTTCACTTTTATTAGAGTTCAAATTAATGCAGAATGTTTGCTGAATGACTTAGTGTCTGTTTATGAGTCATAAGAAATCATTACTAATCTTGTCAAAGATGTAGATGTTTATAAAGATTAATTTGAGCAATATGTTAATGGAGTCTGGCAGGCAGTGAGACAGGCAGCATCCCTAGAGCAGTGGGCTTTTGTTTTTAGGCGAATAGGCTTACATTGACAAATTGTCAAACTATAATATTAGGCTTGTCTTGCACTCCTGCAGTGTTCCTGCAGCCTGCCTGAGTTTCCTAGAGTCTAGAGAGGAGGTACCAGGGGGAGAACAACTCAATTCAACCATAGATTGTATACTAAATAGGATTTTAACCAATTTAATATACTGTCTCCAACTTGACATTTGGTCTGCAGAACTCATTTTTGAACATGCAGTTGCTATGAACTGCTTCTTTAAGCGCTCACAGCTCACAGGCATTGCAAGAAGGCATTTCAGCTATAACAGGACACAGGCCAAAAAGACTTGAAACCAGTGGTTTAGAAGATTGACCCCTTTGTGTGTCTCCTGTTTGAAAAAGACAAGGATCTGGTGTTGTCACTCGCCTGTGGGGTGTTCATACGAGGTGTCTTGTTTCATAGCAATAATCAAAAACATACTGATCTAATTATCATAATGTCGGCTTATAGCCACTTCTTAGATAAACTATCAGCCAAATGCTTCACCCACAGTGGACCTGTTTTTCTTAGCCAATCAATTTCCTAGGCGGCAGCCCGGGATTACCTCCAAGGCTGATCCAACCCTCCTGCAACAGGCTGCGAACGCCGTCCGTGTCGTGCTTATTTTGCCTTCCTCCTGCGTATTTAGGTCTGTTTGTTGATCTTGGTTGGGCTTCTCGTTTGGAGGCTGAGC
The DNA here is from genome assembly GCF_056507025.1 of Lutjanus erythropterus. Taxonomy (NCBI): domain Eukaryota; kingdom Metazoa; phylum Chordata; class Actinopteri; order Lutjaniformes; family Lutjanidae; genus Lutjanus; species Lutjanus erythropterus. Next base: position 37,559,753 of record NC_139321.1, on the reverse strand, counting down.
CGGTTTTGTCTGCTTTGTCTGGCCAAGCCTTGACACCGGCTGGACTCGGGACTGCGCCGCGGCCCAGAATACACAAACGTCACTGGTCAGAGGGCCAGCGAGAGGCGCGAGGCAACACTCAGCGAGACCACACAGCCATCAAACCTGTCTCACTGGGCAGTTCAGGAGAATTCTGTGAATGCATTCAGGTCAACGCTGCGGTGACTCAGGCTTTTGTTTAAATTTTCCTCTGCAATGTGAAGGGGAAATACAGGAAGACCCTCCGTGCTGTGTATTTTTGCAGGAAGTTCATATAGAAATGGAGGGATCACAGAACCTTGATTCACAACCACAGGGGTCAGTTTAACTAAATAAATGCAAAAAAGAGGCCAATTCTTAAGAGAGAGACGAAAGACTGCTGGTGAATAATTTCCTCAACAGAAAAAAAAATGCTCAATTACGTTGGTCTGGAGGTCTCCATTCCCAGAGAGGGAGAATAAAAATAGTCCACTAGATCTTGGACATTTCAAGATAAATTGGTATATATTGGCAAGCATTAATAAAACCTCAGAACATGAGAATTGTAGTATGTTTAAACTAATGGCCAGTATTACCACTTTTATGAATGTTCTGCTTCATTTGAAGTGACTTTTTGGACACTGAAGTTGATTTCAGTGCTCAAAAGCCTCTATATGAAATGAGGTATAGCTCATATTTTCCTCCATTAAGACTTTATTCTCCTTCCATAATGCATTCACTGTCTTGTTATGAACTATTGACCAACATGATTTGATGATGGATAGGTAATGGGGACAGAGAGACAAGTGTGAAAGTTTATGGAAATGTTTTAAAGCTGTGAACTGCCTCTGTGGGGCATGCATGAAGAGGAGAAATAGCTGTTAAAAAATAAAAACAAATCCAATAGATAAGGAAAAATCTGACTCCTACTAAAAAGTACTGTAGCGCTGCTTTCTTACAGAACCCAACACTATTAACTGTCCTGACCAGGGCCAAGGACAGATAGCTAATGTGAGCTGTTGTTCTGTGTAACCAGTGTTGGTGGTTGGTCTCTGCAGCTAACGTTAGCAGTTGTTCTGTGTTGCTAACATTCGCAGCTGGTCTGTGTAGCTAACATTTGTGGTTGGTCTGTGTAGCCAGTGTTAGTGGTTGGTCTCTGTAGCTAATGTTAGCAGTTGGTCTGTTTAGCCATTGTTAGTGGTTGATCTCTGTGACTAAAGTTGGAGGTTGTTTTGTGCAACCAACGTTAGCAGTTGGTCTGAGTAGCCATTGTTGGTGGTTGGTAATAAAACAGGCCAACCCTTTTATTTGGTTGGGCACTTTGTTCTGTATTAAGCACCCTGCAAAAAAGAAATAAATAAAAAAATAAATAAATAAATAAATAAAAGCGGCCTGTATGGCTGTCTCTGACTGGGCGTAGGATTCATGCCTGGTCTAAGTTAGAGGAAGGCTTCAACAGTGTTGGTGCAGCAGGTCCCATCCTACCCTAAGACGCCCCTTTGCAACCCGCCCTTGGTCGTCATCCTGTAAGGGAACGGATTGCGTTCAGCCAGAGGAAGGCTTCAACCTTCCTGGTGCAACAGGCCCCTGTGAGTGTTCTACACGGAACACTCAGGCTACGAGTGCGACCATTGTAGCCACGGGCCTGTTGGCAACCCGCCCCCTAAGTCATCCTGTAAGGGAGTGGGTTGGCTTGAACTTAGTCTATAATCATCTGCTCGACCTATATATATAAACTTCTGCACCTGTGACATCACTGTGATGTCATCATCTGTGATGTCATCATCTGTGATGTCACAGCACACGCTGATGCTTTTGAACTGGTGACATCATCTCTGAGCTCACATATCCTAAAAAAAAAAAGTAAACTGTAATGTCATCAGTGAGATAATAAAACAAGCCAACCCTTTTATTTGGTTGGGCACCTTGTTCTGTATTAGGCACCCTGCAAAAAAGAAATAAATCAAAAAAGAAATAAATAAATAAAAGCGGCCTGTATGGCTGTCTCTGACTGGGCGTAGGATTCATGCCTGGTCTAAGTTAGAGGAAGGCTTCAACAGTGTTGGTGCAGCAGGTCCCATCCTACCCTAAGACACCCCTTTGCAACCCGCCCTTGACCGTCATCCTGTAAGGGAACGGGTTGCATTCAGCCAGAGGAAGGCTTAGACCTTCCTGGTGCAACAGGCCCCTATGAGTGTTCTACATGGAACACTCAGGCTACGAGTACAACCATCATAGCCACAGGCCTGTTGGCAACCCGCCCCCCAAGTCATCCTGTAAGGGAGCGGGTTGGCTTGAACTTAGTCTATAATCATCTGCTCGACCTATATATACTAACTTCTGCACCTGTGACATCACTGTGATGTCATCAGCTGTGACATCATCTGTGATGTCACAGCACATGCTGATGCTTTTGAACTGGTGACTGGTATTTTGAAATTGTAATCCTGCTAATAATCCCCATTTTTAAATAAATGCATCTTTAATCTGATGTCTTTTTGTCAGTAACTAATGGAATACAGTTACCTTTTTTGTATCCTAATTATGTAATCCCATTACATGTAATCTGTTACTCCCCAAGCTTGGTCCTGCCTAAGACTAAGTTGCACAACAAGCTTTAGAGCTAACAGAGTATTCATTATTATTTTCTGGTAAGAGAAGTAGCAGCTGTTAGTCTGCATTCACAGTCTGCTTTTTTTCCATCGGTGAAATCCAGGTTGGATAATACTGGCTCACTGTAACACACACTGTGTTGCTTTATTTTTTCATCACATTACAACAGCATTAACCCCGGCCAATCATGGCCTCGCAAACACAGTGGTGAAAGTACCCTAAAAATACATTATACTGCATAGTGTGGGCTTTTTTTTTCTTAAAGGCTAACAGTGGTGATATTCTGTATTTTTCATACTGTCACTAAGTCCTATAAAACTGACCCTGCTAACAAGAATTACCTGTTAAGCCAGACATTTGGTCTTCTGTGTCATAGAGGTCCATTGTTGTCAAAAACTAAAAACATACATCTATGAACCACACTGTTGTACAATGCAATGTTTCAAGTCAATTGCCCATAACTTGTCATGGTGCAAAAATGTAAAAAACAAATATTAAAGGTGCAATTAATGGCAGTTTGAAACCTCCAAATCTTTCGGTTGTTTTACTTATTAGTTTTATCAGTAATAATCATAACAGAATATGAGAAACAAGACTTAACAAAATAAATTAAAATAATATAACATAAAATAAATAAAAACAGGCAAGTCAGCAAACAGACGATATATTAATGGTCATTATTTCATTACAATAACTTGGTGGCCATTAGTGCATGACAATAATGGCATAATACTTTATTAAGCCTCCATGTTCCTGTGAACGACAGGTCACATATATATCCACTAAGGCTGGTCCATTGTTCCTTCACTGTATCATTTTTGAAGATTTATCTCTGACAACATATATTTTATTATAGCCGTGGAAACACTACCCCTTTTGCCCACATGGGCCTCTAAAATTAAAATAGTAAATTTCTTAGTAGTAGCTTTAATTTGTGGTTTTGTAATTTTGGATTTCAGAATTTTATTGCATTTTACAGTGTGTTGTACGCCAATCAGGCATAACATTGTGACCACCTGCATAATATTTTGTTGGTCCCTGTTTTGCTGCCAAAACAGTCCTGACCCGTCGAGGCATGGACTCCACTAGACCCCTGAAGGTGTGCTGTGGTATCTGGCACCAAGATGTTAGCAGCAGATCCTTTAAGTCCTGTAAGTTGTGAGGTGGGGCCTCCATGGATTGGACTTGTTTGTCCAGCATATCCCACAGATGATCGATTGGATTGAGATCTGGGGAATTTGGAGACCAAGTCAACACCTCAAACTCGTTGTTGTGCTCCTCAAACCATTCCTGAACCATTTTTGCTTTGTGGCACGGCGCATTATCCTGCTGAAAGAGGCCACAGCCATCAGGGAATACCGTTTCCATGAAAGGGTGTACATGGTCTGCAACAATGCTTAGATAGGTGGTACGTGTCAAAGTAACATCCACATGGATGGCAGGACCCAAGGTTTCCCAGCAGAACATTGACCAAAGCATCACACTGCCTCCGCCGGCTTGCCTTCTTCCCATAGTGCATCCTGGTGCCATGTGTTCCCCAGGTAAGCGACGCACACGCACCTGGCCATCCACATGATGTAAAAGAAAACGTGATTCATCAGACCAGGCCACCTTCTTCCATTGCTCTGTGGTCCAGTTCTGATGCTCATGTGTCCATTGTTGGTGCTTTCAGTGGTGCACAGGGGTCAACATGGACACCCTGACTGGTCTGCAGCTATGCAGCCCCATACACAACAAACTGTGATATACTGTGTATTCTGACACCTTTCTATCAGAACCAGCATCAACTCCTTCAGCAATTTGAACAACAGTAGCTCGTCTGTTGGATCGGACCACACGGGCCAGCCTTCGCTCCTCGCGTGCATCAATGAGCCTTGGCCGCCCATGACCCTGTCACCAGTTCACCACTGTTCCTTCCTTGGATCATTTTTGACAGATGCTGACCACTGCAGACCAGGAACACCCCACAAAAGCTGCAGTTTTGGAGATGCTCTGACCCAGTCGTCTAGCCATTACAATTTGGTCTTTGTCAAACTCTCTCAAATCCTTACACTTGCTCATTTTTCCTGCTTCTAACACATCAAGTTTGAGGACAAAATGTTCACTTGCTGCCTAATATATCCCACCCACTAACAGGTGCCATGATGAAGAGATAATCAGTGTTATTCACTTCACCTGACCAGTGGTCAGAATGTTATGCCTGATTAGTGTATGTCTTATTTTATCTTTAAACAGCCTGGAACCATATTGGAAATACATTTTTCCATGTTATTTCATGGATTTTTTTTGTTTGCAATCCAAAAAAGAATCATATTGTAAGTAATGTGTTGTTATTTTTGATAATTTCATGGGATTTGTTGACAAAAATATGAAGTCACCATAGATAAATTGTCGACCTTGTACTGTGAACTGACTTTTGGGAGGAATACCATCTTAGTAAATTCATAGTTTAAATTATATTTACAATATCTACACATCTATTTTAATTTCAGCCAATACTTTTTGTTCTCACTTCGACAGTCACCCCACATCGCCTTTTCCGGGTGTATCACACGTTTCAGTCAGCCAGAAACCCCAAAAAACAAAATTTGATTTGCAACATCCATCAAGTGCTGTAGTGAAGTAAGTTCTTTGCATTCAAGGGGGAATAGGATATGGGAAATCCATAAGCTGTCATCTGGTCCAGCTTCAAAAGATTCTGTTTCTATTTTTCATATCAAACCTGCTGAAAGATGGGGTATTGTTTGACTTTTTTTCATTCTGTAGAGCACCGCATGAGCTCTTTACGTTCACAAGCTTCCAGACTGCAATTTATTCGATAACAGCGGTGAAATTCATCTGTTCCCCAGCTCTCTTCCAAGAGTTATAAAAGATTTGGAAAGTTTTCTACTAGTTTCACACATTGTCTCTGACGGAAAAAGTTTAAGAGCGAAAGGAAAAGGCCACCCTAGATGATCTCTCACTCTTTTTCCTTTTTTCTGCCATTCTCTCTCTCTTTTTCTTAAATGCACACCTCAGCTCGCTCTATCAGGCACGCGAGTCAACACTTTCTGCCCAGAAATCAGAGGAGGCATGTTCACCATCACAGCAATTATACTCACCACCAGGTTTACAACGCAGCTGAATTAGTCTTTGGATTAGGTATAGCACTGCTTTTCTCATTAAGGCCTGTTGGCTCCGTTCATTTCATTGTTTCCGGACTCCTTCCTTTGTCCAGGGAGGCTTCTATATAACTGGTTTTGCAATTACGTCACCTAAAGAGGATTTTTTGAATTACACACTCAGACAGAAATGTTTGGCATATGAAATGTGCGCAGGATTTTGTGGATGTCAGCCTTATTGTGTGTGATAGAGTGAAAGAGACGTGGAGCAAAACAATGGGCTTCACTGCATTTAATAATGTTTGAAAATGATTTTTTTCAGCTGTTTTGGGGCAGTTTGAAAAAAAGGTGAGCTTGGTTTCTCTGAAAATTAGTTTCTGGTGAAACCTTCGGAGTAGCAGTCAAACTGTTTAGTGTTGCCTAATTGATTTAATGTTTTCCAGCCAAATAATTGCTCAAAATCCACACAAGGAAACTACTGTAGGCTGCATGGGGTTGCCGCCGTCAGTGTGGAAAAATACAAGACACCTTGCCAGTGGCCCCATATCTAGGGAATGCAAATCAAGCACATGATCTGGCGGTCCTCCCCCATGAGATTATGAGTGTCAGACCCTTCATTTCCTGCATTCTGCTGGATTTTTATGCACCAATTTGTGCTTTTTATGCATACACTTCAAAGTCCTCTGCCACTCTCAACATGAATGTACAGGAAATAAAGAGTCAATAACTCATTTGAACCTTTAGTCTATAACCTCTCATAAAAGTTGTGGTAGCCTCGCTTTTGACAGATGTTCATCAGGTGAGTTAGTCTACCACCTCTGTCCTTATGCTGCTCTGACGTGAGAGTATCCTAGTGAACGTTGCTTCAGGTCAGACAGTCCACCATGGGTGGCAGAAAATACTCACTGGTTTTGTCCACATCAATTCCTTGTCCATCTGCTAAGTAGATTTGCATTTGGACAGCGTCCTTCAGACTTGAGCCGGAGACATTCACCAACATAAAAAAAAAAACAAAGTTGAGTAATAGGTGTCATTCTCCTCTAGAATTCTGATTTAACATGTCTCCTTTTGTCTCATGAAACATTTTGGGTTTTGCAAGGGTTGTGCAAGAATATAAGGGACAAAAATGTCCCATATTGATTCAGTTGGGGACAGTGCGTTTTATTTTTCAACATGGGAGGATCCCATATTATACAGGATGCGTGGCAATCCTAACTAAACTACAGTTTACTAGAATAATTACATAAATTTATATATTATTTTTAAAACTTTTAAATGTGTTTTATTCACTTCTTTGTGGGCAATACAACATGTTCTTGCAACATAATTCAAATTAATAACATTTTTGCTGCAGTACCATGTTAGCTTCTGTTAATTTAAAGTTTTATGGGGACATTTTCATAAAATAATGGTTAATTGGTTAATACGTTAGCTAAGTTACTAGCTACTAGCTAACTTGCTTGCAAACTTTAGGTAGCCATGCAGCTAGTTGGCTTATGTTGCTAGGTAGCTTGCAAACATCAGCTGGACAGTTTTGTGCCATCATACCAACTGTAAAATTTAAATAGGTAAAGCTTCCCAGTTGTATTTGTGATCTGTGATTTCTGTCTGCGATTTCTCCCAGTTAATGAAAAGAACTACTGACCTTCCCAAGTCAGAGTAATAAGATGTTTTCAGGCTCATCTTCTGGCATTCACCATATTCACACGGCAGCCATTTTTCTCTGACGTCACGCTCAGGGTGGGAAGCTCAAACGTCGTACTGCTGTGTTTCAGGTTACAAGTCATATAAAAGTAGAAAATCTGAAAAATTGTTATTTTATGGCTTACACATTCATTAACAGCTGAAAGGCAATGAAAATCTGGAGGGACATGGGCCATATTTCAAAATAAAATTTTGATAGCCCATTAGCTACCATTGCTATCATTAGCATTCAGTCACTTCTGAGCTAACGTTTCAGTTTGATAGTGTTACATGATACAGCAGGAAAGGCGAATATAAATTCTGAAATATCAACACACACCTTGGACATTATTATTTAAAGGTGAGCCTAGAAGTAAAACATACTGGTTGTAAATCAAGCTTGCGACGTAGGCTAATGTTGATTTTCTTGCTGCCTCTTCACCTCAGAAATGTTCTGGTTAAAGTTACTAACATTGTGACATTAGGTCCACAGGAACACACATTTCTGTCTAATGTTTCATAGAGATTACATCAAACATAAAGCTACAAGCACTTCAGCAGTGTGTGTTCTGTGTGGTGGACGTCAGTAACGTTAGCTAAGAGGAACATTAGCTGTTGTCTCATGGTACCTAATGGGTTATCAAATGTTGTTTTAGCTTCAGAAAGTAGTGAAATGAATTGCCAGATTCCCTACTGTTATACAACTTGCAGCCTGAAACACAGCAGTCCGACATTTGAGCTTCCCATTCTCTTTTCCTTTTCCTCAAAGGAAAATGGCTAGTGTGTGAATATGGTGTATTCTGGCATAAATGTATCACAGTTAATTTATTTATTATTACTAGCTTGTGCCACCTCAGAGTATAGTGATAACAAATAAACATCCTGTCCCACTGGAACAATTATCAAAAAAATCTGATTCAGTCTGAGGGGTAAGCCATTCATTCTTAATGTCAGGTGCAACCAGTTTGGAACTGTACAGGCAAAAATGCTAAGTAAACGCAACAATAGAGTAATGCAAATTACTGTGCACATGTTCCTGCTTTGGCATCTAAATGTGAACAACTGAAAAAGTCTTAACTGCCTTTGTCAGGAAATCAAAACATTATGTGAGTATTAAAATTCCATTTTAAGATTTATTCAAATTTTGAATGCAATATAATTTGTGCCTGCCTCAAATTATAATCCGCAAGTTCCATACTGCCGTTTTCCATCTTGTTCTGCACTCATTGCTGTGATATTCCTGCAAACTGTTTATCAAACATTAGGGTTACTGCAAAGTCCTCCTCTTACTGAGGAGTTTCTGTCGGCGGAGCTCTTTTCTTTCTCCGAACAGTTCAGTACAAACACACAGTAAATCACATCCCTGTCTTTCAGCCAATACGTTTTTCCTGAGAGAGGCTAATCAAACACTGTGTGTTTGGAACAGTGACTGTAAAAGCGTCCATGAACTGGCTGCATTTTAAATTTCAATTGTGTTATAGCAATCAGTGATAGAGAGTAGCAAAATGCAGATCTGTTTATTTGAAAATGTCATATTATATAACATTCAGCTGCAATCATTCACTTATGTCTCCTGTAACCTGACCTGGTGTTGACCAGTATTTCCATATTCTCCAGCCCTTTGTTTTATTGTTCTTTTCTGTAAAAAATAGCTTTTTTGCAAAAAGGAAAAAACAGAAGAGCAGTTTTCTTTATTTATTCTGTCTCTGCTCCTCAACATTTCAGAACAATAAGAAATATATCATTTGGCCTTATTTCTTTATCACCTAACCAGTGTCTCCTTGTCATAAGAAAGCCAGACCTTTGGATTTGTAGCTGTGAGAAAATTTATGACATTCAACTGGAAACTGGAAATATTGCTAGCTTGGTTCCAGACCTCAGAATTGCAGTACAGCTCAGATTTTCTACTGAATCAACATAAACATAGTGTTCATGATTGAGATAGTTTTGAAACTAAGTTTATTTTTATTAGAAGACAAATGACTACAGCAAAGGATTGAAAGATTTATCAATTAGTAATGTTTTTTTTTAAAATAAGACGAGAAAAAATGGAAAAATAAAAAAATCAAGACAACAACACTAAAAGTCAGTATTATCCAGGTCCTTCTCCCAGTCCAAAAAATATTTCTGACATTTGTTGCACTGATTGAACCCATGACACTAATCCCTCCAAGCTGTCTGCCACACCACCAGAGCATTGGCTCCTGTCTTTCTCTGCTCAGCTGTGCGACCTGCTTACAGAAAAATACATGTAAGAAAATTGTCCTGATGATCATGGTTGGCATGCAAAGATTGTTAACGTTAAATACCGGTGGATGTCAAGGATCCTGCAGACCAGGAGAAGCTGGACAATAGGGGAATCGTGCCTAATAGCAGGGTTGCCATGTCTGTGTGACAAAATCAGTCCAATGGCAGCATTCTTACAGGTGCTGGAAATCCTTGAAAACACTTGAATTTTAATGTTGTCTTTTCAAGGTTTGAAAAGTGCTTTGATTTTGGATGAAGTGTTTGAAACTGCATGGAACTGTAATGACATTACCTTCATAAAAATTTAAATAGTTTGCATATTAGGTAGAGAAACAGAATAGGCCGGCCTAATTGCTTTTGCTTCTTTCATAAAATGAGGACGACTCCACTCAACCCTGGTTTGCCACTCTCAGTGTGTGAGGGTGTTTTCACACTAGGTACAATTCAGTTGTACTGTGCCAGAGTAAGATTCCCCCCCTCCTCATCTCCCCCCGCCAGTCAGCATTCACACTTGTACACACTATGCACCTAATTGATTTGCAATCAACTAATGAACAAAGCGTAGAAAGAGAGTACGCCTCAAATAGTTGACATTTGTTTATGTCTCGGCCTTAAAACAGTGAATGCCAATAAGATCTCAGATGTCACACAATGTTGCATGACATCTGAGTTGCCTGCACTGTTTGTGTTTTGAACACGCTTAATGACAACCCTCTCGGCTGCTTCCCTGCATCTTCCTCTCTGGCTTTGCAGCTCAGAGGATGAGGTGGACCCGTGCTCCCTGTTTGTGGAGGAGACAGGCGGTGTTAAGAGACGACTTTGCTGCTGCTCTTTTGGTCCAGAGGCTTTTCACACCCGATGCAGACCGTGCCTGAGCATGCACAAACCATGCTCCACACTACTTTTTTTAATGGACTCCTGCACACAGTGCTCACCCCTATCAAACCAACTGGACTTTGGGGTGAAGCATGCTTGCCTGGGTCCCTAGTGTGAAAGCCCCCATAGTATGATTTCTCAGTCCTCAATGTGTACCCTCTGATAGAACAGTGAGTGGGAGGTGAAGACTTGTTGTGTGACTACATCCCAGTATGAAAACACACAGGCATTGTAGCCTCAGTGGCTAGCTTTATTGTGCAGAGAGAGAAAGTCAAAGATAGTCAGTTACGTAACTTTTGGATGTGTAGTCTTTCTAATTACATACTTTCAGTCTGATACTTAGTTTTGTGACATACTGCGAATTTCTTGACTGAACTGACAAACATCTTATGTGTGATTCATGGCACAATTTAGACAGGATCAAGAAATGATTTGTCTCTCACAGCTACAATACACATTTTTTTCAGAAGTAAGATCCTATGGTGGTCCGCTGGTAGGGACTCTTGGTTTTCCTGTTTGGAACTGTTATCAAGTGGTAAAAGCAGAAATTAATTTACATGCAATACATAAAACCACTGAAAATGCAATTTTCTGCTTCTGCAGTACCGCTGTAGATCTCAAAGTTGGACAGCAGGAGGTGTAGTTTCCCCTTTTTTCTGAGCCATGTGCTTGTAGAGAAGTCAGGATGCGCGGGAAAATAAAGACAGCACAACGCCACACGCTGGGCTGCAGGGAATGGCTGCTGCTGTCGAAGGTGAGAATGTTGAATAAATACTGCTATGAGCTGGTATATGATGTACTAATTAAAATCCATATTTTGTGAACTTTTTGGATAGGATTGCAGACGCTGGGGGAATGAAAACATGACGTGGGCCACCAGAGCTATCGTAAAAAAATATATATTTTTCTCATGTATTTACACGTATGGACACATTTTGTTTACTCTAAGAAATTAAAATTGTTTAACAGGTAGATATGCTAAAAACAAGTATTGTCGCCTGATTTTCTAAGGCAGTGTGGTGTGTGGTGGTTGTTTTCTATTTCTTTTGTCTTCTCCTTCCATTAGAGAGCCACTGCCGTAGTTGTGCTGCATTTTCGGCTGTATTTATGCAGGACTAGTATTGGATTCATTCTGTTTGCTTTGAGCAATCCCACTTCATTTTTGTAAATTGACAACCAGACAAGAAGACTTCAATTAAAGAAACCAACAACAAAAATTTTATTTGAAGTTGTGTGAGTGATTTACCCTGGCTTCATAATTTTTCAAATCTATGTTCATTTTGTGCTTTTCTGCTCCTTGTCTCAGCACTTTGAAAACACTGGAACAAGTAGTCAGGAAGGGCACGCACACTTCTGCCGCTGTAGACGAAAAACAGTTACGGTGCCCCTCCATCGAAATGTGCCATACTAGCAACGGCATACACACGTAAGGCAAAAACCAGCAACAATACACAAATGTAAATATGTCATACACATGAGTTTGCATGCTAGAGTGCTGAATGTGTTAGCACTGGTCAAGTATGCATTATGCAATCTGCGGGCGTTTTATGGATCCATATACAAATAATGCACCTGCCTAACCTTGATTCTTTACAGCAGAGTTATAACAGCACATACAGCTCTTTCCAAATAATCCAATCTCCTATACACTACTTTCTCATGTGTGTCAAACACACACACATTTAACTGATCATCTGTGCATATGTTGCTGATTATATGTTCACTTGTACATATGATGAGACGGGGAGGGAGGCGGCTGTAGGTGCAGCATGATTGACACATTCCTCAGCAAATAATTGCGCTTACACAAGTAATGGTCGAGTACCAGTGGTTACTCTGTGATTTTCTCATTTCACCGCTCTTGCCAAAGTGCCACTCTGGGCAGTTGCCTGGTTCGCCTATATGGACGCAGCGGCACTGCATGTAGTAATAGTGTATGATGAAGTGTGATGTGGTTCTGTGTTGGATTGTTGAGTCCCTGTCATCTTTCCTACTTAGTGTATCTGCTGTTATATTAGTCTCTGGTGCAGACCTGCTGACTGCTACATTCTGTGTTTAATTGTAATGTAAAATAGAGGAAAATCTTCCTAACTGAGTCAAAGACTCATCAATAAAGTTGGCTTGATGACAGAGCAGGTGGAGCAGAGGGTCAGTCCTGGTTTGACCATTGACTTACTGGAGACTCTGTGTCCAGCTAAAGGTCGAGAGTGGATGATTGAGTCTGGCCGGCCTGTAGATTTGACCCTGTTGACCTTCCAGCCACATGCCCACTTCCCTAACCTTCACATTTACTCACTTCATGCTTCAGCTGACGGAGAGTGAATCTGGACTTTGAAGCCCTGCAGTTCTAAAGAAAAAACCTGTTAGACACTGTGATCTAAGATCATTTTTGGCTTCTGTAGCCATAATCAGCATGGTGTAGGCTTGTGACCCCAGAGCAGATTGAAGACAGGTTCTGACCGGGCTCTTTGTAGAGGTCACATCGTATTTTGGGAATGCAGCCACCCTTCAATCCTCTCCATGTTACATCAAAGCGGCATCTTCTTCCCCTCGCCAGTATACAATACGCTACAGTATGCTCTGGCCTTTATTCAAACCCCCACTAATTACCTCCAAAGCTTAGTGGAGATGGTCTGTTGTTTGGAAACACTTGTTTCTTTGGTAACCGTGCAAACCATGTATGGTGTGCTAAACTAAACAACACACAACTCTGATAGATTTACAACTGGAGATTACAGACTGTAGATGAGATTGTGGAAATTGCCCTCTATGCTGGATTTGTAATCAGATTTAACTCAAGTTTAGTGGGGGTTTTTTAAGCAAAAATGTTTGCTCGAAGCATTTTGGAAAGAGTTCAAGTACAGTACAATTAGAGTTCATTACTGAAAGGAGAATATTAGCAGTATCAGTGAGTGTGTACAGTTCTTTTAGGAACTCAGGAAGAAAAGCAGCTTGGAAATGCTGAAGTTCCCATGAAACGGCGAGCAGAATGTTTATTGCTTACGTGTTTCCTGTAGTGTTGGCATCTTGGAGATTTTATCAGTAGATTTAGCAACTTTTCAAACCTCCTTATCCATAGCAAAAGAATGAAAACATATGATGTTGCAATTCATAAGTGCACAATGATGTCAATGTAGTCATTATTTGGCTCAAGAGTTCTCTGTCTACATTTTATATGGTATTAGGTGATCTCTCCTTTGCTGGCTTTTGCAGCTAAACTAAAGCTAGCTACTTTAATAGGAAAATACACTGGTTTGCTGTAAAACAGACAGTCACAGTTAGCTACATCAGGAAACTTAAAGAGGATAGTTCAGTGTTTTTGAAATGGGGTTGGGTGAGTACTTATGCATAGTCAGTGCCTTGCCTTCAGTAAATGGTGGTCAGTGTGGTCCCAGTTATTAGTACCTAAAAAAAATCCTTTCAAGAGAGCGCCACTTTAAACTTTTTTTCACCACTTTACTCTGACACCAGACAGCCTCTTATTTTGGCACTATTTCTTCTCAACTCTGGTCCTTCAGTATCACTCCTCAGATCAGCTGTACGGCTCAGAGGGTTGCAAGATCAGACTGAAACCAAACTTTACTCTCCCAAAGATTTCAAAGATGGTGCATGTGTGTGTTTGGTGTTACACTTGAATGGATATTGATTTTTTAGGCAGATGTTTATTTATGTGGCTGTAAACCATTTTTCTGTTGACCCCATCTACGACAGTACAGTGCTGAGCTCTGGGACTTCTCTCCCCTTCTACTAAGTGTGACCACGCTGACCATCATCTAACAGTGATGCAGCGACTATGCATAAGTGACTCATACAACCTCAATTCAAAAAGACTAAACTAACCCTTTTAATAACTAAGAGTTGAAGCTGAGCAGGCAGGCGACATCAGAGAGGAAACCAATAAATATTTTCTTCATAAAATATGATCCAGTTAATGAAGTTGTAAAGTTGTGCTTCTGTGCAGTAAGGGCCTGAGAAACACTCCAGTCCACTGCAGTGGCATTATAAGCAAGAACTGGTTTCATTTGAGTGCAGGATGTGTCCTAAACAGTTTTTAATCATTTTCCAGAAAAAGACAAACTCTGACATACTATTAAAATACCTGTGAATACCTATAAAATGACATTTTTTACATTGTTGGGTCAGACACTACCATATAGGTGATATATACCACTATACATTTGTGATAAAAAAAAAAAAAAATCAAAAATACATATTTTTCTCCTGGCCAGTAGTGCTATATATTGGCCATAGATTTTTCTCTCCATTATAATGGACCTGTGATCATCACAGCACCAAAGAAATACATTAGAAAAATTAAAAAACTGTATATTTTTCTATAAATCATGACCCAACATTATCCACAGACCTTGTTGTGAGCAGTTTCATGTAGAAACTACTTTCTTTCTGCAGGAGAATATACCTACATAAAACAGCTCACAACAACCGGGTCATCTTTTCTTTGGAGAGAGACACTGGTTTTTAATTTTTCAAATGTATTTTATTGGCGCCTCAAGCACCACAAGCTGAGTGCCATTTAGTTTCATTACACTGGAAAGAAAGCAGACATCTCTATGGCTGATTTCTCCAAAACTCTGCAACTCACACCAAAAAAAAAAAAAAAAAAAAACTAGGTGGATAAACAGCACTACAGGCCAGGTGGAAAATGTTGTTGTGTACATCCAGAGAACAAGTGGAACCTATCATGGCTACCCTGGGAAAACAGTGTAACTCCAATTTTGATGCTGAACATCGCACATATGTTTTTAGGCCTCCAAAAGATAAATGAGAACCAAAGCATTTCATTTTTTTGCTTCTGAGAAGCACGGGCTTTGCAGACGCTGTGAACACCAGCACCTATGTATAGTTCACATTTACCCCCAGACTCCAAAACCCACAACTCCCATCTCCACACCCAGACGCCTCTTCCTCTCTTTTACAGCCAGACATTCTCCGACCTGTCTGGGGTCCCAGAGTCAACCACCACCCCTTGACACCAATCCATACGGGTTAATTGACAATGAAAATACCTGGAGGGAAAACAGCCGTTTATAAAGTCGAGATTTAAACCTGGCCATATAGGATTATTATAAGAAAGTCATGAGCATGCCGCAAAGAAAATACCTTGGCTTTCAGATGAATAGGTATTCTTTCTTCTTCTCCAATGCGTTGTTTTTCTTTGGGGAGCTTGTGGTCATGAAGTGCTTTGGACCTCAGCTCTGAGGCAATTTAATGGATGTACAGAAGCCACACTGTGCAGAAAATAGTATTAAAATATGTTCCTTATGTTTTGATACCAAATTCAGGCCTCAGGCGAGCGCACAGTGTGCATCAGCGGCGTAAAACGCGACTGCTGCAGTGACACATGGGGCAGCTTTTTTGGCCCACAGTGACGAGAAACAGGGTCCAACCACTTGCCTCAGCAGCGCTCTTACAATCACTGAGGAACAGTTTGTAGCCAGGAAACATTGGAGCTGATTTATGACCCTGCGGCTCAGTTCCTTGCCTGATGCTGAAAATGTTGTTCTTTTGCAGCGACTAAGATTTCGTCTTGTGCATTACCACCCTTAAGATTTGGGCTTATGGATTGAATTAACTAACCAAGTACAAAATTGAGACACACAGAGAGACGGGAAAAGACAGCGAAACACACGTTCACTCATTAGTTGAAGATCCTCGTCCAAACCACTTATTTTTGGATGGTGGGTAGAAAAATCTAAACATGTACTCCATATTTCTTTGTGCTTGACATGATGTTATGCAGCATTTTGCCTTCAGAGGTTTGAAAAGTGCTTGGATTTTGGATAAATTGCTTAAAACAGCTTGAACTGCAACTGCATTACTTTCTTATTAAATTGCTACCTGACTGAGTAGTTTGCTTTTTAGATAATGAAATAAAATAGGCTGGATATTGCCTCTGCCAGGTTGTAGAGGGGGCCAAGTCTACTTACAGACTTCAAACACGAAACTTTGTGTTTTCCTTTCATTTGTCACCCTTCTGTAGATTGTTATCATGAACAAGTGGTGGACAAAGTACTCAGCTCCAGTATTTTACTCAAGTTAAAGTATTCTAGTACTTTAACACAGTCCATTTTCCAATAGCAATACATTTCTGTATTGTTTTCATGATGCATTTACAGAACCTTGTAACTCTCTGAAACCACCTGATGATGCACTGACCTGCTTGTAGAACCACAAAGCCTGTAGAAATACCTATAGAAACTTCAGAGTAGAAATACAATCAAAAACAAAAAGAACAGCTGTTGTCATTTTCTGATGTAACTATTAAAATCACCACATAAAATTAGAAGCCTGAAGCCAACTGTAAGTAGTTCTTTAAGTCTGTTAAATAACAGATTTCTTTCTGTCTTCAGGAGCAGTATATACATTAATTATGTGGTATTTTTCACCACAATAAAAACAATCCAACATTAAAAGTCTACCTGTAATTATTTCTCTTTCTAATTATAATAACATCTTGAGATTTAATTCAGTCTTTCTCCTGCCGTCATCATTACAGAGATTTGTTTGAATGAGAGAGGGAGAGTTTGCTTGTTCTTGTTACAGAGCGTCTGGATGATGTATTTCTGCTTTTACATCAGTCCCAGAGAGCAGGTACTGTGATTGGTTTCCTTCTGTGACGAACACAGTGTGTGGCCAATCACATTTAGAAAAGAAAAAACATCAACAGCTGACTTCAAACCTCTGCTTAGACTAAAAGTAATAACAACCTTCCTGGAAATGTACTGGAGTCAAAAGTACAATAGTTATCTGTCAGAAGTGTCCAAAAAACAAATACTCAAGTAAAATACAGATACTCAAAAAATGTAGTTAAGCACAGTACTCAAGTAAATGTACTTCATTACTGTCCACCATTGTCATTAACCCTGCGAAGCCTGAGACATCAAATAATTGCAAAATTATTTAGAAAATTCTAAAAACAAAAAATGGTAAGAATTATAATCAGAGAAGGTTGCAAATATCTCAATTTCTACTTTTTTCAATCTCTAATATATTTACTAATGTATTTATGAATGTTGTAGGCATAATGCAGACTGCATCATTTAATTTAATGATTGACAGTCACAGATAAAGTGTCTTATATACATGCTATATCTTCTTTGATACACACTTTTAAAGTGTGTTTTAGAATAAAATAAGGTACACAATATTAAGTAATTATAGGTTAATATTAGTAACAATTAATGTCATTCTTGGCATAACTTTTTCAAAATTAGCAAAAATTCCCAGCCAAAAACATTGGTGGAAAAAGTAAGTAATATGTTTCATTTCATTTAATCTTATTTATTGTACAGGAAAAGACTAAAAGTAACATAATGAAATCAGTTACAGTTAAACAGGTCTGACTCAGTTAAAACTGGTTTACAGCAGGTTCCTGTTCTGCAGCACATGAAAGACAAAATCACAAAACAGACAATCAACAAAAACATGAGGACAAACATATAGAGAGGTGAGGACTTAACTGAAGTGTGCAGACATTATTTTATTTAAATCAGTGGTTGCAAGTGTGTTTGAAGTCAGACAGCGTTCATACACCTGTTTAAAATGTGTTAAAATATTGAGCTACCGAAGTACCACCTTGTTGTTTTTCACTGTGTGGTTCTAGCAGGTATTGTAGACTCTTCTTCAGCGTCGCTGTCATCCACTCCCATTTTCATCTCAGAATGCTCTCCCACTGATCTGTGCTTTTCTTTGTAATAGTTCCCCTTTGGATCTGTGATTGCAGTGCATTCATTTTCAGTCTCTTCATTTTACCTTCACTTGCCATCACAATTTAGCTCATAACTGCTGGCAGTCATAGATCAGTGGTTCCCAGCTTTTTTCCCGAGGAGCTCCCCTACATGTATCCAAGGAAAGCTGAGCCCCCGAGCCTGGACACATGGCCATATAAACCAAAAGAAAAAATAATGAAATCCAAAGCTTTCTTCTCCCAAATAAACATAACCGTTACCTTTGGTAAATGTCTCTTTTGTAGTATAACATTTTTAATTTTAAAAACCCAGCTAAGTCAACTTATACACTCTCATCCTTACCAAAAGAACATAATGATTCATTATAACAGAGTTTGAGAGGTCACAGAGCTATATGATCTACAAAGTAGTCTACTGTTTAATTTAGGACAGAGACATGTATCTTTATAAATAGTTTTGTATACAGACTTTGGTATAAATTGTGATTTTAGTTAACATGTGCAAAATCTAATTTAGACAACCTCAGAGCAGACAAAGTCCTGAGGACCCTCTATGACTTGGTATACACGTATATGTAGCTGGCTGATATTGAAACAAAATTATGGGAAAGACAAAAACTTATTTTGAATTACATTTCAGTGATCTAATATTTTGTGTATTCTTTTTAGATTTTTGTAGTATTTTGTAGTATTTTTTTAAATTATTTTTTTCATTTTTATAAAACATTTCAGACATTCCTCCGTGTACCACTAGAGGGAACTTGTGCACCAGTGGTACATGTACCACAGTTTGAGAATCTAGGAAATATATAGCATATATTGATAAAAGTAAAGAAATATATTTTTTAAAGTTTTTAACACTGGCCCATAGTATTGTCAGTGGAATTTTAAAGATACTTTCCAAAAAGCAAGAAACTAGTAAGAAGCTAATAATATTTGGTGCTCTTTTTAAGTTTTGGAACTGCTTTTTAACGCAGTAACATCTGATTTAATGTGATAAAGAAGGGAAGTTATCATTTTGATTATATGTATATAAATATGTAATTTACGACAGCTGTAAGGTCCTGGAAAAGCTTAAAAATGCACCTTGAAAATCCCTTGAAAGTGCTTGAATTTGCTTTTTTTCTGAAGTATAAAACAGTAACTCTGCTCAAAGGCTACTGAGCTTGTGCACAGATAGCATCACTAATAAGCATCGCCAAAGGGGTTAAACATGCAGTTTGTCACAGAAACCATCCAGCAGCGTGCAGGTCTTTGTTACCATAACAATACTGCAGACACACATCGCTCTCTGTGTAATCAAGGGTTTACTCACAGCTGCTTGTTTTGACAGCGTTGCGTCAACTGTTTTGACAGTGGCTCAGCTGAACTAAACTTTTCAACCATTCGACCCTTTTTTCCCATTTTCTGATGTCCGTGAGGATCATCTGCTCATCAAACTGCGCTGGCGCCAACATATTTATTGTTATTTTATTCTGAGCGCCGCATCGATCAACTCTGCACATGTTCCGGATAATACAAGTACACAAGGCGTGTTCACACACCACGTCTTGGTCTGTGATAGTTCGTACCAAACTCAAAGAGGCGATGAGAGAAAACAGTCTTAAGATGTTGAGCTGGCTCTCTGGACTCAGTGGGTTGATGCTTAAAAGTGCCCTTGTGGAGTTTTCTTGTAAACAAACAAAAGTTGTGTTTTCATTCAGTGTTATGCGTTGGTATCTTTGAGGTCTTATACACGCGATGAATGCATTTCCTTCTTTATAAAACAACAGCAATGATGATTTAAAATAAAAAATAGAGAGGCAAAGTCTGTTCCCTTCCAGTGAACCACGATGGGACTTTACCACAGAAAAAAAAATGAAATGCAGTCAACAGCAAGAGAATTTTTGATGTTTGAATTGAGTCTCTTGAAGAAAAGATTCAGGATGAGCTTTATTCACTGCGCAGTGGAGACGGCCTCACAACAGCTGGAGCAGGGCTGTTTGTCAGGTTATATACAGTTTTACAGGAAATCTCAATAAGTTCAGAATGCAGAAGGGAGGAAACAAGCTTCCTGAACCCAAATGTGAACTAGGTGCTAAACCAGTGGGAGTGTGTCTGAGAGATCCAGTGTGGAGGTCTGTGTAATTACAATAGGAATGGGCTCCTATGATCAAGAGGACGCAACTTGTATTGTAAGTCCACAGACTAAGAGGAGAGTGGTTGTGGGTACAGGTGTGATTAAGGGAGACAGTCAGGTTCTCCTCACAATCCAACAAAAGGTTCATTCACAGCGGTACATTAATGAATGTACTCTGAGCAGAGACACTCAAATTAAGAATATTCAAAGAATCATACTAAGAGAAGAATAAAGTTATGGAGAAATAAAATATCTTCTTCCACATGTCAGTATAACACACAGGATGTTTGTCAATTTGAAGGATAACTTTACAAGACAAAAAGTCCCAGTTTGTCACAGTTTAGTTTAGTTTTGTGTGAAACCACTCTCACACACAATGTTTTCTTGTATGACTACACTGATAAAAAAAACACACAGACATCTTAGCTTCAGTTCAGCTTTTGGAGGGACACAATCATGTCACTTGCACGACCTCTGTGTGTGCAGTCATTCTAATTATGTATCTTCAGTTTCACAGTTTCACAATAATCTGCAACTTTCTTGATTTGTAAAATTATTTTTTAAATTGACAAACATCAGATGTGTAATTCATGGCAAAATTCAAACGAGATCAAAAAATAATTGTCTCTCACCACAGACTACATTTCATGTTTTTTCCTAAGTTTTGTCCTGTGGTGCTCCACTGGAGGAAGGGGCGTGACTTTGTCTCTCTGTTCATGATTGTAATGCATAGTGTGTATTTTAATGTTGTTATAATGAATAATGATTATTCTTTTAGAGCTTTTAACATTGGTGACAATATGAGGCGTCTCCTTTACCTCCGTCTCAATGTAAAGTCTTCATATAATACACAAGTTATTTGTCTCTCACTGTTGAACATGGACATAGTCATTTTTCCAAAGTAACGTCCCATGGTGGTTGACCTCTTCTCCTGTGTTGCTTATAAGTGGAGTATGAGATAATGGGCCCTTGGACTTGTAGCCAGTAGGGGTGATCGATCACAAAATATCAATATTTCCAATACTACATTTTGTTCTTGAAGATTCTGATGTCAACAGGTTGATCCCGAAATAGGAATCTCTTTCAGTTTTTTCTTTTATGTTTCACCGTTTTTATTTCATAAAAGAGCAGAACTGTCTGTGCAAACAAGGTTGAGTTGTGTAGTGCGTGTGCTCTTTGTCTGTGTGATCAAACTATACACACATCATGCCCACGCCACGGAGTGTACCCTGACTGGTTTGATCCGTCACATAGTGACAGGTGAATGAAAGAGCAGCTTCGTTTGGAGATGTTTCACAGCTGTGGAATGAAAACGTGTGGTAGGAAGGATGTTCGCCATGACTTCATTCAAACACAGAACAAAACATCACGAGAAAGAGAATTTGGAGCTGTAACAGAAAAGAGGAGGAGGAGGAGGAGGAGGGACTGCCTCAGCATCCGGACCCCCGACAGAGAGACAGAGTTGACAGTCTTTGTCAGAGAGTCAGGCAGGAATATCGAAGTATATAGGAGTTATATTAACATTTTAGTCAAATCCGATCTTGCTGTAAAACTGTAACTGCCCATTAAGAGCTGTTACTTTAGCGGACCAGTTGAATATCAGACATTAAAATAAATATGCAGCCCAATTAAATATATTATCTAAACAAATTTGGGGAAAAAAAGCTGAGATATAAAAATGGCTGAAGTATAAACCTTTTTGTTTAACATTGAAATGATGTTTACATTTAGGCATTTTTAGCCTATTAATGCATTCACCTCATAAATAACTGCTCTCTGGCACACTGCTCTCCCCTACGTGACACACATAACCTGCTTTTAATAATAAAAAGGTATCGCTATCAATATCTGTGATTCTTTGGCATCATATACACACCTCAACAGGATTTATAGCACACATGCACACAATTACAGCCAAAACTAAGACATTCCATCTTATTATTATCTTATTAGGGCCCACAGAGCACACAGCCACTCTAAAGTGGTACAGATAAACAGAGGGGATAAAACTCTCACCTAAATATATCATGATGGTTTCTGTCTTGTGAGATCTTTCAAGTGAATCTCTCAGTTGTGTTATTGACAGGAACGACTAAGCCCTTTGACCGTGTGTCAAATAATGTAGTTATTAACAGTGACTTCATGCAGACGCTCTGGTTCAGGGGCCCCTGAGTCCTTGGGCCCCACACTGCAATCCAGCCATGCTTTGTTGTCACATTGCTACTTTTTTTCTTGTACGTTAGAGTCACCAACTATCTATGAGTGGAACAAGCAAGCATGACATACAAACCACCTGTGTTGGTAACCTTATCACTTTGTAAGGTAGTTAATGTGTACTTCATAATGGATCTAGTACTGTGCATTGTGTACCTACTGCTTTCATTATGTTAGACACCTGCATTTACTGTAGTGTGTTTTGCACTTTTTCAAATTTTGTTAAGTGTGTCTGCATGTTATGTGTAGAACTACAGATGGAAATTAGCATCTCACTAAATATGGTGCAACAAAATGTTACACAAAAATACATTTAACATTCATGGCAGTGTGGTGCATGGTTACTTCACTGTAAATTCTTAACCAAGTCAAGTCATTTCTTTCATATTTCCCTCAATCAGTATTACCAAGAATTGGGATACTTTTCAAGTGTTGCCACTTGTTGGTTAAGTAATGCTAAAGTAATGCTAATTTTTACATCACTATTCTCATTTTCATTTAAAACATATGATTATGGTGTGATTTTTGCAAGGATCTGTACCAAACAAAGATGTTTTCTTAAGTCTGTGAAAATATGATATGTAGGCCAGGATGTTTCTGCAGCATATTTAATTTAAGGTGGTAGTTTGACATATATTTTGCATTTAACATGTATTGTCCTGTGATTTGAAAATTGCTGCAGGCTGTATGGTGATTTCAATAAACTTTCAATTAATTGATCGGCCCAAAGGAAGCACTTTGCACATCTATTAGATAAGGCAGGTGCGTTGGAGAGAGGCGAATAGACCAAAAATTTGCTAAAGGACTCTCACACACCGTCTAACTTGCTATATGTCATTTATTTGCGACATTTCGGTACTAGACCTTCATCAGGCAAACAGTTTTTTTATCCATAAGAAGCCATCTTAAATATGGAGTGGTTGTCTGTCCACAACCAATCACATTCCCCATGTGAAAACAGAAGGACAAAATTATTGAGGTGTTATCGAAACACACAACAATATCCCAAACAGAGACAGAAAAAAATAAAGCGCTCTGTATGACAACAATCAAATGTATCTCCAGCATGCCAGAATGGGCAAATACACAAAGGATAAACCACATTCACTACAAATAAATATTCCATATGCAAATATTGCAGATCACATTTGCAAGTAAGCCGGTAGAGGTATCTTTACATTGTAAATTAAAAACAGCATCAGTGTATTAACAGAACCCTGTATCAGATACAACAACAAGGCCTGTGAGGGATTCATTGTTCAGCCCTGAAACCTTTTGCTATATTGTCACAGCTGAATGAATTCCCTCCATGGACTTTATATTCTGCACAGCACACCACACCCTCTGTCCATCTTTGTTTTGGATGAGAAAAAACTCCTCCCACAAGAATACCCTTTAATGAGGGGAGGGGGCTAAAACAACCAAAATCACAAGTATGCTTCTTTAATTTACAAATTTTGATCTCTTGTAGATGGAAAAGTGTCTGTACCTGCTGCCATATTTCATTTGTGCGAAATAATGTCTCTGGGGTCTTACTTAAAGGGAATGGGATCTTACATTTATCATGTGAAAACATTTTATTTTTGTTTTTGTGATAATATTAAAGGTCACTTCTACTTAATGGCAGGGAAAGAGAATATTTTTAACTTTCAAACCCGCTGCTGTCCAGTAGAAAGCTACAAAGTCAGTCAAAGTGACGTGTATCTTGAATATTACAGCTTTGAGCTCATCTCACTCTTCATGTTTCTCAGCCATTGTGAGCCTGCTGTGTTTCTGACAGGCCTGACATGTAGGAGTCATAAGAACACGGGTTAAACCCGCCGTCCTGTCCTGTCTGTGTTTTGAAGAGGCCTGTTCGGTCAGTACAGCCGAGTCAGTCACTGTGAAGAAGTTAAGACAAGTAGCCTGAAGAAAGTACCATCTTACATCTGCCTCATCGCTCTCGTTTTTTTTTTTTTTCTCCATCCTTCATTCTTTTGTATCGCGGTTGCCATTCGTTTGGAACGTCTCGGGATCGTCTTTTCCATTCCCAGACAGCTGGAGCGAGTTACTGGCTGTTTGGCGATTGGGCCAGCGGGGGAGACGCAGATGGTTCAATTCTCATGTCACCCTGTCTGCTTGGCAGAGACATCGGGGAGCAAGTGGAGAAGGATTTACTCACACACACACTCACACACACTCACACACACACACACACACACACACAGACAGAACATATACATACATACACATACAGATGCACACAAAAATAGGATCCAGTGCATACACAGTCACGCATGTATGTGTGGAGAGCTTTCACACACATTTTTTCCATTTACATTGGAGGCATTTACTCGACACTCTCGTCCAGAGACACTTCCACAGAGTGCAGCAGCACAATCGGCTTCACTTCAAGCCACTAAAATGAGGGATACAAAACATCTTCAGCGTCCAGACCACAAAGGCAACAACACGTACAGGTCATATAGGGTATCACATACATACAAAGGTATTCAATACAATACAAAACATTTTGCAGTGTTTCCACCAACAAATCTATTGTTTTGAAGTGGAAACACAAGGAACACATCTAGTTGCAGTTCGTCTGACTAATATTGTGACAGTGATTTGCATTGTGCTGGTTGTCTACAGAATATTAAACAAATTTTGCACCAATAATGACAAACTTACCTCTGTTTGTACATGAAGGGAATCAGGTGAAGTGGTGCAGATCTTGTTTGTCAGTTGCAGCTTCTTTCCAGTAACTTTAGCTGATTTTCTGGAGGAAAAATAATCAGTTTGGCTCTGTAGTAGCTAATACATTGCATCGGTGGTAAACAACTTTTCTCAATATTTCTAATTAAAGAGCAGAACTTTTGCACGCTTGTAGGTAGACAGGTGTGTAGGGGAAGACCTTAACCTGATGAAGGTCATAGAAGTTGCAAACACAGAAGACAGTGTTGGAATCTTTTTGCTTTTTGTTATCAATATTTTAAATCAAAAAAGGTACCCTTGAGTGCCTGTATGAGACACACCAACTTTCAAGTAACTTCAGTGTAAACCTGTCCATGGCAGGTGACTTCAAACAAGCAGGAGCTTCACCGAGGAGACCGGGGTCCATGTCCTCTGTGACAAGTTTTAAAGGACCATGTTGTGGGATTTGGAAACACCTTGTGTCACTTTCCACTTCCAAACATGTAGGACCATAGACAGTAGATGAAGAAATGCCTTAAACCTGTATTCTTTCTAATGACCAGCAGGGGGCGATTCAGTTGGTTCCAAAAAGAAGTCGGATTGAATGGAGTCTAATATGAAAATGATCTCTCACTTGAGTTTATGGTCTCAATCGTTTGTTTCAAGTCTTCTTCAATATAGCATGATGCTCATTTTGTAAATTATGGTTCAATTAGAGTAAAACAGATAATAAAGCAGGATGTGCTTCAGGACGTGGCCAATTTGCAGTACGTTGGTCCAGTGTATATTTTCAGAAAAAAATTGGTGTACTGCTAGTTGTAAAACTATAAAGACTGCAAACAGGTTGTTTGTTCATTGTGTACTAGGTACAAACAAGTTATGTTTTTAAATGCAACAACATATTTCATAATGTAACACATATTTTAGCATTCTGTTTGGTTGTAATATGAGGAAAATCACGCCAAAGTCACAGTACGTCACTAACCACATCCACGCAAAGATGGCATAATAATGGCATAATGCCAAACATGAGGCTTCAATATCATAGATATATATACTTGGCGCCACACGGGCATTTGGATTGTATTATAAGGCAGGATTCTCTTTGCCTTAACTGTAAACTTACTTGTTACTGAATTAAACTACTGCAGGGCTGTGAGTGAAGAAAGAGCACAGGGACAGTCTCGTCTGTGTAACTCCATCCACTTTAATGTCCAAATCAAAACGTAGGACAAATGAACGCAGACAACAAAAGTGGCCCATTACTTCTTACATATCACTCACTCTCATGCATGTAAGGTGCACCATATTATAGTGTTCCTAATGTAAATTAAGGTGCAGAATACAATCTGTATACTGCATACAGACTTTACTTGCCATTAATTAAATTATGTAAATTCTAAACAATGAACATGAGAAAAATCAGGTGATCTACCAAATAAATCTTCACAAAAACAAATCTTATCTTGTCACCATTTCTGTCATTTTTGTTAGGTCGAGCCTGATCTGTGAACAAATCCATGTAAATGGAGGAACTACTTTTTTTTCTAGATAAAAAGCATGAAAACATTTATTTCCTGACACTTTCAGTGAGTGGTGTTAAATTCAAAGGTTCGTGATTTGCATGGAGTAAGAAAAATAAGTTTTGTTTTTTTTTCTCTGAGAACCTCTGGTCTGCACAGTGTAAGCGCACAAAAACACGCATACATCATATGATCCTGAATATTAATATTTACCTAATTACAAGCATATTTTTCGCATTATGTAAGTAGTGACCGAGCCTCACACCACATTTGCACTTTATTCAAAACATATTTTTGGAAGTGATGTTAGTGCATGAGAAGACGATTTTGGAAAAACACCAAAATTACTTTGGAGAGAGAAGTTTTGGGTCTCCTCTTTGTTCTTTTTTTTAAAGTTTGTTTTCACAAAATGGGCCACGTTACATTTGGAGGACAGCTCAGCTTCAATAATTGTTTGCTGAATGTTTTAAGGTTTGTTGTCATACCTAATTTTGGCAGAGGGGCAGACTGCATTCCTGTGGCCGACGACTCGGTCATCGTGCTCGTCAAGGCCCCACACTACCGTGTGTGTCTGTGTGTGTCCGTGTGTGTGTGTGTGTGTGTGAACATTGCAGACACAGTAGGTGGGAGGTATCTGTAGCAAGAAGACCCTGCTGACAGCTGCAGACAGGTGGGAAACCTTACAATAATATTACACAGGAGTTAAGGGAAGGGTGTGTGTGTGTGTGTGTGTGTGTGTGACTGAGTGAGTGCATACATGAACATGCTCTACAGGCATGTGCATGTGTGTCAGACTGAATGCATGTATCCATATATCAGTTGAAGTGTAAAGTGATACCAGTTACCAGCATATAGTGTTGATATGAGACAGTGGTACCATGACCACAGACACATCCTGTTAAATTGAATGTCTGTCCCTGTTTTGAATTGCATAATTAATTAGGGCCCGAGCACCGAAGGCGGTGCGAGGCCCTATTGAAACTGAAGGAATTATTCTTCTTCTTATTATTTATCTTTTTCCCCTAAGATCGCATTTTTGAGGGCCTAAACAGGCTCAAAAAGTCCCAGATTTTTGCACACTCATCAGGTCTTGCGAAAAATTCGATATTTTATGGTCGTTACAAAGGGGCGTGGCAAAATGGCTCAATGGCGCCCCCTAACAGTTTTCAAAATTGAAGCCCCCTGCTTTAACTTTGACCTAGGCGTACGAAATTTGGTACACATATGTATCATGCCGGGACAGACAAAAAAGCCTCTTGGAGCAACCCCCTAAACCCAACAGGAAGTCGGCCATTTTGAATTGTATTTTCAAAATAAGGTCATTTTTGGCCATTTTCACACGTCATACTTTAACGAACTCCTCCTACAGATTTCATCGAAATGACTTCAAAATCGGTTTGTGTGAGCTCCACAACTGTGTGATCAAAAGTTATTAAAAGATCTTCGTATCGTTGAAGGGCGCGGTCGCTGCGGAAGGGCGAATTTTGATATCTCGCAACACCCACATCAAAAACCACGAAATTGCTATAACTTTAGCATAAATGGTTCGATCTGCACCAAACTTGCTGTGATGGATAATAGTCCCGCCCTGAACACATCTATGTCACAATATTCTGTAATTGTCATAGCGCCCCCTGGTGGCGACAGGAAATGACATGTTTTACTCTTTGAGGTCCTGCTCCAAGCACGTTGACCATATGCAACTCAAATCTGGTCAAACCGTCTTTAACATGTTGATAATCGTGTATTATGAAAATCGTGCCATGATGTCACACTGTCTTTCCGTGACGGAGCGGCGAAGTTGATGTTTCGCCAAAAATGAAAAATTAGCATTAACTTCACTATACTTAGTCGAATCTGCCTGAAACTTGACATGTGCGTTAACGGTCCAGGCCTGAACATGTGATATGAGTTTCGTTAATGGGCGTGGCCAAATAGTTTGGCCACGCCCCTTAAACATCAGCCCCTGCGGCATGTTTCACCGACATGCACGAAACTTGGTACACATATGTATCACACCCAGACGCACAAAAAAGCCTCTTGGACCCATTGCCCAAACCCAACAGGAAGTCAGCCATTTTGAATTTTGCGTCCATTTTTGGCGTTTCTCACGTGTCGTATTTTAACGAACTCCTACTACAGGATTGATCAGAACGGGTTCAAAATCACTGTGTACCATCTAGACAACATTATGATCAAAAGGTATTAAAGATTTACGCCCCCTTTGAAGGGTGTGGCCGTCAGGTGGCGGCGAAGTTTGATGTCTCGCCATGAAACACGAAATTGCCATAACTTGGGCGGACATGGTCCGATCCCCACCAAACTTCACAAGTGTCATAGAAGTCCTGGTCTGAACACATCCACGTGACAAGCAGGAGACATACTCACAGCGCCACCTAGCGGCGTCAGGAAGCGACGTCGAATTCCTTAAGGGGACGTCAAAAGGCCGTGACAATCACAGAGCCTCTTCGCCCGGGGCGAATCCTGCCACGAGGCCGCGGCCGCCGGCCCCCCCGAGTGGCGCGGGGGTGCGAGGGCCCGTAAAACGCTGCTTGCAGCTTTAATTAAATTTGTAATTACTGAAAAGACAGGCACTAAGAACAGTTAGTCAGTCCCCCCAGGAAGTTGCAAAGTTGTGATCGCAAAACAATTAACACAAATTCAGCCAATCCCTGTGAATTCTGTGCAGCCTTGCAATTTTGTCCAAAGTCCACAACTTTTTCCACAAATTTGACCAATCATTGTAATTTCCAGCAAATTCTACCAATCACAGCAGTCCCCTGCACAAACAACTGACTCAATGTTTTGTTTTATTAATCACTGCTTTTCTGGATTTAGAATTTTGTTATTTTGTCACGGGTACTGAAAAGAACACAACATTTGTCATTGTTCTTGACATTTATCAACACTCTTTGCACTTTTATTTTAGAATTTTGTGCTGTTTTGACTAAGCTTGAGCTCCAAAAATATTCTGCTTCTTTGTGGAATACCCCCAGGTGTACTTTTTCATTAACAAATAAAGTAAATTTCTTAAATTTTTGTAATTTTGAGTCTTTTTGGTGAGGTTAGTTAGAACACTGAACAGAATAATTACCTTTGATTTTTTTTTTTTTTTTTTTATTGTGTTCTACAAAAAAAAATAAGTTTTCTTTTGCAGTTTTCACTTGGTCCTGCAATTTCAATTTGCAAAAAATGTCTAAAAATATTGCAACATGCTTTGCATGTGTTTTAGAAAAGCTGCCATGAAATTAGGCATTTTATGCTGCAACAAAAAGGCCCACAAAATCCTGTAGGGACTGGTTAGTTTACTATCACTTGAAAGTCATCATCCACACGTATGGTTAGTTAGCCTGGCATCACCAACTCTGACTCACCATATATAGACTTTAGATATCCATTAGACTGACACATATGGGTACTTCAACAAAATTACATGGCGACACCAACTTTTTGAGGATAGAAAACCAGATATCCTATAAGCAACAATGCAAAATTACAGGTTTTTTAGCAATTTTGACAAATTTGTATGTAGTCGTGTTGAGTTGAACAAACCTTTGTTTTATAGACATGTCTAATGATGATTTTGTGACCTTGTCTGAACCTGAGCGTTCATGATACCTCACTAAATGAAGGTTGATCAGTCAGCTGTCATGATCCTTCAGTCCTCCCACATCAAGTTGATCAATGATGAGCGACCAGTGCTGAAAATGGAAAGTCAGCACCTGGTCGCTAATATTACAAGTATAACCAGTGGTGGACAGTAAAGAAGTACATTTACTTGAGTACTGTACTTAAGTACATTTTTTGAGTATCTCTACTGTACTTGCGTATTTTTTTTTTTTTTTTTTGGAAACTTCTGACTTTCACTCCACTACATTTCAAAGACAAACATTGTACTTTTGATTCCACTACATTTCCAGGAAGGTTGTTGTTACTCGTTACTTTTAGTCTAAGCAGAGGTTTGAAGTCAGCTGTTGATGTTTTTTCTTTTCTAAAATGTGATTGGCCACACGCTGTGTTCCTCACAGAAGGAAACCAATCACAGTATCTGCTCTCAACAGGGACTGATGTAAAAGCAGAAATACATCATCCAGACGCTCTGTAACAAGAACAAGCAAACTCTCCCTCTCTCATTCAAACAAATCTCTGTAATGATGACGGCAGGAGAAAGACTAAATTAAATCTCAAGATGTTATTATAATTAGAAAAAGAGAAAAAAATCCAGGTAGACTTTTAATATTGGATTGTTTTTATCGTGGTGAAAAAATACCACATAATTAATGTATATACTGCCTCTGAAGACAGAAAGAAATCAGTTATTTAACAGACTTGGAGAACTACTTACAGTCGGCTTCAGTCTCATTTTATAATGTGATTTTAATACAGTTGCATCAGAAAATGACAACAGCTGTTCTTTTTGTTTTTGATTGTATTTCTATGGTGAAGTTTTTATAGGTGTTTCTATAGACTTTGTGTAGCAGAGTGATTCTACAAGCAAGTCAGAGCATCATTAGATGGTTTCAGAGAGTTACAAGGTTCTTTAAACACATGGTGAAAACAATACAGCGATGATGTTAAACAGCAGCCCTCAGTAACTGATGAAGTTTCTTTTAGGACGGCAAATAAACGTTCTTCAAAGTTTAGACAGTAGCTAGATGTTGGTTGGGACAATAGCCAGAAATGGATAATAGAGAAGAGAAAAGATGGACCACATCTGTCACATAAGTGATGAGATATCTATGTAATACATATAAAAATATATATATAGGAATTCACATTTTTCATTTGGTATTCAAGATTTTCAGGAGCAAAGTTCCTTCCTATATTCTTGATCCACTTCTGGCAAACATAGTGGTCCTCTGTATGGTCAGTGAGTCTGGTATCAGACAGTGGCTCTTCTCACGAAGTAAATGTCTGTGTATTTTGCATCATGATTTTTAACAAAGTTTAAATTTGACACTACTGTTGGAGCAGCCAGACTGCACAGGTTCTTTCCAGCTTCCTAGACATTGTTGTCAAAAGTCACGTTACATAAAAGGTAAAGGTAAAAGTAGAAAATTGCAACTTCTTTTTTTTTTTTTCTTATTTCCCAAAGAATAAACTAGCTGAAATGCAAAATACTCAAGTGAAGTACAAGTACTCTAAAATGAGCTTGATAGCTGGATTGACTGACAGGCTTCAGAGCTTCTAAACTGACCAGATCTCAGTATCTGCACTAAACAGCCCTGTTTTAAGTCTCAGCTGAACTACTATCTCTGAACAAAGTGACATCTGTAACATGATAGTAACACAAACATGCCACCCAGTCCATTTCCTCACACATGTAAAATGAATAAGTTGCTCAAACAACAGTTTCTTTGAATAAGTTGATTTATATAACAGTTATGAATCTCAGTTCCCTGTCTACAGGCGTGGTGTTTCCCTGCTCTAAAAAAAGGTGCGGAAACCTAAAATAATTTTATTAGTCTGGATTTCAGTGGAGAGCTTTATGTCCCATGACGGTCTTAAAGTTGTGAGACTTTCCCACGGTGATGTGAATAAAATTCCAGGGGAAACACAGAATTCTTGTAATGTTTTGTGCATTCAATTTGCCAAATGTATGGATATTGAATATCAGGACATTATATCCGTAACAACTTTCAAAGCTGCTGCTGGTCAAAG
Source organism: Lutjanus erythropterus (assembly GCF_056507025.1). NCBI lineage: Eukaryota > Metazoa > Chordata > Actinopteri > Lutjaniformes > Lutjanidae > Lutjanus > Lutjanus erythropterus. Next base: position 37,527,338 of record NC_139321.1, on the reverse strand, counting down.
CGTAACGTGTGCATGTGTTTCGTCCGTGCACCCCGCTGCTGAAGAATCTTCACCTGTGCACAGAGCGAGTTCATCTTCTCATCTTACCGTGTCATTACAGGGCTGCCAGCCGGGTCCTGCAGCATGAACCAGCCTGCTGCTGCACGCTGAAAGAAAAACCTTTCATAACTAAGAGTCACATGACTATAGAAGCCCGTTTCTGCTAATGAAAGAAAATAAATACCCCCATAGTAAATCAACATTATGAGATAAAAAGTCATAATTTTTATCTTATATTTTTTCCTTTTGACTTTTTAGCTCATAATTTCAACTTTATTATTTCATTACTATGACTTAAATCTCATTACTGTGACTTTTCATCTAATAATAATTACTTTTTTTTTATCAAATAATAATTACTTATTTCCTAATTATGACTTTTTCTCATAATTTAACTTTTTATCTCATAATTCTGATTTTTATATAATAATTTCAGCTTTTTATCATTATTATGACTTTTATCTCATCATTATGACATTGTATCTCAAAATTATGACTTTTTATATATAATAATTATGACTTTTTATCTCATAATAATGACTTTTTACCTCATAATAATGACTTATTTCACAATTATGACATTGGATCTCAAAATTATGACATTTTTAAAATCTCATAATAATGACTTTATCTCATAATTATGATTTTTTTTTTATCTCATAATAACTTTTTTGTTGCATAATAATGACTTATTCCATATTTATGACTTTTTTTATCTCATAATAATGACTTATTTCACACATTGCATTATTCTGACTTTTTTATCTCAAAAATATCACTTTTTAAATCTAATAATAATAACTTTTTTATCACTTTTTAATCTCATAATTTAGACTTTTTTAATCTCATTATTATGAAGTTTTATAATAATGACATCTCATAATTATGACTTTTTATCTCATGAAAATCGGGGATATTTTTTCTTTCACTCGCAGAAATGGGCTTCCATACATAACTCTGTGAACATGAGTCACATGAAAACCAAAGTGAAAAGTGTTCCTCAGTAGTGGCTTTTTTTGTTATCTTCAGCTCTGAATCTGCTGAACAAATGTGTGCAGGACGTCCGTAACAGAGCTGTCCCTCTTGCTGGGGTTTTTATGGTGAGATAAAAGAAAACCAAGAAGGTTATCTCCAGCTCAGCTGACATTCCAAGTCAGAGGATGGTGTTGACTGCAGCCCGCTAATTGAAGACACATTTGAGTCATGTCTCATTGTGTGCCAAATGGGCTTTCACCGATCCGGCAATCCTGGTGCAAGAGGGACCTCCAGTGGCTGGGGGAGTCATGAAAAATTACATTGTCTGCTGTGTGAAGTACATGTCAGATATGATGTAGAGCACATATGTACGACTGAGCGGAGTTCACAGACATGCACCTACTTCAGCTGCCTTGACTTTCATTGCTGCGGTGTAAATTTATGTCGGGATGGTGGACGTTTCTAACAGTTTAAGAGAATGTGACATCTGGACTATGAAGTGCAGGGTGTGACTTGTTGTCTTTTAATGAATGGATAAATGGCTACAACATTGCATTAATACTGCGACCTGTCTTCTTTCAGATTGGCTCTTCTTGCATTAGCATTTACAGCATAACATTAAATAAAAGAAATAAACCATGTGACAGGTGAGATCTAGAAGCTGCAGGCTTGGATGATGAACTAAGGGTTCATGTTTTTCACAAATCAGGTGGTCATAGGCTTGATTCCAGATACAGTAACTGCACAGAGAAGAAATCTACTGCACTGATGTGAATATTAGACAACTCTGATTATAAGATCTAAAAGTGACACATGAAATAATATTGATAAAAGTACAGTTTTGTAGCTTGGCAGTCAGTCATATATTCACACACTCCTCTCAGACTCTTTGTTGTGATCTTTCTCCGGCAGTTAGTCTTTCTGAGCTCCTCATCATCTGTACTTCTTTACTATTTGTCAGTTTGGACCCGTTTTCACTCATCAGGAACTTATTTCCTCTCTATGGCAGCAGATAGTGTTACACAAGTCTTCAGAAAGCCCTGCAGGTTAAACTGAGCTAATGAAACTTTTAGGAATGAGTAAATTCCAACAGACACACTGTAAACATACCAGTAAGGCTACAAACAGCCCATAATACAGCACTCTGTAAGAGCAGGTGTTCTCCAATATAACGTTTTTTCAAATCTAATTCCCAGAAAATGCAGCTGCACTTTTCTTCTCAGTCCATATATTGACAGAAAAAAGATCAATCTATTAACAATCAATTAATCTTCTTCTCATGTCCATTCTACAAATGGACCTCTTTCCAACTTAAGAAAATAGGGAAACATTAGTATAGAAAACACAATTTGACAAAATGCACACAAAATGAACAGAAGAACTCACCAATAAGCAGATGATGATCATATAAAAAGAACAAAATTATTCTATAATAATAATAATTCTAGATATCATTATTGAAAATTGATTATTTCTTTTTTTAAAATGACAAAAGACAGAGAAGTCTTGATAATGTCTACTTCTTAAGGCTGACACTTTTGTCAGCTGGATGATTAGTTGGTCAAATCGTGACATCGGCCCCCAGCCTCAGAGAACAGAAGAGCTGAGGGAATACATTTTACTTATCTGACTGCTTTATCAAGAAAGGCTGGTTATGGGTTCAGCCATAGGCTACCCGACTTTAAGCTTTAAAGTGGCAGGTTTTGACATTGCTTTGTGTCGTTGTAGTGTTTATTTTGTACGTTATTCTGTTGAACTTGGTGAGAACATGTTGCCAGTGTGGTCACTCCCAAAGGCTGGTTTAATGTAGAGCTTCTGTTGTAATATTGAGGGACAGTTCAGAGAAACTATGTGAACTTTAAAACTCATTTGAAGCAACTAAATAAATAAAGTAATAACTGTAAGTGTGACTTTATACTGCAGCAGTAAGATTAGCTTAGATAACCTTAATTAGATTTGTTAATTAACTTTGTTGTTAAATATAAGCTTGTTCAGCTCCTCACTGCTATGTCTGTTTGTGTTGCTACTGTATTAAATTTCCTTGATAGACATGCCCTGAGAGTAACAATATAGCTACGTGTGAAAAGCTGCGGGAATTCATTTGCTTAGCAACAGTGTGTAACTATGACTAGCACTTAGCAGCTAGCTCGCACAGGCCATAGTTTCTCACTAGGCAGTGAGGTGAGATCTATATCGTACCAAATTACTTTCATTTCGTTTCATTTAATTTCATAATGGATGTAATAATATGCAAAATCAACCAAAAAAATTGCGCTAATACCACTGCACATCGCTGCAGGGGAAATTCACCTTCACCACAACAGCCGTACCAGTAGGAGACTCTCTACATTGAAAAAAGAAAATCTGATTTTGTGAATATTCAGTCTAGCTCTTGAATACAGTATGATCCCCATTTTTTCAAACTAATTTTCAGCAAAAAAGTATCTTCTTATATTTGGGTCAATACAGTATTTTTAAAACACCATCTTGGCCATACATTCAGTCCATATGTTAAAAGGGAAAAAGACTGAATATTGAGGATGCGTGTCTGATTAGTAATCAGTTAATCTATTACTTGTCCCCATCCCAACAATGGACTTCTTTTCAACTTCAGTAAACTAAAAGTAATATAGAAAAGGGATTAGACAATTACATTAAAAGACAAAAGGAAAAAAATAAACATCAAGAATTAATTAGACATAAATTAAATGGGATCATTTCTTTTTAAAAATGTCATAAAAAACAGAGTTCTTGATAAAGTGTATATTGGGATTTCATATTTAGTCACCACAATATCTTGTTTTGTTTTATAAAAAAGGTGAGGCTGGTAAACTTATCTCGTATTGTGAGAAAGAATTTGTGAAAGTAACCCACCCGCCGGGTTAAACCCGATCTAACTGCTGATTCGTCTGCTGCTGCACAAATTCTTTCCTCTGATTCATGACATGTTTAGAAATGTGAGGCTGGGACTGAGCTGACTGAGCTTTTTAATGCCAGGCTTTAGCAGAGCTTTCATCGTGGCTTCACACGCTGAGGAGGAGCGTCCTGATTTAAAGAGTAGTGACAAGACTTCTTCTTCCCCTCACAACATGATATATGCCCACCAGGAGCCAGGCAGCAGCAGCTCAACTGACGCTTTCATGGCCAAACAGAGACAGACATCCCTCCTTCACTACAGATATCTGACTTAAAACCTCTGACATTCCTCCCAAGATCCTTTGCAGGCCTCTCCCTTCTTGTTTTTTAAGGTGCCAAACAAAAAGCCTGATGTCTGGGAAAGACGAGGTGAAGAGAGGATGGAAAAAAAAGAGAAGAAACAGAGATGGAGAACAGAAAAAAAAGAATTCCAAAACAATCCTGCCCTGGCACACAAAAGGCATTTCAGGTCTGAGAGAAAATAGATTGCAGATGTTGCTGCCAAAACCTGGAGAGGAGGAAATGTTTACAACCTGGTGCACCTTGTACACCAAATTGGTGCCAGCAGCACGACCTGATGTCTTTCTGGTGCAACACTGAAGGAGAAACTCAACAGTTAAAAACTGACATTACTAAAAGAGTCTCTAAACACAGGCAGTGATTAATCAGCCTGTTGAAGTCTGCAGGCAAAGTCTAACATCAAGATCCAGGTTCTTTAACCTTTAAAAAAATCTTTTAAAAAACAGTGGAAAATATGCTTTCACTTTCCTGCCAAAGTTAGAGGAGAACTGATACCACTCTCATGTCTGTACAGCAGAGATGGGATGAAGTCATTGCTTTGCAAGTCACAAGTCTTTGCATTCAAGATCCAAGTCACGTCACAAGTCCTAAACTTATAAACAAGTCAAATGCACTCTTTACCAAATGTTAAGTTATTCTGACTTACTGGTTTTTATGGAATGTCTAATGTCAAACAAAACTGGAAGTTGTTGCATCTGTTACTTTCGACACACACATTTTGCATACTGCAATTCATTTTTGTTTAAGCATTGCACGTTTTTTGTAAGCTTTGGTATAATTTTTTTCCCACTCAGTAATGTTACGTATCCCCGCAGTGGAAAATTAGCCTCAGTCAGCGAATGCTGGTGAATTTTCCAGCCACAGTGGCGGGTAAACAAAGGGGAGAGATAAAACAAATGAATTTTATAACGTGGTACTTTGGCTCTGATGAGCTGCCGCTCTTGGTCAGTGGTCACTGCACTCTGTACTGTTGCTCAATCTCTTGCCCACAACATGATCTGACTGCTTACACATCCTGAGTAGTAGTAGTAGTTTTTAGCTCTGAGCGAGAGAGAATTATTAATGTGTTAATTAATGTTAAACTAATTAATCTTTTTTTTTTTTTATGCAAAATCACAATATGGCGATTTTCAAATTGGCTCAATATTTATTAAAGGCAAAAAGTGTGTCAAAATACCTTTTTAAATTGAATATTGTTGTAATGCAGAGATGTCCTGGGATATACAACCTTAAGAAAACAGCAAAAATCACACCATAATTATTTAAATCTTTTTCAATAAAAATTAGATAAATTATGTAAACAATTACAAACAAAGTGGCTCTGCTCTCAAGTGTCGACTTGCTGAGAATGAATATGCTAATATCAGCTGATTCAGAAAATGAAGGGAGATTAATTGATTTATGGCTTCACACTTTTTATATAACAGATTTTTTAATCTTTGGGCTTGGGGATTTTCAAGTCAAATGGCCAATTCCAAGTGAAGTCACAGTCATTGGTGTTAAAGTCCAAGTCAAGCTGCAAGTATTTTTTGATTCAAGTCTAAAGTAGTCAAATTGGCAACTTAAGTCTGAGCCGAATCCAAGTCATGTGACTTGAGCTCACACTTCTGCCGTAGTAAGTATGAACTCGATGTAGCTCATCTTAGAAACAAAGACAGGAAACAGAAGAGAACAGCTCTTTGTAAAGGTAAAAAAACACCACCTTCTCCAGAATGAAACACAGCCCTTTTCAAATGTAGCCTACTGTACATTGTGTGGCTCGCATGATATGTCTATGATCTAATGCCATGGTTTATTTAAATAACAGCAAAGCAACAACGAATGTGTGTTCTGGGTTTGTCACACCACAGAAATGTGCTTAATAATCATGAGTCAGAGAGGGACCATGTCTCCGGCACGTCACCGAACTGTTTCAGGTCTGCCCAAAAAATCCTGGAGCAGTCGATCTTCTCCTCTTACTCCTGGAAATCATGAAAAGCAGTTTACTGGTCTAACTTCACAGTTCAGTGCTACATAGTTTTGAGTGTTTTCACATGTTATCAGCAACTATGTTCTAACGTGTATAATGTGTTTGTCTTTTGCACGGACTTTAATCCGTACAAAACACAAAATGTAAAAACAAGTTGTGGTTTTGCATGAAAAATAAAAATGTGTTAGTGAGCAATATAGGGGGCGATTTTTTTTCCATGTTTTGGTCCTGAAGTAAGACAAGTTTGTGCAAAATCCCTTTGACAGTTTTGCCTATGCTAATAAATGAAACACAGCTTTTCTCAACAGTAGCCTATGCTGTAGAGTTCTCTTCATTTCCCATAAACCTTTGCAAGCTAAACATTAAAGCTGCAAAAAAAAACAAAAAAAAACAAACAAACATTACTTGCAAAAAGTGAATGAGTTTTATGGATATGGATGAAACCAAGTTACAGTGACTTAAGTTTTCCTGGAAGCTGAACACAAACCGTTGTTTGCCTTCACAAAGGTTTCAGCTTTGTCATTGCAGCTGCTATGGAGGAGCTGTTTTTTTCTTAGAATATGGAAACATGCTTCATTTTTTTAAAGAAAGACTGACAAAAGATATGCCAAAGAGAGATATCACTGAGGGTTGTGGCTCACTTCAGACATAGGAGTGGTCACTCTTCTCATCTTACTCTTTACAAAAAGCAAATAAGTGTTATTTCCCAAAAAGAAGTAAAAATTAGTAATATAAACAGCATCATAATTTGTCTGGATCTGTACTGTCAGTTTTGTGCGTCAGTGTGTTAAAACTGTAACATCTAACAACCTGTGATGAATGGTGAACTTTCACCCTCTGTTTCACAATTTATGTGCCTCTGTGTTTAAAGAAAACCTTTCTTCTCCGTGCCTTCATCTACATCATCACCGCTTCATGAATGAGATCATGAAAAGGATTTAATAGCTGAAAATCAAATTAAGGTTACAGCTTTCAGCTCCATCCATCTGGTCTGCAGGTCATCCTGGAAAATCTCTTTTAGAGCAATTTATCAAAATTTAGAAGGAACACTGGCAATATTGACAATCTAATAACAATGAGAAACAGCCACCATAATATCAGTGAGGAAGCCCTGCCAGTGTAAACACTCCATAGGGTGGAAAGTGAGTTTCTCAACATAAAACACATCTGTCTTCCAGACCATTGATATTAGACTTCGTACGACAGTACAGGGAGGTTTTTCTTCTGCTGGAACGACCTCGTCGCTGTGCTTCACCTGTGCACTCGATGGTCCGGACGGCCAGGGCTGCCGTCTGGGGCTCATCGCTGCCGCCACACACACACACCGTCACCCTGCGGTCACCCCGTGAGCTGTAAAATAAGCTGCCGCCACATGCCAACCAGGGGTCAGCGGTGTGTCAACATCTTGCCACTGTCAAGAAAACACACATGCACATCGGTTTGTGTTACTACAGCTGCGACAGCCTTTACTGTCTACTCTCATTCCCTAAACCTCAACCCTCCCAGCTCCACATGCCGAACCACAACTTTTACCTTAAACTAAACCCGAGTCCAAACCCATAAACGCTCCTTAAAGAAGTGAACGGAGGCCAAATTGACCACAGAAGGATGAAAACTCACACTGGCTCTCATTTGGATCACAAACCCATTCAGATGGTGCTCACATCAATCATTTTCTGTGTGCAGAGAGCCTATTGAATCTATACAAAAGAGAGGCAACGAGCCAGGAAGCAGTGGATTGGTTAGCATGTTCATAGTGACATGATGACGTGTTCTGGAGGAAAAGGGCCTTCAAGGAGTAATATGCGTGCAAAAATGACTACAGCAGTCCAAAGAGTGAGTTGGAGCCATAATCTGTATATTAAATAGGTTGAATATCTATTTAATATATGACCTAGGGTAGAGGCGACTTGTTTCCCCTCCACTCCTCCTCCCCAGACTGAAGGAAGCTCAGGCAGGCTGCAGGAATACTGTAGGAGTGCAAGATGAGCAAAACATTCACTACAACAAGTTGATCAGCTGTTTAAAACTGTCAGTTACAGTCTTGCAAATCTCATTTAGCAGGCGCTTTTATCCAAAGTGATGTACATCTGAGAGCTGATACAACACATGCAAGGGTCTAGTGGAAAAAAATAAGTCAAACAGGACAAGGTGCCTACAAGTAGTGCTGGTGGCAACGTGCACAGTCAAACAAGTGCAAAGGTGTTCATGAAAGCTGGGTCTTCAGTCTTCTCGTAAAGACTGACAGGGACTCTGCTGATCGAACATGGTTAGTAGCTTGTTCCAGCATCAGGGAGTTATAAACTGGAAAAGTCGAACTTGTGACTCTGGGCCCTGTTGTGGTGGCTGAATCAGGCGTCTTTCTTTGGCAGTGCGTAGTGAGTGGGAGGGAGCGTAGAAGCCAAGTGTCAGGGTTTTGAATTTGATGTGGGCAGCGACTGGGAGCCAGTGGAGCGATCTGAACAGCGGAGTGACGTGTGCTGTTCTTGGCCGATTGAAACCTTGACATGCCGCTGCATTTTGGATCACCAGCTCCTCATTCTAGAAGATTAATGATGATTTCTTATGACTCATAAACAGTCACTCATTTGGCGAACATTCGACAATAAATTTAAATCTAATTAACATGAAATGGGCAAATAATAACACAAATTATGAGCTGGAGTAGAAATTTAAATGGTTGTTAGAGTAGTGAGTAATACAACTTAGCATGTTTCCTTAATCTCTGATAACATATAATGCTAATTTTCTGGTTTATTACAGTAAATATATAACAGATTTCTCCTTTAGAGAAGCTCTAGGTTGTCAAACCCTTTTTTTACTGTCTTAAAAGACAGACACTTTGGTCTTTGGAGAAACCATGAAGACCATGTTTAAAATTTGCCATCTGCAGCCACACCGTCACCAAATATCTTCTTGACGATTGCTCCGTTGGTCTGTTTTATGCCCAGGCCAATCACGTCCTTTTCCAGTTCTTTTCATAAACACACTAACAACCAGCCTGGATGAAAACAACAAAACAGATGCTGAAGAGAGGACTGCCCATTGTTCCAATGGCCCATTATTGTGAAACCCCAATGATGTGAAAAATGTATGATAGGACCAAAAGCCCATTTGTTCAACAGCCTGTCGTCCAAAAGTCTTCTGCTTATGAAGGCCCATTACACGCTCTGTCTGCTGTATTTTTATCCTTAATATTTTAGTATATTTTAATATGCAAATGTCAGATGACCTTCATCGCCCATGCTAACTATAGTCAGGTGACCTTTGCCATCACAGTCAGGTGACCGTAGTTATAATAACAGTAATAAACACATGGTTAACATTAGGAAACAGTCGCAGTTTGGTTAGATTACTTGGCTAAGTTTAGGCACCAAAAGCACTTGGTTAGCTTTGGGATAAAATAAGTGTGTTACATATGTCAGTTAAGTTCAGAGCAATGGGCCTTTGCATCAGTGGTCATTTGTTCTCGAGATAATGTCCAGTTGGACAAATGGAATTTCAGTCCAGTGGGACATTTTTCTGTCCATTGGCATATTCTGTTTTGGGATAATGGGCTGTCAGAACACTGTCTGTACAATGACAACATGCAGTCAGTGTGAAATTTTTAACAGGCACATCATGTGCAGTTTTGCCTGCTGTCATGTCACACTGTCTCTCATCCTCCTCTAAAAGGTACACGCTTCCACCACAAAGACAGTGAATAAGGTGACTACCATCATGTTGGTAGATGTTGCATATAAGAAAATAATGTTACTTGTCATAATCCAAAAAAACCCTCCTCTAGTATTGCCACAAGTTGTGCAGGAAGCAGGTATTCTGACAATTCATTTGAACATGATTTAAAGGACCAGTGCAAGGTTTTAATGGCATCTAGCAGTGAGCTTTGCAGGTTGCAAACATGTTATCTCACCTGCACCTTAGTTACATATAGAACTTTGCCAGTTTGCTCAGTTGCCATAACAATTGTGAAAAGCTGCATCTAGAGCCATTGTTTTGTTTGTCCATTCTAGGCTACTGTAACATGGCGGTGCAGCATGGGGACCTCCATATACCCAGGCCCTCTGTAGATATAACAGATTCATTCTAAGGTTACAAAAACACAACGATTCTTGTTTTCAGGTGATTATACACTAATGATTATATTACATCTCTGCCTTATTCTGCCAATAAATCCAAGTAAATCTTAAAACACTGGACCTTCAATGCTTCCTCTTAGTCACAATTTATTTTAATGCATTTATAGAATTAATTTCAGTTAACAGCCATAAAAGTCATTCTTAAAATGAATAAACCATCACTAGTTTAATTGATATTTGCGTGAATGCACAGTCAGAAAGCTTGATTTTTTTTCAGTCCCTCTAGGAAGCCGTGGTGTTGCAACAATTAACGCAAATTCAACTGATCCCCATGAATTCTGCATGACCTTGCAATTTTTTTTAGTCAGTTTAACTCTTCTGCAAATTCGACCAATCAGTGTAGCTTCCTGCAAGTTACACCAAACACAGAAGTCCCTGGCACAAACATCATACATGAAAGTCTCAATGAACTGACTCTTTCTTGACTTTTTGTCATTGTTAAAGGTTTGTCGTTGTTGATATATACCAATGCTCTGTCCACTTTCATATTTTATAATTGCCCTTTTGATTGAGTTTGAGCTCCAAAAAATGTTGTTTCTTTGTGGTGTACTTCTTCATTTACAGATGAAGCATATTTTGAGAGCTTTTTTTATAATCCTGAGCCTTTTGGTAGGTAAAGTTACTTCAAACATTCAAAACAGATCAACTTTCTTTTGCAATTTCCACTTCCTCCCACAATTCCATTGCAAAATAAGCCTTAAAACCTTGCAACATGCATCACAATTTTTCAAAAAAACTCCCATGATATTGGGCAAAATTCCCAAACAAAAGCTTGCGAAATCCTGGAGGGACTGGGTTTTGCCAATGAACCCTTCATTTGTTGTTGGTTTAATTAAACTTTAAAACGTCTTTGAAATCTTTGCGATCAAAATTTATGGTGTGCAAAACTTTGACATCTTTAAAATATCCAAGATAAAAGTTCCAACCTTGATGTCTGTTCTGAAATCAGTCACAAACGCCTAATATATGCTGTGTTTGCTGCACTGTTTTTGCCAAAGTACGAAGGAAAGAACTCTGTCTTCAGAACATTTGCATTTTTTACTTGAACTATTCAGTTTGTTTATGAGGAAGATTCCTCTACATGTGATGTCAATGTTTCTTTAAGGTAAGAATAGCTTTGTGTTTACATACAGCTTCGAGCTGTAAGGTTGCTCGCAGAGCGCAGCATGGGCGTTAGCAGCTAAGACCCTCTGCCGCCAAACAAGACCCTCTCAAAGCCCCGACACCTAACCCTTGTGTGTGTTTACTCACGCCACTGTTAAACATTTACATACCCATCCAAACAGTGTCAGGGGGAAAACCGCATCATCCCGCTCTGTTTTACATTAGCATGCGGACGAGCAGTTTGCCTTTTTCTCCGAGAGGGAGGAAAAAGTCCCAAAACATCCATAGTAATCAATCTGATGAAACCAAACAGCAGTATACACAGAGGACACAGGAGTAAACAACTTTTAACTCAGCTGGATTTGAAGTCTCATCTCCACGAGGAGCGAATAAGACGTGACTCCATGTTTCACTAACATTTTGTCTTTTAGTTTAAGCTCCGAACCGCAAACAACAATGTGCTGAACATCTCAAAGTTTGTTTTGTGAGCAGAGACACAGGGATTTTTCTCTAAACGGACCCCAGCTCTCATAAATGTTTAATGAACGCTCTCTATTCACAATAATTGAACCTTGTCCAAATGTGGTGCTATTTATAATCCATATAAGCTACATACAGCACCACATAATCTGTATTTGTGCAAGCAAGTGCACAGACAAAAGTCACACGTGGAAATACAAGTCTCCTGGTCTCCATTTTAACAAGTCTCACTTTTTTAATAGGTATATCCTGGTGTTAAATATCTGTAATGTGTTTTCCCTGGCTGTGACGACGCCTGGACATAAACATGCTATTCTTGCTCTGCCTATAATTGTTCTATTAATAACACCTATAATGTCTGAGTCTCGTTCTGCATGGAAGGGCGCAACAGTATTTATTGTGTGCAAACGCGACCTGTTTCCAGCCACCACACGTTGTTAATCTCCGGCTACACCTCTGCCATTCACAGCCCATTTTGGTCAGACTCTTTTAGCACTTGGCAGTCAGAGGGCAGGCTGCTGCTGCTGCTGCCTCCGCCGCCGCCGCTGCCACTGGTGTCCCTTGTGATCGGGGGAGCTGCCACAAATCTGGGGCCACACCTTTTTTGACAATACGTCACGCCGGGTCCTGCAGGCTGACATGTCTAGTCGAGAACACTATCACCTCGTCTACATTACCTCTGCCCCCTCAACCTCAAGTATTATGCAACCCTCAAATACATGCACACATTACTGTCTAGTGGTGCTCATACTCTTTCAGGGGCAAGAATGCATGGACCACCTGGCGTGGCACTCGATAGAGAACTCAGGCAAAATTTAAGACTCAAACTCAACCCAAGATGTGAAACTATATTTTTGCTTCATTACAATCACACTGTTTTACATGTAAATGTCTGCAACCTGCAACTGTCAAAAGAGACACAAAAAAAAAAACCTGTCAGGAGACCTGTCAGGAGCTGCAACTATTAAATTCCCTATTTTCTTTGGATTCTTTGAAGACTCAAGACTAGCCTTCAGCAAAATTTGGAGCAAAAGCCTCTGAGCCATAGACATCAGCTGTGATGTACATTTTAGCCAGTGAAATATTAAAATATTTTGTATAGGCTACACATTTTTGCAGCTGGATAATCTGAATCACTGTAGTCCCACAGAAATGCTGAATAAAAATAAAACAGGGATCACCTGAGAGGGGCAAAAGAGCCGCATGCAGCTCTGGTGCCACAGGTTGCAGACTCCTGTTATAGAGGAAAAGGGTAGCAGGTAGCTGAGTTAGTAGAGCGCAGCCTGGTACAAAAGTTTTTTTTTCTCTGTAGCTAATGTCCCCTTTTATGACAACTGTACAGGGGATGGATTTTAAATAACTCATCCATTTCAGTAATATTAAGGCTTAACGTTATGCATAATTATGGGCATGCTCACATTGAGTGACAAGTGGGTCCCATCACAGGTGGCGTGATGCTAGGTATGGTCTCAGTTACACCTACGCTCCATCTCTTTGCCAATTTTTCGATTAGCCAGGATTAAGCAGAATCATGCACTGCCAAGATAGTCATTGCCAGAGCCACCGTACTGTGAGCTTCAAAACAGCTCGTCAGAAACCTATGGGTCACCTCTCTGACCTGATATTGTCTATGAATTTAACCTAAACCATAATGTTTTCCTCAACCTAACCTAAAGTGGTTTTGTTGCCTAAACCTAACCAACCTGCAGCGGCTTCACACAGTTAACTGTGATAAAAATTACCATGATGACAAAGATGACCTGACTATTGTTATCATGTCCAAAACTCATAACATGCACCGGTCTAAACAGAATGAAGTGACACGCAAAAAGCTTAAAATGCATTGAAATGACACTGTAGCCATCTTGCTACCTCCATGAGTTCCCCAGCACCGACACACAAATCCAGCTCTGACAGTATACAGTACTTTTAAATCAAGACTCCTGCTCAGAACACAATAACATAAATCGCCAACATGTGACAAGCGCCTGCGGCTACCCGGCTCCTGCAGCACATGTCTTCCAGTCCGCTCTGCTCAACAGAAATCTCAGGCAGAGTTCTTTCTGGTGTCCACAACCGCACACCTTTTTGCCAACATTCTATTTAAAATTTACTTTAGCCTTCCTTTTACCAGAGTCAGTAAAAAGGTATTGCAGGTGTTTTAGCTGTGTGGTAACTATGTCCCAATTTGGACACCCATGTTTCCTCGCTGTAAATGTTTTGCTGAGATTAGCAAACAAACAAAAATGACAAACCTAGGAACATATCACAAAACAACGAAGTAGTTATATTAAATGTGGTCACATTGTCAGAATTATGATAGTGAGAGCAATGACACATTCAGTAACTTCCCATACAAATCAAATTAGCTCTAAACCAGGGGTTTTCAACTAAAATTCAAAGGGGTCCAAAAGCAAAGGTCCAGAACATCGTAATGTTTAACTTTATGATTTAGTGTGATCTATACTGAAGTAGCCAAGTATTTGTATCAACATATGCATGTAATCAACATCTGACTGTCAAATCAAATAAAAGAAAGTATGATTCAAAAACATTTTGACAATGTTTATTATCACTTAACATTGAACTATACAGATATGCATTTAAAAATAAAATAGAGGAAATAAATGAAATAGTTTTTGAAAAATTGTGCATCTTGAAATAAAGTGTAGCAACAGCTTGGTTACACATTTTACGTAGCAACTTTATGCAGCACTTCTACATGTTTTTTTGTTGTGACCCAAAATCCAGGCAACCCTGAGGGGATATTCATGAGCACGTTGTTGGGAAGTGGATGAATGGGTCAGGATCCTGGTGGACTGATCACACCAGGCTCTGAGACTGCTTATTTTCTGCGACTTCACTTCAGACTTGAGAGGGTATGTTTGGTCAAAAACTTTGTGCTTTGTCTCATAGTGTCATTTCACATTGCCACTTTTAATGAGACACACTGGTTTTGTGCTCCCAGTGGGAAGAATGAACATGAACGAGTCTGTCCATTCTGGGTTGAAAGCTCTGTTTTCACTGTCAACTTTTCTGTTCTCGCCATGTGTACTTCTTTTCCCCTGATCTCTCTTCCTCTGTGTTTCTCCATCTCCTGCTCACTTGCCTCTCTGTCTTCTCTCCCTGCATCGCTTTCTTTCTTTTTCTATATTTCTATCTTTCTATGTTTCTATCGTCCTTCTGTTTGTCACTCGCCTCTCACTTCTCTCATCTGACTGTATTCAAAGTCATAATGTCAATCACCTGGAATGCAGAGATTTGATTGGCTGGGTAGCATCACATGGGATAGCTTAATTAGCATGCAGGCCACTCAGACCACGGTTTGCCTGTTAGTGACTAAGGCTCTAAACGATTGTTAATGTTCAAAATATACAAAATTCAACTGTCACTTTGTGCAGGAGTCTGTTCAGAACATAGTGGTTCATGTTGTCATTTTTGTGATCTTCTTTTGTTTTAACTCTAAGTGAAGTGACTTTTACATTTCTTGAGGCGACCTGTGTTCTGCATATATTTGAGGGCTTGAAGCTTAGTTGAATGTGTTTAAGGGAGCTGATGTTGCTGAGAGCTGCTTCCTGTGTCTCATTTCTTGATGCTTGTCGCTACCATCTAGGGACCTGCAGAGATTACAGTACCTCACAACCCCCTTGGTGGTCCCAACTCCCAGGTTGAGAACCCCTGTTGTAGACCCCCTCCCAAAATATCTGCAAAAGACCATGATGTATTCAAGGACACTCCAACTCCAGAGTGATTTCTTCTGCTTCTCCTGTGCACACCACCGTTCTTGTCCCGTCTAGAGGTGCCTCTGCTTGTAGTGAAACGAATGAAACTTGTGGGTTTGTGAATTAAATGAGGCTCTAATTTCATGTAAAATAAACTTATGTTCATGGGAACCTCACAAAGTCCAAATGTGACCTTGAATCTCACCAGAACAGAAAACCTGTTCATGCAAATACTGGATTTAAAAGTCCTTGAACTTAATGTCAAAGTTGCGTATAAACCCATTAACAATACTCACCAGCACCTGTCCAATGTACCAGCAATAAATTTTAATCTAAATCTGACCTAAAATCTGTGTTTCCTTATCAAAACACAACCAATCCCTCTTTGTCTTTATGTTAATGTCTCTAAAAAGAGCTTTTTACAGAGTTGACCACTGGATTTGTTGTTGTTAGAAGATATTTGCACCCTCATGATCCATCAAACCATTTCTAAATCCTCATATTCCCTGCAGCGTTTTGCTTAATAGGTACGTGACCCATGTGGCAGAGTGTTTCGTGCAAAGCCAGCTTCATTGTAAGTACCCTCCCACTTTAATATGTAGGATTAATTTAGGTGTTCACCCTCATTATCACACAGGGAGAGTTAATGAATTCAATGTTTTGGTAGATGATGACTAAGACACTGAACTAAACCTCAGGCTGAAAACTGTTTACAAGAGTAAATGGAAAGTATTTTCTTTTAAAGCAAAAGTATTTTGAAGCTTTGCTAAACCGTAAACCATCTTAATTTATTTCTCGTTTCATTGATTTCACGTTAAATTTGAGTATAAGCTGCATACCTTTAAGATTACCTACCTTGAAGGTAGAAGCATTGGATTACAAAGACAAAATACAGGATTTGGACACCTGAGACCAGAATTTGAATCCTGCATCCCATCTGCTCTGAGGTTAAGACTATTAAAACTTTTGATTGAGGTTAGGAGAAAGGTTGTGGTGTTGTTAGTTATTTATTACATCAATTAATCCTGTTTCATGATTCAAGACTGTCTTGACTTTTTCAGTACTTAATGAAAACCACAATCTTTTCCTGACTTTAATCAAGTGTGTTAAAGCTGACCATGAAGTTATAACTCATGCATTAGTTGGCAGGAGTTAAAGGAGCAGTGTGTAGGATTTAGTAGCATCTAGTGGTGAGCTTGCAGATTGCAAACATCTCACTGCACCCTTTCCTTCCAGACATGTAGGAGGACCTATGGTGGCTGCTAGTTTTCACTAAATTTTGCAGTGCAACACAGTGGCCTCTGTCAAAAAGCACCTGCACCTCTTAGATATACACGTATTGTTTTAATGGCTAAATTCCACCAGGCGCGGCTGCATGATGTGACGGCTGCACCACGTCAGCCAGGGCTGCCATTCTGCACAAGGCTTGTGATTCTAGAAAAGGTAGGGAGAATCTGGTTAATTTTCAAAATAAAAGACCCTGTGCAGAGTCACAATCATAAAGACAGACAGAAAGGAAACTATTTACCCACATAGCATGCTTGTCCATGGTAGAAGCACAAAGAACAAGGAAAGAGGACTTAATCAATAAAATCTGACCAAGTAAACATAATCAGGGGGGCAAAACACTCAGTTGCTGAAATGCTTCTGAAACTCTGTAAGACATCATCCAGTAAGACAGTGGTTCTCACACCACAGTGTCACACCGCACACACAGGTGCAGACAGTGAACATGTGCACGTGAACGTGGCTCCAAGCTAAAGATCCACAGTGAAGAGTCAGGCTAAAAACATGGTGTAAATTACGTCTTTCAAACCAAATGGGCATGTTGGGGCTTTAAGAGACTTGGATTACACCAGATGAGCAGCATGCAGCTTTATGAGTGTTTTTGGTTTTGTTTTATTGATTGTCTTTTACATTTGAAAACAGGGCACCATTCACTTCCATTGTTTGGGAGAATCTGTTTTCCTGTGAAACTCCAGCAGTGTTTTGTGGTCTAAAAAAAAATAAACCTTCAATGAGCATGAGGGTGAGTAGATAATGACTGAATTTTCATTTTTGAGAGAACTATCCCTTTAATCTGAGCCATTAACACCTCAAATACATTTTAGATTGACGAGTGAAAGCTGAATGATAGTGAAGAGATGTGAGATGGAGGAGATTCTCAGTGGGGGAACAATCAGTAGGGCTTCAATTTGCTCTAAACAACACGTTTGTTGTTTCCTCTGCAGACCAGCTGCTGCTGCGAGGAGTCATTGGCAAAACAACAAAACATTCTCAGGTGCTTTTGCTTTTGTTCACGGCGTTGATTACAAGGTATGAATAATGGACAATTACAGGAAAATGTGACTTTAGGAACACATGTGATGCGCATGTGTCACAGCAAAAATGAGGACAAGAACGAACTGTACAGTTTAATTCAGTCATAAATCATGAAAGCAGAGACATTTCAAGACAGATGAACAATAGTGGAAGACAAACAGTGAATGTATGGTTTCACAGGTATGTGTTTCCAAGTTTTTTTTTGTTTTTTTTTGACAATGACTGGGAAGTATTCCACAAAGCTAACCACACACACAAACATCTAGTAGTTATCTCCTGGTTTGCAGAAGGTGGGAAGAGAAAAAGAGGACGAGTCCAGGCTCCAGGCTTCTGTCCTCAAGGAGGTTTTTGGTATCTGTTGATGGGGCTCCCTGCCTGCGAACAGAAAAATAAACTGTAAGTGAAGATGACTAAAGACAATAAACATTCAGGATGTGCAAGGAGGGAAATCAGAGAGAAAAATGTCCCAGAAAGTTCAGTAATGAGACACGACATCTAGATTTCAAGATTAATAAGCTTAATTTGGCTCAAAAGTGCATGTTTTTAGATGAAGTTATAAAACTGTTATCTTAAGTAGGGGTGTCAGGATTCTACAGTTGGCTTGTTTTGCAAAGATCAACACATCACTGGTTTTATGTCCTGACAAATGACATTTACGAGTCCTTCTTTAACTCTCTCCCCGCCAGCATTTTATTTTTAGTTGCCAGCCAGCGCCAGCATTTTTGACAAATTCACAGATTTTTCAATACCCATAGAATATTCAGTTCTACGAATATGTTAACATGAATATATCAAAAGAAAGAACTGATCTGATAGTTTCAGACACAAAAAACATTTTATTCTAGCTTCATTCATTCTTTATTTATAAGAACTTGAATGTTGGTTGGTTGCATCAAAAAATCCACTTTTCAGACAAAAATGGAGTAAACTTGTGAAAGAGACATTTCATGTTTTTGTTTTGGTATTTTATCACTTCATATTCCGTGTGTGACATCACTGTCACCAGTGTGGCTAATATAGCTGTGTGTGTGTGTCCCGCCCCCCGTTTGAAACACTCTGTCGGAGACACTCTGTCCCGGCTGTGGCACGCTGTGTCCCCACTGCTGTGGAGGTCTGGGGACTGCAGCTTGAGCAGCTCCATGTTGTGCTCTCTGCCCCGGCTGTGGCGTGACTTCCAGGGTCTGCAGAACGAGCAGCCTCGCTCTGTGCCGGGTCGCAGTGCTCTATATCCCGTGATCGACAAGCTGAGCACCGATGTATTTCACATTGCATAAAATCGCCTTCTGTTTGTGCTGCTCAATCCCAGTAGTTCTCCTCTTCTTCATGTGACACATTTTTGTCAGGTGATCCGTCACAGCGTCCCCTACCGCCTGGCAGTACTGTGCTCATTTCCATCCATTTTTCGATCTGCTATTGAAATTGTGGCACCCCTAGTTCATAGTAGTTAATGAAAAGGCTGTTGAAACAAGGATTTATACAACCTAACTTGACATGCTGGCTGCACAAGCCAGGATTAAACTGTGCTGTTAAAAAGTGGAATTGATATCGAAGTCAAGGTGGGTGTAGGTAAAGGTTGAGTGGGTGATAAAACCCAAAAACATATTTAAATCCAATATCTTGCAAAGCCTGTGCTGATCCACTCTGATCCTCCTCACTAGCCTCACTGTTTTTGCTCCAGACAAAAATGTACCAGAAAGTCTACACCTGTGAGATCATTAAAAAAATCTTTGAAGATGGAACCTGCTGCTAGTTTTAGTAGGTAATAAAATAATGTTTCAACTTTTTTGCCTAACGTTTGGGAACACCATGTGAACTAATTATTGAAGATTATTCGGAGTGCTGAGATCACGAATGGGAGTGTTAGCAGTGATATGATGTGGCCTCCTTTCTATTTAAGGTGCACAAGATGCATGCATTTAAATGTTGAATGCACGTCCCTGAACCACCTGAGAGGGCTTAGAATCCCTCCTATATAGTTTCACAAAATAGGGCCCCCCAAAAAGCTATATACAGCCCTGTAATTAAACCATGGTTTTACAGCATTTAAATGAACATAATTTTAATGTAAAACTGACAATTTAGGCCAGTTTTAACCCAAATGCATAGATGTTTTTTGACTTTCAAATCAGCAAAACCTAACTGGGATTCTATTGTGTTTCCTTTATTTTCTACTTGGGCATTTTTTGTCTCTTTAGCAACTAAAAGCAATACTCTCGAAAGTGAGTCTACAGTTTATAAATCATGACTAAGCTGGTAATGTGTTTTATCACGGTTATTTCCTCTCTGTCTCCGGCGATCCCCGCTCCTCCAGCTACGTTTCCTCCCCCTCTCAGCTCTGCAGGGGCTGAAGAAAAAAAAAGCACCATGCATCATCTGCACTCAATCAGAATAATTATCCCGAGAAACACACTGCAGAGCCTGTGAGAGGTGAGGGGAACGAGGCACAGAGGCAATCACCTCCCTCCCGTCCTTATTAGTCATCTCTCTGCTGCTCTGGAAGAGGACCCGGACGGTCTGGGAGGAGGCCATGTGCAGCCGACAGACAGACAGACGGAGAGACAGACAGAGAAAAGGCCCGATGTGACTCCGGTGCCCAGAAAGTATCAGCGATCTCTCAAGGCTTTGGCAGCACAGCGGCAGCTCCTCCTGGGGGGGGGTGGGGACTGGCAGCACACGAGCATCAGCCTTATGTTCTGTCTGTCAGGCTTCCTCTTATCCACAGATTTAAAAACACTGAACCTGTCACTCTGCAGAAGCTTTTAAAAATCCCAAAGCGAGCACCTTTTGGGTTCTAAACCATAAAAAACCCTCCTGGAGGATGAAGCGTTTGAGGTCCTGTCAGGATTTGTGAACGCTTCTTGGAGGAGTTCTTTGTGGGACATTGTGGGGTTCCTGTTTGATTGGAAATGGCTTTGCAATCAAAAGTTCCTCAAAGCATTTTTGACTTTTTAAAGCAGGCCGACAGAAAAAATAAAACACTGATTAGAGTCCAATGCCCATGAAGTATCAGTTTTATGAATGTCCTGGCAGCCCCACAAGTCCACGGGGGACTGGCAGCCCTCCTCAGATGAGTATCTGTGTTTTGAATTTCTATTTCACCCCTGAGATTTGCACTTGTCTCCGATCCAGAGAGTTTAAAAAGACTGAACCGGTTGCTCTGAAGGTAGAGAATCTTTTCTAAAATCAAAAGGCAACTTCAGGACATATGCATCTGAGCCCTAAAACATTTCATATCAGACATACAGTATTTTTCCTCTCTGATGAAGTTCCCTATTATCAAACGACATACAATTTTCCTTTCAAAGCTTGATTGTTTTTAAGAATAGAAGCATCTCATGAAATAGTAATTTTAATTCCAGAACTCACCTCCTGACATGCAAATATCCCACCAAAACAAGTTCTCCCTTGCTTCGTGCATCCCAAGAAGTTGGTTGTTTTTCCTCTATAGCAGAATGTGTATCTGTGGAGCCTCACCTTTCTCCAGCACTGAGCGCAGTGGAGAGACGTCTGACTATGCATGACTATTTTTTACTTGCCCGATTAGATGAATCCAGTGAAGTGCCAAACGTAAACCAGCCTTATTGCTGCAGTGGAATCTCCCTGCACATACGTGTAAGCAAGCGGTCATAAGAAGTTTACAGTTTTCTCTTTTTACATTTACTTTTTATGCAACGCTACTGTTGACAACAATGATGATAAAGTCTGGAAGAACCTGTGCAGTTCTTGGCCATTTCGACAGTATTATCAAACTTCCACTTTGAAAAAAATGAAATGCAAAACAGTAAGGCTGAGATGATACGCCTATCTCCAGATTTTAGTACTATCACCATACTTAGGTGCTGATTTGATATATATCACAATTCTTTTTTATTGTGATTATACAAGTATTGCAATTCATTATTATGATTTATTTAGATCTTTTTGCTTTTTTAACACAAGATCATGTGAAAAAGATGAATCATATACTTTGAGAGACTGTAATATCATGCTTCATATTACCAAAAACAATGCATGTCACAGTCAATTAAACTTAAGCTGTTCCTGCTTATCGAGCTGATGCCGTAAGAAAACGATAAATAAAATAAGATGTTAAAATTGATAGAGCCTTGAAAACAGCACACAGCTCATCATAAACAGTTAGTAAAATATGAAATACAAATATATGTGCTGCCCTCTTCCGGCACTCAGTGTCTCTTCCAAGTAGAAGCTGTATTTCAAGTTTTGACCCTTGACGTTGCTGTAGCTGGTCAGTGTGGAGTGTTGAAGGCAGAGTAATAGATTTAGAGTTAGCAGTGTGAAATCATAAGCTTTTTCTTTACACTGATCAGATTTCATTTATGCCTGACGCTATGAGCACACATGTCATTTTATGTTAAGCATGTGAAGTAGAATGGATCTGTTTGTTAAGATAATATTACCATGATCGCAATGCTTTGGATCAAGGTGGATCGAGAATGTTAACAGAAGGGACTTTGCACCTGAAAATTATAAATCAAATTTTAAAAATATATTGTTGCACTTCATCATTTAAACATTGCGAATGTGACCTATTTCTCCATTTTCTATTTCTGACCATTGCCATAACCAACGTATAACTACAATGTAAAATGTGAAGAACGTTACTTCTGTCCAGAAGGGAACCAAAACCATAAGAAAGTCTTGCAAGAGTTACACAAATCTTTCTAGACACAACCAGCATACATCAAAAGTGACACTACAAGGTGCAACCGCAGTGATGGCAGTCACCTGATTCATTTATACATATTGTTTTGTTCATTAGCGGTTGTCAAATAATGCCTTCAAGAAGCCACGTCGGTGTGGAACTGTGTTAGCGCTTTACCTGTGTTTGAAAAGTTTAGCCCATTGAGGCCCAATTCTAACAAAATTCTGTCCAAAACCGACCCAAACTCGACCGTCATTAGCATATTTCAGCCCAAACCCGATTACAGCTCAGCATTTTTCTTGACAAGCTTACCTCTATGCACCAAAGAGTAGGAATTTTCAGTGACAGGGAAGCTTGTCGTAGGCATCTGGACCAGATTGCCAGTTGCCTATGACAAGCTTTTCTACGAATACCATTTCCTGCATGACTGAGAACCTTCACAGACATATATGCAGGGAATTTGAATTGGAAATGACCAAACTGGGGAGAAAAATGAAAATGAAATGAATCAATAAAAACTGAACAGCCCGAACCCGAACTGAGTGCTGAGAAAAGTTGCAGCTGGCTCAGCTTTGATTGTAGCACATTAGTTTCTGGCTTCATGTCGCCAGCTTCCATTGAAAATGACTTGTAGCCTAAAGTTTTGTCGCCACTAGTCTGAACATACCATTAGCTGCCATGTAAACAAACTGCTGTCAGCTGTTGTTATGGTGATCCAGCGATGTTTTTCGTGATCTTGACGTGCTGGTTTTATCTGCCTATCTCTTGAACTTCCTGCAAACTGTGCAAAATATAGTTAGAGTTTGGGCACCTTGCACATGCAGCTCTCAACAGAGATGGGTAGGAAGCAAGATGGCTCACTCCTTTGCTACTTCCATCATCAACGAAGGAAAAAAAATTAGTTTTATTTTTGAAATTTTTTTTGTTTTACTAGCTCAATGTGGCATTTTACTCACACCAACAATCGGGAAATCCTTGTTTTTGAGTCCTGCAAAGTAATTGCTGAGATCTGGGAACACGGTGACATCACTACTATAAAATCTCAATGGGGCAAAACCAAAGTGACCACATCAAAGTTTTGTTAATAAGCCCTCATTTCACAGGAAATCCTGTCCTGCACTGTGTGACTTTCTTTTACAAGATGGTGCTGCTTTCCTGATCCACACGGTGAACTTTGTGTGTACAATATTATGTTCCAATTGAACTACAAAAAGATATAGAATATTATTTTTTAAGGTTCTTAATTTTCATTGAAAAATAATAGATTTTTAAAAAGGGGCAGGTTTTTTACTTTTTCAACCATTTTTGTGCCCCTATGTATCCAAAAATGTGTGTCTCTGAAAAAAAGACAGCTTCCATGTAAGTTATGAGCCATAAATGGTTAAATGTTATCCTAAAATCAAATATGTACCTAGATTTTGTAGCATTGTTTTTACAGTGTCAAATTAATGAGCTCTATTCATAGTTGGCCTTTGTGCCCCCTAGTGGCTGGTCTATCATATGGCAGCGTCCTCCAATGACACACTCTTTGTCTCTACAGTACTGCTGCACAGCACACTGTATGGAGTCGTGCAGTTTGTCCTTAAAATATACAGCAGACAGACAAAATAAAAACACTGATGAGACTTCAATTCCCTTGAAGGTTCAGAGATTTTTGGAAATGCTGGCAGCACAACAAGCCCACCGCGGACTGGCAGCTGTGCCCAGATGATTATTAGGCCTGTGTTTTGAATTTCTAATATTTCACCCTCGAGATCTGAACTCGTCTCTTCCGTTCCAGAGATTTTTAAATGCTGAGCTGATCACTCTAAAGATACTGGTCCTCTCTGAAGTCTAAATGAACTGTAGCCAGTAGGTACAGTAAAATGGACCTAGAGGAGTTGGCTGTACTCTTCAGAGAAAATTACGGCATTGGCTCTTTTTAAAATGTGCTATAACAATTTTTTGGCAGCTGGAGGCAGTGGAAACAAGTTGTGTTGACAACACTGACAATTCAACAGTTTTTTAAAGTCAAGATGAAGCCTTCTTAAGCCTTTTTGATCACATCCCCATTCATATTCATCTATTTAACAAAAATGCTAATTCAATCGTGTTTTCTTTCTGCAAAACAAAATATGATGTGTGCTTACAAAGGCTTGAGCTAACCAGTTTCAACCAATAACATCATGCCATCCACCTGTTAATCAATCTCCAACTTTTAGCTGCCCCTTGTTAAAAGCTAAAGACTTAGCTAATAGCTGATGCTACCTAAGAGTTAGCTACCTGGCAAAAGCATGGTACATTCTCCATGTTTGTTACCACACAAACATGGAGACTTTTCAATGTTGAAATCAAATTTCTCCCAACGTTATGTCCCATCTGCCTCTCCTGTTTCACTCAGAAAATATGCCAAGATACAGTGTTAGATCCTCTCAAAATGTTGTTTCATCTGGACTGAGACTGATATGACAAACTCACAGGTTTTAGCTGTTTTAGCTCTGTTTTTGGTCTCTACCAACTCCTGAGGGAAATATCTGTTTTTTAGCCTCTGAACACTTTTCTGTAATCACCAAGTCATTGCTGTGTCTGTCTGCTGTTTGCAGGAGGTGTACAGTTTGTAGACTTTTTTTAGCTGTAAATGAAACAAATGTACTGTGGTTCTTTTTGTTATGATGGCTGAATCGTTTTTTTTTTTTTTTTTTTGTTTTTTTAATAAATAGCACTTAGTCTGTGTGCTTGATGCTAACACAAAATAAGAATTTCCATTGACATGCTAAAGGAAATTAGCATCATGATTGTGGTAATATTATCTAAAGAAACTGATCAATTTTACTTTAAATGTTTAACATAAAACATGTGTGCTTAGACTTTTAAGGCACATATTTCCTTGATCTGTTGGAACAAATTATTAACAGTTTAATATTTTCAGTGGAACACAGCCACCACTTGGAAAAGACATTGCCTGCCAGAAGAGGGCAGCACATTTATATTTTATTTTACTTATTGTTAACTGCTTAATGAGCAGGAACAGGCAGATGTAGCGCTTTACTTTAAAAGTATATTTCATACATTCTCTTGTGCATTTTATTTGCCAGTTATATATGCAGTCAAGTTCAGGGTTTTGAAATTATGGTTTTCAAGTTCAATTTCAAGATGTTAAGAGCTCACACTTGTGTTCTGTACAGTTCTCAAGGGCTCTGTTCATTATAACATCTTATTTATTTTTTTTATGGCACCAGCTTGCTGAGCAGAAACAGCTGTAGTAGTTTCAAAAAGTACTTTTCTATCTAATATAGCAATGATTCTGCTATAATAAGAGACTGACTGACATGGTGTGTATTGTTTTTTGGTAATAGGAGTCATGATATGCAGTCTACAGAAATTGTATGATTCAGCTTTTTCAACTTTTTTCCCATGGTCTAGAGTTAAAAAAGCAAACAAAAATTGCAATAAATTGTAATATTGAATTGCAGTCCTTGTAGAATGAAAATACATTTTGAATCTGCACCCAGGTATCATAATAATATAGAAACAGTAGATAAGTGTAAACAACCACCTGCTGCAGACGAAAATGATGCTATGGAAGCCCCAAGAGTGAAAAAAAACCCCCAGCAAAGTTGTGGGCTGGATCATTCATCATTATGAGTGACATCTTTCACATTGTCTCAGTATTTCCACATCGTCATTTGAAATAGTATTAAAATATTGATTATAGCAGCTTTAATGTTCAGTAGAAATGTGGCGTGCAGATACCATCGCCAACTCTGAGGGTCTCGAGGTCGGGGGACTGTGGATGCTTGTGCAAAAACGTGAAAAGCTTACGGACACAATGTCAGTGTTTGTTCGTCTTGGGTCTTCTTTAAGGAACATTCTGCGGTTACCCGATGATTGCATAAAGTCAGCCTTTAAAAGACAAAAACAAAGATGAGACTCCAGTACCCATGAAGTCTCAGAGCTCTGGCTGTATGACAACCCCTGTAGCGACTGGCAGTCGTGGCCAGATGAATATTAGCCCTGTATTTTTGGATGTCTTCTATTTCAGTCTTCAAATCCGTCCTTGACTTTGATCCAGAAATGTTTTAATATAGCAGTGATCGCTCTTAAAATAAAGGTTCATCTGAGGGGTCTAGTGAAACACAAAGAGAGCCAATGAGCAAGTGGATTTTCCTACAGGTTCTTTTGAGAACATTCATATTAGAGTATTAACCAGAACTGGCAAGTACTTTGATTATCTATAATAGTTTTTCCAGCATAAATGTCAACTCTTTTCTGGTTCCAGCCACTCAAATGTGAGGATTTGATGCTGATTTGAGTCATGTTTGATAGTAAACTGAACATCTCTGGGTTTTGGACTGTTATTCTAATAAAACAAGTAATTTGAAGACATCATCTTGGTTTGTGGGAAGTATTTTCCCAGCCTGTCCTCGCCAGAAAAACTGCCATATAGGCTCTCTGTACAAGCAGCTTGTTACCACCCATATTTAGGCTTATTGTTAGGCAGTGACCTCTAGTGATAGTAATTATGATAAAGGAAGTATAAAGAGCTCATGTATGAGGTCAGCATGGATAGATGGATCAAACAGAGACTGGACAGAGATGTCCCATTTGAAAAATTCAATATTAAGTTTTAAGTTACTTAAAGGGACAGTTCACCTCTTATCCATAGTTTTAGAGATATCGACTGTAGAGATGTTTTCCTGTGGTGCTCAAAGCATGAAAAAATACATTTGAAAAGCTTAACAGTCTTTCATGGAGGAACTACTTTCTTTCTGCAGTAGAATCTACTGGAACTACTTTAGAATTTACTGGTCCAGAACTACTCTCTTTCTACTAAAAAGAAAGTAGTTCCTACATGAAACTGCTCACAACAAGGTCTGTGGACTATTTTGAATAATCAGGTTATAATTTATGGAAAGAGACAGTGGTTTTGAATTTTTCTAATGTATTTTTGTTTTGGTGTCTTGAGCACCGCAAGCTGAGTGATCAAAGCAAAATACATGCAATACAATTTTCGGACATTCTATCGACCAAACAACTAATCAATTAATTGAGAAAATAATCGACAGATTAGTGTGTGAAGACTCAGTCATCCAGATCCAGGTCATGGTATTTGCTACGGGTTATCATAAGCAACTAGACTTTAGGTTAGCTTCTTGAAGACATTTCTCCTCTCATCCAAGAGGCGTCTTTAGTTCTGATGAGATATCATTTTTGGAGTCGTTGGTAATGATCCTTTTCTGTTGTGTAAGTGTGAGGATGTGATGCATTTTTCATTTTTTATGACATTTTACAAACAAAACAGTAAATCAAATGATGCAGAAAGTAACAGGCAGATTATTCGATGATGAAAATAACCATTAATTGCACATGGGAGGTTTGTTGAAGTCAAAAGTTCTGAGCTGTTCGGCTCCATGTTTGGTTGCCACAGAGCTTTCGGTGACCCCTACAGGTACCTCAAAGCCTCTTTGGTTTTAACAGTCTACTAAAGAGAAAAATAAGCTGCCCCTGTTCAAAACGGACCTCTAATTTCTGGAATAACTGACAGAACAGCAACTCCTCTGGGGCTTGGCAACGATACTCAGATGAATATTAGCCCTCCCTAATAAGGCTCTCAATATTTCACCCCTGAGGTTTGCAGATGTCTCCCACCCAAAGATTTCAAAATACTGAGCTGCTGCAGAGAGAACATTTAGGCTGCAACAGCATTTCTTGAGCACTTTGCAAAGAGATCATGAACACAGAGGCTGATCCAGAGAAATATTTATGGGGTGACAAGAGGGTGGCATGGAGACTGTAAAGGGATAGTTCACCTAAAAATGTTTTATCTTCTCACTCTCATGCTGATTGAGGGCAAACACTGCTGGAATTTCACAGGAAAACGGCATTGCAGAATCTCCCAAACAATGGAAGTGAATGGTGACACCATGTTTTTTAGCCTTAATCTTCACTGTAGTTCCTTAGCTTGGAGCCACATCCACGTGCACATGCACACTGTCTGAACTGAGTATGTGTGTTGTGACGGTGTGCAAATGGTATGTCGGGACCTCAGGAGACATTTTATGTTTTTTTTTTCCAGTTGTTTTTTATGTTTGAAAACTGGTCACCATTCACTGCCATTGTTTGGGAGATTCTGCAAAACTGTTTTCCTGTGAAACTCCAGCAGTGTTTTGTGGACAAACAAAATAAACCCGATCTTCAATCAGCATGAGGGTGACTAGATAATGACTGAAATTTCATTTGTAGGTGAACTTTCCCTTTAAGGGGTGGCAAAAAAAAGTGTATATGCCAATCTAAAACCAAACAATCACAATATTTGCTGAGAAAAGCCCCCAGGTGAAGATATTATATATTTTAACTCAAAATATGACATTATTGTGGAACATGAGTAAACCATTGAATATAAGAAATTAAAAGTGGCATTATAAATCAGTTAACTTTTTTTTCTATTGTTTTAATCTGCAAACATTTTCCAAATACAATATACTGTTTGACGTGTCTGCAGCTCAGCAGTTTAAATTTTGCCAGTGGCTAGTCTTGAGTCTGAGACTTCTCTTGTTTTGGATTTGCCATCCATAGTCCAAAGGAAAATAGAGAATTCAAAAGCTTCTGCTCCAGACAGATTTTTTTTTCCCCAAAAATGGCTCTTTTGACAGTAAAGTTTGCAGAGCCTTGCATAAAAGCATTATCTCTTGCTGCATTTGCTTGCCCTCAGACTTCAGAGTTTCAGGAAATTTTCCACCAGCCACAACTTGTATATATATGTATTTTAAACCAAAACTGTACAAAAGCGAGGTGTCAGCTCTCACCCCATGCCATCCTCTACATCCACCCCTGCATGAACACAACATATGACCATTGAGAAGTAAAATCTAGTACCTGGTTAAAAAGCTCCTCATACAGTGTTTTTGACTTCTCCACCTGAGTCTCCAGGTCAGCATCCCACGGTGTTATACTGCTTCAAAAGAAAGGAGGGTTGTAAATTCATGATGTATGGGAAAGCATGTAGGGGTGCGCCAAAGTGTAATGTGTATTAATGGTGGGAGATGAGGAGGAATTTTTTTTATATTTTATGTCCAAGGGAGTTTTTTTTAAAACACTGGTAAAAGATGTGCAGCTTTATCAGAGTGATAATAATAAGTATATTGCATGTTACATCCACTGCATCTGCCTGTTAGTTCTTCCTTACCTGTCACAGCATTCAGTGTCCTGTAAGGGACAGAGGACGCTCTGTGTAGGACTGTCATCATGTAATTTCTTCTTCAGTTTCTCAACTTTCTTTTCCATCGTGCTGACCTGTTGCAGCAGAGCTTCTCTCTCCTCCATCAGACAGTCTTTGAATCTGTACAGAAAGATTTGTTTACTTAGTTTAACCAGCTGAGTAAAAGGTTT
Source organism: Lutjanus erythropterus (assembly GCF_056507025.1). Taxonomy (NCBI): domain Eukaryota; kingdom Metazoa; phylum Chordata; class Actinopteri; order Lutjaniformes; family Lutjanidae; genus Lutjanus; species Lutjanus erythropterus. The sequence continues at coordinate 37,497,341 of NC_139321.1, read as the reverse complement.
TGACAATGAGATGGATTTGTGAAATCCCTGCAACCTGGATTCATACCCCTGTAGTGGGCATGATTCTTCATCTCTTCATTTAAGTAAACAGAACTAAAGAGGAAACTGCAATATAAGGCCTGGCCACATATGGACCTCTGTAGGATTGACTGCTACCCAGAAATCAGATTAGCAACCTTTACTAGTGAGAAGCAGGGCTCAATACATGTATTTTGTGAAGCTCCAGTCCCAATACTGACTGAACTAAGGCAAATATTTGGTGGGGAAAATTGGCCACTAAAGGTCCACTAGGGCCACTAAAAGTGCTTGTTTTTGCCGCTGACAGGCTGAGATTGTTATTCTATAGCCGCATTTGCATTCTACTGCTCTTTTTTCGTTTTTCCGTTATGGATTGTGATTGGTGCCTTTTTTGGAATCATCTTGGTCAAGGTTCCAAACGAGCTGAGACGATATTAAATGTTATGTGAAAACACTGCAGACTAAAGGTGGCTATTTCATGCCAAGGTTGGTGGGGACAGTTGGGGTGGCAGTAGCTCAGTCTGTAATGACTTGGCTTGAGAACCGAAGGGCCTCAGCTAAAGTCTCACATGGACGAAAGTACAGAGTGTGTACTGGTAGCCCAGGAGGTGCCAGTTCACCTTCACCTTCACCATTCACCATTGAACCCCTAACTGTTCGGGATGCCTGACTATATGTGTATACAGATGAGGATGAAATTATTACCCCCCGATGATTTCTTTTTTTTAAGTATTTCCCAAGTGCTGTTAAATAGCAAGGATTTTTTAACACAGCTTTTCCAAACATCCTAGTTTATTTTGGATGCTTACTTTATTTTACTTTGCACACAGAAACAAAATTATTTCAGAAAAAACAAAAACTACCAGGGTCAAAATTATTAGCTCCCCTGATGCTAATAGTCAGTTGTGTATCCTTTTTGTTGGATAACAGCCTGCAGTCATTCACTGTAGTTTTCAACAAGTCTCAGACACGTCTCCTGAGGAATCCCAGTCCATTCTTCTTTAGTGAATCTCTCAAGCTCCTTCAGATTTGATGGTCTTCTGGCATGAACCTTGGTCTTCAGTCCATCCCACAGACTTTCAATGGGATTCAAGTCAGGGCTTTGTGCAGGTCAGTCATTAACGTTCACTTTGGGCTTCTGGAGGTAGTTCTTCACCAGGAGCGACACATGTTTTGGGTTGTTTTCATGTTGGAAGACAAAGCGACGACCCAGACCCAGTTTTGCTGCTGACTGCTTGAGGTTTTCTTTCAATATCTTCACATATCCTTCTTTTTTCATGATTCCTTCCACTTTGACGAGATTCCCAGTTCCAGACGCACTGAAGTGTCCCCACAGCATAATACTCCCACCACCATGTTTCACTGTGGGGACGGTGTTCTTTGGGTTATATGCCTCTCCCTTCTTTCTCTAAACATAAGCAACGTCTCTATGGCCAAAGAGCTCTGGTTTTGTCTCATCTGACCAAAGGACACACTTCCAGTCTGCATAATATTTCTCCAGGTTGTCCTTAACATACTTGTATCTTGGTCTGCAACCTCACAGTCTGTTCCTGTGCAGGACTCTAGTGATTTTCTTCTTTGAGACTACAGTTCCTGACTTGGCCAAGTCATTCACTTGTGTCTCAGCAGTTGTTCTGGGGTCTTTAGACACGTCTCTCACCAGTTTTCTCTCCAGAGTCTTTGAAATCTTTCTGCCAGGCTTGTTCTCTACTGTGTGGCTCTCTTTGAATTTCTTGATGAAACTTCTCACTCCAGTTCTTGACTCTTGGAAACGCTGTGATAACTTTGTTTATCCTTCTCCTGCTTTGTTAGCATCAACAATTATTTTTCTCAAGTCTAAACTGATTTCTTTTTTTTTTTGTCATGATGCTGTCTCAAGTGACATCTCAAACCCTTACTGGAGTTTTCACACTGTGTAAATTGGAAGATAAACCTCAGTTTTGACTTGATTTTACAAGCTTTGAACACTGCAAAGTTAAAGCACATCATTACACAACAGTGGTTTGTGCTATGGCTCAATAAAAAGGTCAGTTCTTAAGGGGGCTAATAATATTGACCCTGGTTTTTCTGAAATAATTCTGTTATTGTGTGTAAATAGAAATAATTTATGCTTTCTAAAGAAAACTAGTGTGTTTGGAAATGCTATGTTGAAAATTCCTTGCTCTGTTAAAAAAGCACTTGGTAAATTTTTGAAAATAAATGTGTGCAGCTAAACTGACACACCAGATGGTTTGTAACACAGAGGCTGTCCACTTGGAAAAAGGCAGGCACTTTCAAACAATACCTGGCAGGTGATTGGATTAATCATCTGTCACTTCTAATGTGGGCTAACTTCAACCAATCAGATCAAGTCACCAAAGTCAGCCAGAAAAAGAGCAAAAACATCTTTTGCATCAATAACAGCATTCAGTGTCATTCTTTGTTCTTCTTTCAATGAAAAAATACTTTACAGTTCTGATATAACTGATGCTATCACAGTATCTACGCTAACCTCTTCAGAATCCGCCATTGTCTGTCCAAGATGAGTCGCTTCCATGGACACTTATCACTGTCAGCGCACTGAAAATCATGCCTGTAGCTGCCAGTAGTCCTTCTGAGGATGCTGATTGGCTCACACTCCCTCTGGTGCGGACACAAACAGATAACTTGGAGCCTGGTCAAATGGATTCTCATGTGATCTCGTGATCTCACAAATCCAGCTGCCTCACAAGATAAGTGTGCAGGCCCCTCGCTCTGACATCTCCTTCTGTCTATCAGGCCTTCATCATCCTGGGAAAAAAATACATATTGCACAGCACGAGGGGAGATGTAGAGGCACTGTGCTGCTGCCAGAGGAGTGCTGACTGAGATTACAGCATGCATGGGAATAAATTACAGAATAGTATATATGTTTGTGTATATTGCTCTCTTTCCCCCTGATGGTATGAATAATTCACTAGATTTGTCAATTTATTTATGAAATATTTTGGCAGTGAGAAAAATACCTGTGGCTATAGGTACATAGTGGACCAAACCAATGTGAGGCATAATGCTGGGGAGCACAGAGTCTTTCAAAACTTAAAAATACATTGTTTTGCACAGGTGCTATGTCACAATACTGAATCTCACTAACATTGACTGGACACTAACAGACAACAGTGGTCATATTTATTTATTTTTTGTTATTATTATAGCTACGGACAAGTAACTAATCCCTGGATGTTGGGAGGGAAATGTTCATACCGTTCCCTCCCAATTTTATGCCCTTGCTGCAGACCACCACTGATTGGTTAGAGTAGCATAGTGTAGTGAGTGTATGGTTGAAGTAGCAAGTAACCTTTAAAAACAGGTGATTAAAAATTGGATCAAGTGCTTGTTGTTGCAATACTCATTTTAGCCACAAACGGTGAGAAAATGGATCACCAGAACTTTTTCCAGTGTCTTTTTGACATTTATATTAATTGGGAAAGTTGTGTTTCCGCTGCTGTGTGTGATTGTAAAAGTTAGTTTGCTCAGGTCAGAAGTTCAGGGAGAAAATACTGACCTCTTGACACAACACATCCAGTATCGCTGCTGCTGACAGAGCCACTCAAACTGCTCTGCTGTCTCCTGAAGTTTCTTCAGACTGCCCTCATTCTCCCGCTGCAGCTCCCTCACCTCAAAGACAAAACAACATCACTGTGTTTCAACCAAGATGTGATCAAGATGACAGGAAAGTAAGAAATAAGGAGGGAGATATGTTGTGTGACTGATGGCAGCAGAAGTGGCAGAAGTACACACATGCTGTGTACTCAAGTAGAACTACAGATACTTGAGTTAAAAAAAAAAAGGTATAAGTATAAAAGTAAAGAGCTGACGTCTGTGGGACATTTATAAGGGTTCTTTCTGTGCAAAGCTAACTGGACTTCACCTTTTCTCATGTTGACTCTCCCTCACTTGTTTCATCTTGTTACATCTTTTTCCGCTTGATAAGTTATGCCTTTTTCGTCGCAAGTTTTGCATCTTATAACAACTTTTGTGTTGTTTTTCATCTTGTTGCATTGTTTTCATCTTATGTCTTTTACGCTTAATTGACTTTTTGACACCTGTTATGTGTCTTACGCATTGATTTTGCATTGTTACATCTTTTTCATCTTGTTACATCTCTTATATCATTTTCTGTTTACGTCCTTTTCATCTTATCATGTATTTCTGTACTCGTTACGTCTTTATTATCTTATAGCTTTCTGTATCCTTTCTTGGCTTGCTATGTCTACGTCTTGTTATATTGTTTTTAGTCTTGGTACGTCATTTTCTTTTGTTATATCTGTGTTGTTTTTTGATTGGTTTGTCTTGTTATGTTTCTTTCATCTTGTTATGTCTCCTATGTCCTTTTTTTGTCTTGTTATGTCTTTTCAATTTGTTACATCTTTTTTGTCTTGTCATGTATATATATAGTGTCTTGTCTTGTTGTGTTTTTTTGATCTTGCTACAACTTTATTGTCTTGTGACTTTTTTGCACCATTTTTTGACTTGTTATATTTTTTCGTCTTGTTATATCTTTTTATGTAGTTGTTTGTCTTGTTATGTCTTTGTAGTCTTGTTACATCTGTCATGTGTGATATGCACTGATGGATACACCGAGAAATCTTCTTTTCCATGTGTTATATATATATGTACATTTAGGTTGAACTCAGTCATGATGTTTGGAAGGTGGTGCAGGGTGCAACAAAAAAAATTAAATAATTCTGCTTAAGTGCATCAACACTAAAGTATAAAACCTGTTTTGAAAATGTAAGGAGTAGAAAGTGCAGATATTTGTGTTAAAAGTAAAAGATGGTCAGAAAAATATTCAGATGCCTGCAAAATCTACTTAAGTACAGTAAGTTGTATTTTACTTCCCACTGCTGGATGGATGTGACTATTGAACTCTTGAACATCTTGAAAGATGAGCGAATGTAACGGGGTCGGGCTTAATCTCAAACTCCCAGGATTTTCACATTAATTCACCGACGTGATCCACCACAAATAAATGTTCTCATTAAGCATTTCAGTGACGGGGTGGTCTGTTGTTTTGTTCTGTTGGATTTAGAGCAGCTGTCTCGTAGGAGAGGTAATTGTAGACCTGGATTGTTTGCTGTTTGATGGACTGGTTGAAACAGGGGCCAGTGAGGGAGTCAGTCTTTGAGGCCAAGTGTAAATAAAAAAAAAAAATCCTGACAGTTTGTAGGAATGTTTCACTAATGCCCAGACTGAACACACATTAATACAAACTTAATGCCAGCAAAAATCTGAGTTAGTGTGTTCTCCAGGGTGGTTGTAGTTTTTAAATTTGGCTGCAGAACATAAATTTGAACTTTGAGGTTTTATGTTTCATGAAATTAATTGTTCAGAATCCAACAGCTGACTTGTTATTCGCTGTTTTTAACAGGCTTGCTGACACATTGACCTAAACTATCCTGAGAAAAGCATGAAGTGTTAATCCATTACTTCTGAAGGGAGAAGCTGGCAGCAGGATGATGTTGTGCTGCATTATTTCTGCAGTTGGCTGCACCTCTGACAAAGAAAAATACTCCACATTCATTATAAAACCATTAAAAGGTCGTTATTTGTCTTCTTTTGCTCAACCAGAAAAGACCAGAGCAGAGTTGAACAAAATGTCCAATGCTGACATCTCCTGGACAAAAGTGGCATTGCAACCATTGAGCACCAGATACCTCTTTATTTCTTTTATATGTCCTGTGTTACTACATGCAGGCCTTTATAATGTGCTGTAAGATGCTGATGGGTAATTAAATGTTTGACTTGTTGGTAATTAATCATCAGAGGCACAATTCACCCCAAACATGCATATTTCCCTTGGCCTATAGTGGTATTTATCCATCTAGATAGTTTTGGAGTGAGATATCAGCTGTAGAGATGTCTGCCTTCTCTCCACTATAATGGGACTAAATGGCACTCAGCTTGTGGTGCTCAAAGCACCAAAAAAATATCTGAAAAATTCAAAAGCAATGTCTTGTTCCAAAAATCGGGACCTGATTACTCAAAATAATCTGCAGACATTGTTGTGAGCAATTTCACGTAGGAACTACTTTTTTTCTATTAGAAAGAAAGTAGTTCTGGTCAATTCTGGAAAATAGTTCCTACATGAAAAACAATTTTTGATTTTGGGGTGACCTGTCCCTTTAATAATCACACCGTATTATCATGTAGCTGAGATGGGGTGGGGTTACTGTTTTACAAATTCCAAGTAGGTCCCAAGTCTTTGAGTTTCAAGTCCTAAAGACGTTATGATGTAACAGTGAGTTTCCAGCCTCATTGAATGATTGATAACTTAAATATGGAAGTGATTTTTGTGCTCTCTGTATCAACATTTTTAGTCAATACAAATTTAAATTTAAGACATTTTAAGACCCTTTTAATACCACTTAGAATGACATATATTCATACATACTGGTAATCGTTAAAGGATATAATGGAAAATAAGTATGGATTTTAAGTCCTAGAAAATTATTTGAATTAACAGAACATTTTATTAGAATACTCATATTAATGGAGCAGTAGCCATATTTGGTATCACCAACAGAAAATACTGTTCAACAAGGAAAAGTCATAAAAACATAATTGCTTTTACAAGACTGCATGCACAGAAGAATATTATTACATTGGAAATCAACAAATCCTCCTAATGTGTCCTCGTGGCTGAGTGACCTGATGAAATTCATGCAGTTAGAGAAGACAAATTACACACTTAGGGGATCTAGGGACAAATTCTTTTCCATCTGGGATCCCAAAACCGCGCCTGATACTTCTCAGCAGTCGTACCCAACTTAAGATATTTATCCATGTAAACCACAGTGTACAATATAAAAGCCAACCAACAGAACTGCTTAGATTTTTGTTTTTCTTTTGATATGTAATTCTTCATCTTTTAATTTGTATCGATTACTGTTTTACACCAATTATTTTTCTATTTCCACTTTTATCACTTTATTTACTTTATATATGTATATATATCACCACATTAACAGTATTTATTTAATCCAACAAAAGGACAAGAAAAAAATGAGACCCCCTAGATGAAATTCAATACTTAATTCCTTAAGGCTTTATTTTAAGAATATTAACTTCAAATCCTTTTTGATAGTAATTTTTGTCTACCCTTGCATACTAAAACACTTCAGATTTGTTTAGGTATGAAGAGAACAGCTTGCTCAAGATGTATTGAATACAGCCGAAACAATTAGTTGATTAATAAGTTAGTTGAGTGAAAGAAAATTCATCAGCAACAATTTTCATAATGGATTAATTGTTTAAAGTAATTCTTTGAATCAAAAATCACTGGTTCCAGCTTTTCAAGTGTACATATTTGCTGTTTTTCCTCCATAAGAGTAAAACTTATGAATGTCTCTGGGTTTTAGACTGTTGGTCAGACATAAAATGCCATTTTAATGTGTGAATTTTACTTTTTATACTATTTTATTGCATTTTATAGACAAAACAATCAATTAACAAAGAAAATAATTAGCAGATTAATTGATACTGAACACTGATAGTTACAGCTAGGGTGACAAATTTTTGGCAATTTTCCTTAACGAGTTATTAAAAATGCTGACAATCAATTAATTTAAATTAAATTAATTTTTTCTAATTTTCTTTTTCTGTGTGTGTTTTCTTCTTCTTTTTCCTCATTTAAAGTTTATATTTCCTTATTAAACTCAAGGCTCCAGCAAAACAATGTTAGAGAGGTGCAATTACTGCCATTTCTACAATACTGATTAATTATTAATAAATATATTTTTAATTGGTTAAATTCTACCACTGATTAATTGATTAATGATTAATCATTAACATATTTAGTTGCAGCTCTAACAAAAAAGTGAACACAGAAAACAGAGTATATACAGATCAACAGTGAAGAAGTGGTTTCAGATTATGTTTTTTGTTTGTTTGTTTTGACTGTCAGCACATTCACAGAATATGTTTCTTTTTTCTTTTTTTTTCCTCGGTGCAACACTAACTCTCTCTACACGAGTTCCGACGGGCAGAGCTGTAAAGTGTGTCTGTTATTCACAGACCTAAAATGTGTCACAGCTGCATTTATTTCTGTCCTTAACTTTGTTCTCTCACCTCCCTCTGATGAGCGCTGCAGAGCTCCCTCAGCTCCTCTCGCAACATGTTGTTGGTGTCTTGTAGCTCCTCCAGCTCCACCGTCTTACTGTTGGTGACAAACACAAAAAGATTTTATCATTGTAGCTGGTTTAATTAGACTAGAGTAGAGACAGAAATGTGGGTGTCAGCATCTTGTTTGTAAGTTGTTAAACAGAAAGCTTATTTTAATCGACTGCATAGAGTCTGACATTCTGGCAAACACTGAAACTGGGTCTGTCTTCTCTTACACTGATACATAAAAAAAACTTGAATAATTCTGCACTGAAACCATTTGACAGCACAATGTGTCCACACAGTTAATGGAAACTCCTCTATATTTCAACCTGGACCTTATTTTGCGTGACTATGTGACTAATGAGGAAAACAATTTTTGAATCTGGTCCAGTGTTAAATGAGACTGCTGCAGCCATCAGCCATGAAACAGGCTGCAGTGTAATCCTTATGGGGCAACTGTGCACCATCAGTATACACCGATCAGGTGTAACATTATGTCCACCTACCTAATATTGTGTTGAAGGTGTGTTGTGGTATCTGGCATCAAGATGTTAGCAACATATCCTTTTAGTCCTGTAGGTTGTGAGGTGGGGCCTCCATGGATCAGACTTGTTTGTCCAGCACATCCCACAGATGATCGACTGGATTGAGATCTGGGAATCTGAACTATTCCTTTAAGGATTACATTGCAGGTCAGTTCATGGCTGACGGCTGCAGTGGTCTTGTTTCACACTGGACCAATTTCAAAACTTGTTAATCTCGTTAGTCACTCAAGTGCAAAAAGATAGGGAAATAGGGTCCAGGTTAAAAAATACATAAATTACCTTTTAATGCCACCGTATATTAAAAAATATTCCCTTACCTCTACAATAACTTCATTGCTTTCTGGTTGAAAAAAATCCTTCAAATGCTGCATTAAAACTTACTTTTTTTCTATCCCAAGGAAATGGAAAGAAATGTTGTCTTTACTTTACATTTCAAATTTACTAATACACCAACAGTCACTGTTAAAAAAAAATGCCTTAATGGACAAAGGAGCAGCATGAAGACTTTCGTTCAAAGGCTTTTAAGTGTAACTGTTTCTTATGTTTTAGTATTTTTTCAGATTTTTTTATTCATCTGCATTTCTATTTTCAACCCTCTGCAATCACTGCTTTCCAAGATTGTATCAATGCATTTGATGTTGAGTCACTAAGAATTTTAAGGCAAAGGCATTAACATCTGTTAAAGTTAAGTTTTTCTTTCACCTCGTGTCTTGTAGGCCCAGAGTCGTGATGTGATAACGTATTCTGACACTAAACCACTTCTCCACAGGGATTTGAAGTCAGCAGATTGAGGCACGGTGCTGCATGAAGGACAACTGCATTTTTGCTGACTTTAAATCGCGGGTCTGAGCTCGATGTTTTTATTCAGTCCTGAGACAACATTTCGAGATGAAGTTCTTCTCTGTGGGTTTGCAGATCAGCCGGTGACAGCTTCACTTGGCCTCAGTTTGCCGCAGATGGTAATCAAACTTTGGTGGGTTTTTCATTAATTTGAATGTTTCTTTTCTTAGTCTGTGGTCTTATCTGGGTTTATTTTTTACATTTTGTTCAGTTTTAACAGCTGGGTGGAACATGGAGGAATGTGTTTACACTGAACCATCAACAATTCAACATGGTTAAGAAAAACAGGGAAGTGTGACAAGTTAACACAATGGTTTTTTCAGTTATTTCCTCCACAAGTCCTGAAGCACAATAAAGGTTTGTGCTGCACTTTTTATTAGAAAAGTTCTGCACCATCATTCTACTATCAAGATTTAATGTCTTTCACTATTATATGTCTCTATACTAAAGCAAATTTAGAAATTTAGTGTGGCTACAACAAATGATTTTTTTTTTTTTTTTATCATTAATCAGTACACTAATTGTCCCTACGTAAGTCCTGCTCTTTTTTCTGTGCTCCAATAACAGTTGAGCAAACTTGGTACCTAACATTAACCCTGCAGAACCTCGGTCAGCTTTCTCCCTTCCTGTTTACTTGTATTTGCTTTGTGCTTGGCTTGGCTATGTTGAAGAGAAAAATACATTTTGAAGTGTTAAAAGGTGTTACTGGGGGGACCTATAAAAGTGACATATAGATACATCTTAGAAGGATGGTTCACCCAAAAATGAAAATTCAGTCATTACCTACTCACCCTCATGTTGACTAAAGGTCAGGTTTAGTTTTTTAGTTCTCAAAACACTGCTGGTGTTTCACAGGAAAACAGTGTTGCAGAATCTCCCAAACAATGGAAATGAATGGTGACCAGTTTTCAAATGTGACAAAACAGATTCTGCTGTGTGTGGACTTCTCTAGCTATGGATGACAAATGATGATGGGATTGTTCCATTTCAAATATTAAAACATTTATGGCTTACATGAGTGATAGTTTCAATGAACCACCATAGTATGTTAGAAATAAAGTATTTTTCAAAGAGTATATTCAAATTCAAGTATATTCTATCTTCTCATACGCCTATTTGAAACAATAAAACATTTGGAAGCATTTTTCAGATTTTCCATTTTTAAGACTTTGTATGAATCCTGTTTTTAATACAAAAAAAGAAAATCATCGATTTTGGCATTTTTGCATTACAGTTGATATGTTGATTTTTTTATGATGTAAAGCATTCACTTTGCACTTTTGTGTTTGTATGAATGTACGAATGACCATGTGGAGGGATGTATGCGCAAACTATAATCATATTTGACAAATGAAGGATTCATATTGAGAGCAATTTTAAGAGGCTTACATGTATTTTGTGTTACTCAGAATTACAGTAAGAAGCCCCCACCCACATATCCATGGTGGTCTGGTTTTAAAGATGGATACCACATACTGTGATTATAACCCCCTGTGTTGCATGTCATTTTCCCTCACCCTACCTCTGGAGCTCTGCATGCAGGCTCTCTGTCAGCACAGCTCTGTGCTGGGCCTCAGCTTGCAGCTCTGCCTGGAGGCTCTCCGCCACCACAGTTCTGTGATGGGCCTCAGCATGCAGCTCCTCCACCAAGCCCTCCAGCTTCACCTCGGAGCTCTGCAGACACAGCAGCTCTGAGCCGACCTGCCGCAGCAGCTCCGCATCCCGGCAGCTCTCCTCCACCAGCAGGAACACACGCTGCTGCAGCAACTCCACCAGGTCCTGGAGGAGAGACACATGGAGACACTGACCTGTAAGCCATTCATACCAGGTCAGATGTCTGTTGCAGAATTTATTGCTCTTGTTTCACTACTATTTGTGATGTTTTCATTTGCTATTTTATTGAATGCATTCTATTTTTTCTTTGCTGAATTTCCACTGTATTGACAGAGTGTAACAGCATCATCTCCGCTGATGCAGCTGCTTATACATAAGGGTACATGCACTTAAACATAAAATACAGATATAAAATACAGGTATTAGCTATGTGTGTTAAAGGGATAGTTCAGATTTTTTGGAATTAGTCAGTGTATTATCTACAGTAGAAGGTGGTTGGGATGCCCCCAGTTTAGAAAAGCAGCACGAGTATTGTAGAGACAGCAGCAAAATGTATTATAATCACCAAAAAAGTCAATGTTTAAGTTTAAGTGTGCACAATATTTAGTGTATTTTCACCACTTTACCTTGCTCTCGCAGAATCTTTTCCAGCAGTTATCACTCTCTCCAAACCAACTAAACTCCATTGGCGAAAACAGTCATTTTACTTTGCAGAACACAACAGTTGCTGGTCTACCGCTGCCTCAGTTCTGTTAGTTTGTTCATGTTTTTGCATGACTCTGGTGAATACCTTTAAAACACAATAACTATTTGTGCCAGCAACAAACTCCAGGCTATCTGGACCAAAGAAGAACTTGCTGGCACTCAGAGTATGGAAGAAAGACTTTGATCTTAAGCATTTGTTATCCTCCATACCAGTACTCCTGTCTGCTTCTCCAAACTGGAGACGTGAAGACCACCTCATACAAGCTCCCTTAAAGAAGCCTGAACTATGCCTTTAACTATGCATTACATTACTCAGTACATCTTGACCTTTTAAGATCTCCTGGGAGAAATCCTGATCATAGCATTATTATCTTGTACAGACTGTGCAGGTGGTATCAAACACACCTTCTGTAAAGGTCAAAGAGTTTGTGACAAGCCCAAACCTGACGCAATCTCAAATCTTTGTCAGGTAAGTTAGTGAGTCACACTCTGCAAAGAAATACCACTGAGCTGCTGAGAAAAACAGAGTGAAACAGGATAAATGTGAATCAGGGCTCTGCTAAATAAAAAAAAAAAAGTGTGCACGTTTAGTGAAATTTCTAAATTTGAAAGTGGTCCTGAAGAAAAACAAAGTTGAGTGCTGCACAGGGTCAAAAAAAGCAGAATTGGCATGGTAAGACAAAAAAAAAATCAGGTGCTCTTCAAGGATGAAAAACTAGATGAAAATAAAACCAACAATGACTGTCTGTCAAACTTACTGATGATAAGAGTGTGAAGTAATGGATGGAAGGAATGATCCGAGGCACTCAGATAATAACCCGGATTTAAAAATCCTTTATTAATGCACTGATCCACCAACATGTTTCGACACAGTCTTCATCAGGGCATGGATGAAGACTTAGTTGAGTGGAAATGCATTGGCATGTCCATGAATTAATGAAGGATTTTTAAATCCATTCAGACTGCCTTCCATTACTTTGCACTTTGAAAATGCTTTCATTGAAATAATCCAAAACAATTAGGAGAAAGGTGTTCCCAAATGAGGTTTGGACCACAAACAACCTTTAGAGGTCCAAAGGTAATGAGACATGAAAGAAGAAGAAAAACAACAACCTATTTCTGCCACACAAAATTAAGCAGATTTTTTCTCTGGTTTTGTTTTCCTCCTGAGTTACTGACCTCTAAAAGTATTAAAATCAAGTTGAGAAAATAATTGCGTCTCTCTTTAGTTAAACTGCTTGCAGCTCATAGCTCATACCTATATAACCTGTGCTGAGGAGCCAAAAACCCAAAAAGGTTGTTAACTGCCACCAAAACCTCTGCTCTTGCAGTATGTTAACACTGGCACTTACTGGTAGCCTAATTTCAGTGTAATTTCAGTAATTGCAGCATAGGTGGCATGTTGGTATGGTCATGGTTGTGTGGATTTAAATTATGGGATTGTAATGAGGTTAAACACTTCAAGGTGAAATAGCACAAATTTACAAAATCACTCTGAATTGGACGGATGACGGCCCTCAGGTAAGTATTTCCTAACAAGACTTTAATTGCAACAACAGCAACATTTGAGGTTAAAATCGAGCTGAATGTTGTTTTGGGAATCATGATTAGGTGAAAGAAATCTCCCTGTGGCAAACCATTATCAGCTAATGCTGCAGCTCAATGACGTTTTTAAAGCCTTTTTTATCTGATAGGTTTGGTTTTATGGCCGATTTACTGTCTGGTTCAGTCTCCGTGGTCTCAGTCCTAGCAGCAGAAGCTCTGTTAAACCCAGTGTACACTTTCAGTCCAGCACCTAAACGTTAGCTGCTAAAGAGACATATATTTTTCTGAGGAGTTGGTGGACACCAAAACAGAACAAAAAAGAATGAGTACTGAACTTAAAGGGACAGTGTACATGAAAATCAAAAACATCTAGTTTTCCTCTGGCCTGTATTGCTGTTTTGCCATCTAGATCGTTTCATGTGAGCAGAGTAGAATTTTGGAGATGTCGGCCATAGAGATGTCTGCCTCCCTTTGAATATAACGGGACTGGATGGCACTCGGCTTGTAGCGCTCAAAGTAAAAAAAAAACACATTTATAAAATTCAACACCAGTGTCTTTATCCAGAAATCATGACCCGGTTACTAAATTATTTCTAGTAGGAAATAATTCAGGTAGGGTCTGCCATAGAGAGAAAGTAGTTCCTATGTGAAACTACACACAACAAGGTCTGTGGATTATCTTGAATAACTAGGTCATGGTTCCTGGGAAGCTGCTTTTTCTAAAGTTTTTTTTTTTTTTTGGTGCCGAGTACCATTTAGTTTTATTATATTCAAGAGGAAGAAGACGTTTCTTTGTCCAGTATCTCCAAAACTCAGCAACACACATCAAAACAATTTAGATGGATGGATAAATGACACTACAGGTAAGAAGATACATATGCATTTTGATTTTGGGGTGAACTGTCCCTTTAAATGCATCAGGGAGCCAAAAAATTGCTTGTGTATGCTAGTGTCACTATGTGTCTGCTGAATGTGACAATGTAGTGAAAAAGCATCTCTTAAACATATCTAACTTTTCCACAATAAAGTGTCTAAAAATAACCAGATATCATACATTAGTTGAGTTGTGTACTTAAATTATCCGAAATGTTTTCAATAATATTCAAAGAGAAATCCATAATTTATAATTGTTTTATTCAAGGTGATGATGCACTTTATTTAGTTGCTCTAGTTTTTCACTGAAACTTAAAGACAAAATTCATCCTTTTCATTCAGATGTCCAAACCATATTGATTGTAAATGTAGTCGATTGAAGCAATAAATTCCTCAGTGTGTGCTCTTTTTTTCCCAAAAGCTGAATTCTTCTGCTGCATAATCTGTTGTTCCTCCTTACATCCGGTGATGTCACAGTGATGTCACTAATTTCAGCTTGGATTTCTGGTCTCCTCCTCTGGGTAGCTGGGGGCGTGCTAGATGAGTGACTTTGTTATCTAACGCTATGTTTTAGTCGACAAAGTAACACCTACAGGCTAGGATGGTGATACACGGTGATGTGGACGTTGACGTCAAAAGCTCATGTGCAATGCATCCTGGTACATGTAGGCACTACCGGCATGGCTCTGCAAGCAGGAGAACTCAGCTTTCTCAGTCAGTATAGCACACATTGAGGGATTTATTGCTTTAATTGACATTGATCATCAACTCTGATTGGACATCCACATGAAAAAGTGCTGAATTTCCAGTTAACAGTCGCGCTTTAACCATGCCTGAAAAGTTGAGCCCGTCAAGGCCCGATGTCGACAAAATTCTGGTGGAAACCAACCCAAACTCAACCCTCATTAGCATATTTCAGCCTGAACCCGATTACAGCCTGACATTTTTCATAACAAGCTTCCCTCTATGCACCAAACAGTATGAGGTTTCAGTAACAGGAACGATACACGGAGGGGATTGAAAGTGGCAACCACTAAATTGGGGAGAAAAATGAAAATAAATAAGTAAATAAATACAGTACAGCCCGAACTAAACGTGTGCCTGTGAAACGTGAGAAGAAAGGTTCGGCCCCTCCCGACCAAAACCCGTCGGGTCCTGTCAGGTTTGGGCACAGACCTCATGCTATGGTTAACAGTTGAGTTGTCAAAAAACGAAAACTTGCTCCTTAGATCTTGACTCTGGGTGATGATTATCTGTGGGACTTTTAGCATTGTTAATATAAAAACTGATTGTAGCAGCTTTAAAGCTACTACAAGGACTTTTTAACTGATTATGAAAGAGCCTCGGTTTATTATTAGTGCCTCTATATGACCTACATAAGCGAGCTGTGTTAACATTTTCCCAGGCAAAGTTACAGTATGTAGTATATTAACCAGTTAAAAAGATGGAGGATGTTTTTATTTTTGATGGAAGAAACATGACCTCTTTTGTTGACAGAGGCCTTCAAAATCAACATAATATAAATGTTCCCTATAGTCACTTTGGGATCTAAAATAATTATAGATAAATGACCTCACTGTGGTTACACTTCTTCCCACAGAGCAGCTCAGTGTCAGCTCACCTGTTGCTGGTGGACCCTGCTGATGAGTCGGTCCTGCTCCATCCTGAGCTCCATGTTCAGCTGCTCCTGGTGTCGGAGCTGAGCAGTCACCTCTTCCAGATCATTCTGCAGCCTCCTCTCTCTGTCTCTGGACAACAAGAACTCTCTGTCCAGCACTGCTGCAGCCACAGAGAACACAACCAAAGTCATGTTTTAATATGTTTTTTTTTTTACTGCCCACAGCATAAAATAACCATAATGTTTAAAACCATAACTCTTTAAATGTAGGGTTGTGTGTCAGCTGCTGACATTTCTGGCAAAACCTTTCCTCTCATCGGAGTTTGAAGACATTCCCACTGCCTGGCACCTCATCACTGCTCTCATGTTGTGAGTTAAATGTCCCTGATCTGTTTTTTACGCATGTTTCTTTTGGATGTCCTCCTGCTCATCAGCAGAGGTTGATTAAGGTCAGATTTCCTAATGTCACTCACAGTCAATCTACTAGTGTTTTTCTTCTCTTACAGTCTATTACTCATATTATTACATATTTTGTTGTTGTTAAGTTTGAACTAAAAGATCTGCTGTTATACATAAAATATGTTCCTTAACAAAGAAACATTTGACAAAGAGAACAGATGGTGTTAATTGAAATCTTGTCTAAATTTGGCTCTGATGGTTCACAGCTGCCAGACCAGCCCTTGATGTTTTATAGCACTTTGCCATGATTATGAAATTCTCTAGAAAGATAGTGCTGTGGTTGTTTTAGCATAGTCTCGTACAAAATACAGTTGAACTACTTTGAAGTCTTCAAATTAATTCAATTGCAGCTACAACAACTTATTTTTCAGAGCAGGTTCTACTGCTGCTGGGTCGAGAGGCTCAAATGTTTGCAATCATGCTTTCTTCATGTCTTATTGATGTCTTTTAAACTAATATGACATTACTTAGCTAATTTGCTACATTAAAGGGATAGTTCACCCAAAAAATTTAAATTTAGTCATTACCTACTCACCTTCATGCCGATTAAAGGTCAGCTTTTGTTTTTTAGTCCAGAAAACACTGCTGGAGTTTCACAGGAATACAATGCTGCAGAATCTCCAAAACAATGGAAGTGAGTGGTAACAGAATAAAAACATAAAATGCCTCCATGCTGCTCGTCTGGGTTAATCTAAGTCTCCTAAAGCCCCAACATGCCAAGTTGACTAAAAAAAGTTATTTACACCATGTTTTTAGCCTGAATCTTCACTGTAGATCCTTAGCCTGGAACCACGTTCACACCACACACACTGGGTGTCTGCAAACGGCATGTCGGGACTTTAGGGGACTTGGATTACAAGCAGTATGGGGGCATTTTATGTCTTTTTTTTTTCCAGCATTTTTTTTTTTCGTTTGGAAACTGGTCACTGTTCACTTCCATTCTGTCACACTGTTTTACTGTGAAACTTCAGCAGTGTTTTGCGGACTAACAGAATAATACAAACCGAACCCTCAATCAGCAGGGAGAGTAGATAATGGCTGATTTTTCATTGTTGTGTGAACTATCCCTTTTAATTCCATTTATTTTTTTGACTTTTATCAAATACCGTCTTGTCCTACCTCTTGTGGACTCTATTCAGATGCGACAGTCAGTTTTTGTGTCAAAGTGACTAGTGGGGACAATCCTTTTTCAGTACAATTTGTCCAGTACTGAGGGAAAACACTACAGCTGTCAGCTGTGAAACAGGCTATAATGTAATCCTTAGGGGCAACTGCACACTGTTAAAGTACATCCACTAAAAATGCTTGTTTTTGCCACTGACAGGCTCAGAATGTTATATTCTAAGTACCTGACTACATTATAGAAAGGATCCCTACAGAGATAAACCTTTTTGTTAAAGAGTGGGATCATTTTTATGGAACCAGAAATGAAACTCCAAAAACAAAAACACACTTCATTCAGACTTGGCAGAAATGTAATAAAACTCACTAAACCATCCTGACTCATCTTTCAACTTTTCCAACAAACACTGACTGTGGTTTGTTCAAAATAAATCCTTTATTCATAGACTTAGATGTGAAAATATCAGGAGAGGAGTGAGAGGGAGGTCAGACATCAGAGAAGCAGCGGGGAGAAAAGACATGTAGAGCCAAACATCTAACTCGATGAGCCAAGGGTTAATTTCATGCAAACAAGCAGTAGAAATGAACAGATGAACAGATGAACCTAGATGTTTATTGTGGATTTTATTTTATTTCTGTTGTGAGTTTGAATGAAGTGTGTTTTTACGATGATAGAACTGCTCTTTTGTAAATCGACTCTGGCGGCTTTGTGAGAGTGATAAAAGAGCTGGTTCTTACTCTTAATAAGTCTTCATTGGGATGCTTTCCATTATGTTGTCATACACTTATATTGAACATATATTCATGGCTGTGCATTGGCCCATCAGGACCACATTGTAGCTTGTTTCACAGCTGCTGGCTGCAGCAGTCTCATTCACTGCAGAATCAGTTTCAATCCAGAATCAGTTTATTTCCTTTAGTCACTTTGACACAAAAATGGAGGACATAAGTTTCAGGTTGAGAAATTACAAACTTACCCTTGTATATAAGAAATGCAACTTTAAAAAAATAAGCTTGTATAGGTCTGTAACTTTAAAAAATAAGAGCTTCGATACCTTAATGCTCAAATCCAGTCTGGTTACTTGTTCAGTAAAGCTACAGTGGGTTATTGTTCAGTGTGGTGTGTTGTAATTGTTTTCATAGATTAATTCAGTTAAATATTAATTCTTCCCCATTAATCCTGTTAATGCTAAAGCAATAAATGCACTTTTATGATGCACAGTTTCATTTTCACAGTCATGAAGTTTTTTTTGTTTTTTTTTTTGCTCATTTCCTGGTGAACACTTTGTACATCCCTGCACAAAATCTGCACAGCTTTTTCATTTGCATAAAATTTTGTACATATTTTTGGAATATTTTTCATATTTTATTGTCAGTTTAAAAATTTCTGTTGACTTTCTTTGTATCTTTCTTTATATTTTTCTACTTACTGTATTTATTGTTAGGCACCAAAACAGCAAGGGAACTGCCTCATATGTAAAAACCTACTTTGCTACTTTGATTCTGTTTACCTGTTGTGAGCACAATATGCAGATATTATATCACAGGTATTAACTGCACATTAATCTTACCACTTTCAGTAAATATGTAGCATGAATCTTTGTAGTTTTTTTTTAGTTTATTTGCACAATAAAAATACAGAATATACAACAAATAGGAAGGACAGTAGCTGCAGTGCAGGAGAGGAGGAAAGTATTAAAGGGTTATTCTGAATCCTCCCCTAAAAAGAAAATAACATTTCTCAGCAAAAATTAATGGGACAAGCAAACAATAAAGAACATTTAACCATTTTTCAATCATTTTTTCAGCTAGTTAAAACCCGTTTCTGGATTACTAATGTTTTATGGAGATAAGATGGATGTGTAGAAGCCCATACAGTATTGCAATAGTTGATATACAGGGAAATAAAACCATATTAAAGAGTTAAATAAGAAGATGGTTGGATCAAATAACAAACTTGTCCCAATACACCAATCATTTTCATAGATCTCCTGCAGACATGATCAATATGTTTTTTAATTATTATTCTACAATAATTCCCAAGACTTTATCAAGAGGTACTTGGATTTTTTTTCTCCATTCATGAGTATTTTGCCTTTATCCTTGGAGTAGGATTTGTTTTTATTGCAAAAGAAGTTATATTTATTGACAGGCTTGAGGAGAAGCAGATTACATGTAACAGAATTACATAATCTGGATATTTAAAAAAGTAACTGTTACAGTCAAGATAATGATATTACAGTTACATTTAGTAAAAATGTGGGTAATGAATGAATGAATCAATCAACAGATTGCTCATAACTAAAGAAGGAACAGCAGGAAAAACTAATAAACCTAAAAATGAAAATAAAACACTTAGAGCTTCAACAATTAAGCTGTTATTGATTATTAAATTCATTTGCATCTAGTTTGATAATCAATCTTTTGATTCATTTTTATGAAGTCTAAATTCTCTGACTTGAATTGAATTGAACTGAATAGTTTTGAGCTGTGGACAAAACAACATTTGAGGATGTCATCTTGAGCTTTGATCAACATTTTCTGATATTTTATGGACCAAACAACTGATCCATTAATTGATTCAATTAAACATAAAAAATACATTAACAAATCAAGAAAAAGCAACAAATGGGAACTTCAAGTTACCGCAGTGCTATGTGTATTAGATTACACATAACATTAGATTACATCACTCTGATACCAATAATTAAATTCTGGAATGTTACTTTTTGATAATCATTATAACTGAGTCTTTTCCTAAGTTAAAGTTAAGTTAGTCATTGGTGCCTCAAGTGCAGTTAAAGTTTTGAATTTGAGGAGACATAAACACTGACACCAGTCTGAATCAGTAAAGTCCAGTAAAATGTAAATATGTAACTTTCTTCTCAGAGGTCAAAGTCTTGACCTCTGTGTCTTACCTTTATCATGAGCCAGGCGGGTGCACTTAGCCGTCAGATACTGGATCTGACTGAAGTCTTCGTCCCGCTGAGCTCGGAAAAACCTCCTCATGCTCATCTGAACTGAGTATCTGAACCGCTCTCTCCAACCTAAAGCTTCTTCTTCCACCTTCCCATGATCCTGAGGGCAGGGCAGGTGTCTTCCATATGGTCAGGTAGAACACAGTGCGCACATTTCCTGCAACGCCCCCCCCCCCCTCCCCTCCTCTGTCCATGAAGTGTGTCTGTCTTAAAGAAGACGCACCTACGGAGGGCAAGTTTAAGCATTAATCCAAGCGGCTGTTTTCACAACATGAAGGCAAGGCGTGCTGCTGGTGGTGTGTGTGCTTCTGTGTGTGTGTTTTCAGGCCTGATCTGTTTTGTATTCACCTGGCTTGTTGCTTGAACAAATAGGAAAACTATGACTTGAGAGTTTGATCTGACGTTAAGTGCACATTTAGTTTTAAACTTCTGCCCCGAGGCTACGAGTTCTGATCTAAGTCGGGCGTGTTGTCTCTTGCAGGCAGGCATCTTTACAACAGCAGCCTCAGGTTAATACTTTTATAATATATCCTGTCATGAAAGGTTTTATAGAGGAAAACACCACTGCCATTTAATTATAGCTTGTATGTTTCACATGTTATAGTGTTGTTTATTAGTATTATTATAAAATTTGCCTTCATTGCTCTGAAAGGGATATAGTATTCCCTAGGCCTTTTTCCACATGTGTGAACACAAGGTATATGTAGGGCCTGATTATAGGTCATTGACCTGAACGGGCATTCTAGCAATGAAACAGTTATTGTATTTTCCTTTGTCCCTGCACGGCCACAGCCTACAACTGCACAAATAAGAGAGCGGTGCAGCCCCCCAGATCCTTTCTCCTCAGGCCCCAAGGTCTCCGCTTATCTAGTAGACAAACTGTCTCCACACTCTACAACAGAGCACATGGTGTGAGCAAGGGTGACGGACACTGTGAGTTACAGCAACGATGTAAGCATAGTTCCTTCTTTTATGTGTCCAATAGAATATTTTGCACGCATACAGATAAACACATTAGATCCATACATGGTAATGAGTTGGATTCCAGGGCATGTCAGGAGACAGTTAAATATCTTCACCCACCCTTCAGAATTTGGTTGGCAGTCACAATACCTCATGTGCATTGCTATTCTTGAATTCTCCTCGATCGAGCTTCATTAAATACTCCTGGGTAAGTCATCTGGGACTCCCGAACTCTTCTTCAGTGTCTGAGTGAACCATTCTTCAGAATTTCCACTACAAGTATAACCCCAATTCCAAAGACATTGGGATGCTGTGTAAAATGTAAAGAACAACAGAATGCAGTGATTTTGACCTATAGCAACTGAATACAGTACAAAGACAAAATATCTAATGTTCAAACTAATTAACTTAATTGTTTTTTGTAGATATACACTCATTCTGAATTTGATGCCTGCAACATGTTGTAAAAGAGTTGTAACAGGGGCAGGTTTACCCTGTGATACATCAGCTTTTCTTCTTCTTTCTTCATAAAGCACCACACATTTTCAATATTAGACAGGTCTGGACTGCAGGCAGGTCAGTCTCTAGTCCATCTCAGATGAGCTCGGGCCCAGAAAAGTCAGCAGTGTTTCTGGATGTTGTTGATAAATGTCTTTCTCTTTGCATGGTAGTCTCAACTTGTTTTTATAGATGCAGCCAGTTGTAGTAGATGTTTACTATCATTTTCTGAAGTGCTCCAGAGGCCACGTAATATCCTTTATATTATTATGTGGGTTTTTAGTGCAGTTTTTAATGCAGTGCTGCCTGAGGGATCAAAGGTCACAGACATTCAGTGTTGGTTTTCAGCCTGATCCCTTACATACAGAGATTTCTCTGGATTCTCTGAGTCTTCTAATGATATTATAGCTTGTTGATGGCAAAATCCTTAAATTCCTGCAGCTTTGAGTTGAGAAACATTGTTCTTTAACTGTGAACCTCACCCCAACCATGTTTGTGAACAACTGAGTCCTTCGAGTGTCCCTTTAATACACACTCATGATACTTTCACCTGTTATCAATTAACCTGTTTACCTGTGGATTGTTCCAAACAGATGTTTTTTGATAATTGCACAACTTTCCCAGCCTTTCGTTGACAACTTTTCTGAAATGTGTTGCAGGAATTAAATTTAGAATGAGTGTGTATTTTCAAAAACATTTATCAGTTTAAACATTAGATATGCTGTCTTTGTACTTTATTGAATTAATACAAGTTGAAAATGATTTGCATATCATTGCAATCTAATTTGTATTTGTGTTTTACACAGCATCTGCATGTAGAATATGGTGTAAAACTGCAGAAAACTTGGGCTTCTACATTAAAGTACCCAACTCTTAATACAAGTACAACTGAAACTATTTATTGATTAATCAATTAGTCACTTGACAGAAGATAATGTCATATTTATGTCATTTTTCATGCATTTACAGGAATTTTGAAGGTGTCACTTTGGGCTCTGTATAACTGACTCATTTGTTCTCACTTCTCACTTTGAAAAAAGTTAATTGAACAGGACTTTGCATGTTGCTGATGATGCATTTACTATCATATTTGACGCCAGCAGAGGGAGACAAAGCACATTTACTCCTCGCAGTCTGTTCTTTGTATTTTGTTGTTTACTTATTTTTACTTTTACTTTTATGTTTGGCCATTTCCAAAAATATACATTCACTTTATCATTCTTGTGTGTAGACTGATGGCCAAAATAAGTAAACTTAATTTTAAATCTCAATTTGAAACTAAACCAGTAACACAAGTGTGCAAAAAAGCCACTGTCTGCACAATAATAAGTCCCCCTGGTTAGTATTTATAGGGAGTACAAAAACATTTAATAAATAGTTTACAACACACTAATGTTCTTGTACTACAAAGACCTATTTTATATTATAATTAGTATATTTTCATTAATTAACTGTTTATATAGCAGTCTCCATCTATGACTGTCCACAGGAAGACTCAGCTGTTCATAGATATATTAATAAACACTTGAATGTGATTAAATCTGCATTATAGTGCATTTAAAACTATTTAAATTGACAGTTCACCCCCCAATCAAAGTTTTTCCTCTGAAAAAAATGTGTCCTCATGACAGCGTGGGATGTAAACATTAACGGAGTTGTTACGTGCCACAGTGTCTGTGTGGTGCTCTGCTCTCCTGTGCCCAGGTTCTGCCCCTCCCCCCTTGCAGATTGGTGAACTGTCCCTTTCAAGGGCGGCAAAAATTGTGTCCTTTTCCAGGTTTTTTAAAAGGAAACATACACTTAGCACTTGGCAAAAAGCATAGGTTCAAGCGCTGCCCTCCCCTCGTTCAGCCCAGGGGGTTTATATGTGGCAGAAACAGAAAACTACATCAGGTCATGAGGACAAACATCTTTAGAAGGGCTTGGGAAAATAGCATTATGACACTGAAACATACACTTCACCCAAAATTTGAATGTCTGAAGGATCTGAATACACATTGAAGACTACTGGGAAGCTACAGAATTATGTAAATACCTAAAAATAATGGACCTTCCCTTAAATAAATGTTTATATCCTGCATACTCAACAGGGGGTCCATTGCCAAGTAGTTAAAATTAAATCATCCAAATAATTGTTGTCTGCATGAGTAAGAAAACCTGGTTGACTTCCCTTCAATATTTAATAAGTCATCAGTGTATATGTTTAAAATAACCTGCTTCTACTTGACGTGACGAGATGTTTTGATTGTTCTCTCTGTCTAGTAATGGGCTGATTCTCCTGAGGGCACTCTTCAACTGGGCCACACAGATGATACAGGTTAAGCTTATTCCTTGAGAAGTGAGCCTGTGCCTATCTGATCTTCTGTCCAGCAAAGCAAATGCATTTGTAGTCATTCAAAGGAGAGGATGTTCAAAAATGGCGTTTATTAAAAAAAAGAAAACCACCATGCTGACCTCTGCCTCTTGAACACAAAAGCTGTAGATAGAAAATGGCGTTGGACATTGACACAAAAGCGTCCGATGAAATAAATAAATACAATATCCTCCCAAATCTGTGAGAAACAAAGCTTAACATCTCTCTTAAAACAGTGAAACAGAGAAACCCGTCTACACGCATCAGATTCTGTCACATCAGGGAGTTAACGTCAGACTACAAAACAGAAAGTCAGAGAACATTTTAACAAATTCAGCTTAGAATTCATAGTGTCAGGAACACAACATGGAGTTACCCTGCTTGTCCAACTACAGACAGGCTTGCAGACCACCACCAGTCAGTAAATCTACTGTTAAGAGCATGTTCAATTAGCTTCAGAGTAGCGTCACTGGTAATATGCACAAATCATGTCAGTAGTTTTCAATATTTAGTAACTTAAATACACTTTTAACGGAAACCAAAAAGCTGCCATTGTTAATGGTGCTTTAAATACAATCAATGCCTTCACTGAGGTTTTGATCTCCGGAAGAGGCTCGTAACAGACAAGAAAGTGTGAAGTTTTAATGCCAATGTGTTGTGATAAAACACAGATATCACTGTTTTTAGCCACGGGTTCCTCAGGCGGAGACAGCCTCACAACACGGTGACATGGTGCTGTCTCCACTGTGCAGTGAATAAAGCTTATCCTGAACCAGCCAAGATCTTGGACCTGAAAGAATCTTTTTCTTCAACAATATGGCGTTGTCGGCAACTCACCAACCCTGGGCTAAAGGAGATCTGATGACTGGATGGAGTGATCCTGAATATCAGTAAATGGCACCAACATTTAAAAAGGGTAAGGAAGCCTCTTGTAAAATTCCTTGCTGATATTCACATCATTCTGGTGTGATTTTTTTATAGAAAAAAAAATGTGCTGCAGGTGGTTCTGGTGATTTTTATTATACAAGGCCTGAAATGTTGTTTTTATGTTAAATGTAAGGTAACCCATTTGTTGATGGCTGTATTAGCAGGTAGTATTGTGATCTGTGCAGAATTTTTCCTGTCAATGAAAATTTTAGTTTACTTTGGTAAAGCCTGTGGCTCGGTTGTAAAGTAGTTAAAGGGCCAGTAACCAGTCTGTGACTTTTGCTAGTTGTGGTATTGTACAGTGGAATTATCTCCTGAGAGTCTGTATGAAATTATTTTATCGTAAATCCTTGAGCACTGAATTAGTACAGAGGTAGTATAATAACATTGGAGAAGTAACCAGTCTGTCTGGATTGTTTTTCATTAATAGGGATTTTTATTTTAGAGATTTCCTCTATACTAAAGTTATTATAGCATAATGCCTTACCATAATTCTAGAGTGCTGTATCTCTAGTCCAGCAAGTCAGTGAACTGCTGAGGAGGCCTAAATTCTTAAGTGTTGTATCTTTAGTCCAGCGAGTTGGCGTACTGCTGAAGAAGCTTAGTAGGGTGTGGTATCCCTTTTGTCCTAGGATTAGAATTTGGTGCTGAATAACTCCACTTATTCTAGCTCTGACTCCCAATTTTCAGGACAAATTTATGTAACAGGTTTTGTTTGTTCTGTCTGTCTGATTGTGTTGCCTTGTTGAAGTCAGTTTAAGTCTTTCTAGAGCCTACATTGGTTTTAGTCCTTGTAACTGTCATGGTTTTGTTTTTTTGTTGGTTATTTCCTGTTTTATTTTGGTAGTTCTGGTCCTCCCTCATGTATCTTGTTTTTACTTCCTGTCTTTGTCTGTTTTCCCGCTCTTTTGATTGTCATTAGTGTCACCTGTTTGTCCACCTGTCTCTCGTTAGTTTTGTCTATTTAGCCCCTCTGTTTCTCTGTGTCAGTGTCAGTTTGTGGCGGTTCCTGTGCCAGTCAGCTTGCATTCCCTGTGTTTCCCTTCCGTGTGTCAACCGTGTTGTTTTTTTTCCCCTGGACCGTTTTTTGAGTTTACCTTTGTGGATTCTGTTTCCTTGGACTTTGGATTTTTACCTCCCTGCATCAGTGTAAGCAGTTGTTTCTTTTGTTTAATTTCATTAAACCTTTTTGAGCTGGTTCCCTTGTGTCGTCTGCATTTGGGTCCTACCTCTTGTTGAACTGTAACAGAAACAAAGGCTTACAGTGATGCAGGGAGGTAAAAATCCAAAGTCCAATGAAATAGACAGGTTGAATGAAGGCCTAAAAGGGAAGTTGGTTAAATTTCCAAGCCCACCTTTTCCACATTTGCTGGTTCTTCCAAAAGTGGCAAAGAAGGTAAGAAATAAGTCTAACTACAGTGCATAGAAGAATAACAATGTTAATTGATGGTGGCTTCATAAAAATAGCTTGCTAGCTATAACATTAAGTGAACTAGCTTAGTTTAAGTGCATTTTGGTGCATTGTGTTAGCAGCAGTATAAAGCAAACTTATTCTTAGTTAATGGTTTATAAACGAATTTCCCCCATGTAATAATTAGGCATGTCTTGTTGTGCCATGTTGCTTGCTGCATTTCACTAACTTTTAAAGTGGCATGCATTTTGTTTTTCCCCAAAAAATTCCACTGTGGTCATTACAGCGGGCCACCCTTCAGAGCACGCCTTGCCTTCGAGGCCCAAGAGAGTTGGTCAACCACAAGCCTTTGGTATTTCACATCTCACACATGGAACATTAAAGGTTGTTTGAGAGTGTGTGCACCATGAGTCTGAAGAGGTTTTACTTCAGTTCAGGATTCATTGTACAATTATTATTTAGAGAGAGAATGTAGTTATTCCTTGCAGAGTTCAGAACTTTAATGCAGTTTTTACCTTGTTCCTCATCATTTACAGAGGTCTTAGGCATGTTCTAGTTTTCAAGTTCCTTTTGTGCTGGGTAGAGTAGTGCAGAGATTTTCCAACAGGGGGTTACAATGGCACATGTTAAACCAAACTTTACTTGCCACTCATGCGGTATCTCCCTGAAAATTATGAAAACCTATGTTGATCATCAGATTCTACATAGACATGAGACAAATAGCTACTATCCATGTTGCTTTTCAGACTGCAAACAAAAATTCACAATGTACACTGCCTTAAAAGCTCATGTCTATCGTTCTCACAACAGTCTTGTTTCACAGTTGGATGACACACAAAGGTCATTTGTATGTGATGTTAATTGCAAGAAGCAATGCACAGATCTCTCAGATCTTATTGCACGCCTCAAGGCACATTTGAGTAAGTTTGAGTTAGTACATTGCCCATTCAGCAAGTGTAACAAGGCGTTTAAAGTGAAGTCATCATTTACATTCCATGTTTCAAGAACACAAACATGAAACTGATGTAAATACTAGATTTCAATCTGTGTCCTCTCAGATTGAGCCCAATGAAACTGAAACTGGAATGGACCAAAGTGAAAATCAGTCGCAGGCAGCAGAAGATATTGATATTAGGTCTTTGTACATGAGGAATCTGTGCCCGTTTTACATACAACTCCAGGCAAAGTATCTGGTTCCATCGTCAACTATTCAAATGATTGTTGAAGAGATCAATGGCCTTAATGACATTTGTCATCAGTACACAAAAGACACGATTAAAGAGACACTTAGAGGTAATACTAACATGTCGGATGCTGAGATTGATTCAGTTTTTCAGAGTCTTCAGGAAACTGATTTGCAAGCTGCATGTAGTTCTCATCTGTCCATGGAACATACCAGGAGACAGTATTTTGAGAAGAACTTTGCTTATGTGTGCCCAGAAAGTGTTTACTTGGGCACCAATGAACATAGAAAAGACAGTTATGCACAATACATACCCTTACATGACACTTTAAGAGCTATTTTGAAAGATCCTGTTGTGTGGGAAGAGTGTGTTAAGTCTCAAATCCGTCCTATTTCTGATGCCATCTTAAGTGATATTTGTGATGGCTCAGTATTCAAATCCAAAAAGCTGTCTCTACAAGCAGGTGACATCATCTTAAAACTGAGTTTGTATCAGGATGCATTTGAAGTTGTCAACCCACTTGGGTGACTTTGAGTCGTTCCATCGTTCCAGTATTGACAATTTGCAGTTAGTACTGTTGTGCAAAGAGTCTCCTTTGGTCAGGACATGGTCTTTTCAAGAATGTTGTCAGACCTGAGGCAGCTTGAAGAACATGGACTTGTAACCACTTCTAGTCATGTGGTTCGTGCAACAGTAATATCTATTATAGATGACAATTTGGGGTCACACTGCATTGGTGGCTACACACAGAATTTCAGCACTTCCAAATACTTCTTCAGGTATTGTGAGGTACAAAGAGACCAACTTGAGAGTGTGAGCTTCCCTTTACGAACAGTTGATAACTACAAAGAAGCAATGCAGTTATTGCAGGAGACTGATGTGAATTATGTCAAAGGCATTTATTGTGACTGTCTTTTAACACCCTGAAATTTTTCCATGTATGTCAGCCAGGCCTTCCTCCATGCATAAGGCATGACTTGTTTGAGGGAGTTGTAGCTTATGACTTAGACATTTACCTGCGCTACTTCATAAAGGTCAAGCATTGGCTCACATACTCTGTTTAACAGGCGAAGTTTGGTCAGAATGAACTTGTTTTGATCAAAGATGACAAAGAGGTTTACTTTCTGGTGACACCACATATGTCATTGTATTTGTCAGAGTATGGACTCTATGAAGTCAAACAAGCAGCTGAGGACATGCACTGTATAAATGCAGAACACTGCCTGGATTTCTATTCATTGCCTCTGTACAGTCTGAATGGGCATAAAGTCATATCGCTTAAGCACAGTGTTGTTGATCAGTAGGGGTTTAACGATATCCTCAGCTCACAATACACAATATTGGGTTCATGTTAACAATACAATATCATTACAATATTTTGTACAAAAGTTGAATAATGAAAATATATTACTGGAAAAATAATCTTTTATTTGACAGACACAAATGCAACAGTGCTGTTGTTTGCCCTGTAGTTCCATTTTGTAATGTTTTATAACTTTTGACTGAGCTATTTTCCACAAACTTCTAGATGTTGCAGTCATGGATGATTGGGTGAGCGACCTAACCTTATCCTTCAGTTCTGTCTTCCACCAAGAGGATTCTATACAGCAAGTAGCAGAGGTGATCAAAAACCTTGGAGTCTGGTCAGCTGAGGACCTGAAGTATATGGAGGAAAATGACCTTTCAGCAGTCCTGAAGCCAACAGAAGTCAAAAAAGTTATGGCCTGCATCAAACGTAAGTGAAGTAATAGCCACGAGCAGCTGATTAATATTCTGCTTCATACACAGTATACAGTTCTAAGCAGCATGTATGACATTTTTCTTATACTTACCAATGTTTTCCCTGGAGACAAAGGTGGCAAAGGCTGGAGAATGCGCATGGCGCAGCGTTTACAGTTTGTGTGCAGCACACACCTTTAGAATGTCATGGAACATGCCCTTACATGCCAGGCAGAGAAAAGCATGCTTACAAAATACATGTGTCCATGTCTGTTTCTGCTTCTATGTGGTCATCTAGTTGGAGAGCATTACTGTCTTTGTAAAAACAAATATTTTCAAAGTCAGTGGAGACCTTTTTAGGTATAATTACAACAAGATTGTGATTGACTCACTAGACAGAAAAAAGTGAAAATTATATATGATATTGACTGACATGAATGTGTCCTTTTGTTATTTCACCCTCAGAGATGAGAGATGATGATTCCTCCTCACTACTTAGTAGCCAAATTGAAGAGGCAAGCACTGGCGAAGAATCATTCATGAGCGACACTGACGATAACATCACCAGCATTCACTCCACGCCAAAGTCCACTGCCACAAGAAGCCCAGCTTATTAGGATTGTGGTTGCAGAAATACTGACTGTGTGCAAGAAACCAGGAAAGAGGCACATCACTGAAATAGCAAGGAAGATGGTAATTCGCTACCCAAAATACTTCCGAGATGAGATTGAGGGCCAGGTTGTGGGCACTGGGTATGACTCGCTTGTGAAACAGTTCATATCTCAGATAGATAACTACCAACAACTCCAAGTTCCTGCTGCCAAGAAAAGGCTTTCTGAAAGTGACAGCCCTGACAATGCAAAGAAAGTGTGTGGAGACGCATATGGCTGTATTAACCCTGAGCCAAAGCTTCCTGCTGGTGAAACAAAACAATTGCAAAAGCAAAAACAAGAAGAACTACAGACGATGTTCAAAAATGAAGACAAAGATACAAAGAAAGACTGATGATTGAGATGTTTCCCTCACAGAGGAGAGACATACTGTCAGGACTGAAGGGGACTGATGAAATCCTTAAGGAATGGCCTTTCCTCTGCCAGGAAACTGGAATGAGACTTCATTTCAGAGAACTAACAGAGGAGTCCACAGCCACCAAGTTCAGAAGAATCTTGCAGTATTTTCAGTTTGTTAAAACTGAGCCATCCAGTAGAGCAGCCACTATTTTGAGCCAAGCCATGGCAGGTGGTGCAACTTGTGCAGCTGTACTGATGCTTCCTGCCCATTTCAATGAGCAAGAAGAC
This sequence comes from Lutjanus erythropterus, assembly GCF_056507025.1. Classification (NCBI taxonomy): domain Eukaryota; kingdom Metazoa; phylum Chordata; class Actinopteri; order Lutjaniformes; family Lutjanidae; genus Lutjanus; species Lutjanus erythropterus. Next base: position 37,466,547 of record NC_139321.1, on the reverse strand, counting down.
AAGATGTTTTTTTATATGTTAATGACACCACCATTGCGACTGATCTGGACACCACCAAGCTACCATGGGACGCCCTGCATTGTGGTCTATGTGTGCTAAAAAATAATTTATCTGTCTGTTGAATTACATTTTTATGTTTAAACAGGTAATGGTAATGGGTCAGGCTGAGTGTAGTGTACACTGCAGAAACATGTTTGAGCAGAAGAAATCATGTTAGTTACTTTTTTGCTGTCCAATTTTCATTTATTTTTACTTGGCACAGTTTTTGTTTTGCAGTGTAGACACAATAGGGGCTGTTAAAGAATAAAGTCAACTAAGCAGTGTGCAGAATACAGCTCTTGGCTTACTTAATCACATTGGATCCATATACATGAAGCCAACAATTTACCACTTATGGTAATCATACTCTACTTCCACTTTTCACAGGTAACAGCCCGCTCACTGCCAAGATACTCATGGTGGCAGTGGACCAGGTCATAGTCAATGAGCAGCTTCCGTGCTTCACCCAAGCGTTCCAGATGATGATCTGCTCATATTACCTGCACAACATTGACTACCCAGTGGAACTTGCAGCTGCTCTGGAGTTCTTACAGAGGTACGCTTTGCATTGCACATTACTTTAAAGGTAGACACTCAGAGCATTCAAAGTTGGCCACTCCTCCCCAGCTCCATGAGTGAGACAGAAAGAGAGAGAGCAAGATAGGGAGTGAATTAAGAGAGAAAGGAGCTCTGGTGAGAACAACATAAGATAGAGAAATAAAACATTTTCTGTTTTTATTTTATTTTATTTTTTTAAGTTATTGCTGCAGAATTAATGAATATCAAAAACAAGTCAAAAGTGGGACACTTTAAATAAAGCCAATAGAAATTAAATTTAAGATAGATCTTTGCATCAACTTTCAAGACATGATGCAGAGCAGATGATTTTCATATTTCTGTGGTGATGAAGGGCTGATGATGAGGTGAACTTCCTGGAAAGTTGATGCAGAAATAAATGAAATTGCAATCTTTATACTAAAGAATAAAATTGATACCTTCATTTGCTAATCTGTAGCTAAAACTATGTGGAAACAGAACACATAGGGCCCTATCTTACGCCCAGTGCAAAGCCATTGCGCTGCCAGCGCAAGTGATTTTGCGGTCTTATGCCAGCGCAAGTGCCATTTTTGCCATGTGGGTAAGATGGCAAACGCACTTGCGCTGGGTCTGTGCCGCTGTGGGCGGGAGGTCTAAGCATGAAGGCAAAACGAAGGCGTGGCCGGGAGCGTTTGCTATCTTGTGCTCAGTGCATTGGGGTAAAACTCGCTTGTGCCTTAGGGCCGTGTCTTACGCTGATTGAAAGCGTAAGTGGAAAGCCGGAGGCGCAATGGATTTAATTTATTCAAGGTGTGTCCAAATCCAACTTTGCTGTCTTGTGCCAGGGGCGGGAGTGATATTTTGCCCTGCCCCGCCCTTTGCGCCACCAGCGCAAATGTGATGTTGTGATGTGCCCAAGTGCCCTCATTAATTCACAGGTGAGTTTAGGCCGAACCTGCAATAAACCAATCAGAAAGTCAGCTCTCATCACCTTTTAAGAGGCAGGTGCGCCAGCAGCACAAGCAGAGGCAGCATGACGGCGAATTTACCAGGAGGAAACAAAGAGAAAAGATTTATAAAGCAAGAAGACAGATCTCCTGGTTTGAGAAGAGAATGTGCAAGAGCACGCAATATATAGAGACAGCAGGACGTCTCCAAAACAGCATCACACCAAAATAGTTTACTTTACAGTAACGTCTGCAAAAACCAATACAATAAATATGAACTGCAGATATCATGCAGATATGTAACTGGTTATGTTTTACACTGAAGCACCTTGAAATTGTGTTGTATTTTATAATCATCATCATCATCATCATCATCATCATCATCATCATCATCATCATCAATTTTACTGGCTGAGGAGTGGGGAGAGAGATGGTGCAGTAGAGAGAGGAGGCGAACAAATCCAGTCCAGCCGCAAAGCTTCCCAGTTCTGCTGACCCATCTGAGCCAGGTGGAGGAGCAGTTAAGCGGAGGTCTGTGATCCTCCTCCTTCTCCTCTCCCACCTAATCATCATCTCCTCCTCCCATCCTCCCTCCTCTGTCCTGCTGTGAAACAAGTTGTTCTGTTCTGAAGTTTGGAGTGCGCAAAATTACGCACAGATCTATCCAACCAGCTCTGACAGAAGCACACATAACTATTTTTCTCTGTTGGGCTGGAGTCCTGTGGTCAAATATAGTGTCTGTATATTTTGTATATCATAGATCATAATTGATCAATCATTGTTTTTCTGGATCATAACAAACAGGCAGACACAAACACTACAGCTGCTCCACCTGTCATGCTGACATCCGATAAAGACAATCTGACAGCTGTGATCGCGGCCCGTGCTGACTTCGCAGGTCTATTTAGATTTATTAGGTTTTATAATTAGAATTCTTTTCCTCATTAGTGAGTTCATCTTTAAAGATGCATGTGCACACGGCTGTTAAACATTGATGAAAAGTGTTATGTGATTGTGGAGACGTGTGTGCGCCTCAGCCAAGCGCGAGACACATGCGAACGCTTTTAACTTCAATATTTACATTTTATTGCTGATAAAAAATATGTTCGAATAACACTTAACTAATCCACACTCCCATGTGAGGAAGAGAATGACCATAAATGAAGGTGTTTTGTGATTGTGAAGACTGCCGGGTGATCTTGTGCTGAAAGACCACAGACTTTTGTTTCGACCAGGTTTTGGCTGGTCTAAAGCGCAAGCGTGTTTTACTCCAATGCACTGAGCACAAGATAGCAAACCCGCCTGGCCACGCCTTCATTTTGCCTTCATGCTTAGACCTCCCGCCCATAGCGGCACAGACCCAGCGCAAGTGCATTTGCTATCTTACCCACATGGCAAAAATGGCACTTGTGCTGGCGTAAGATAGCACAATCACTTGCGCTGGCGGCGCAATGGCTCCACAATCACCAAACACCTTTCATTTATGTTTAAAAGTTGTGCATGCATGTGTGTCTTTGAAGTTAATCTCACTAATAAGTGCAACAGTACTATAAAGTAGTATAAAGCCCAATAAATCTCAGCAGACCTGCAAACGGGATCACAGCTGTCTGATTGTCCTTAGAAGATCACTCAGGATGGAGCAGCTGTAGTGTTTGCGTTTGCGTGTTTATTGTGATCCATAAAAACAAAGATTAAACAATTATAATCATACATAACATATAAAATAAACAATACATTATATCTGACAAAGGGAGGGCCCAATAAAAAAAAAAGGTCTGTGTACCTCTGTCAGAGCCTGATGCTGTTTGAATTTGGGCAGTTTTGTGCATGGATCAATCAAACTGCATAAACTTTATGATTCTCTTTCCTCCACCTACAGTAGAATTAGCGGGAATCCCAGCCAATAGCCCCATCCAAGTAATCAGTGTTTTCACCTGTTTCCCACAGTACATACACATACACACACACACATATAGATATGCATACACACACACACACCCCTTTGTTCCTTTGTTCAATTGCTGAGGAAGAGGAGGACCACTGCATCACTAAAAAGTGTAAGTTGACGCCCCTCCAAAAAAAAAAAAAAAAAAAAAAAAAAAAAGAAGAAACATCACTCCTTGATCTCCTCAGTTAAATATTGGTGCATTTGCTCATATATTCCTGATTTCCACAGCCAAATGGAGTACCTCTTGGGGGCAGACAGAGAGGAGACAGAGGAGGCGCCGCCTGAGGGTCCACCAGCCTCGAACAACATATCTGGCCCTCAGTGAAGCTGAGTGCTGCCATAAGCTTCACCTGTCCCACCAGGTGGTCACCGACATCTGTCATCTCTTGGCGGATGATCTGGAGACCACTTCCACCTGTCCCAATGCTCTCCCCGTTGCTGTCAAAATCACTGCTGCGCTGTACTTCTTTGCCACTGGGTCGTTTCAGCATCCGTTGAGTTCGATTGGAGGCATGTCTCAATCTGCCATAAGTTCGGCCATACATGCAGTCAGATCAAGCCTAGTCCAACATGCTAATGAATTTATGAAGTTCCCAATGACACCTGACACCCGAGAATGGGTTAAACAGGAGTTCATGGCTAAGTACGGGTTCCCTGGGGTCCTGGGTGCCATAGATTGCACTCATGTGCATCTACGTGCCCCAGCTGATAATGCAGTCATCTATGTCAACCGTAAGGGAACCCATTCCATCAATATCCAGGTATTTTGCAAAGCATTGTGTAAAGTTACACATGTATTTGCATATTATCCTGGATCTAGCCATGACTCCTTCATACTGGCTAATTCTGGCTAATTCATTCAATCGCAAACACATGAAAACACGCATTGTAATAGAAAGAACATTTGGATTGCTGAAAATTTGTTTCGGATGTCTAGATAAGTCAGGTGGAACATTACAATACAGCCCTCAAAAGGTTGCAGCATTCCTTGTGGCATGTTGTGTGTTGCATAACATTGCCATGCGTCATGGATGTGTCTTGGACCTAAATGAGGACACATTACGGGACATGAGAAGACGCGATGCTGACCTGCATGTGCCGATGCCAATTGGCCCAAATATGCAGCCAGCAGCAGCAGCACGGGCGAGGAGGGATCAGCTGGCAGAGGAGCTGCATCATTTGTAGCCTGGTAAGCAAACTGACTAATTTGATCAAAAATAGTCCAGAAAAAACTTGGAACATTACATTACACTATCACTGTTATATACTATAAAGAAACAAAGGAAACACCTGGCACACCTATTAAATAAGACAGGTCCGTTGGAGAGAGAAGACCAAAAAATTGCAAGGCAAACCTTGCAAACCAAATTAAATGACATATTGCAAGTTCGACGGTGTGCGAGACTCATTTTGCAATTTACTATAAAAAACAAAACCTTGAAGGCCATAAAATTTCAAGGTAACTTTATACTTTTAGTTTTTTGCGGGGAGCCCAATTTAAACTTAAGTTTGACTTATGAAGTTGATTTAAAAATATAACAATATCTAGCAGTAAGTTGACTTGAAATTTTAAGCTGTCTCTACTTTTTTTTTTTTTACAGCATATACTGAAGTTAAATGTTGAAAGCTTGATCAGTTTCACTTTATTTGTCTTTTAGTCCCTGTCAACCATGCCCTGATATTGGATTACACCCCACCCCCCAATGAAGCTGGGTTTGTGCATATGAGGCATTTATTTTCTTAAAAAATCAAATTTTCCAAAACAGGTTAACCAAAGTTATAATTACAAATGATATTTCACATAAACAAAAATAACAAAACTAATGTTTCCTTTTTCTGGTCAGCAGGCGGGCAGGAGCACTACGACAGGGCCGGCCACGGGAGGGTCCGGGACGAGAAGGAGACAGTGGAGCCGTGGACCTGGTGCGGCTGGACAGAGGAGAGAGGATAGGGGGAGGAGGGGACTGAGGGGGCGGTGGCGATGGCGGCGATGGAGAACTGGCAGCCGGAGGAGGGGATGCAGGAGCGTGGCAGCGCTGAACAGCATCAGCAAGCCTTCCCAGACTGTCCGCGATGCGTTGGAGTGGCCTGAGCTGCACCTCAATCCGCCTTAGGTGGATGTTGAGCTGGCAGACGCTGCGGCGGAGGCCACCCAATTCCTCTCGCAGCATATTAAAGCCAGCTTGCCAGAGCTCCAGGAATGGGTGCTTCTCCTGCCTAATGTTCCCGCGGCGTAGTCTGGGTCGGCTTGCCTCTCCTCTCGACCACATGGTCTCCCCTCCTGCCGCTGACTGCTCTCCTCCACTCCTCTCTCATGCTCCTGTGAGCTGGGTCCTTCCCCCATATTGTCAGCCGGCGGAGCTGCATGATAACGACGACAATCAATTTAGAAAATACAATTTAATTTTGTGCGGTGATGTTCTCATTTATGAAGTAGGCTTAATTTATATTGTCGTCCTGTTAAGAGAAAATTAAAACACCAAGATGAGCTATTAACTCAGCCTTGATGCAGTTATTTCTCACTCAGTTATGTGTTTTCAAGAACATGTGTAAGATAATATAAGATGATGCAGAAATGGTCAGGAACGTTCATTTATGTATAAAATAAATCTATGCAGAATTTACTGATGTGGCCTATTGTGAATTGGGTCAGGATGGTTTATAATTTTTAAAAAGCATGTCCCAGAATAAAAAGTTTGGTTTGTACACATTGCATTACCTTCGATGCCAATCTCTAACCCTCCAAATCCCTCTATACTTTGTGCCACAAGGGCAGTGTCCTCTGCTGGTGTCAGCTCCTGCCTAGCTGACGGTCCTCCTCCCGTGGCCTGAGTCTGCTGCCGGTTAGCGGCGAGTTTTTCTTTACCTCGTCTTCTGACATCATTATATTGCTTCCGACACTGCAAAGCTGTTCTCTGGATTTCAGAAGACGAGGCAATGCTCGCCGCTATCTCCTCCCACTCCTGCTTCACCTCTGCCTGCTTTGGTGGTACCCTGCCGTGTCCATAAATGCGAAGCTCTCACGCTTTCACTTCCCGCATGAGGAGATCTGTCTCCTCGCACGTAAATCGTCTCTCCTTGTTTCCTCCTGGTAACTCTGCCATCATTCTGCTACAGCTTGCACTGCTGGTGCACCTGCCACTCAAAGGTGATGAGAGCTGACTTCCTGATTGGTTTATTGCAGGTTCGGCCTAAACTCGCCTGTGAATTAATGAGGGCACATGGGTACACCTGACAGGTGTATCCTGCTTTGCGCTGGTGGCGCAAAGGGCAGGGCAGGGCAAAATATCACTCCCGCCCCTAGCACAGGACGGCAAAGGTGGTTTTGGACACACCTTGAATAAATTAAATCCATTGCACCTCGCACTTGCGACTTGCGCTTTAGATCAGTGTAAGATAGGGCCTGAAAGGTCTACATGATCCTAGCAAACCATAGCTAAATAATGTTTGTTAATATCAAATGAACCAATGCAGTACTAATATCATGTCAATTATATCATGCCTTAGAAAGTTGTTACTGAAACGGTCACTCAGCAACAGGTACCATGTAAATGAACCAGGTGGCAACCTCTGGGGCTGACGAGTAAGGTCAATGCGGAAGTGCCTTAAACCTGCATTTTTTCTAATGTCCAGCAGGGGACAGTACCCCTGGTTGCACAAAGAGTCTTTTTATATAGAGGTCTAGGAAGAAATGAGCCTATTTCTCACTTGATTTCTTACCTTAGTAAACACTTCCTAATGTGTTTGTGGTCTCAATCGCTAGTTTGAAGTCTTCTTCAATAGAGCATGATGTTCATTTTGTAAATTAGTGCCCTGTTCAGAGTAAAATAGACAATAAAGCAGTGTATGCTTTAGGAGCAAGGTTACATTATGATTGACAAGTCCAGTGACCAATCAGGATAGAGCATAGTCAGATCTACCCCACACTCCTCCAAATATGGTTACGTCTATATGCAGAAATTCTAAGATGGCGACAAGTCAATTCAAAGATGGTGCTGATCAAATCGCTTAACTTGAGGCTTCAACACAGCAGCCCACAAACCAATGGGTGACGTCACGGAAGGTTTGTCCACTGATATATATGGTCTATGAAATCAAAAGATTTTTGAAGCAGGCTGAAACACAATAGATGTTATCAATTATTAGACAATTCTAATAAGTCAAGATACATATATTTTCCATTTTATTAGACATTTATGACTATTGAGATACTCATGATGAATTCAAAAGGAGAGGAAGTGAGAGAGACACTTACAAAGGAATATGAGCTTGCCATATACATGTATGACCCTAGAGATAATGTTATTGGGTAGAGGAAGGGAAAATACTTCATCCAGGTTAGTGCAGTCTATTTGTAGCCTATTTGGAAGAAGAAAAAGTCGTAAATTCAAAACGCCAAGTTTTCTTTCGTGGCTTAGTTCTTGGCCTTGTTCTGAAGTCAGGAATCATACTTTTTTTTTACTCAGATTAAGGATTATACAGCAACAATGCTGCTGTGAAAGTGTGCATAATGTTCACTTGTTAAGCTCTAAAACTAATATGCAATCCTTAAAGTCACATTAAGCAATATTAAATGCATTTTGTTGAAGTACAGTGACCCCTTTCAATGCAAATAATCACTGTAGGTCTTCTTTCCACCACACAATTTATAGCCACCCCGTGGTTATTTCCTGGTCGAACCATTTTAAATTTCTGTGTGAGCCCAAACAAGCTCCTCCTCTGCCCTCCTCTTTACCCTCTCGCCACTTCAACTTCATTCAAAGTGCCTCTGAAACATCACAGTCTGCAGATAAAATATCCAACTTTCAGATCAGTTATGCGAGTGCCGCTGACAATACAATCAGCAGTACAGCAACAATAAAAGTCCACTCAAAGCAGCTTTCCTTGTGGCTGAAAGTCTACAACTTCACCACAAATTGGAGCTCAGAGACTAAATAATCCAAGTAATCCAACAGGAGCATTGTGAGAGTGAAATATATTCCTCATTTGCTTCCAAAAACAAATTATTTCAACTGTTAACGGAATTTGAGCTCTTTCCTAATGATCATGAATCACTTTGTGCAGCTTTGAGAAAACTTACTTTGTTAACTTTGAATCTAAAGATGCTCTTTCAGTGGCTTTTTAATGCCAGGTTAGTTATCATTCTGAATGTCTTTCGTTAAAAGGAAAATTCTTTTTCAAAATCAACCCAGATAAAGGGACCAAAAAAGAAAAGAAAATGGACGCCAGTATGCTGTCAACCAAGGGTGCTGAGCCTCATTTCCAAAATTGCCAGTTTTGAATGGACAGAGTAAAAGGGTAAGATCATTCCCTCACCAAACAAACACAATCATCAGTCAAGCAATAAATCAATACATCATTCATTCTAGGGCTGTAACGATCCACTCAATACACGATTCAATATTGTCATGATACCTAGAACTAAAATTGAATGTTTTTTTATGGTTCAGTTTTGAATCCTTTGGTTAGGTTTTATACGGTTCAGTTTTACACCCCTAATTCAGTCCCAAACCAGCTGTGTCCTGTCAGTTTTGGAGATATTGAGTTGAGTTTTTTGTCCTATTATGATGATTGGCTTTGTGCTGTCATCTGTGTCTTAACCTGATTTGGAAATCCTATTTATTGTTTATATGGCATTTAAGCAGTGTTAATTTTTTCAGTGAAGGTGACGATAATTATTTGTTGTTGTCATATTTTCTTGACTATATTGTAACAACAATGTAAATGGAATATATATGCCCTGACGAGGCGAAACAGTTGGCTCTGTTCAGGCAGACAAGCTGGTGTGACTCTGGGTGTTATTCCTCCAGAAGCTCCGGTTCTCCCCATCTGCCAGCGAGCAGCAGCTCTGTCCTCCACATACACTCTAGTCTAGAGTTCTCAACCGGCCCGAACCAGCATGTCCAGATGGGTTGGTCGGGCCATACAAATGACACGGGTCAGGTCGGGCCTCTGGCTTCCATGTTTTTTTTATATAAAACACAACTTCTTGCTGGTTGTACTGTGTTTTGTTTATTGTGAAATGCTCAGAATCTGCGCTGTTTATTTTAGTAATGATTATCTGCAAACAGAAGAATGTATTAGTTCAGTAATAATATTGAGATTCAGGTGTTGCCTGCCTGCCTGCGTCATGGAGAGGGGCGTGGGTGCGCTTATGCGCACGGCGCACACCCCATGCCAGGCAAATTTTTTGGGTGGAGGGGGTTCGAGCCAAGAATTAATGCTGGGGCTGGGTCGGATTTTAATCTTTAGGCCCGTTGAGAACTCTACTCTAGTCTGGCTCACCGGGCAGACATAGCCTGTGGATATAAGCCTGTCACTAGACCGGCTGGTCACTATTAGCTGGATTCCTCCACCTCTGCTTTTCAAAATCCACATTCTATGTGAAACAACAACCTACATGTTTAAAATTGTAACTTGGATATGTTATGTTTTTTTTTTTATCAGTAAAAATCATTTAGCATAGTTGACATACATCTTTCACTGTTTTATGTGCCATTTATTTTGTGGGGATTACACTCTTTTGAAAGGACACTGTCGCTTCTTGGGCTTAGTGCCACCCAAGACTATTGTGATTGGTTTAAAGAAATGCAAACAAGACATAGCATTTTTCCCCTTTAGCAGAATGATAGTGGATAGAGCCAGACCTTTCTCCATTGCTGTTGATAGGTCTGTCTTCAAAAGATTACATGCACGTCGTGGGGGTAACTCTTTGCTTCCATGTTCGTCCCCTCCACATCATACATCAAAACCATTAAATACACACCTACTCGTTGATTATCCCTTACAAAACATATGAAAGAGGTACAGTAAGTCAGTAACTTATTGTCAGTCTAGATGACTAAACACATAGTTGAAGGTATGCTTACTTCTCATTGGAAATCTTACAGGCAGGAGAAATATCCTGCAGCAAAATCCATTACAGTGTCATGAAACTGAGAAAATTGCGACTAAAAGTTGCCTAAAATTAAAACAGACTAAAATTAGGATAAAATTAAAAAGGAGTTCCATTGACTAAATCTTGACTTAGACAAAAAAAAAGACAAAAACTTGACTTTAACTACACAGAAGACCAAAACTAAGTTGAAAATTCTTGACAAAATTAACACTGCATTTCAATTGTGTATCACCCTCAAACAGATAGAAAGGTTCAACAAGACCCTTAAAGCCATGTTAAGGAAGTCCATTGAAAAGGACAAGCGCAACTGGGATCAAATCCTCCCCTACCCGATGTTTGCCATTAGAGAGGTACCCCAAGCTTCAACAGGCTTCTCACCATTTGAGCTTCTGTATTCTTACAAACCCAGGGGGCTCCTTGACCTGGCTAAAGAGGCTTGGGATTGGTGTCGTTTTTGATGATGATGAATTTTGGCTCCGATGACAGCCCGCCGGGTGTCATTTTTGATGTCTATTTTTTGATGTCATATCGCTGCTGCCAAACTTTAAATCTCCTCTGTCTCTGCAGTCCTGCAACCCTCCTCCACCACACTCTACTCCAGTCATCAGACCCAGGCAGCCAGAAGATGTTCATCTTGATCCTCCATGATGCCCTCTCCTCCAGTATTCAGATGCAGGCAGCCAGGTGTCTGGAGCCACTTCACCCCACCAGTCTCTGCTTTGAAACTCATCACCACCACCACCAGTGTCTAGACCCCGAGGGGGTCTTTTCTCTACAGTTTCAACACCCCCATTTATATATTGTTTTCACCACAATGGGGTCTAACTAATAAAGACATTTCATGTTTCATATCTCATGTATGTGTCAATAAACTATTTCCTTTTACTCTTGGTCTCTCCTGATGGAACTATGCTATGTCACATTAAAACATTCTATACTATGACAAATAAAATTGTACTATACTATGACATATTATAACATACTATACTATGACTCCTTATAATACCATGCTATACTATGGCATAACATCATATTATAATAGGACGTATTAAAAAGTCATACTATACTGTAACAGATTACAACATACTATAATAGGGCATAACATCATACTATACTATGACAAATAATGTCACACTATACAATGACATGTAATACATCGTGACACTATACTGCAACATTACATCATACTGTGACACATAACATACTATACTATGACATATTATAAGATCAGTCCATGCTATGACACATTATAACGTCATACTATGGTATGAAATTACATCATACTATAACAGGTCATAACGTCACACTATACTATGACACATTAAAACTATACTACGACACATTATAATATACTATATTATGAGACACTGTAAAATCATGCTATACTATGTCACCTTATAATATCATACTATACTATGCCATAATGTTATACTACACTATTACATTACGTCAAACTGTATTATTACACATTATAACATCATACTATACTATGACATATAACATCATACTGTACTATGACACATTATAACATCATATTATACTATAACATCACACTATACTATGACATAATATAATGTCATACTATACTATGACATTACATAATACTATAACTATGTCATACTATGACATATTATAAGGTCATACTATACTATGACATATTATAACATCACTCCATGCTATGACACGTTTAAAGTCTCATACTATACTATGACACATGATAACATCATACTATACTATGACACATTATAACATCATGCTATATTATGGCACCTTATAATATCATGCTATACTATGGCATAACATCATATTATAATAGGACGTATTAAAAAGTCATACTATACTGTAACAGATTACAACATACTATAATAGGGCATAACATCATACTATACTATGACAAATAATGTCACACTATACAATGACATGTAATACATCGTGACACTATACTGCAACATTACATCATACTGTGACACATAACATACTATACTATGACATATTATAAGATCAGTCCATGCTATGACACATTATAACGTCATACTATGGTATGAAATTACATCATACTATGACAGGTCATAACGTCACACTATACTATGACACATTAAAACTCAAAAACTATACTACGACAAATTATAATATACTATACTATGAGACACTGTAACATCATGCTATACTATGGCACCTTATAATATCATACTATACTATGCCATAGTGTTATACTACACTATGACATTACGTCAAACTATATTATTACGCATTATAACATCATACTATACTATGACATATAACATCATACTGTACTATGACACATTGTAACATCACACTATACTATGACATAATATAATGTCATACTATACTATGACATTACATAATACTATACTATGACATATTATAAGGTCATACTATACTATGACATATTATAACATCATTCCATGCTATGACACGTTTAAAGTCTCATACTATACTATGACACATGATAACATCATACTATACTATGACACATGATAACATCATATTATACTATCACACATTATAACATCATGCTATATTATGGCACCTTATAATATCATGCTATACTATGGCATAACATCATATTATAATAGGACGTATTAAAAAGTCATACTATACTGTAACAGATTACAACATACTATAATAGGGCATAACATCATACTATACTATGACAAATAATGTCACACTATACAATGACATGTAATACATCGTGACACTATACTGCAACATTACATCATACTGTGACACATAACATACTATACTATGACATATTATAAGATCAGTCCATGGTATGACACATTATAACGTCATACTATGGTATGAAATTACATCATACTATAACAGGTCATAACGTCACACTATACTATGACACATTAAAACTCAAAAACTATACTACGAAACATTATAATATACTATACTATGAGACACTGTAACATCATGCTATACTATGGCACCTTATAATATCATACTATACTATGCCATAGTGTTATACTACACTATAACATTACGTCAAACTATATTATTACACATTATAACATCATACTATACTATGACATATAACATCATACTGTAATATGACACATTGTAACATCATATTATACTATAACATCACACTATACTATGACATTACATAATACTATACTATGACATTACATAATACTATACTATGACATATTCTAAGGTCATACTATACTATGACATATTATAACATCACTCCATGCTATGACACGTTTAAAGTCTCATACTATACTATGACACATGATAACATCATACTATACTTTGACACATTATAACATCATGCTATATTATGGCACCTTATAATATCATGCTATACTATGGCATAACATCATATTGTAATAGGACGTATTAAAAGTTAATACTATACTGTAACAGATTACAACATACTATAATAGGGCATAACATCATACTATATACTATGACAAATAATGTCACACTATACAATGACATGTAATACATCGTGACACTATACTGCAACATTACATCATACTGTGACACATAACATACTATACTATGACATATTATAAGATCAGTCCATGCTATGACACATTATAACGTCATACTATGGTATGAAATTACATCATACTATAACAGGTCATAACGTCACACTATACTATGACACATTAAAACTCAAAAACTATACTACGACACATTATGATATACTATACTATGAGACACTGTAACATCATGCTATACTATGGCACCTTATAATATCATACTATACTATGCCATAGTGTTATACTACACTATGACATTACGTCAAACTATATTATTACACATTATAACATCATACTATACTATGACATATAACATCATACTGTACTATGACACATTATAACATCATATTATACTATAACATCACACTATACTATGACATAATATAATGTCATACTATACTATGACATTACATAATACTATACTATGACATATTATAAGGTCATACTATACTATGACATATTATAACATCACTCCATGCTATGACACGTTTAAAGTCTCATACTATACTATGACACATGATAACATCATACTATACTATGACACATTATAACATCATGCTATATTATGGCACCTTATAATATCATGCTATACTATGGCATAACATCATATTATAATAGGACGTATTAAAAAGTCATACTATACTGTAACAGATTACAACATACTATAATAGGGCATAACATCATACTATACTATGACAAATAATGTCACACTATACAATGACATGTAATACATCGTGACACTATACTGCAACATTACATCATACTGTGACACATAACATACTATACTATGACATATTATAAGATCAGTCCATGCTATGACACATTATAACGTCATACTATGGTATGAAATTACATCATACTATAACAGGTCATAACGTCACACTATACTATGACACATTAAAACTCAAAAACTATACTACGACACATTATAATATACTATACTATGAGACACTGTAACATCATGCTATACTATGGCACCTTATAATATCATACTATACTATGCCATAGTGTTATACTACACTATGACATTACGTCAAACTATATTATTACACATTATAACATCATACTATACTATGACATATAACATCATACTGTACTATGACACATTATAACATCATATTATGCTATAACATCACACTATACTATGACATAATATAATGTCATACTATACTATGACATTACATAATACTATACTATGACATATTATAAGGTCATACTATACTATGACATATTATAACATCATTCCATGCTATGACACGTTTAAAGTCTCATACTATACTATGACATATGATAACATCATACTATACTATGACACATGATAACATCATATTATACTATCAAACATTATAACATCATGCTATATTATGGCACCTTATAATATCATGCTATACTATGGCATAACATCATATTATAATAGGACGTATTAAAAAGTCATACTATACTGTAACAGATTACAACATACTATAATAGGGCATAACATCATACTATACTATGACAAATAATATCACACTATACAATGACATGTAATACATCGTGACACTAACTGCAACATTACATCATACTGTGACACATAACATACTATACAATGACATATTATAAGATCAGTCCATGCTATGACACATTATAACGTCATACTATGGTATGAAATTACATCATACTATAACAGGTCATAACGTCACACTATACTATGACACATTAAAACTCAAAAACTATACTACGACACATTATAATATACTATACTATGAGACACTGTAACATCATGCTATACTATGGCACCTTATAATATCATACTATACTATGCCATAATGTTATACTACACTATTACATTACGTCAAACTATATTATTACACATTATAACATCATACTATACTATGACATATAACATCATACTGTACTATGACACATTATAACATCATATTATACTATAACATCACACTATACTATGACATAATATAATGTCATACTATACTATGACATTACATAATACTATACTATGACATATTATAAGGTCATACTATACTATGACATATTATAACATCACTCCATGCTATGACACGTTTAAAATCTCATACTATACTATGACATATGATAACATCATACTATACTATGACACATGATAACATCATACTATACTATCACACATTATAACATCATGCTATATTATGGCACCTTATAATATCATGCTATACTATGGCATAACATCATATTATAATAGGACGTATTAAAAAGTCATACTATACTGTAACAGATTACAACATACTATAATAGGGCATAACATCATACTATACTATGACAAATAATATCACACTATACAATGACATGTAATACATCGTGACACTAACTGCAACATTACATCATACTGTGACACATAACATACTATACAATGACATATTATAAGATCAGTCCATGCTATGACACATTATAACGTCATACTATGGTATGAAATTACATCATACTATAACAGGTCATAAAGTCACACTATACTATGACACATTAAAACTCAAAAACTATACTACAACACATTATAATATACTATACTATGACACACTGTAACATCATGCTATACTATGGCACCTTACAATATCATACTATACTATGCCATAATGTTATACTACACTATGACATTACGTCAAACTATATTATTACACATTATAACATCATACTATACTATGACATATAACATCATACTGTACTATGACACATTATAACATCATATTATACTATAACATCACACTATACTATGACATAATATAATGTCATACTATACTATGACATTACATAATACTATACTATGACATATTATAAGGTCATACTATACTATGACATATTATAACATCACTCCATGCTATGACACGTTTAAAATCTCATACTATACTATGACATATGATAACATCATACTATACTATGACACATGATAACATCATACTATACTATGACACATTATAACATCATGCTATATTATTGCACCTTATAATATCATGCTATACTATGGCATAACATCATATTATAATAGGACGTATTAAAAAGTCATACTATACTGTAACAGATTACAACATACTATAATAGGGCATAACATCATACTATACTATGACAAATAATGTCACACTATACAATGACATGTAATACATCGTGACACTATACTGCAACATTACATCATACTGTGACACATAACATACTATACTATGACATATTATAAGATCAGTCCATGCTGTGACACATTATAACGTCATACTATGGTATGAAATTACATCATACTATAACAGGTCATAACGTCACACTATACTATGACACATTAAAACTCAAAAACTATACTACGACACATTATAATATACTATACTATGAGACACTGTAACATCATGCTATATTATGGCACCTTATAATATCTTACTATACTATGCCATAGTGTTATACTACACTATGACATTACGTCAAACTATATTATTACACATTATAACATCATACTATACTATGACATATAACATCATACTGTACTATGACACATTATAACATCATATTATACTATAACATCACACTATACTATGACATAATATAATGTCATACTATACTATGACATTACATAATACTATACTATGACATATTATAAGGTCATACTATACTATGACATATTATAACATCATTCCATGCTATGACACGTTTAAAGTCTCATACTATACTATGACATATGATAACATCATACTATACTATGACACATGATAACATCATGCTATATTATGGCACCTTATAATATCATGCTATACTATGACATTACGTCAAACTATATTATTACACATTATAACATCAGACTATACTATGACATATAACATCATACTGTACTATGACACATTATAACATCATATTATACTATAACATCACACTATACTATGACATAATATAATGTCATACTATACTATGACATTACATAATACTATACTATGACATATTATAAGGTCATACTATACTATGACATATTATAACATCATTCCATGCTATGACACGTTTAAAGTCTCATACTATACTATGACATATGATAACATCATACTATACTATGACACATTATAACATCATGCTATATTATGGCACCTTATAATATCATGCTATACGATGGCATAACATCATATTATAATAGGACGTATTAAAAAGTCATACTATACTGTAACAGATTACAACATACTATAATAGGGCATAACATCATACTATATACTATGACAAATAATGTCACACTATACAATGACATGTAATACGTCGTGACACTATACTGCAACATTACATCATACTGTGACACATAACATACTATACTATGACATATTATAAGATCAGTCCATGCTATGACACATTATAATGTCATACTATGGTATGAAATTACATCATACTATAACAGGTCATAACGTCACACTATACTATGACACATTAAAACTCAAAAACTATACTACGACACATTATAATATACTATACTATGAGACACTGTAACATCATGCTATACTATGGCACCTTATAATATCATACTATACTATGCCATAATGTTATACTACACTATGACATTACGTCAAACTATATTATTACACATTATAACATCATACTATACTATGACATATAACATCATACTGTACTATGACACATTGTAACATATTATACTATAACATCACACTATACTGTGACATTACATAATACTATACTATGACATTACATAATACTATACTATGACATATTCTAAGGTCATACTATACTATGACATATTATAACATCACTCCATGCTATGACACGTTTAAAGTCTCATACTATACTATGACACATGATAACATCATACTATACTTTGACACATTATAACATCATGCTATATTATGGCACCTTATAATATCATGCTATACTATGGCATAACATCATATTGTAATAGGACGTATTAAAAAGTCATACTATACTGTAACAGATTACAACATACTATAATAGGGCATAACATCATACTATATACTATGACAAATAATGTCACACTATACAATGACATGTAATACATCGTGACACTATACTGCAACATTACATCATACTGTGACACATAACATACTATACTATGACATATTATAAGATCAGTCCATGCTATGACACATTATAACGTCATACTATGGTATGAAATTACATCATACTATACTATAACAGGTCATAACGTCACACTATACTGTGACACATTAAAACTATACTATGACAAATTATAATATACTATACTATGAGACACTGTAACATCATGCTATACTATGGCACCTTATAATATCATACTATACTATGCCATAGTGTTATACTACACTATGACATTACGTCAAACTATATTATTACACATTATAACATCATACGATACTATGACATATAACATCATACTGTACTATGACGCATTATAACATCATATTATACTATAACATCACACTATACTATGACATAATATAATGTAATACTATACTATGACATTACATAATACTATACTATGACATATTATAAGGTCATACTATACTATGACATATTATAACATCACTCCATGCTATGACACGTTTAAAGTCTCATACTATACTATGACACATGATAACATCATACTATACTATGACACATTATAACATCATGCTATATTATGGCACCTTATAATATCATGCTATACTATGGCATAACATCATATTATAATAGGACGTATTAAAAAGTCATACTATACTGTAACAGATTACAACATACTATAATAGGGCATAACATCATACTATACTATGACAAATAATGTCACACTATATACAATGACATGTAATACATCGTGACACTATACTGCAACATTACATCATACTGTGACACATAACATACTATACTATGACATATTATAAGATCAGTCCATGCTATGACACATTATAACGTCATACTATGGTATGAAATTACATCATACTATAACAGGTCATAACGTCACACTATACTATGACACATTAAAACTCAAAAACTATACTACGACACATTATAATATACTATACTATGAGACACTGTAACATCATGCTATACTATGGCACCTTATAATATCATACTATACTATGCCATAGTGTTATACTACACTATGACATTACGTCAAACTATATTATTACACATTATAACATCATACTATACTATGACATACAACATCAGACTGTACTATGACACATTATAACATCATATTATGCTATAACATCACACTATACTATGACATAATATAATGTCATACTATACTATGACATTACATAATACTATACTATGACATATTATAAGGTCATACTATACTATGACATATTATAACATCATTCCATGCTATGACACGTTTAAAGTCTCATACTATACTATGACATATGATAACATC
Source organism: Lutjanus erythropterus (assembly GCF_056507025.1). Classification (NCBI taxonomy): domain Eukaryota; kingdom Metazoa; phylum Chordata; class Actinopteri; order Lutjaniformes; family Lutjanidae; genus Lutjanus; species Lutjanus erythropterus. The sequence goes on along the minus strand of NC_139321.1, from coordinate 37,446,317 downwards.
ATACTATACTATGACACATGATAACATCATATTATACTATCACACATTATAACATCATGCTATATTATGGCACCTTATAATATCATGCTATACTATGGCATAACATCATATTATAATAGGACGTATTAAAAAGTCATACTATACTGTAACAGATTACAACATACTATAATAGGGCATAACATCATACTATACTATGACAAATAATGTCACACTATACAATGACATGTAATACATCGTGACACTATACTGCAACATTACATCATACTGTGACACATAACATACTATACTATGACATATTATAAGATCAGTCCATGCTATGACACATTATAACGTCATACTATGGTATGAAATTACATCATACTATAACAGGTCATAACGTCACACTATACTATGACACATTAAAACTCAAAAACTATACTACGACACATTATAATATACTATACTATGAGACACTGTAACATCATGCTATACTATGGCACCTTATAATATCATACTATACTATGCCATAGTGTTATACTACACTATGACATTACGTCAAACTATATTATTACACATTATAACATCATACTATACTATAACATATAACATCATACTGTACTATGACGCATTATAACATCATATTATACTATAACATCACACTATACTATGACATAATATAATGTAATACTATACTATGACATTACATAATACTATACTATGACATATTATAAGGTCATACTATACTATGACATATTATAACATCACTCCATGCTATGACACGTTTAAAGTCTCATACTATACTATGACATATGATAACATCATACTATACTATGACACATTATAACATCATGCTATATTATGGCACCTTATAATATCATGCTATACTATGGCATAACATCATATTATAATAGGACGTATTAAAAAGTCATACTATACTGTAACAGATTACAACATACTATAATAGGGCATAACATCATACTATATACTATGACAAATAATGTCACACTATACAATGACATGTAATACATCGTGACACTATACTGCAACATTACATCATACTGTGACACATAACATACTATACTATGACATATTATAAGATCAGTCCATGCTATGACACATTATAACGTCATACTATGGTATGAAATTACATCATACTATAACAGGTCATAACGTCACACTATACTATGACACATTAAAACTATACTACGACACATTATAATATACTATACTATGAGACACTGTAACATCATGCTATACTGTGGCACCTTATAATATCATACTATACTATGCCATAGTGTTATACTACACTATGACATTACATCAAACTATATTATTATACATTATAACATCATACTATACTATGACATATAACATCATACTGTACTATGACACATTATAACATCATATTATACTATAACATCACACTATACTATGACATAATATAATGTCATACTATACTATGACATTACATAATACTATACTATGACATATTATAAGGTCATACTATACTATGACATATTATAACATCATTCCATGCTATGACACGTTTAAAGTCTCATACTATACTATGACATATGATAACATCATACTATACTATGACACATGATAACATCATATTATACTATCACACATTATAACATCATGCTATATTATGGCACCTTATAATATCATGCTATACTATGGCATAACATCATATTATAATAGGACGTATTAAAAAGTCATACTATACTGTAACAGATTACAACATACTATAATAGGGCATAACATCATACTATATACTATGACAAATAATGTCACACTATACAATGACATGTAATACATCGTGACACTATAATGCAACATTACATCATACTGTGACACATAACATACTATACTATGACATATTATAAGATCAGTCCATGCTATGACACATTATAATGTCATACTATGGTATGAAATTACATCATACTATAACAGGTCATAACGTCACACTATACTATGACACATTAAAACTATACTACGACACATTATAATATACTATACTATGAGACACTGTAACATCATGCTATACTATGGCACCTTATAATATCATACTATACTATGCCATAATGTTATACTACACTATGACATTACGTCAAACTATATTATTACACATTATAACATCATACTATACTATGACATATAACATCATACTGTACTATGACACATTGTAACATCATATTATACTATAACATCACACTATACTATGACATTACATAATACTATACTATGACATTACATAATACTATACTATGACATATTCTAAGGTCATACTATACTATGACATATTATAACATCACTCCATGCTATGACACGTTTAAAGTCTCATACTATACTATGACACATGATAACATCATACTATACTTTGACACATTATAACATCATGCTATATTATGGCACCTTATAATATCATGCTATACTATGGCATAACATCATATTGTAATAGGACGTATTAAAAAGTCATACTATACTGTAACAGATTACAACATACTATAATAGGGCATAACATCATACTATATACTATGACAAATAATGTCACACTATACAATGACATGTAATACATCGTGACACTATACTGCAACATTACATCATACTGTGACACATAACATACTATACTATGACATATTATAAGATCAGTCCATGCTATGACACATTATAACGTCATACTATGGTATGAAATTACATCATACTATACTATAACAGGTCATAACGTCACACTATACTGTGACACATTAAAACCATACTATGACAAATTATAATATACTATACTATGAGACACTGTAACATCATGCTATACTATGGCACCTTATAATATCATACTATACTATGCCATAGTGTTATACTACACTATGACATTATGTCAAACTATATTATTACACATTATAACATCATACTATACTATAACATATAACATCATACTGTACTATGACGCATTATAACATCATATTATACTATAACATCACACTATACTATGACATAATATAATGTCATACTATACTATGACATTACATAATACTATACTATGACATATTATAAGGTCATACTATACTATGACATATTATAACATCATTCCATGCTATGACACGTTTAAAGTCTCATACTATACTATGACACATGATATCATCATACTATACTATGACACATTATAATATACTATACTATGAGACACTGTAACATCATGCTATACTATGGCACCTTATAATATCATACTATACTATGCCATAATGTTATACTACACTATGACATTACGTCAAACTATATTATTGTACATTATAACGTCATACTATACTATGACATATAACATCATACTGTACTATGACACATTATAACATCATATTATACTATAACATCACACTATACTATGACATAATATAATGTCATACTATACTATGACATTACATAATACTATACTATGACATATTATAACATCATACTATACTATGACACATGATAACATCATGCTATATTATGGCACCTTATAATATCATGCTATACTATGACATTACATCAAACTATATTATTACACATTATAACATCATACTATACTATGACATATAACATCATACTGTACTATGACGCATTATAACATCATATTATACTATAACATCACACTATACTATGACATAATATAATGTAATACTATACTATGACATTACATAATACTATACTATGACATATTATAAGGTCATACTATACTATGACATATTATAACATCACTCCATGCTATGACACGTTTAAAGTCTCATACTATACTATGACACATGATAACATCATACTATACTATGACACATTATAACATCATGCTATATTATGGCACCTTATAATATCATGCTATACTATGGCATAACATCATATTATAATAGGACGTATTAAAAAGTCATACTATACTGTAACAGATTACAACATACTATAATAGGGCATAACATCATACTATACTATGACAAATAATGTCACACTATACAATGACATGTAATACATCGTGACACTATATTGCAACATTACATCATACTGTGACACATAACATACTATACTATGACATATTATAACATCATTCCATGCTATGACACGTTTAAAGTCTCATACTATACTATGACATATGATAACATCATACTATACTATGACACATGATAACATCATATTATACTATCACACATTATAACATCATGCTATACTATGGCATAACATCATATTATAATAGGACGTATTAAAAAAAGTCATACTATACTGTAACAGATTACAACATACTATAATAGGGCATAACATCATACTATATACTATGACAAATAATGTCACACTATACAATGACATGTAATACATCGTGACACTATACTGCAACATTACATCATACTGTGACACATAACATACTATACTATGACATATTATAAGATCAGTCCATGCTATGACACATTATAACGTCATACTATGGTATGAAATTACATCATACTATAACAGGTCATAACGTCACACTATACTATGACACATTAAAACTATAATACGACACATTATAATATACTATAATATGAGACACTGTAACATCATGCTATACTATGGCACCTTATAATATCATACTATACTATGCCATAGTGTTATACTACACTATGACATTACGTCAAACTATATTATTATACATTATAACATCATACTATACTATGACATATAACATCATACTGTACTATGACACATTATAACATCATATTATACTATAACATCACACTATACTATGACATAATATAATGTTATACTATACTATGACATTACATAATACTATACTATGACATATTATAAGGTCATACTATACTATGACATATTATAACATCATTCCATGCTATGACACGTTTAAAGTCTCATACTATACTATGACATATGATAACATCATACTATACTATGACACATGATAACATCATATTATACTATCACACATTATAACATCATGCTATATTATGGCACCTTATAATATCATGCTATACTATGGCATAACATCATATTATAATAGGACGTATTAAAAAGTCATACTATACTGTAACAGATTACAACATACTATAATAGGGCATAACATCATACTATACTATGACAAATAATGTCACACTATACAATGACATGTAATACATCGTGACACTAACTGCAACATTACATCATAGTGTGACACATAACATACTATACAATGACATATTATAAGATCAGTCCATGCTATGACACATTATAACGTCATACTATGGTATGAAATTACATCATACTATAACAGGTCATAACGTCACACTATACTATGACACATTAAAACTCAAAAACTATACTACGACACATTATAATATACTATACTATGAGACACTGTAACATCATGCTATACTATGGCACCTTATAATATCATACTATACTATGCCATAATGTTATACTACACTATGACATTACGTCAAACTATATTATTACACATTATAACATCATACTATACTATGACATATAACATCATACTGTACTATGACACATTATAACATCATATTATACTATAACATCACACTATACTATGACATAATATAATGTCATACTATACTATGACATTACATAATACTATACTATGACATATTATAAGGTCATACTATACTATGACATATTATAACATCATTCCATGCTATGACACGTTTAAAATCTCATACTATACTATGACATATGATAACATCATACTATACTATGACACATTATAACATCATGCTATATTATGGCACCTTATAATATCATGCTATACTATGGCATAACATCATATTATAATAGGACGTATTAAAAAGTCATACTATACTGTAACAGATTACAACATACTATAATAGGGCATAACATCATACTATATACTATGACAAATAATGTCACACTATACAATGACATGTAATACATCGTGACACTATACTGCAACATTACATCATACTGTGACACATAACATACTATACTATGACATATTATAAGATCAGTCCATGCTATGACACATTATAATGTCATACTATGGTATGAAATTACATCATACTATAACAGGTCATAACGTCACACTATACTATGACACATTAAAACTATACTACGACACATTATAATATACTATACTATGAGACACTGTAACATCATGCTATACTATGGCACCTTATAATATCATACTATACTATGCCATAATGTTATACTACACTATGACATTACGTCAAACTATATTATTACACATTATAACATCATACTATACTATGACATATAACATCATACTGTACTATGACACATTGTAACATCATATTATACTATAACATCACACTATACTATGACATTACATAATACTATACTATGACATTACATAATACTATACTATGACATATTCTAAGGTCATACTATACTATGACATATTATAACATCACTCCATGCTATGACACGTTTAAAGTCTCATACTATACTATGACACATGATAACATCATACTATACTTTGACACATTATAACATCATGCTATATTATGGCACCTTATAATATCATGCTATACTATGGCATAACATCATATTGTAATAGGACGTATTAAAAAGTCATACTATACTGTAACAGATTACAACATACTATAATAGGGCATAACATCATACTATATACTATGACAAATAATGTCACACTATACAATGACATGTAATACATCGTGACACTATACTGCAACATTACATCATACTGTGACACATAACATACTATACTATGACATATTATAAGATCAGTCCATGCTATGACACATTATAACGTCATACTATGGTATGAAATTACATCATACTATACTATAACAGGTCATAACGTCACACTATACTGTGACACATTAAAACTATACTATGACAAATTATAATATACTATACTATGAGACACTGTAACATCATGCTATACTATGGCACCTTATAATATCATACTATACTATGCCATAGTGTTATACTACACTATGACATTATGTCAAACTATATTATTACACATTATAACATCATACTATACTATAACATATAACATCATACTGTACTATGACGCATTATAACATCATATTATACTATAACATCACACTATACTATGACATAATATAATGTCATACTATACTATGACATTACATAATACTATACTATGACATATTATAAGGTCATACTATACTATGACATATTATAACATCATTCCATGCTATGACACGTTTAAAGTCTCATACTATACTATGACACATGATATCATCATACTATACTATGACACATTATAATATACTATACTATGAGACACTGTAACATCATGCTATACTATGGCACCTTATAATATCATACTATACTATGCCATAATGTTATACTACACTATGACATTACGTCAAACTATATTATTATACATTATAACATCATACTATACTATGACATATAACATCATACTGTACTATGACACATTATAACATCATATTATACTATAACATCACACTATACTATGACATAATATAATATCATACTATACTATGACATTACATAATACTATACTATGACATATTATAAGGTCATACTATACTATGACATATTATAACATCACTCCATGCTATGACACGTTTAAAGTCTCATACTGTACTATGACACATGATAACATCATACTATACTATGACACATTATAACATCATGCTATATTATGGCACCTTATAATATCATGCTATACTATGGCATAACATCATATTATAATAGGACGTATTAAAAAGTCATACTATACTGTAACAGATTACAACATACTATAATAGGGCATAACATCATACTATACTATGACAAATAATGTCACACTATACAATGACATGTAATACATCGTGACACTATACTGCAACATTACATCATACTGTGACACATAACATACTATACTATGACATATTATAAGATCAGTCCATGCTGTGACACATTATAACGTCATACTATGGTATGAAATTACATCATACTATAACAGGTCATAACGTCACACTATACTATGACACATTAAAACTCAAAAACTATACTACGACACATTATAATATACTATACTATGAGACACTGTAACATCATGCTATACTATGGCACCTTATAATATCATACTATACTATGCCATAGTGTTATACTACACTATGACATTACGTCAAACTATATTATTACACATTATAACATCATACTATACTATGACATATAACATCATACTGTACTATGACACATTATAACATCATATTATACTATAACATCACACTATACTATGACATAATATAATGTCATACTATACTATGACATTACATAATACTATACTATGACATATTATAAGGTCATACTATACTATGACATATTATAACATCATTCCATGCTATGACACGTTTAAAGTCTCATACTATACTATGACATATGATAACATCATACTATACTATGACACATGATAACATCATGCTATATTATGGCACCTTATAATATCATGCTATACTATGACATTACGTCAAACTATATTATTACACATTATAACATCATACTATACTATGACATATAACATCATACTGTACTATGACGCATTATAACATCACATTATACTATAACATCACACTATACTATGACATAATATAATGTAATACTATACTATGACATTACATAATACTATACTATGACATATTATAAGGTCATACTATACTATGACATATTATAACATCACTCCATGCTATGACACGTTTAAAGTCTCATACTATACTATGACACATGATAACATCATACTATACTATGACACATTATAACATCATGCTATATTATGGCACCTTATAATATCATGCTATACTATGGCATAATATCATATTATAATAGGACGTATTAAAAAGTCATACTATACTGTAACAGATTACAACATACTATAATAGGGCATAACATCATACTATACTATGACAAATAATGTCACACTATACAATGACATGTAATACATCGTGACACTATACTGCAACATTACATCATACTGTGACACATAACATACTATACTATGACATATTATAAGATCAGTCCATGCTATGACACATTATAACGTCATACTATGGTATGAAATTACGTCATACTATAACAGGTCATAACGTCACACTATACTATGACACATTAAAACTATACTACGACACATTATAATATACTATACTATGAGACACTGTAACATCATGCTATACTATGGCACCTTATAATATCATACTATACTATGCCATAGTGTTATACTACACTATGACATTACGTCAAACTATATTATTATACATTATAACATCATACTATACTATGACATATAACATCATACTGTACTATGACACATTATAACATCATATTATACTATAACATCACACTATACTATGACATAATATAATGTCATACTATACTATGACATTACATAATACTATACTATGACATATTATAAGGTCATACTATACTATGACATATTATAACATCATTCCATGCTATGACACGTTTAAAGTCTCATACTATACTATGTTATATGATAACATCATACTATACTATGACACATGATAACATCATATTATACTATCACACATTATAACATCATGCTATATTATGGCACCTTATAATATCATGCTATACTATGGCATAACATCATATTATAATAGGACGTATTAAAAAGTCATACTATACTGTAACAGATTACAACATACTATAATAGGGCATAACATCATACTATACTATGACAAATAATGTCACACTATACAATGACATGTAATACATCGTGACACTAACTGCAACATTACATCATACTGTGACACATAACATACTATACTATGACATATTATAAGATCAGTCCATGCTATGACACATTATAACGTCATACTATGGTATGAAATTACATCATACTATAACAGGTCATAACGTCACACTATACTATGACACATTAAAACTCAAAAACTATACTACGACACATTATAATATACTATACTATGAGACACTGTAACATCATGCTATACTATGGCACCTTATAATATCATACTATACTATGCCATAATGTTATACTACACTATGACATTACGTCAAACTATATTATTACACATTATAACATCATACTATACTATGACAAATAACATCATACTGTACTATGACACATTATAACATCATATTATACTATAACATCACACTATACTATGACATAATATAATGTCATACTATACTATGACATTACATAATACTATACTATGACATATTATAAGGTCATACTATACTATGACATATTATAACATCATTCCATGCTATGACACGTTTAAAATCTCATACTATACTATGACATATGATAACATCATACTATACTATGACACATTATAACATCATGCTATATTATGGCACCTTATAATATCATGCTATACTATGGCATAACATCATATTATAATAGGACGTATTAAAAAGTCATACTATACTGTAACAGATTACAACATACTATAATAGGGCATAACATCATACTATACTATGACAAATAATGTCACACTATACAATGACATGTAATACATCGTGACACTATACTGCAACATTACATCATACTGTGACACATAACATACTATACTATGACATATTATAAGATCAGTCCATGCTATGACACATTATAATGTCATACTATGGTATGAAATTACATCATACTATAACAGGTCATAACGTCACACTATACTATGACACATTAAAACTATACTACGACACATTATAATATACTATACTATGAGACACTGTAACATCATGCTATACTATGGCACCTTATAATATCATACTATACTATGCCATAATGTTATACTACACTATGACATTACGTCAAACTATATTATTACACATTATAACATCATACTATACTATGACATATAACATCATACTGTACTATGACACATTGTAACATCATATTATACTATAACATCACACTATACTATGACATTACATAATACTATACTATGACATTACATAATACTATACTATGACATATTCTAAGGTCATACTATACTATGACATATTATAACATCACTCCATGCTATGACACGTTTAAAGTCTCATACTATACTATGACACATGATAACATCATACTATACTTTGACACATTATAACATCATGCTATATTATGGCACCTTATAATATCATGCTATACTATGGCATAACATCATATTGTAATAGGACGTATTAAAAAGTCATACTATACTGTAACAGATTACAACATACTATAATAGGGCATAACATCATACTATATACTATGACAAATAATGTCACACTATACAATGACATGTAATACATCGTGACACTATACTGCAACATTACATCATACTGTGACACATAACATACTATACTATGACATATTATAAGATCAGTCCATGCTATGACACATTATAACGTCATACTATGGTATGAAATTACATCATACTATACTATAACAGGTCATAACGTCACACTATACTGTGACACATTAAAACTATACTATGACAAATTATAATATACTATACTATGAGACACTGTAACATCATGCTATACTATGGCACCTTATAATATCATACTATACCATGCCATAGTGTTATACTACACTATGACATTATGTCAAACTATATTATTACACATTATAACATCATACTATACTATAACATATAACATCATACTGTACTATGACGCATTATAACATCATATTATACTATAACATCACACTATACTATGACATAATATAATGTCATACTATACTATGACATTACATAATACTATACTATGACATATTATAAGGTCATACTATACTATGACATATTATAACATCATTCCATGCTATGACACGTTTAAAGTCTCATACTATACTATGACACATGATATCATCATACTATACTATGACACATTATAATATACTATACTATGAGACACTGTAACATCATGCTATACTATGGCACCTTATAATATCATACTATACTATGCCATAATGTTATACTACACTATGACATTACGTCAAACTATATTATTATACATTATAACATCATACTATACTATGACATATAACATCATACTGTACTATGACACATTATAACATCATATTATACTATAACATCACACTATACTATGACATAATATAATGTCATACTATACTATGACATTACATAATACTATACTATGACATATTATAAGGTCATACTATACTATGACATATTATAACATCACTCCATGCTATGACACGTTTAAAGTCTCATACTGTACTATGACACATGATAACATCATACTATACTATGACACATTATAACATCATGCTATATTATGGCACCTTATAATATCATGCTATACTATGGCATAACATCATATTATAATAGGACGTATTAAAAAGTCATACTATACTGTAACAGATTACAACATACTATAATAGGGCATAACATCATACTATACTATGACAAATAATGTCACACTATACAATGACATGTAATACATCGTGACACTATACTGCAACATTACATCATACTGTGACACATAACATACTATACTATGACATTTTATAAGATCAGTCCATGCTGTGACACATTATAACGTCATACTATGGTATGAAATTACATCATACTATAACAGGTCATAACGTCACACTATACTATGACACATTAAAACTCAAAAACTATACTACGACACATTATAATATACTATACTATGAGACACTGTAACATCATGCTATACTATGGCACCTTATAATATCATACTATACTATGCCATAGTGTTATACTACACTATGACATTACGTCAAACTATATTATTACACATTATAACATCATACTATACTATGACATATAACATCATACTGTACTATGACACATTATAACCTCATATTATACTATAACATCACACTATACTATGACATAATATAATGTCATACTATACTATGACATTACATAATACTATACTATGACATATTATAAGGTCATACTATACTATGACATATTATAACATCATTCCATGCTATGACACGTTTAAAGTCTCATACTATACTATGACATATGATAACATCATACTATACTATGACACATGATAACATCATGCTATATTATGGCACCTTATAATATCATGCTATACTATGACATTACGTCAAACTATATTATTACACATTATAACATCATACTATACTATGACATATAACATCATACTGTACTATGACGCATTATAACATCACATTATACTATAACATCACACTATACTATGACATAATATAATGTAATACTATACTATGACATTACATAATACTATACTATGACATATTATAAGGTCATACTATACTATGACATATTATAACATCACTCCATGCTATGACACGTTTAAAGTCTCATACTATACTATGACACATGATAACATCATACTATACTATGACACATTATAACATCATGCTATATTATGGCACCTTATAATATCATGCTATACTATGGCATAACATCATATTATAATAGGACGTATTAAAAAGTCATACTATACTGTAACAGATTACAACATACTATAATAGGGCATAACATCATACTATACTATGACAAATAATGTCACACTATACAATGACATGTAATACATCGTGACACTATACTGCAACATTACATCATACTGTGACACATAACATACTATACTATGACATATTATAAGATCAGTCCATGCTATGACACATTATAACGTCATACTATGGTATGAAATTACGTCATACTATAACAGGTCATAACGTCACACTATACTATGACACATTAAAACTATACTACGACACATTATAATATACTATACTATGAGACACTGTAACATCATGCTATACTATGGCACCTTATAATATCATACTATACTATGCCATAGTGTTATACTACACTATGACATTACGTCAAACTATATTATTATACATTATAACATCATACTATACTATGACATATAACATCATACTGTACTATGACACATTATAACATCATATTATACTATAACATCACACTATACTATGACATAATATAATGTCATACTATACTATGACATTACATAATACTATACTATGACATATTATAAGGTCATACTATACTATGACATATTATAACATCATTCCATGCTATGACACGTTTAAAGTCTCATACTATACTATGACATATGATAACATCATACTATACTATGACACATGATAACATCATATTATACTATCACACATTATAACATCATGCTATATTATGGCACCTTATAATATCATGCTATACTATGGCATAACATCATATTATAATAGGACGTATTAAAAAGTCATACTATACTGTAACAGATTACAACATACTATAATAGGGCATAACATCATACTATACTATGACAAATAATGTCACACTATACAATGACATGTAATACATCGTGACACTAACTGCAACATTACATCATACTGTGACACATAACATACTATACAATGACATATTATAAGATCAGTCCATGCTATGACACATTATAACGTCATACTATGGTATGAAATTACATCATACTATAACAGGTCATAACGTCACACTATACTATGACACATTAAAACTCAAAAACTATACTACGACACATTATAATATACTATACTATGAGACACTGTAACATCATGCTATACTATGGCACCTTATAATATCATACTATACTATGCCATAATGTTATACTACACTATGACATTACGTCAAACTATATTATTACACATTATAACATCATACTATACTATGACATATAACATCATACTGTACTATGACACATTATAACATCATATTATACTATAACATCACACTATACTATGACATAATATAATGTCATACTATACTATGACATTACATAATACTATACTATGACATATTATAAGGTCATACTATACTATGACATATTATAACATCATTCCATGCTATGACACGTTTAAAATCTCATACTATACTATGACATATGATAACATCATACTATACTATGACACATTATAACATCATGCTATATTATGGCACCTTATAATATCATGCTATACTATGGCATAACATCATATTATAATAGGACGTATTAAAAAGTCATACTATACTGTAACAGATTACAACATACTATAATAGGGCATAACATCACACTATATACTATGACAAATAATGTCACACTATACAATGACATGTAATACATCGTGACACTATACTGCAACATTACATCATACTGTGACACATAACATACTATACTATGACATATTATAAGATCAGTCCATGCTATGACACATTATAATGTCATACTATGGTATGAAATTACATCATACTATAACAGGTCATAACGTCACACTATACTATGACACATTAAAACTATACTACGACACATTATAATATACTATACTATGAGACACTGTAACATCATGCTATACTATGGCACCTTATAATATCATACTATACTATGCCATAATGTTATACTACACTATGACATTACGTCAAACTATATTATTACACATTATAACATCATACTATACTATGACATATAACATCATACTGTACTATGACACATTGTAACATCATATTATACTATAACATCACACTATACTATGACATTACATAATACTATACTATGACATTACATAATACTATACTATGACATATTCTAAGGTCATACTATACTATGACATATTATAACATCACTCCATGCTATGACACGTTTAAAGTCTCATACTATACTATGACACATGATAACATCATACTATACTTTGACACATTATAACATCATGCTATATTATGGCACCTTATAATATCATGCTATACTATGGCATAACATCATATTGTAATAGGACGTATTAAAAAGTCATACTATACTGTAACAGATTACAACATACTATAATAGGGCATAACATCATACTATATACTATGACAAATAATGTCACACTATACAATGACATGTAATACATCGTGACACTATACTGCAACATTACATCATACTGTGACACATAACATACTATACTATGACATATTATAAGATCAGTCCATGCTATGACACATTATAACGTCATACTATGGTATGAAATTACATCATACTATACTATAACAGGTCATAACGTCACACTATACTGTGACACATTAAAACTATACTATGACAAATTATAATATACTATACTATGAGACACTGTAACATCATGCTATACTATGGCACCTTATAATATCATACTATACCATGCCATAGTGTTATACTACACTATGACATTATGTCAAACTATATTATTACACATTGTAACATCATACTATACTATAACATATAACATCATGCTGTACTATGACGCATTATAACATCATATTATACTATAACATCACACTATACTATGACATAATATAATGTCATACTATACTATGACATTACATAATACTATACTATGACATATTATAAGGTCATACTATACTATGACATATTATAACATCATTCCATGCTATGACACGTTTAAAGTCTCATACTATACTATGACACATGATATCATCATACTATACTATGACACATTATAATATACTATACTATGAGACACTGTAACATCATGCTATACTATGGCACCTTATAATATCATACTATACTATGCCATAATGTTATACTACACTATGACATTACGTCAAACTATATTATTATACATTATAACATCATACTATACTATGACATATAACATCATACTGTACTATGACACATTATAACATCATATTATACTATAACATCACACTATACTATGACATAATATAATGTCATACTATACTATGACATTACATAATACTATACTATGACATATTATAAGGTCATACTATACTATGACATATTATAACATCACTCCATGCTATGACACGTTTAAAGTCTCATACTGTACTATGACACATGATAACATCATACTATACTATGACACATTATAACATCATGCTATATTATGGCACCTTATAATATCATGCTATACTATGGCATAACATCATATTATAATAGGACGTATTAAAAAGTCATACTATACTGTAACAGATTACAACATACTATAATAGGGCATAACATCATACTATACTATGACAAATAATGTCACACTATACAATGACATGTAATACATCGTGACACTATACTGCAACATTACATCATACTGTGACACATAACATACTATACTATGACATATTATAAGATCAGTCCATGCTGTGACACATTATAACGTCATACTATGGTATGAAATTACATCATACTATAACAGGTCATAACGTCACACTATACTATGACACATTAAAACTCAAAAACTATACTACGACACATTATAATATACTATACTATGAGACACTGTAACATCATGCTATACTATGGCACCTTATAATATCATACTATACTATGCCATAGTGTTATACTACACTATGACATTACGTCAAACTATATTATTACACATTATAACATCATACTATACTATGACATATAACATCATACTGTACTATGACACATTATAACATCATATTATACTATAACATCACACTATACTATGACATAATATAATGTCATACTATACTATGACATTACATAATACTATACTATGACATATTATAAGGTCATACTATACTATGACATATTATAACATCATTCCATGCTATGACACGTTTAAAGTCTCATACTATACTATGACATATGATAACATCATACTATACTATGACACATGATAACATCATGCTATATTATGGCACCTTATAATATCATGCTATACTATGACATTACGTCAAACTATATTATTACACATTATAACATCATACTATACTATGACATATAACATCATACTGTACTATGACGCATTATAACATCATATTATACTATAACATCACACTATACTATGACATAATATAATGTAATACTATACTATGACATTACATAATACTATACTATGACATATTATAAGGTCATACTATACTATGACATATTATAACATCACTCCATGCTATGACACGTTTAAAGTCTCATACTATACTATGACACATGATAACATCATACTATACTATGACACATTATAACATCATGCTATATTATGGCACCTTATAATATCATGCTATACTATGGCATAACATCATATTATAATAGGACGTATTAAAAAGTCATACTATACTGTAACAGATTACAACATACTATAATAGGGCATAACATCATACTATACTATGACAAATAATGTCACACTATACAATGACATGTAATACATCGTGACACTATACTGCAACATTACATCATACTGTGACACATAACATACTATACTATGACATATTATAAGATCAGTCCATGCTATGACACATTATAACGTCATACTATGGTATGAAATTACATCATACTATAACAGGTCATAACGTCACACTATACTATGACACATTAAAACTCAAAAACTATACTACGACACATTATAATATACTATACTATGAGACACTGTAACATCATGCTATACTATGGCACCTTATAATATCATACTATACTATGCCATAGTGTTATACTACACTATGACATTACGTCAAACTATATTATTACACATTATAACATCATACTATACTATAACATATAACATCATACTGTACTATGACGCATTATAACATCATATTATACTATAACATCACACTATACTATGACATAATATAATGTAATACTATACTATGACATTACATAATACTATACTATGACATATTATAAGGTCATACTATACTATGACATATTATAACATCACTCCATGCTATGACACGTTTAAAGTCTCATACTATACTATGACATATGATAACATCATACTATACTATGACACATTATAACATCATGCTATATTATGGCACCTTATAATATCATGCTATACTATGGCATAACATCATAGTATAATAGGACGTATTAAAAAGTCATACTATACTGTAACAGATTACAACATACTATAATAGGGCATAACATCATACTATATACTATGACAAATAATGTCACACTATACAATGACATGTAATACATCGTGACACTATACTGCAACATTACATCATACTGTGACACATAACATACTATACTATGACATATTATAAGATCAGTCCATGCTATGACACATTATAACGTCATACTATGGTATGAAATTACATCATACTATAACAGGTCATAACGTCACACTATACTATGACACATTAAAACTATACTACGACACATTATAATATACTATACTATGAGACACTGTAACATCATGCTATACTATGGCACCTTATAATATCATACTATACTATGCCATAGTGTTATACTACACTATGACATTACGTCAAACTATATTATTATACATTATAACATCATACTATACTATGACATATAACATCATACTGTACTATGACACATTATAACATCATATTATACTATAACATCACACTATACTATGACATAATATAATGTCATACTATACTATGACATTACATAATACTATACTATGACATATTATAAGGTCATACTATACTATGACATATTATTACATCATTCCATGCTATGACACGTTTAAAGTCTCATACTATACTATGACATATGATAACATCATACTATACTATGACACATGATAACATCATATTATACTATCACACATTATAACATCATGCTATATTATGGCACCTTATAATATCATGCTATACTATGGCATAACATCATATTATAATAGGACGTATTAAAAAGTCATACTATACTGTAACAGATTACAACATACTATAATAGGGCATAACATCATACTATACTATGACAAATAATGTCACACTATACAATGACATGTAATACATCGTGACACTAACTGCAACATTACATCATACTGTGACACATAACATACTATACAATGACATATTATAAGATCAGTCCATGCTATGACACATTATAACGTCATACTATGGTATGAAATTACATCATACTATAACAGGTCATAACGTCACACTATACTATGACACATTAAAACTCAAAAACTATACTACGACACATTATAATATACTATACTATGAGACACTGTAACATCATGCTATACTATGGCACCTTATAATATCATACTATACTATGCCATAATGTTATACTACACTATGACATTACGTCAAACTATATTATTACACATTATAACATCATACTATACTATGACATATAACATCATACTGTACTATGACACATTATAACATCATATTATACTATAACATCACACTATACTATGACATAATATAATGTCATACTATACTATGACATTACATAATACTATACTATGACATATTATAAGGTCATACTATACTATGACATATTATAACATCATTCCATGCTATGACACGTTTAAAATCTCATACTATACTATGACATATGATAACATCATACTATACTATGACACATTATAACATCATGCTATATTATGGCACCTTATATATCATGCTATACTATGGCATAACATCATATTATAATTGGACGTATTAAAAAGTCATACTATACTGTAACAGATTACAACATACTATAATAGGGCATAACATCATACTATATACTATGACAAATAATGTCACACTATACAATGACATGTAATACATCGTGACACTATACTGCAACATTACATCATACTGTGACACATAACATACTATACTATGACATATTATAAGATCAGTCCATGCTATGACACATTATAATGTCATACTATGGTATGAAATTACATCATACTATAACAGGTCATAACGTCACACTATACTAGTGACACATTAAAACTATACTACGACACATTATAATATACTATACTATGAGACACTGTAACATCATGCTATACTATGGCACCTTATAATATCATACTATACTATGCCATAATGTTATACTACACTATGACATTACGTCAAACTATATTATTACACATTATAACATCATACTATACTATGACATATAACATCATACTGTACTATGACACATTGTAACATCATATTATACTATAACATCACACTATACTATGACATTACATAATACTATACTATGACATTACATAATACTATACTATGACATATTCTAAGGTCATACTATACTATGACATATTATAACATCATTCCATGCTATGACACGTTTAAAGTCTCATACTATACTATGACACATGATATCATCATACTATACTATGACACATTATAATATACTATACTATGAGACACTGTAACATCATGCTATACTATGGCACCTTATAATATCATACTATACTATGCCATAATGTTATACTACACTATGACATTACGTCAAACTATATTATTATACATTATAACATCATACTATACTATGACATATAACATCATACTGTACTATGACACATTATAACATCATATTATACTATAACATCACACTATACTATGACATAATATAATGTCATACTATACTATGACATTACATAATACTATACTATGACATATTATAAGGTCATACTATACTATGACATATTATAACATCACTCCATGCTATGACACGTTTAAAGTCTCATACTGTACTATGACACATGATAACATCATACTATACTATGACACATTATAACATCATGCTATATTATGGCACCTTATAATATCATGCTATACTATGGCATAACATCATATTATAATAGGACGTATTAAAAAGTCATACTATACTGTAACAGATTACAACATACTATAATAGGGCATAACATCATACTATACTATGACAAATAATGTCACACTATACAATGACATGTAATACATCGTGACACTATACTGCAACATTACATCATACTGTGACACATAACATACTATACTATGACATATTATAAGATCAGTCCATGCTGTGACACATTATAACGTCATACTATGGTATGAAATTACATCATACTATAACAGGTCATAACGTCACACTATACTATGACACATTAAAACTCAAAAACTATACTACGACACATTATAATATACTATACTATGAGACACTGTAACATCATGCTATACTATGGCACCTTATAATATCATACTATACTATGCCATAGTGTTATACTACACTATGACATTACGTCAAACTATATTATTACACATTATAACATCATACTATACTATGACATATAACATCATACTGTACTATGACACATTATAACATCATATTATACTATAACATCACACTATACTATGACATAATATAATGTCATACTATACTATGACATTACATAATACTATACTATGACATATTATAAGGTCATACTATACTATGACATATTATAACATCATTCCATGCTATGACACGTTTAAAGTCTCATACTATACTATGACATATGATAACATCATACTATACTATGACACATGATAACATCATGCTATATTATGGCACCTTATAATATCATGCTATACTATGACATTACGTCAAACTATATTATTACACATTATAACATCATACTATACTATGACATATAACATCATACTGTACTATGACGCATTATAACATCATATTATACTATAACATCACACTATACTATGACATAATATAATGTAATACTATACTATGACATTACATAATACTATACTATGACATATTATAAGGTCATACTATACTATGACATATTATAACATCACTCCATGCTATGACACGTTTAAAGTCTCATACTATACTATGACACATGATAACATCATACTATACTATGACACATTATAACATCATGCTATATTATGGCACCTTATAATATCATGCTATACTATGGCATAACATCATATTATAATAGGACGTATTAAAAAGTCATACTATACTGTAACAGATTACAACATACTATAATAGGGCATAACATCATACTATACTATGACAAATAATGTCACACTATACAATGACATGTAATACATCGTGACACTATACTGCAACATTACATCATACTGTGACACATAACATACTATACTATGACATATTATAAGATCAGTCCATGCTATGACACATTATAACGTCATACTATGGTATGAAATTACATCATACTATAACAGGTCATAACGTCACACTATACTATGACACATTAAAACTCAAAAACTATACTACGACACATTATAATATACTATACTATGAGACACTGTAACATCATGCTATACTATGGCACCTTATAATATCATACTATACTATGCCATAGTGTTATACTACACTATGACATTACGTCAAACTATATTATTACACATTATAACATCATACTATACTATAACATATAACATCATACTGTACTATGACGCATTATAACATCATATTATACTATAACATCACACTATACTATGACATAATATAATGTAATACTATACTATGACATTACATAATACTATACTATGACATATTATAAGGTCATACTATACTATGACATATTATAACATCACTCCATGCTATGACACGTTTAAAGTCTCATACTATACTATGACATATGATAACATCATACTATACTATGACACATTATAACATCATGCTATATTATGGCACCTTATAATATCATGCTATACTATGGCATAACATCATAGTATAATAGGACGTATTAAAAAGTCATACTATACTGTAACAGATTACAACATACTATAATAGGGCATAACATCATACTATATACTATGACAAATAATGTCACACTATACAATGACATGTAATACATCGTGACACTATACTGCAACATTACATCATACTGTGACACATAACATACTATACTATGACATATTATAAGATCAGTCCATGCTATGACACATTATAACGTCATACTATGGTATGAAATTACATCATACTATAACAGGTCATAACGTCACACTATACTATGACACATTAAAACTATACTACGACACATTATAATATACTATACTATGAGACACTGTAACATCATGCTATACTATGGCACCTTATAATATCATACTATACTATGCCATAGTGTTATACTACACTATGACATTACGTCAAACTATATTATTATACATTATAACATCATACTATACTATGACATATAACATCATACTGTACTATGACACATTATAACATCATATTATACTATAACATCACACTATACTATGACATAATATAATGTCATACTATACTATGACATTACATAATACTATACTATGACATATTATAAGGTCATACTATACTATGACATATTATTACATCATTCCATGCTATGACACGTTTAAAGTCTCATACTATACTATGACATATGATAACATCATACTATACTATGACACATGATAACATCATATTATACTATCACACATTATAACATCATGCTATATTATGGCACCTTATAATATCATGCTATACTATGGCATAACATCATATTATAATAGGACGTATTAAAAAGTCATACTATACTGTAACAGATTACAACATACTATAATAGGGCATAACATCATACTATACTATGACAAATAATGTCACACTATACAATGACATGTAATACATCGTGACACTAACTGCAACATTACATCATACTGTGACACATAACATACTATACAATGACATATTATAAGATCAGTCCATGCTATGACACATTATAACGTCATACTATGGTATGAAATTACATCATACTATAACAGGTCATAACGTCACACTATACTATGACACATTAAAACTCAAAAACTATACTACGACACATTATAATATACTATACTATGAGACACTGTAACATCATGCTATACTATGGCACCTTATAATATCATACTATACTATGCCATAATGTTATACTACACTATGACATTACGTCAAACTATATTATTACACATTATAACATCATACTATACTATGACATATAACATCATACTGTACTATGACACATTATAACATCATATTATACTATAACATCACACTATACTATGACATAATATAATGTCATACTATACTATGACATTACATAATACTATACTATGACATATTATAAGGTCATACTATACTATGACATATTATAACATCATTCCATGCTATGACACGTTTAAAATCTCATACTATACTATGACATATGATAACATCATACTATACTATGACACATTATAACATCATGCTATATTATGGCACCTTATATATCATGCTATACTATGGCATAACATCATATTATAATAGGACGTATTAAAAAGTCATACTATACTGTAACAGATTACAACATACTATAATAGGGCATAACATCATACTATATACTATGACAAATAATGTCACACTATACAATGACATGTAATACATCGTGACACTATACTGCAACATTACATCATACTGTGACACATAACATACTATACTATGACATATTATAAGATCAGTCCATGCTATGACACATTATAATGTCATACTATGGTATGAAATTACATCATACTATAACAGGTCATAACGTCACACTATACTAGTGACACATTAAAACTATACTACGACACATTATAATATACTATACTATGAGACACTGTAACATCATGCTATACTATGGCACCTTATAATATCATACTATACTATGCCATAATGTTATACTACACTATGACATTACGTCAAACTATATTATTACACATTATAACATCATACTATACTATGACATATAACATCATACTGTACTATGACACATTGTAACATCATATTATACTATAACATCACACTATACTATGACATTACATAATACTATACTATGACATTACATAATACTATACTATGACATATTCTAAGGTCATACTATACTATGACATATTATAACATCATTCCATGCTATGACACGTTTAAAGTCTCATACTATACTATGACACATGATATCATCATACTATACTATGACACATTATAATATACTATACTATGAGACACTGTAACATCATGCTATACTATGGCACCTTATAATATCATACTATACTATGCCATAATGTTATACTACACTATGACATTACGTCAAACTATATTATTATACATTATAACATCATACTATACTATGACATATAACATCATACTGTACTATGACACATTATAACATCATATTATACTATAACATCACACTATACTATGACATAATATAATGTCATACTATACTATGACATTACATAATACTATACTATGACATATTATAAGGTCATACTATACTATGACATATTATAACATCACTCCATGCTATGACACGTTTAAAGTCTCATACTGTACTATGACACATGATAACATCATACTATACTATGACACATTATAACATCATGCTATATTATGGCACCTTATAATATCATGCTATACTATGGCATAACATCATATTATAATAGGACGTATTAAAAAGTCATACTATACTGTAACAGATTACAACATACTATAATAGGGCATAACATCATACTATACTATGACAAATAATGTCACACTATACAATGACATGTAATACATCGTGACACTATACTGCAACATTACATCATACTGTGACACATAACATACTATACTATGACATATTATAAGATCAGTCCATGCTGTGACACATTATAACGTCATACTATGGTATGAAATTACATCATACTATAACAGGTCATAACGTCACACTATACTATGACACATTAAAACTCAAAAACTATACTACGACACATTATAATATACTATACTATGAGACACTGTAACATCATGCTATACTATGGCACCTTATAATATCATACTATACTATGCCATAGTGTTATACTACACTATGACATTACGTCAAACTATATTATTACACATTATAACATCATACTATACTATGACATATAACATCATACTGTACTATGACACATTATAACATCATATTATACTATAACATCACACTATACTATGACATAATATAATGTCATACTATACTATGACATTACATAATACTATACTATGACATATTATAAGGTCATACTATACTATGACATATTATAACATCATTCCATGCTATGACACGTTTAAAGTCTCATACTATACTATGACATATGATAACATCATACTATACTATGACACATTATAACATCATGCTATATTATGGCACCTTATAATATCATGCTATACTATGGCATAACATCATATTATAATAGGACGTATTAAAAAGTCATACTATACTGTAACAGATTACAACATACTATAATAGGGCATAACATCATACTATACTATGACAAATAATGTCACACTATACAATGACATGTAATACATCGTGACACTATACTGCAACATTACATCATACTGTGACACATAACATACTATACTATGACATATTATAAGATCAGTCCATGCTGTGACACATTATAACGTCATACTATGGTATGAAATTACATCATACTATAACAGGTCATAACGTCACACTATACTATGACACATTAAAACTCAAAAACTATACTACGACACATTATAATATACTATACTATGAGACACTGTAACATCATGCTATACTATGGCACCTTATAATATCATACTATACTATGCCATAGTGTTATACTACACTATGACATTACGTCAAACTATATTATTACACATTATAACATCATACTATACTATGACATATAACATCATACTGTACTATGACACATTATAACATCATATTATACTATAACATCACACTATACTATGACATAATATAATGTCATACTATACTATGACATTACATAATACTATACTATGACATATTATAAGGTCATACTATACTATGACATATTATAACATCATTCCATGCTATGACACGTTTAAAGTCTCATACTATACTATGACATATGATAACATCATACTATACTATGACACATGATAACATCATGCTATATTATGGCACCTTATAATATCATGCTATACTATGACATTACGTCAAACTATATTATTACACATTATAACATCATACTATACTATGACATATAACATCATACTGTACTATGACGCATTATAACATCATATTATACTATAACATCACACTATACTATGACATAATATAATGTAATACTATACTATGACATTACATAATACTATACTATGACATATTATAAGGTCATACTATACTATGACATATTATAACATCACTCCATGCTATGACACGTTTAAAGTCTCATACTATACTATGACACATGATAACATCATACTATACTATGACACATTATAACATCATGCTATATTATGGCACCTTATAATATCATGCTATACTATGGCATAACATCATATTATAATAGGACGTATTAAAAAGTCATACTATACTGTAACAGATTACAACATACTATAATAGGGCATAACATCATACTATACTATGACAAATAATGTCACACTATACAATGACATGTAATACATCGTGACACTATACTGCAACATTACATCATACTGTGACACATAACATACTATACTATGACATATTATAAGATCAGTCCATGCTATGACACATTATAACGTCATACTATGGTATGAAATTACATCATACTATAACAGGTCATAACGTCACACTATACTATGACACATTAAAACTCAAAAACTATACTACGACACATTATAATATACTATACTATGAGACACTGTAACATCATGCTATACTATGGCACCTTATAATATCATACTATACTATGCCATAGTGTTATACTACACTATGACATTACGTCAAACTATATTATTACACATTATAACATCATACTATACTATAACATATAACATCATACTGTACTATGACGCATTATAACATCATATTATACTATAACATCACACTATACTATGACATAATATAATGTAATACTATACTATGACATTACATAATACTATACTATGACATATTATAAGGTCATACTATACTATGACATATTATAACATCACTCCATGCTATGACACGTTTAAAGTCTCATACTATACTATGACATATGATAACATCATACTATACTATGACACATTATAACATCATGCTATATTATGGCACCTTATAATATCATGCTATACTATGGCATAACATCATAGTATAATAGGACGTATTAAAAAGTCATACTATACTGTAACAGATTACAACATACTATAATAGGGCATAACATCATACTATATACTATGACAAATAATGTCACACTATACAATGACATGTAATACATCGTGACACTATACTGCAACATTACATCATACTGTGACACATAACATACTATACTATGACATATTATAAGATCAGTCCATGCTATGACACATTATAACGTCATACTATGGTATGAAATTACATCATACTATAACAGGTCATAACGTCACACTATACTATGACACATTAAAACCATACTACGACACATTATAATATACTATACTATGAGACACTGTAACATCATGCTATACTATGGCACCTTATAATATCATACTATACTATGCCATAGTGTTATACTACACTATGACATTACGTCAAACTATATTATTATACATTATAACATCATACTATACTATGACATATAACATCATACTGTACTATGACACATTATAACATCATATTATACTATAACATCACACTATACTATGACATAATATAATGTCATACTATACTATGACATTACATAATACTATACTATGACATATTATAAGGTCATACTATACTATGACATATTATTACATCATTCCATGCTATGACACGTTTAAAGTCTCATACTATACTATGACATATGATAACATCATACTATACTATGACACATGATAACATCATATTATACTATCACACATTATAACATCATGCTATATTATGGCACCTTATAATATCATGCTATACTATGGCATAACATCATATTATAATAGGACGTATTAAAAAGTCATACTATACTGTAACAGATTACAACATACTATAATAGGGCATAACATCATACTATACTATGACAAATAATGTCACACTATACAATGACATGTAATACATCGTGACACTAACTGCAACATTACATCATACTGTGACACATAACATACTATACAATGACATATTATAAGATCAGTCCATGCTATGACACATTATAACGTCATACTATGGTATGAAATTACATCATACTATAACAGGTCATAACGTCACACTATACTATGACACATTAAAACTCAAAAACTATACTACGACACATTATAATATACTATACTATGAGACACTGTAACATCATGCTATACTATGGCACCTTATAATATCATACTATACTATGCCATAATGTTATACTACACTATGACATTACGTCAAACTATATTATTACACATTATAACATCATACTATACTATGACATATAACATCATACTGTACTATGACACATTATAACATCATATTATACTATAACATCACACTATACTATGACATAATATAATGTCATACTATACTATGACATTACATAATACTATACTATGACATATTATAAGGTCATACTATACTATGACATATTATAACATCATTCCATGCTATGACACGTTTAAAATCTCATACTATACTATGACATATGATAACATCATACTATACTATGACACATTATAACATCATGCTATATTATGGCACCTTATATATCATGCTATACTATGGCATAACATCATATTATAATAGGACGTATTAAAAAGTCATACTATACTGTAACAGATTACAACATACTATAATAGGGCATAACATCATACTATATACTATGACAAATAATGTCACACTATACAATGACATGTAATACATCGTGACACTATACTGCAACATTACATCATACTGTGACACATAACATACTATACTATGACATATTATAAGATCAGTCCATGCTATGACACATTATAATGTCATACTATGGTATGAAATTACATCATACTATAACAGGTCATAACGTCACACTATACTAGTGACACATTAAAACTATACTACGACACATTATAATATACTATACTATGAGACACTGTAACATCATGCTATACTATGGCACCTTATAATATCATACTATACTATGCCATAATGTTATACTACACTATGACATTACGTCAAACTATATTATTACACATTATAACATCATACTATACTATGACATATAACATCATACTGTACTATGACACATTGTAACATCATATTATACTATAACATCACACTATACTATGACATTACATAATACTATACTATGACATTACATAATACTATACTATGACATATTCTAAGGTCATACTATACTATGACATATTATAACATCATTCCATGCTATGACACGTTTAAAGTCTCATACTATACTATGACACATGATATCATCATACTATACTATGACACATTATAATATACTATACTATGAGACACTGTAACATCATGCTATACTATGGCACCTTATAATATCATACTATACTATGCCATAATGTTATACTACACTATGACATTACGTCAAACTATATTATTATACATTATAACATCATACTATACTATGACATATAACATCATACTGTACTATGACACATTATAACATCATATTATACTATAACATCACACTATACTATGACATAATATAATGTCATACTATACTATGACATTACATAATACTATACTATGACATATTATAAGGTCATACTATACTATGACATATTATAACATCACTCCATGCTATGACACGTTTAAAGTCTCATACTGTACTATGACACATGATAACATCATACTATACTATGACACATTATAACATCATGCTATATTATGGCACCTTATAATATCATGCTATACTATGGCATAACATCATATTATAATAGGACGTATTAAAAAGTCATACTATACTGTAACAGATTACAACATACTATAATAGGGCATAACATCATACTATACTATGACAAATAATGTCACACTATACAATGACATGTAATACATCGTGACACTATACTGCAACATTACATCATACTGTGACACATAACATACTATACTATGACATATTATAAGATCAGTCCATGCTGTGACACATTATAACGTCATACTATGGTATGAAATTACATCATACTATAACAGGTCATAACGTCACACTATACTATGACACATTAAAACTCAAAAACTATACTACGACACATTATAATATACTATACTATGAGACACTGTAACATCATGCTATACTATGGCACCTTATAATATCATACTATACTATGCCATAGTGTTATACTACACTATGACATTACGTCAAACTATATTATTACACATTATAACATCATACTATACTATGACATATAACATCATACTGTACTATGACACATTATAACATCATATTATACTATAACATCACACTATACTATGACATAATATAATGTCATACTATACTATGACATTACATAATACTATACTATGACATATTATAAGGTCATACTATACTATGACATATTATAACATCATTCCATGCTATGACACGTTTAAAGTCTCATACTATACTATGACATATGATAACATCATACTATACTATGACACATTATAACATCATGCTATATTATGGCACCTTATAATATCATGCTATACTATGGCATAACATCATATTATAATAGGACGTATTAAAAAGTCATACTATACTGTAACAGATTACAACATACTATAATAGGGCATAACATCATACTATATACTATGACAAATAATGTCACACTATACAATGACATGTAATACATCGTGACACTATACTGCAACATTACATCATACTGTGACACATAACATACTATACTATGACATATTATAAGATCAGTCCATGCTATGACACATTATAACGTCATACTATGGTATGAAATTACATCATACTATAACAGGTCATAACGTCACACTATACTATGACACATTAAAACTCAAAAACTATACAATGACACATTATAATATACTATACTATGAGTCACTGTAACATCATGCTATACTATGGCACCTTATAATATCATACTATACTATGCCATAGTGTTATACTACACTATGACATTACGTCAAACTATATTATTACACATTATAACATCATACTATACTATAACATATAACATCATACTGTACTATGACGCATTATAACATCATATTATACTATAACATCACACTATACTATGACATAATATAATGTCATACTATACTATGACATTACATAATACTATACTATGACATATTATAAGGTCATACTATACTATGACATATTATAACATCATTCCATGCTATGACACGTTTAAAGTCTCATACTATATTATGACACATGATATCATCATACTATACTATGACACATTATAATATACTATACTATGAGACACTGTAACATCATGCTATACTATGGCACCTTATAATATCATACTATACTATGCCATAATGTTATACTACACTATGACATTACGTCAAACTATATTATTATACATTATAACATCATACTATACTATGACATATAACATCATACTGTACTATGACACATTATAACATCATATTATACTATAACATCACACTATACTATGACATAATATAATGTCATACTATACTATGACATTACATAATACTATACTATGACATATTATAAGGTCATACTATACTATGACATATTATAACATCACTCCATGCTATGACACGTTTAAAGTCTCATACTATACTATGACACATGATAACATCATACTATACTATGACACATTATAACATCATGCTATATTATGGCACCTTATAATATCATGCTATACTATGGCATAACATCATATTATAATAGGACGTATTAAAAAGTCATACTATACTGTAACAGATTACAACATACTATAATAGGGCATAACATCATACTATACTATGACAAATAATGTGACACTATACAATGACATGTAATACATCGTGACACTATACTGCAACATTACATCATACTGTGACACATAACATACTATACTATGACATATTATAAGATCAGTCCATGCTGTGACACATTATAACGTCATACTATGGTATGAAATTACATCATACTATAACAGGTCATAACGTCACACTATACTATGACACATTAAAACTCAAAAACTATACTACGACACATTATAATATACTATACTATGAGACACTGTAACATCATGCTATACTATGGCACCTTATAATATCATACTATACTATGCCATAGTGTTATACTACACTATGACATTACGTCAAACTATATTATTACACATTATAACTCATACTATACTATGACATATAACATCATACTGTACTATGACACATTATAACATCATATTATACTATAACATCACACTATACTATGACATAATATAATGTCATACTATACTATGACATTACATAATACTATACTATGACATATTATAAGGTCATACTATACTATGACATATTATAACATCATTCCATGCTATGACACGTTTAAAGTCTCATACTATACTATGACATATGATAACATCATACTATACTATGACACATGATAACATCATGCTATATTATGGCACCTTATAATATCATGCTATACTATGACATTACGTCAAACTATATTATTACACATTATAACATCATACTATACTATGACATATAACATCATACTGTACTATGACACATTATAACATCATATTATACTATAACATCACACTATACTATGACATAATATAATGTCATACTATACTATGACATTACATAATACTATACTATGACATATTATAAGGTCATACTATACTACGACATATTATAACATCACTCCATGCTATGACACGTTTAAAGTCTCATACTATAGTATGACATATGATAACATCATACTATACTATGACACATGATAACATCATACTATACTATCACACATTATAACATCATGCTATATTATGGCACCTTATAATATCATGCTATACTATGGCATAACATCATATAATAATAGGACATATTAAAAAGTCATACTATACTGTAACAGATTACAACATACTATAATAGGGCATAACATCATACTATACTATGACAAATAATGTCACACTATACAATGACATGTAATACATCGTGACACTATACTGCAACATTACATCATACTGTGACACATAACATACTATACTATGACATATTATAAGATCAGTCCATGCTATGACACATTATAACGTCATACTATGGTATGAAATTACATCATACTATAACAGGTCATAACGTCACACTATACTATGACACATTAAAACTCAAAAACTATACAATGACACATTATAATATACTATACTATGAGTCACTGTAACATCATGCTATACTATGGCACCTTATAATATCATACTATACTATGCCATAGTGTTATACTACACTATGACATTACGTCAAACTATATTATTACACATTATAACATCATACTATACTATGACATATAACATCATACTGTACTATGACACATTATAACATCATATTATACTATAACATCACACTATACTATGACATAATATAATGTCATACTATACTATGACATTACATAATACTATACTATGACATATTATAAGGTCATACTATACTATCACATATTATAACATCATTCCATGCTATGACACGTTTAAAGTCTCATACTATAATATGACATATGATAACATCATACTATACTATGACACATTATAACATCATGCTATATTATGGCACCTTATAATATCATGCTATACTATGGCATAACATCATATTATAATAGGACGTATTAAAAAGTCATACTATACTGTAACAGATTACAACATACTATAATAGGGCATAACATCATACTATATACTATGACAAATAATGTCACACTATACAATGACATGTAATACATCGTGACACTATACTGCAACATTACATCATACTGTGACACATAACATACTATACTATGACATATTATAAGATCAGTCCATGCTATGACACATTATAACGTCATACTATGGTATGAAATTACATCATACTATGACAGGTCATAACGTCACACTATACTATGACACATTAAAACTCAAAAACTATACTACGACACATTATAATATACTATACTATGAGACACTGTAACATCATGCTATACTATGGCACCTTATAATATCATACTATACTATGCCATAGTGTTATACTACACTATGACATTACGTCAAACTATATTATTACACATTATAACATCATACTATACTATGACATATAACATCATACTGTACTATGACACATTATAACATCATATTATACTATAACATCACACTATACTATGACATAATATAATGTCATACTATACTATGACATTACATAATACTATACTATGACATATTATAAGGTCATACTATACTATGACATATTATAACATCACTCCATGCTATGACACGTTTAAAGTCTCATACTATACTATGACATATGATAACATCATACTATACTATGACACATTATAACATCATGCTATATTATGGCACCTTATAATATCATACTATACTATGGCATAATGTTACACTATACTATGACATTACATCATACGATACTACGTCATATTATAACTCAAACTCTACCATGACACATTATAACATCATACTATACTATGGCATAACATGTTATAATATGACACATTATAAAATCATACTGTACTATGGCATATTGTTATAATATACTATGACATTCCATCATACTATACTATGAAACATTATAACATCATACTATACTATGACACATTATAACATCATACTATACTATTACATATTTTAACATCATGCTATGGTATGACATTACATCATACAATACTATGACGTGTTATAAAATCATAATATACTATGACACATTATAATGTCACATTATGCTATGACACATGATATATCGTCATGCTATACTATTACATTACATCATACCAAAATACGACACATTATAAGCTAATACTATACTATGACATATTATAACATCACTCGATGTTATGAGACACTAAATCGGCATACTATGGTATGATATTACATAATACTATACTATAACACATTAAAACGCAAATACTATACTATGTCACATTATAATATCATATTATACTATGAGACATTGTAACATCATGCGAAACTATGGCACCTTATAATATCTTACTATACTATGACACATTATAACATCATACTCTAATAGGGCATATCATCATACTATACTGACATGTTAAAACATCATACTATATTATTACACATTATGACATCATACTATACAATTTCATACAACATACTGTACTATGACACATTATAACATAATGTACTATGACACATTTTAACGTCACACTATACTATGATATTACATTGTAAAATACTAACACACATTATACGGTCATACTACACAATGACATATCATAACATCACTCCATGCTATGACACATTATAAGGTCATACTATGATGACATTACATCATACTATACTATGACATCTTATAACATGACACATTACAACATCACACTGTACTATAACACATAATACATCCTCATACTATACTATGACATTATATCATACTATGACACATTATAAGCTCATACTATACTATGACATATTATAACATCACTCTATGCTATGAGACATTATAATGTCATACTGTAGCGATCAGCGAGTGCATGGGAGGTTACCAGAGTTCATTCCCACACACACACACACACACACACCCGTCACCGTCTGGGGGGGACCGTCACCGATTGTTGGTTCAAGAAATGGCTTGTTGGCTTAATTGTAATAAGGAGCCCAAAGAACACTCCTTTGTATGTTCTCCTTCCATCTTATGCCTCTCATGCAATTTTACAGAGTAAGTAGAAAAAATCTAACTAGTAATGTAACTAATTACTTCCTCCAGGGAGTAATCAAGTAATGCAAGGCATTACTATTTTTGAGAGTAATGTCTAATGTGTAATATATTACTTTTTTGAGTAACGAGCCCCAACACTGGTGATAGCCTACTTTTCAGCATTTTGCCTTCTTTTTCCTCAGGATCTGTAAGCATCATAAAAGTTCCCCGCAGTCTGTACGCAATGGCTCAATATTCACCAAGTCTCACATCCCTTTGACAAAATGGCTTGAGTTCATGCACAGGTACAGTAGGCTATTCATATATTAAAGAAAACAAATATATTTTTTTTGTTTCTTAAATATAATATTTAGCACTGTGATTTATAGATGTGTAGTTGATGTAGGACATTTGTTGTTGTCATATGTTACCTAGAAGTTGCCTTTAGATTTTATGTAGGTGTTTTAAACAACAAATAAAAGGAAAGGTAGCCTGAATTGCGTGGAGAGCATGTATAAAGAGCACATGCGAGACACACTGAATGTTTTGTTCTTCGCAACTACAGTTGCTGTTGCCCTCGGTTGAGAAACTGCTCAGACATTCCTTTGAAGTGTATTCTTGATTTCTACATACACAACACAACACAGAGTTAGACCCACTACACATGCAGTAATCAAATATCTCTGCATTGGATTGCACTACTGGTTCCATTTTACTGTTTGGAACAGCAGTGGCACTTAGTTCTGCCTTGTAATCTCCCTTTAAAGGACTGTCCTGACCATTGCAATACATAGAATCCACTTTCAAAAGTATTGCTGGACTTTTCACCTTTGTTCCAGTTTTGCTTGTTTATTTTTTCTTTCTGTTGTGGCTGACATTGCACCAAAGGCACCCAAATGTTGCTGAGCACAGAGTGGACCATTTGATGTACCAAAACAGTGGTAGAAAAATAATGCCTGTACATTAATGTCATATTATAGTATTGGAATGAAAAAGGTGAGGCAGCTAACTAGTTTTGTTTTGCATAGTACAGTTTATTTTTAGTCTCATGTCAGCCCGATTCAATGACAGAATATTATGCAGGCCATGCCAATTAGGTTTCTTAATTACCTTTTCTTTTCTTTTCTTTTCTTCAGGTTTGCACAAGGTTTGCAGTTGAAGCAACTTGACATGATCACTGATGGGATAGCAGCAAGCTCCATGACATTGACAAGAATGGCAAAAGTACTCAGAAAGGTTGTCAAATTACATACTAGTCTCCAACTACTTGTATAATTAATTAGGTAAAAAAAATGCTTGATAAGTCACCACAGTAGATGTGACAAGTTAAAAGTACAATATAAGTGATCTGTTACAAGTTTGAAAGAACAGTAAGTTCATGATCTGTGACATTATAAAAACTGTGACATGGTTAAAATACATCATATGGTTATGAGAGACAATTTATAAGTTGTTCACTGATAAGGTGTTTAAAAATGGTAAAAACATGTTAAAAAGTGTTAAAATTGCTAAAAAGTATTTAATTCATTTAGTTGGTTATTTCATAAATTCTTGCTAAAAGTTCAGCTTTAACAGTAACATCTGTGATCTACAGAGCAGGTCTTGATCAATTTCCATACTAAGGCATTGTTATAACTTGCGTATGTTTTATTTCTACATTTGAAGGTGTGCATTGCTGCACTCAAGCGACTGAGGAAAAGAGGAATGAGAATTGGTGGTCGTCATCAATTTGTTGTTATTGATGAGAGCAGATTTGCCCACAAACGAAAGGTAGGCTATATATTTGTATGCATCTGCACTATATTTAGATCATGCAGCACACCTCTGACAGGTTAATACTTTATCCTGCAGTGCAAGTTGAAAGGACACATGTTAAAAATGTGATACAGCCCAAACCTTATTAAAGTTTCTAATTGCTTTTCTTTATTTATTTTCAGTACCATCGTGGCCGATGTGGCAACACTTGGCGCCGTGAACGGCAATGGGTGTTTGGGATGCTGGAAGTTGACGGGAATTCCAGAAGACCCATTTTGAGGCTTGTAAGGGATCGCTCAAGGCAAACACTTATAGGCCAAATTCGATGCCATATCAGACCCAGAACATCCATCCTCACTGATGAATGGCGCGCCTACAAGGGGAAACTTGCTCAGTATGGATATGCTCAGTATTCTGTCTGCCATAAAAAAAAACTTTGTTGACTGAGAGACTGGTGCTTATACTCAGCATATTGCATGGCAGAACTACAAGCTGGAAGTATGGTGCCATAGAGGTAATCGTACTCCTGAATCACTGAAGCTTCATCTCAAGATGATAGAGTGGCACCACTGGTTAGGTGTACATCATTACAATGGTGTCTTGGGCAGACTGATCCATGATGTAAAAAATCAACTCAAGTAAACATCAAATCTCACTCTGTGCATCCTGGGGCCTGTATCACGAAGTGGGATTTGCGCTTAGCGAGAAAACTTTAGGGTTAACCCTGGGTTTTCAGTACCTCGACGCTTTTGTGTTCAAATACATGAAGGAACCTGACCTGCAGGTTTTGTAGCCATGTTCTTAACTTAGTAGGTACAGTACTTTGAAAGGAATCAGTGATGGCCTCAAAAGATCAAAAGAATCAATGATGTCATAAAGAACTATGATGGCCATGCCGTTATCAGACTATTGGTCTTGTTTTATGTTAAACAAGTTATCCTGTTTTTGGCAAGGTATTTCCCCCCCATAGTACATAATATACATACTGAGTATATGTTGGAACCCACTGTTTGAAGAGAAGTAATGCAAGGTGCAATGTTTTTCTAAAGTGTGATGTTCAAATACATGAAGGAAAAACTTCAATCTTTTGCCTTGTCTATTGCTTTGTTAAGGTATTTGAATCATTTGACGGTGTAATTGCATTTAATGACATCTAAATGAAAGGTTCAAATCTTTCCACTTTATGTGAATTCAAGGAAAACAGTCATGACACTGTTATAAACTGATTTAATGGTGTAATTACATTTAATGACATCTTAATGAAAGGTTCAACTCTTTCCACTTTATTTGAATTCAAGGAAAACAAGTCATGACATTGTTATAAACTGATTTGATGGTGTAATTACATTTAATGACATCTTAATGAAAGGTTCAAATCTTTCCACTTTATTTGAATTCAAGGAAAACAGTCATGACACTGTTATAAACTGATTTGATAGTGTAATTACATTTAATGACATCTTAATGAAAAGTTCAAATTATATCACTGTAGGAGGGAAAATAAACTCATTTGGCCATGTAGTTACACTTAATGAAAAGGACTACATTTATGACACAATAATAATGGTCCCATGACAGCCAACGTCAAAACCAACCATGTATGACAGTTTAATGTCATGTAATGTCATACTATACTATGACACATTACAACTTTCATACTATACTATGACACATTATAACATAATACTACAGTATGACATTTACATCATACTATACTATGACAGATTATAATGTCATGCTATATACTATGACACATTAAAACTTTTATACCATACTATGACACATTCTGACATACTCTACTATGACACATTGTAACATCATACTATGGTATGACATTACATCATACTATACTATGACATATTGTAATGTCATACTATACTATGACACATTATAACATCATACTATACTATGACATTACATCATACTATACTCTGACACATTATAAAGTTATACTATACTATGACACATTGTAAGGTTATACTATACTATGACATATTATAACATCACTCCAGGCTATGACACATTATAACATCATACCATGCTATGACAGATTAAAAGTCTGAGACTATACTATGACACATTAAAACATCATACTATACTATGACACATTATAGCATCATACTACACTATGACATAACATCATATTATACTATGACACATCATGATGTCACACTATACTATGACATAATATAATGTCATACTATACTCTGACATTACATCATACTATAGTATGACACATTAAAACTCTAATGCTATACTATGACACATAACATACTATACTATGATATTACATCATATTATACTATGACATATTATAATGCCATACTATACTATGACACATTTACACTTTTATACTATACTATGACATATTATAACATCACACTATGGTATGACATTACATCATACTATACTATGACACATTATAACATCATACTATACTTTGACACATTAAAACATCATACTATACTATGACATTACATCATACTATACTACGCATTATAATGTCATCCTATGGTATGACATTGCATCGTAGTATACTATGACATATTATATTGTCATACTATGACACTATGACACATTAATTTTTTTATACTATATTATGACACATAACATCATACTATACTTTGCTATACTATGAAACCTTATAATATCATACCATATTATGACACATTATATCATAACGTCATACTATACTATGGCATATTATAACATCACTCCGTGTTATGAGACATTATAATGTCAAACTATGGTATGACAATACATCATTATAACATCATGCTATACTATGAAAGCATATAATATCATACTATATTATGACATAACATCCTACTATACTATGACACATTGTAACATCATGCTATACTATGACACCTTATAATACCATACTATATCATGACACATTAAAATGTCATACTATACTATAACATATTATAACATCACTCCATGCTATGAGACATTATAACGTCATACTATGGTATAACATTACATCATACTATGACATATTATAACATCATACTATACTATGACACATTATAACATCATGCTATACTATGACACCTTATAATACTGTACTATATCATGACACATTATATCATCGTACTATACTATGACACATTAGAACTCTCATACTATACTATGACATTACATCATACTATACTATGACATATTATAAGGTTATAATCAACTGTGACATTATAACATCACTCCATGCTATGAGACATTATAACGTCATACTATGGTATAACATTACATCATACTATACTATGACATATTATAATGTCATACTATACTATCACATATTATAACATCACTCCATGTAATGAGACATTATAATGTCATTCTATGGTATGACATTACATTATACTATACTGTAACATGTTATAACGTCATACTATACTATGACACATTAAAACTCTCATACTATACTATGACACATTATAACATCGTACTATACTATGACACATTATAACACCATGCTATACTACGGCACCTTATAATATCATACTATACTATGGCATAACATCATATAATATGACAAATTATAAAGTCATACTATACTATTACACATTATAACATCATACTATGATAGGGCATAACATCATTCTATACTATGACATATTATAACATCACTCCATGCTATGACACATTATAACGTCATTGTATTGTATGACATTACATCATACTATACTATGACATATTATAACATGCATACTATACTGTAACATATTATCACTCCATGCTATAAGATACTATAATGTCATACTATACTTTGACACATTAAAAGTCTCATACTATACTTTGACACATTATAACATCATACAATAATAGGACATAATATCATACTGTACTGTGACACATTATAACATCATGATATATAATGACACATTGTAACATCACACAATACTATGACATAGTATAATGTCATACTATACTATGACATTCCATCATACTATACTATGACACATTGTAAGGTCATACTATACTATGACATGTTATAACATCACTCCATGCTATGACACATTATAACATCATATTATGGTATGACATTGCATCATATTATACTATGACATATTATAATGTCATACTATACTATGACAAATTAAAACATCATGCTATACTATAACAACTAATATTATCATATTATACTATATTAAGATCAATAAACTTTGTATGGCAGAACTTGTTTATTCTCCAGTGATACTTTCTTAGATGTTGGTTTGGACTTTTTTTTCCAGCAAATAAGGTGTTGTGGCATTGAGTCCAGACCACACTGGCCTATTTTCTGAGACTTTTTGTCACGACAATTCATCATCAAAAATGTAACTGGCTGCCTGTCATCAAAGGCTAAATTGTTAATTGCTGACCATGACACCCAGCTGCCTGTCAGCAGAGCCAAAATTCATCATCATCACAAATGACACCCAGCCATCTGTCGTCAGAGCCAAAATTCATTGTCATCAAAAATGACATCCGGTCACCTGTTGTTGAAGCCAAAACTTCATCATTGCCGACCA
This sequence comes from Lutjanus erythropterus, assembly GCF_056507025.1. NCBI lineage: Eukaryota > Metazoa > Chordata > Actinopteri > Lutjaniformes > Lutjanidae > Lutjanus > Lutjanus erythropterus. Next base: position 37,402,736 of record NC_139321.1, on the reverse strand, counting down.
CAACACAAGGTAATGTGTTGGAGCCAACGTTCATCATCATCAAAAACAAAACCTGATCGCCTGTCGTCGTAGCAAAAATTAATCGTCGCAAACCACGACACCCAGCCGCCTGTCGTCAGAGCCAAAATTAATCATCACCGACCACGACACTTGGCCCCCTGTCGTCCGCCAAATTTCATTGTTGCCAATCATGACACCCAGCCACCTGTCATCAGAGCCAAAATTCATGGTCATCAAAAATGATAACCAACTGCCTGTTGTTGGAGCCAAAAATCATTGCCGCTGACCATGACACCCAGCCGCCTGTCATCAGAGCCAAAATTAATTGCCATAAAAAACGACACCCAGCCGCCTGTCGTGGGAGCCAAAATTTATCAACGCCAACCACGACACCTGGCCACCTGTCATCGGAAACTAAATTTATCGTTGCCGACCGTGACACCCGGCCGCCTGTCTTCATAGCCAAAATTCATTGTCATCAAAAATGACACCCGGCCACCTGTTGTTGGAGTCAAACTCAATTGTTCCCAACCACGACACCCAACTGCCTGTTGTCGGAGCCAAAGTTCACTGTCGCTGACCATGACACCCGGCCACTTGTCCTCGGAACTAAAATTCATCGTCATCAAAAATGATACCTGGCCACCTCAACTTACTGATGATAAAAGTGTGCAGTAATGGATGGTAGGAATGATCCAAGGCACTCAGATAATAACCCACATTTAAAAATGCTTTATTAATGCATTGATCCACCAACATGTTTCGACACAGTCTTCATCTGGACATCAATGAAGACTTAGTTGAGCGTGTCCATGAATAAATAAAGGATTTTTAAATCCATTCAGACTGCCTTCCATTACTTTGCACTTTGAAAATGCTTTCATTGAAATAATCCAAAACAATTAGGAGAAAGGTGTTCCCAAATGAGGTTTGGACCACAAACAACCTTTAGAGGTCCAAAGGTAATGAGACATGAAAGAAGAAGAAAAACAACAACCTATTTGTGCCACACAAAATTAAGCAGATTTTTTCTCTGGTTTTGTTTTCCTCCTGAGTTACTGACCTCTAAAAGTATTAAAATCAAGTTGAGAAAATAATTGCGTCTCTCTTTAGTTAAACTGCTTGCAGCTCATAGCTCATACCTATATAACCTGTGCTGAGGAGCCAAAAACCCAAAAAGGTTGTTAACTGCCACCAAAACCTCTGCTCTTGCAGTATGTTAACACTGGCACTTACTGGTAGCCTAATTCCAGTGTAATTTCAGTAATTGCAGCATAGGTGGCATGTTGGTATGGTCATGGCTATGTGGATTTAAATTATGGGATTGTAATGAGGTTAAACATTTCAAGGTGAAATGGCACAAATTTACAAAATCACTCTGAATTGGACGGATGACGGCCCTCAGGTAAGTATTTCCTAACAAGACTTTAATTGCAACAACAGCAACATTTGAGGTTAAAATAGAGCTGAATGTTGTTTGGGGAATCATGATTAGGTGAAAGAAATCTCCCTGTGGCAAACCCACAGAGAATTATTAGCTAATAATGCAGCCCAATGAAGTTTTTAAGCCTTTTTTATCTGATAGGTTTGGTTTTATGGCAGATTTACTGTCTGGTTCAGTCTCAGTGTTTTCATTCCCAGCAGAAGCATGCAGCTTTTTTGGCAAAAACTTCCAGTCTAGCATCTAAAAGTTAGCTGCCAAGGAAACATATATTTTTCTGAGAAGTTGGTAGACACCAAAAAAGAGCAAATAAGACTGAGTAGTGAACTTGACCCTATAGGGATTAAGTAAGAGGTATGCATACCTTGACTAGGTATGCACCAGAGTCCTCGAGGTTCTGGTTGACCCACTTCCTGACCTTGTAGAGACACGATGCTGGTACTGTTGGATCCGGAATGTCCACAAATGGGGGTGCAGAGCTTGGTTTTAAGTCTCTACCACCTTCCCTTCAAAAGTTATACCCCGAAAACCTGTCCAGGTATGTTAATGACATGGTGGTAGGGTTATAACCTAATACTGATGGCATCATAGAGCCCATGCTAGATCAAAGCACAGGGCTGTGACGTCATCACACTCCCTTTGATGACATCACAGCCACCAAACGTTTTGATGTGTTTACTTGTGTGTGTGTGTGTGTGTGTGTGTGTGTGTGTGTGTGTGTGTGTGTGTCTGTGTGTGTGTGTGTGTGTGTGTCTCTGTGTGTGTGTGTGTGTGTGTGTCTCTGTGTGTGTGTGTGAGTGTCTCCGTGTGTGTGTGTGTTTCTGTGTGTGTGCAGACAAAGTTATGGGGGTGCAGAGCCTGGTTTCAAGTCTATACCACCATCCCTTCAAAAGTTATCCCCCGAAAACCCATCGAGGTATGCACCCGAGTCCTGGAGGTTCTGATTGACCCACTTCCTGACCTCGTAGAGACTCGATGTTGGTACCGTTGGATCTGGAATGTCCGCAAATGCGGGTGCAGAGCCTGGTTTCAAGTCTATACCACCATCCCTTCAAAATTTATCCCCCGAAAACCCATTGAGGTATGCACCAGAGTCCTGGAGGTTCTGGTTGACCCACTTCCTGACCTCGTAAAGACACGATGGTGGTACCGTTGGATCCGGAATGTCCGCAAATGGGGGTTCAGAGCTTGGTTTCAAGTCTCTACCACCTTCCCTTCAAAAGTTATAACCCGAAAACCTGTCCAGGTATGTTAATGACATGGTGGTAGGGTTATAACCTAATACTGATGGCATC